>NC_063219.1:29235010-29860010 GCF_020740725.1 Corvus hawaiiensis | reverse complement strand
GTCTCCTTGACTACAGCGCCGCAACTCCCAAAGTTACCTCTGCTTCAGAACTCATATAAAGCACAATTTTTTAAGGTCCACAAAAAATCACTCAAAGTGATTTTCCGAAGATGAGTATATCAGTAGTAATACTCCAGAAGCATTACTGTTATCAAAAATGTATCTACAAACCAAGCGGGTTTGTTTTGTTTCCGAATGTAATAACTTGGAGAGGTAATTTGCATGTGAAGGATGTTACCAAGTTACAAAGTATGACTCTGAATTAGTGGCAGGGCTATTCATGTGCTTGTAATTAAACAGATACCAAAGAACTGTGCTGGTTAAGGACTGGTGTGTCTTTATTTGCTTCTTAGTGAGCTCTAAATGAGACAATAAGCAAACATGCTGATTACTAGTTTTAATCTCCAAATCAATTGTGAACACCTTGGGTGTTTATAAATTATATGTGTAATTTCATTGGTGTTCAGAAAGGGGTCATTTGTGGAGAGAGCACAGAATATTTTCTTCCCAGAAGCTGCTGTGAAGGAGCTTGATCTTACAAGGTGCTGCATGTTCTTCATTGTTGTTAACATGTCTCCGGGAAACAGCACTCAGCACGACCAGACCCTGATAAACACAAACTGTAGCAGTGTCTGACCCCTGTGGCTTTGTTGAGCAGGCAAAATGCTTATGGGCTTGTTAGTCTAGATAACATACTCCCTATTAGGCTGTTGCTGCAAGTCAAATAAATTGCAGAGGGCCAGTTTCAAAGGTTTGACTTTATCCATGGTGCAGCAACACGTGGCAGCCAGGATGTAGCAACCTGCAGAGAAGAACCACAATCATCAGTTTTATTTCTGCCAAATATTGTGCTGCACTCAAAAGCTTCATCATAACTTCAGACCCATGAGGCAAACCCACTCTGTAACTGGGAATATCACGGGAGGATCTGGTGATGCTGAATGGATCCTCCAGTAGCCTTGAACCGTCTGTGCTATGGAGGACATACTCTGATGCTGGATAGTCTCAGATATTAAGCAGAGATGCCATCTGCAGTCCAGCTAAGTCCTGCATAGATGATCTAAAAGCCATTTGCAGTTTAAGGGTTTGTGACTTCTGAAGTTTGTATATTTTGCAGATTGTTTGTGCCATAGTCTTCAAAAACTGTTAGCTTTTAAGACAAGCAGATGGCTTTAACAAAATATATTTGCTGGCACCTGGAACAGGTGGATCTGGAATCAATTTATGCAGTGTAATTTTTTCCACACCCCTTTTGGAATAATTTTATACCCTGGAGCCACCTAAGGTGCTTATTATGTAGCCAATAGGGAACAGCTTCTGTCTGACTACATAAGATTTTACACATCTTTTATAGCTAATGCCTAGATTGAAATGCAAAATTTAGTGCTGGGAGTGCATGTGAATTTGTGAAACTCCCTGGAGAAAATGTGGGTGCATGTATCAGTGAATGAATTATGCTTCTCCACAGACAGAGAGAGCTTTTTTTTTTAGTGGTAACAAATGTCCTGTGTTCAGTGTTTGTCATTTTAAAAGCAGTATTTTTCATTTCAAGTGCAAACCTTGTGTAAACCTTGTGCAGGTTACTGATGTAGAGTGAAAATGAAAAAAATAGCTTCAATTTTATTTGAAAGGATAACAGAATGAAAATTTCTTATGTGGTAGGAAAGTGTCCTGACTCAGAGATCAAATTGGTGGTTCCAAAATATGGCTGTGACAGTTATGGCTAGTTTTTTGGGAAAGAAGCAGATCCTGCCTGTCTGCTCAAAGGGCAGGAAACAAACTTCCATGAGAGCTTGGCCGCATCCTCATTCTTGCAGCAGAATCAGGGACAACAAGCTTACCCAGCTGTGTGGATTCATAGTAACTTCAAAGGGGTTTTGAGTGGGTGCTGTGGAACCATCTGCACGACCCAGCGGTAGGATTAGGAACTAAACCTGGGAATACTTTGGGGCCCGCCTCTTAAGGAAAGAGGAGTCTGACTACGGATGGCCTGTTGGGCAGGTTTAATTGCTTTGCTGTGTTGCTTGGCCACGTGGAAGTTGTTTAGCCTGCTGTTTCAACTAAAGGTTGCTTATTTATCTCCTGTGGTGCTGTTTTACAGCATATCAAAGATTAGGGGCAAAAAATAAGGCAAAAAAGGAAAGGGTAAGAAGTTTACTCTGGAAAACTCAGTTTGACAGGGTAATATAGTAAATTCAAGAATGCAGAAAGAGATGCTTTTGGAGCCTGTATATATATGTCACATGGAAGGAAAAACTGGCTAGGTCTCAGAAGTTTGTTAGAGTGATTACAGATCCCCCTGCCCTGCCTCACGTTCCTTTCTCTGCTCTCTCTTCCCAATTGAAGATGATTGTCTGCCAGAAGGAGATTTTCCGACACATGGTTTGGACAGGGCAATCAGTCTATATTTATAAAACACTTAATATTTCACTCTCTGACCTTTTTTTTGGGTCCACTCCATATATGAAGGGCATTTTCATTAGAAACACAAAGCTGAGACTTAGTTTCTGCCTGTGTCCGATGTGCTCTTCCAGTCTAAGAGAGCTTAGCTTTTAGTTGTAATTGTAGCTTGTAACCACCTACTTAAAATACAAGACAACAGGCGGAGGAATATCATTAGTGGCTTGTGGTAGGATAAAGATAAATACTTACTCAACATGAGCAAAATAGCACTGTAACCGTGTGCTGTTCCAATACTGACAAAGGATGAGGTGAAGTTACACATAATATGAAAAATTTCACAGTTCCTGCTTCGTGAGGATAATCAAGTGATATAATAGTACAACTTAGCCTTATTTCCATTTTAATGTCCATGCTCACTAGTCAGAAGTAATAATCATCAGGGACAGAAAGTGAGGCATAAAAGGACTGTGGCCTGGAGAATTTTGTACTCATCTGGTAAAGATATCATGAATAATGATGCAGATGGGTGCCAGGTAGGGTTGACAGCGACTGAAATCTGTACGAATTTAACTTTGAAGTCTGTGAAAAGCTGGTCTTATGTGACTTGCTCAAGGTCAGAGTGTGTTAGTGGCAGAGACAAGGTTACAAGCCCTGAAAACACTTACTCAAATACTTAATTCTATATGTGTAATTAAATCCTATGAATGAAATGTTTCATCTTGTTGCTTTCCTGTATCAAAGCCCTAAACTCGTGCCTTACAAGACTACGCATTTATCTCCATGCCAGACATTGCCAGTAGGTAACTTGATCATGCAAATCCTTTACTCATCTAAACAGTTCAGTGTAAGTTAGTGTGACTACAGTTTGAGAAAATAAGTGCCCTGCTTGCGTGTGCACTATTGATCCCAACATTTTCAAGATGAACCAGGGATTAATCCTCTATTTTGCATTTTCATATGCATACCAGACATGCATCTATACAGGTTGAAATAAAACAAAAACAAGTGATTAACATCTTTAAAATTTAACATTTCCCCCCTTAACCAACAGAAATTGTTCCCAAGAGAGTAATTTACTATATACTTTCTGTATTTGCCTAGGACTGTACATCAGGAATACAAAACATGATTTTGCTAATGCTATGCGTTCCCTCTAATGAGTCTTTGAAATATTAAACCAGCTTATATTTGGAATGAGTTTTGCACGCCTCCTTGTCTATGGTAGCTTTGCAAATCCAGGCTTCACTGTTTTGCCTCAGAGAATTATGAGTTTATTATACTCCTGGAATGCTAATAGCACTTCATTTTCCCCCTAAATTTCTTCTTCATATTTATTTATTGATTCTTCATTTGAGCACAGTTTCACAGATAATGATGGCACTACTGAGAATAGCTGGTGTGAGTTAATTTTAAGAAGGCTGAAGTTACAATGCCGTCCTTTTTTGCCAAAAATTTCTCTGCAAAATTCATAAGCCAAGGCATCCAAAATGCTAAATTAGTTAAGATGATTGGATAAGATTACTGCCAGTGCTATATTTCATTCCTGGTTTCATCAAAACAAAGTACATCAAGGCTGACAAGTCTAAATTGAATTTTTCATTGAAAACTCATGGGTAGATTTGAGGATGATGTGCTTTGGGCAAGCAGTCTTTGGTCATTTGGTCTTTACTCAAATGGAGTCCTCACACTGACCTGTGAGAGAACACATGTGAACAGGGTTTTTAGCATTTTACCCTTTAGCTTGCATTTTACTTTTGATTCCTGGGATTCTTCCCCATCTGGTTCCTCCTCCCATGGTGGTAGACTCCAGAAAGGTGCTTCCAGTCATTTTTTCTGCCTTCCCTGAAGGCACAGAACTTCCCTGAGGCGATTCATGTTCAAGCTGGTCAACCATTCTAAACAAACATCTAATTTTGTTTTAAATATTCAAGAAGGAAGAGAACATCGTGCAGTTCTTGGTTAAGTGTTTAAAATTCAGCAACTCTTGTGATTATGTTGCCTCTTAGTTGCTAGGTTCTTGGTCCTGTTATGCTCTTATCCAAAGAGGAGAGCATCACATTTTCTTGCTGTGGAAGTACTCATAAACTGCAGTCAAGTCATCTCTTCATTTTTCTGTGATATTTCAGTATGATACTGGATTTTCCCATGTTTTTTCAACCATTATTGCTTGATGGTTCTTCTCTGAAGTTCCTAAGCATGCTACTGGCCAAAGAAGACAGTAGTACTGACAGCTACAAAGGTTTGGGAGAACTGGAACAGCAGAGGTTGTAGAGCAGAACCTAGCAGATAGACAGCAGGAGATAAGGACTGTAAAGCTGGAAGGCAGAAAAAAGGGATAGCAGTATAGGAAGCCCTTGGCATGAGAAGCCTGGTGTGTTACAAGCCTGATGAAGAACTGGAGTAGCTGCAGTGGTAAAAGGCAACAGCAGGTTTTGACTGGCAGAGGAGGATGGCTTGGAGCTGGGTGGGAATTGCAGCAGCAGCACTTCTTGTAAATGAGAGCAGTATTGTATCAAGGGAACTCTGCAGGGAAATGTCAAAAACATCTGTTTACACTTTGCCTGGGCATAACCAGACTCTCATTCAGGAGCACTATGATGCAGGCAAGGAGAAAAGAGACACTTTAAACTAACTGAGGGCAGAGTTCAGGTAGAATTTCTAGTGACGAAGACATTCCATTCTTGCAAGTGTAAGATCTGAGCCTGCAGAATCAAACTCACTTTTGCAATCTGTACAAATTCATGAAGGTGTTACTAATTTCAGTAAAATGACCTGTGGGTGAGAGCTTACTGGCCTGAGTTCTTGATTGCTAACACAAGGCAAACAGTTAAATTATTTGAAAAAGTTATACTAGTATAGGGTTTGGCTGCACTAACCTTAACTGTGATCCTTGTGGTTTGAGAGGACTCAAATCATCCCATAAGTAGTACAGTTTCTGGTTTTAGTTTGGAAAGATGTTATCATTTAATGAAAACGCTTTGTTTTCTGGCAGCCTACTCTGCTATCCATTTACAAAGTTCTCAGAGGGCTTGAATGTCCATGAAAAGTTCAAGAGCCCAATTCTACTCACAGATAGACGAGTGCAGCCTCAGTGAAGAGTTCCAGTTGTGCTTGACTAAGGACTGTAATATGAGCCCAAAAAATCAGACAAGTGTGTACCTATGAAACCAGATTGCATAGGAATGGTATTGGTCCAGAGGCACTCTCCAAAATGAGGTCTGCAAGATTATGCCGTTGCAAAACCCAGCACCAAGAGAAGCATTTTTAGTTTTAATTTTAAAAAAACGTGAAACCACATGATCTCTATTTCTGCTGAATTTCAGGCTTCCACATGTTTAAGCATAAGATGCAGAAGTAATTGATTAGAAACAGAAGTAAAATAATGAGGCTTGCTTTTTTTTTTCCTTTCCCAAGCTGATTCAACTGAGGAAGGAAAAAAAAACTTCTAAAGATTTTATGTGAGTTGAGTAAGACTTTTCTCCACAAATAGACCAAATGAACTACTGAAGTGCTTCAGTGAAGTTATCATAACAGCCTTGAGCCACTGGGATTATTTCCATGGCAGATTTCTACCTGATAGAAATGGGTTTAAATTAATAGTATAAAAAATTGGAAATAATCTGATACATGTAGTTCTAATGGTCTAAAATATTTGTCGAAGAGACAAGAGCCTGGCACTGCAACAAGAGACATCAGTAGGAAGAGTTCAATTTATGCAAGTTAAAATTGGAGTTTTCATCTTAAAAAAACCCCCAAAAAGTTCCCGTTTTGCAGTTCTTATCCAATGAATATTTGGTTTCGAAATTGGCGTA
The DNA here is from genome assembly GCF_020740725.1 of Corvus hawaiiensis. Taxonomy (NCBI): domain Eukaryota; kingdom Metazoa; phylum Chordata; class Aves; order Passeriformes; family Corvidae; genus Corvus; species Corvus hawaiiensis. The sequence continues at coordinate 29,853,795 of NC_063219.1, read as the reverse complement.
CTACCTGAGTCAGAGCTGCAGGAGATGGCCCCATGTTTTCAACCTGACAGTGCCTCTTTAAAATGCTGTATAATTTAGGCATCTCTTATTTGTTTTGAATAGCAGAGCTAACATGTCTGTCAGCCACAAAGACTTGATAGACATGATTAGAAGGCAGGAGATCAGGAAAAATAAGTCTTACCACAGCCAACTCTCCCCAGTGAAGGAGTGGCTGGGTGGCATATTTACAATTAAGGTGTAACTGAAAGCTTTTTTAGAAATGTGCTTTGTAGACTGCATTGAAATGGTGTTTTCTATTACGACCAGTTTCTGGAACAGATTATCATGATTGTAGGAAGCACTTCAAAGCAGACTGATGTAGGAAGATCTTTCACCAAAAACTTCTTCGTCTCTGTAAAACAGAAATCTACAAATGTGTCTGCAATCTGTGTTGTTTCAGCTACAACAGCATTTATTTGATAGAAATGGTCTGCTCTTAATTTCCAAAGTACTGCAAAGCTCTTTTTATTTTGCTGGCCCCTCCATTTCACAGAGGGGTTCAAAGGTTGTGTTTCCTTTCTCCCATATCCTTCTAAATTTCTGTTTGGTATTTTTGAAAGGCTAAGATTTAAAGATTATATTGAAATACAGAGCTGCATCTGATAAAGTCAGACACTAATTTAATATATTGGTGGCCAGACTTTCATAGGAGAGACTGTAACACATTGCCTAGTCCATTCCCCCAGCTCAAATAGCATCAACCAAACCTCCATCATTCAGCTGAACACATGCTCAGCTGAACTCAACAGTAGCTAAACCATGGTAGGACCTGGAAATGCCCTTAAAATATATTAATTTCTGAATTTTCACACACAAGACTAGTGATATTCCATTTCATCAAGACTGCTAAAAATCTTACTTGTAGGCTTAAGTCTGTATCTTTGAGAATTGAAGTCTTCTGCTTACTAGCAAACACAGGACCAAATGTGAAAAGTCATCTTTCTGGCTGGGATAAGACCAGGTGGTAACAGCACATTGAACTGTAGTGGGATGCCAGCAAATTATTCTTGGTTTTCAGGGATGTTGAAAAGAGAGGAAGCTTGTGCAGAAAATGAAAGGCAGCCATAAGAACAAAGACAAGAACCAATTAGAACTGTCTTGCTCCACTATATTTAGTAGCACATGCAGAGGACAGGAAGAATTTACAAAAAAAGTCATCATTGTTGTTTTGTGTAATATAGTATTATATTATTACAGTATCCAGCTGTAATATAACACACCCATTGCATTGTCCTTTACAAGTCCTAAGTGAACAAATTAAGTGAACAGGGAAGAAGATGAGACAAAGAGAAGTCAAATCTCTTGTCTAAGCTTATAGAGGGAGGCAGTGAAAGACAGTCCTGCAGCCACAAACATTTTTTTGTGTTTGATACCAGAAATATGATGGGTTCTTTATGTTAAAGCAGGGCTTTGAAATAGTCTCTGTACATTCTGGGAAGTTATTTTTTCTGATAAAGCAAGGCTGAATGCTCTTGTAGGATATATTATGAATACTTATGGTAAGTGTTAAAAAATAAAGTTTTTATATCCACAGTGTCATTAAATGAACAATTCTGACAATTCAGAATACAATTTATTTGTAAAATGTGGTGAGTAAATGAAGTTATCTTATGCAGAGGACTTATTCTGGTTCTTTCTGAAAAAGTACAGATCACACTCAAATAAGCTTCTAAAGCAGGCAACTCTGTGAACACTTCCTTACAATTTCTTTTCTCCAACATAGAAAATTAATAGCCAAGCACCAATTTTGTCTGTATTTTTAGGGAGCATAAATTAATCTACTTAATATGTAGTGTGTTTCTTGCACTTCCACATAATTAAATAATATTTGTTCTTAGAAGCTATTCATCCTGTGTAAACCTGCTTCCTGAGTAAATATTTCTTTAATTACTAGAACAAATAGATTGTGGGATTTGGAGTCGATTATCACAGCGTTTCTTTCCCTGATGTGTGCTTCAGATGTGCACAGCAGAGAGGTCTCCTAAACACAGCCAGGAAACACAGCAACCAGCTTTTTTGCAGTTTGAAAATAAATACATCTTATGAATACTTCACACCTACAGAACCCTTCATTTGGGGATTACAAAGTGCTTTTCCATGTTTTGTTGGTATTATTTATTTCCATTTTAGGGAAGGATAAAGTGAAATGGAAAGAGAGAGACTAGGGCCCATATGCAACATCCCCCATGTTGTATTAATACAGATATCTGTACTAAAATGTATATGGTTGTATTCTACTTGTGTAGAACAGCCGAGGACACAGCTTTTCCTACAGGCTAATGATGTACAGCCTCTAATTTTGGATGTCTGGTAGTGCATTTCTGGTCTCAGGGGTCCTAAAAGCTCAAAGCAGATGGAAGTCATGGAGAGCTAGAGACACTAGGGATCTCAGAACCGTGCCTCTCCAGCAAGGCATGTCATTGTCAGATTTGGCTGCTAGGGTTCAGTGGCTTATGAGCAGGGTGTGCAGTTAGTGGCAGAGCTGAGAGAGGAGTGCAGGGGTCCAGTTTCCTGGACTTGCTGTGCCTGAACAGAACAATTTAGTCCCAGATGCATATCCTTGTCTTCACTGCACAACTCATCTAGGAGGTTGGAAGCTCTATGTGAACAGTACAACAGCAAAGCCATGTGCCTGTCCTCAGTGTCTCTGTGCTTGCCTCTGGGAAGGTGTGTGTATATGTGGGTGTCACTGTTTCCCAGGATTTTTTATGTTGAGACTGTATAGGAGTAATTCCCCAGAAGTTATGGGAGAAATATATTTCCTGTGGGAGGAGTGTTTAAGAGTTGTCAGCATCTTCATGTTTCTTAACTGCAGGGTAAGGAGTTTCTGATAGGGGAGGGTAGATTTTGAGCTCTGACTTTCTCTTGCTGAGTTAATTAACCAGAGTTTAAAGCACTTCCTCTCCTGAGCTGGAGTTTCTTATGTGGGAAAGACAGGTAAGAAGCCATAGCCAAATGAGATCCCCAATTAAGGATGCAGGTGAACAAGGCCTGTAAATGACTATCTTGAGTCTGAGCAGAAGACTGTGTCTGCCGGTAAAATACTGTTTGGATATACCCTTAATAAAAAGAAAGGGTTTACTGTGGAGTCAGCAGCCAAAACACCCTTCCTGCTGTTGGAGTGCAGCATGTCACATGTGCTGAGCCTCCTCCTGGCTTTTTTTCAGGATTACAGAGAATGGAGTAGGCATTTGGAGAAGACTTCGGAATATCAGAGCTGAGAGGGGCAATGGGATGCTGCATGATACCATGTTATTGGGAACAGTTCTCGGCACCTGCTTGTCTTTGGATGGGTTAAATTCAGAAAGCCATCACCACACACATGTACTTACAAAAGTCGTGTCTTCTGACAGTTGCTGTTTTCTTTTTTCCTCACTGGAGCTTTTAGATGTAGCTGAACCTGGTCAGATGATGGACTGTGAAGGAACAAATATGTCACTTAAACAAAAACCACTTTAGCACCTAATAGGTTGAGAGTTTTATTTCTCTGTGCACATTAGCTCTGAAAGCTCACTGTTCCTTCATGGCTCTCGAGGGCTCTAGTTTAACAGCAAAAGTGGCAAGTGTCCAAGTAAGTACCTGGATGTTGGTAGTGCTAATACAGCCTGTGCCTTGTCAGCTGTCACAGCTGGGTGTGCCTACCTGTGCAGTGGTTGCATCTCCTGCCCATGGTAGAATGGTAACTAAATAGTGCCTTTAATGTGGTTTAGTGGAATCCTCTCAACCACAAAAAGATGCTCAGACTGCGCAATACAGTATCCGCTCAGGGAGTTAATAGGAATTACCTACTGCAATTTCGATTTACATCCTGGATTGTTGGGCAATAATTTCCTTTTTGCAGGAAGTTCTAATTGACGCAGAGGTCAGATGGTGCTGGGACAGGAAGTTTAGACCAGCTCCAGGAGGATGTCTGATGGGTGCTCTCTGCCTCAACTTTCCACAGTGAATGAGCACTAGAGTACATGTAGTCTGTTTTGTTCATTGAGATCAAAAGTTCTTTGGGGATGAGAAGTTACTCCATGGATTGCAACTTGTGCAGTGCCACTCATGTGGAACCTCTGCCTGTCTCTGTAACTCAGATAGCAGTGGGAATCCATCTGAAATCCAAGCACCTTGTGGTTTAAATGCTTTCTCTGTGTTTTCAGATAGCAATCTCTTTAGCTCTTTGAGGCATTTAATGAAAATTGTTTTAACAGGGCCACAGCGTCATTAGAGAGCATTGTGTGTGTTTTCATGCTGTGGGGGGGTGCAACCATACAGTACAGCTAGAGCTGGAGCATTTTATTGTGCTGTGACAGGTAGCATCGATTTTACAGTTAGGTGAGACTGATTTCAAATGTTCCCTTATTGAGTTTATTGGCACCTACAACTAAGAGTGTTAAAAGGTTAAATGGTATGTACATTACACTGCATACAGCCCCAAAATTTGTTTAGAGAACAAAACAGTAGTCTCTTGTGACTGGTCCCTTCACCCTACAAAATTTCTGTATGTGGATGTCTGTCCTTAATGAGGTTGTTTGAGAACACAGGGTCTTCTTACATCTTCTCTGTGCCTCTTGTGGAGAACATTTCTGGCTGAAAATTGAATTGAAGGAAGGGCAAAATGGATTCTTGAGCTGAACATTGATGGAAGACTTGGAGAACACTTGAAATATCTGGGAATGACCTGGTATTCATAGCTAGCATCAAGTCCTGTCACATGCTTACTCTGAATATGAACATGTTTCATGAATGCTCCATGGTTCATTACTCAGCCCTAGTACAAAGCAAATAGTACTTCACAGGGATGTTGTAAGGCTTTGGTAACTGGGATTTGTAAAGCTCTGGGAACACTTAGGCTGGGCTAGCTATAGAATCGCAAGTATTAATATTGGTTGCATTCAAGTAATTTGGTATAAATGTTAGAAAGGGGCATGAATTGACTGAGAAAGATAGATATGTGCTGTGATTGCTTAAATACAAACCTGGGAATTGGTGAGTTTTAACTTCTAAATTCATCTCTACCAGCAGCTCACTCAATGCCTTGGGCAAACACTGGGAACTCAGTATCAGGTTTCTCTGTTGAAGTAATAATGCTTAAGGAAAAGAAAGAAGACAGACAGCATTTTCTAGAGTTGTAAGGATTAATCAAATATTGATTTAGAGGATTGCCTAAAAAGTGCTATGTAATTTGAATGGTTTCTAATCCCTGTATATTAGTTATATGCATAGGAAATAATTAGTCTGAAGTGCAGGTCCCATTTGGTGATTTCCGTTTGAAATGACCCTTTCTTTCATCAAAACAGCAGAAAGGACAGATATGTGCTATTAAAAACAAGATGTTCTAGTTCAAACTGGCAGCATTATCTCTGAAACCAGCCCTGCTGGAGCAGTGCTTTCAGAAAAAGTAGATTCCCACCAGTTAGCTGCTGCTAAGTCTTTCACTTAATTCCCCGAATTATTTGCAGAACAGCTGGCATTAGCCACCCTTACTTCCTTTGATGTGAGAAGTTTGCATCTCCTGTTCTTAAATTCCTCCACATCTGTGCTCCCAGTAACAAGTAGTGATCAGTGGTGAGTCACTTTGACACATTGAGTGTCTAGTGTTGGCTTTGCTCCTAGTGACATGTGCCAGCCTGGGTGGAAAAAAAAAAAGAAATTAAAAAAACATAGACCCTAAAGGCATGATAACTTTAATTATTTCCCTTCACCTCTTCCCAAAGTGGAAATCCAGCTTGTACATGGAGTTCACGAACTAGAAACAAGCTGCCGATTCCGTGGCTGCTGTTGGCGATGAGCCTCCAAACCTCGGCATTCAAATTGAAAGCCAGACCCGGTGCATTAAGGCTTGCATGCTAGCTTTCATTGTTGAGCTTCCTTTCAGGACTAAGAGATTACAAAGGAGTAGCCAAAGCTCTCTTATCTGTGTTCCATGTTCCTGTGATTCCCTAGATAACTTCACTTTGAAGTGGGCTGCAAACAAAGATGCTCCCCATTCTCTCCTCTCCAAGTGTACATCCAATGGCCACTGAAGTTTCCATCAGCTTGATTAGTTGGCACCAGCTCTGATGTGTTCTGAAATGCTGAGAGCAAATTGTCTTTACAGACTACCCCTCTAAAAGTTACTCAAGAAGTTACTGTATTGCTCCTCCTGAATTTGAAATCTATGCATTGGCTATGAACTTCCAGCTATGGACCCAATCCAAAGACCACTGACATAAAAGGGAGAGAGTGTCATAAAATTCCTTCCATTGGCTTTGGGTCAGGCTGTCTTTTGAAGATACTTGTCTTCCAACCTGAACCAAGTATTCTTGGGGACTGTTCACATCTTCACTGTTTCAGAAGTTTTTTCATTTCACTCCTACTGGCATGCCCAGTTCACAGTTCCTCTCATTTAGAATGGCTTGTGGTCTGTAGAAGCAGGTTGGTTTTCATTACTGCATCTGACATGGATGGCTACCAAGATTGTATTTTAATAGAACGTAGAATAGATCAATGTTGTACAATTGAAGTTAGAGCCAACAGAATATTTTACTTTTAAACTAGTGAGTCTACCAAAACCAGTATTTTTTAAGTGGAACAGGGACTGTACATCTGTTGCAGTACAGCTGCAGTACACATCGTTAAGGGCAGGGTGTCCTCTCCAGGGCCTGGGTGTAGCACTTTATATGCTGTCCACCTGCGAGGGACTGTTTTCACTTGGCTGCACTGAACTGTGGTCATGGTTGAAAATAAGCAGATTTGTTATTTAATACCTTTGGCAGTCTGACAGGGAGTTTTAGTAAAAAACATAGAGCACGCTTGGTTGGCATCCTGTTCCCATCAGGAAGAACTTGTGTAACAACCGATCCCTGTGCTTGTCCACTTCTACTAGGGTGTTATACCTGCTGGAGAGAGAAGGACTTCTAGGGTGTTGCTGTTTGTTGAAACCAGTCTGAGTAGGATAATCACAGTCACTGCTTCTCAGAAAGAGCCTTTTGGCTCTGGCTGCCCCCTTTGGTCAGGGGTTTGAGGATAGTGTTTCTCAGCCTAGATGATGCATGGAAATGCTGCTGTGTTGGCTTCTTAGAGGTTGTGGATCTGTTCTGGTGAATGCAGGAGGGCAGGTCTGCCATTTTTCTGTCAGAAATCCCCCCAAGAGCAAGATAAAACTTCAGTTGAATTGCCTCTCTTACAGGCTAGTAAATTATGTGGATCTTTTGGATGGAAATGGGCTGAGCTCCAACCTTTCTCATGCTGTTTGCCCTGTAACCTCTGTTCCTTTCCTGATTCCCATCTGCATTGTCAGAAATGGGCAAGCTCCCATCTGCTGCTGACTGGGCTGCTGCTGACAGGATTGCTGCCCTCCTGTCAGGGCAAGGCCCTTCTCTCTGCCCAGTCCCTGCAGGTTGCAGTGCTGGGATGTTGTCCTTTGCTTTCATCCTCAGACCTGTACCTAATCCAGTGATTACACCTGTTTGTGTTTCACCAGAAAACCTCCCCATCTGTCTGGAGGGCTGGTCAGGGTGGTAAGGGAACGAGGAGTTTTCAGCTACTCCAACCTTGGACTGAAATACAGACTTTTAATGACATTTTCTCCTGAATGTTAACGTAAGCTGTTTATGAAGCCAAGAATGTGTCTCTTCATGCCACTCGAACACTTTACTGAGGGTGAGGGCACGATTAGTCATTCAGCAGGCAAACATCTGGTGCTTTTGTGTGCCCCACAGCTCTTCCTAGTTGGGAGGCCTCACCTCGGCCTGGCTAAGCCAGGAATGTGTTACCACAGGCATTTTAATTTTATGCTTTTAACCACCATCATAAATGAGCAAGGAGTAAACCTTGGTTTCTCAGGTGGTCTTTTTCAGTCCTGTATCCTTGTATTTCTAGATCCCAGCTCATTTTGGACAACAATTTGTCTCTCTACGTATGTGTGATAGATAAGAGAAATAGGATTTTCAGAGAATTCCTAAGCCACTAGCTCTGTCCTTTCATGCAGAATAGGCATCAGAAAACCAGGGAGAATAAAAAATGTCCTTATACAATCTCTGCTCCTTTCCTTCCCATGCTTGGCTTCTCTTCTGAATCCCAGAGTCACCCTTTGAACATAGCAATTCATGGCTGATAGTTGAATCATTGCAAAACCTCCTCCTTTTGTTTTTTTCCCCTGACATTGTTTCCTTCACCTCTGGTAATCCACATAGGCTTTTAATTCGAGAGTGACAAGTTTCTTTGTTTTCCACAGATAGGGAAACTTCCTTTTCCAAATGCCTCTCCTTGTTCACCTGAAGTAACTCCAGCTCCTCCAGCTCTTAGCACATCTTTTGTCCTGTCTGTACATAAAGCTGCTCACTTTGTTTTTTGTTTGTGTCCTGTCATCTTCCAGAAGCAGCTGTGAGATGTTCGATGGGCTCTTAGTCCACCTAGTCTAGGACTGATGCAAAGTGTGTTGAAGTTTGGAGCCTGAGCTGAAAGTGCATTACAGCTGCTAGGAATGCAGACAGTGTTTGTAGCCAGAGCCCGGAATTGCTCCAGGTATCTCAGTAGATCTTAATCACAACCTGTTTTCTTCATCCAGGCTTAACTTCCAGGCACACTCAGTCTCAGAGAAACAAGGTGCAACTGCTCCGTTGTTTTGCAATGTGCAAGGAGGTCTAGTTAAAGTGATCCTCACCATCATTTGGCAAATAAAATCTCTGTGGTGAAAAGGCTTCACTGCATGATATTTTAGTAATTGCAAGGTGACAGTACAGCACACTGTACAGGGAGAACTTTTACTCTCTGTCTGTTGGGTAGCGCGCATTTATGGAGACCGGTAAGAATAGTGGGAGTCTTAACCTTTTAACCCCAAGAAGAATTATTAGTAAATCATAAGCTAACTAGAACTGGAAAAGGCTGAAGCCTATCCACTTTATCTCTTGCTGTTGTGGGATTGCTCCCTACAATGCATTTTCTCCTGTTGTCTTTAAATAACTAAGCATCTATTGCTTCCCTGGGGGAGGCATATCATTGACCAGTAGTGAACTCTGTCTAACAACCAGCCTAAATTTTCCTTAATTTCTTGCCTCTTCCCCCTGTAAACTCCTAGATTTTTACATTTTTCCAGTGTTTGCAGATGGCTCAGTTGCTACCATACGTTATGTCAGTGATCAGTAAGCATCATTCTTATAAATTGCAATTTAATACTACTACAAGTGTCACTCTGGAGATGTACATCTTCCAGTGCCACTACTTAATGCTCAGCTCAAACTCCAGCATGTCCTTTGTTAAATCAGCTTGTGGATCTTATGGGCTCTGCATAAATCTGTTTTGTTCAGATACCTTTGAAAATCTGACACTACAGGCTTGGAACAAGATGAGTCCATGAAGTGGAAAGCCACTAATTCCCTTTTTTGATATTTTTTTTTTTCACCTGAACCTGTTCATTTCATTGCCCTAGGAAAGTGATTTTGCTTGATAAATCAGGACAGCTTCTGAATGGAGGCTTGTGCATGATTAGTACAGATTGCTGACCCCAAACTCTGTACAGGCATGTGTATGTATGTGTGATACATGGGTGCAAATGTACCTGAGGTACTTCAGTCTTCCCAGCTGTGAGTTAGGGATAATGTCAATTGCAGGTACTATTGTAAAACTTCACAAACCAAGTACTAATCACTACTGTGTCAAATAGTGCCTTATTTTCAAGATAGGCTCAGCTACCACCAAATCAGAGAGAAGCCCTTCATTTCATCTTTACCAGATAGGAATCTGAAAGGCTTCAGAGGAAAATACTTCTTTTTAGGCTATCTTTGCCATCCTTCAGCCTGATAATTAAGCTACCATTTTCTTTTATTTCAGCTCAATGACCAAGCAATCTGGAATTACATATCAACCCCTGTTTCATATATTTTATGATTCATTGTAATTTTAAAAGAATCCTTTTTTGGAAGCCTGAAATTTTACTGGTGGCTGAAGATCCAGAAAATCCATTTAGAGGAAAAAGACTAGTAAAAGTAAGAGAGGATAAAAAGCATCACTGGCTGTGTCTTTTGGTGTAAATCACATTAATTTCATAAAAGTCTTGAACACATCTCTTAAACTTTAATACCTGAATTTCAAGCCCAGCAGTCAGTGGAGTTTTTAGCACCAGCCAGAGAGTGCTCATAGTTGGCAGGCAGATGGTCCTTTCCCCTCTTTTACATTCTTTTAACGCACTATCGCTGCCAGTTGGGCATTTGAAAGCCTCATTAATTTTCCTTGCTGTTTGGCAATAAGACCTTGCTTGTTCCTTGCTGTCTTCCATTACTGGAACCTGTGCAGTTTTCAGATTGCTCCTACCTGTTGCTTTGATGTGGGGCTGGATTATTTCCCTTGCTCAGGAACCAAGTAGTGGAGATGTTGAGTGATGTAGAAACACGCTGGGATGTGGTGTCAAAAGCACAAGTGGTTAGAATGTGGAGAGGAGAAGTTTGGTGTATGGATGCAAGGAGGGAATTAGAAATGAGAAAGGAAAGGACATGTCAAGACAATATTGGTGTTAGATCCAGCTAATTCAGAGGAAACTCTTTTCTCTGTTCAAATTATCTGTGCTTTGATGTTGTGGAATAACCAGTGATGTTTCTCTGTACTTTCTTGTGAGGTTTCAGGTCTCTGTGAAGCTCTGGAAGTACAATTAGCTACAAAAAATACTAGTTTTGTCGAACTTCTTTTCTTTCCCCCACCAGCAGAGAAATGTTTTATAATGTAGCCATCCTTAATAAAATGAATCTGAGAAGTGGCAGCATGGGGCTGCATGTTGAGTGGTTTCGAATGGCTCTATATCTCATTATCCAGGTTACAGGGTAGATTTTTGATTGCCTGCCCTGCAAACTCATTTGGAGACAGGTGTGTTAAAAATGCATGTGTCCTTGGTTACCTGGAGAGAGCAGAGGTGCTTTGTAGCTCAGAGTTAAGTTAAACGACTAAAGCCTGTATTATTCATCAAGACAAAATCATTTTCTGAATCCTGAAGAAAAGAAAGTGTCTTGTCTTTGAAAATCATTTATCTGGCCTTGATTTTCCTCAGGGCAGCAAGTAGAAGTCAAGTTTAAAACAGAGATTAAAACTCTTTTTCAGTGGGATCAAGAAAAGTAAATTGCCAGCAGAACCACTTTTGATCAAATGAGTGTCTGCTGCAGGAATTGACTGTGCTGCCTGTGCAGCACAATGTTACAGTGTTCATCTGCTCTCCAGTCAGTTAGCACCACTTCATGCTCTCCTCTTGGTGTGCTGGGCAAATTGAGAAAGATGGATGTGTAAAAGGTTTTGTCTTTCTGATGTGGACTTCTTGAAGGTGAAGAGCTCACTGATAGATCAACAGCAATTGCTTCTGTCAGCATGTGTACAGAGAAACCAGAGGTGCTAGGGATTTGTGGTACCAGCACTTCTGCTGATAGCTTGGGAAACAAGCAGTGGCTTGTTCTGTCACACCGTAAAGAGGATGTGACTGGCATTCTGCAGATCTCTGCCTGGGTTGGGATTGTCTGGGTTCTCACAGGTTGAGAAGAGTCAGATACAACCAGATCTTCAGTGCAGAACTGAGGGTGATAATTATTATTCATGTGTTGAGTTCCTCTGCCAAAGGGTAGGATGTTGCTGGAGTCATTATCTTTATGGGACAAAGTAATTCTGATAATCTGAACTGTCTTATCACGGTCAGTATCCATCCATTTCATACCTCAGCGCTCTTTGCTTTTGAGTCCCTGAGTCCTGACAGGTGGCAAATTGGATCAATTTATATTCTTGGTGCCATGGTGAGATACAGAGGAGAATAAATCTCCAGAGAAATGTGTGTTGGGCTTGTGTGTGAGTAGGCACTAAGCAACATCACCAAGGGGACCAGGGTAGCCACAGCTGAGGGGAGGAATGTGTGTGGCAAGTAACAAAAGTAATATATTGATTGATTTTCTTGAGCTTTTACACCAAGAGAGGGGGGCTGTGGAGAAATTTCTCCATACGAAGAATTAGAATTGATGAGTTTGGATAATCTGGATCCATATTCACTTTGGTCTATCAACTAACTTCTCTCTTTTAAATTACCTGCTTCAGACTTGGTACAAGTAAGCTCACCAACCAGCTTGTGAGACACAGCAAAAAAAAAAAAAAGTATTTTTTCCCTAAAAATTCATTTGATCTCTTTTAATCCTTGATGCCAATGATATTGTTGTTATTTTTTCACTGATTCTCTCCTACTTATAGTGGTAGGTAGTAAGGTAAAACCAGAAGAGATACAAGGAATACTTTCAGCCTCTTCTCCAAGAGGAAGCATTCCAGGTGTTCCCTATAACAAGGAATGTTCAAGATATCCTGTATTTGAGTCTGCTTGTAATTCTCCATAGTATTTCAGTTGGTTAGAGTACTCTTTCTCTTCTCTCCTAAAATATTTGTGCATCTGTATGGTATACAGTTAATCAGGTACCTCTAACTGTATTGCTGGGCAGGATGGAACGTCTTCTAAGGATAGTTCACAAAATACTCATCTCTCTGAGCGTGAGATAATTCTACCATGAACAGTATATATCTTGCCTTCTTAATAATTCTCCAACTTATTTTCTTTTAATGGATTAAAGAAAGTCTACTATTTTTCTTACTCTTTTTAAACTGTCTTAGTTGTCACCCAGATTCTTGCAATAGCATTTTGTTTGGCTGCTTTCTCTTCTTCATTATATACCAGAACTTAATTGAACCGAATGAACTATACATGAACATGAAGCGGTGATTACTCAGCCCTGCTCGTGTTAATTCCCAAATATAATTTAACAATTTAAAAAAGTCTTAACTTCACTCAGTAGTTTTAGAGCATCAATCACAAAATTAATTAAAGCTTTCTAAATACGTCATGCAAATTATGCTTTACACCCCCAAATACATAAATCATATAGAATTTATAAGTGTCAGGGAAGGTTTATTGCTGCAGCTGCCTGCAGAACACTGATGTGACTACTTACATCATAGCACCACAGTGTAATGAGCTACTCTTTGATGGCTGATTCTCTGCACAGTGGAGGCTGCCATCAAATGTGTTGTAGTTGGAGTCAACCTATAGAGTAAGATGCTATCACTCCAGCTGCTCATCTCCAAAATCTTGCTAGAGGTTATTTATTTTAGTTAACATGCTTCACTCATTTGCAGTGGGCTAGGAGCACTCATGGAGTCAATTTTTTATGTTCATCTGACAAGTGGTAACATGCTACCACAAGATTTACTGTTTTTTCTTTATTGTCTAGGCATAGCTATTGCTTAGACTGTAGTTGTTGCATGTTTTTATTTACCTTTTTATTAACACTCCTGTTGTTGAAGTCTTTTCTTCCTCAGCTGCTGTTCCCCTCCAATCATTCTGCCCTCAAATCTTGTAATCTTCACTTAAATTTTGGCCAGATTGTTTTATTAGTTTTAAAGTAGGATTCCTTTTAATCTATCAGGTAAGACAAGACATAGGAAAGCTACAGTATAGTAAGAGTCCATCATTTTGTGATAAGCTCATGTGTGGTGGGACTTTGGTTCCTCACCAAAGCTGGGCAGTCTCAAGTACCCCACAGAGAAGCAAGATTGGGATGACATCTCCAGACTATTGACCCTGCTCCCTGCTCTTGATAGGGGGTATGTTGTTCAGTCCTAGCAAGACCCACTGTTAATAGTTGTCTTGTTCTCACTGTTCTCACTGGAACATTATTAAAGAAACTCAGCCCTTTGATAGCCAGAAATATTTTCGAAGGTGCAAGCTCATACCACTCAGAGACAGCATATATAATTCCTTTTCTTGTATGAACACTTTGCTTTAACCTAAATAGCTATTTTATATTGATATATTTATAGTTAGTAATCATCTCCCCTCTCAGCTTTTGTTTTCCTAAACCAGTCTAAGTTCATGAGATCCATAAAGTGTCTGATAGCATGAGTAGCTTTTCTCTGGACCTACTCAAGTTTGAATTCCTCTGCTTTGGGTATGAGATAGAACTGTACTGCACAGCTCCATTAATGCTTTTTCACCTCTGCTAGAAAAATGTTTTTTAATACAATGATGTAGCTTCATTTGTCTTTTTAACAACTGTGCCCTGATAATGGCTCAGGTGCTTGTGAATGCAGTTATAAACCCAGGTCTTTCTCTTTCTAGCCAGTAATATCCACAATATTCTTGCTTGTTTTAAGTACCCAATCTTGCCCTTTGCTTTATTAAACTTCTTGATTCATACGTCTTACGTCATGTATGATATCACTGTTCTCTTTTGTATCACTACATTTTTTGAACTGTGAATCAGCATCACCTTTCTTTAGAATACACTGCTGAATTAAGAGGATGTGAGATGTAGAACTGGGGCTGTGAGTTATCCTGTAGCACTTGCTGAGTGTCTGCCTCATCTGCAGGGACTTAGTCTGTAATGAAGCCACAGAAGTTTCAGTCAGAAAGTTTTCATCTTTCAGCTTGTGGTAGCAGATGACTTAACTCTGAATCAGTTAAATCCCCAACATACCTGTCATGTTGGTTTCCACAGTGTTGCAAGATCTTGTGCTGTGCTGGACTATTTCAGTGTGTGCACACTTCAAGGTACTCAGCATATGGTAAGACAAAGCTGCTTTGCTCAGGGCAGCTTTTCAGCAAGATATATTTCTAGATGTGCTCATGCAGAGTTCTTTTCAGGACTGTAGCCTAAATCACTTTCAGTTTGATTGTGATACAGATGCAGTCTGTGTCAGGCTGTGTAAGGGTATTTACGCTTCCCTGTGTATGCAGGATTTGGAGGTCACCTGCTGTGACCCACTGTCATTCCATTAATGAAACTGAAGCAAGCATGATTTACTTCAAAGCAGTGGAACTCCATATGGACAAAATTTATGCCTATATGGAGCTCTTCAATAAAGTAGGATTTTATCCAGTATTACTAAATCTGCTAATCTAGACAAAGATTGGAAATTCCACTTACTGGCAAAACCTGAAGCTGGTCAAATTCCGTATTAAAATTGTCTACTGCAGGATCCCACTGTCCTATTCAGTAATTCAAGTGAGGTTACACCAGGGGATGAGTCTGGGCAGTTAATTTACCCTTGATGACAGCAGTTGTGCCGCTGATCTACACAATTGGATTGTGTTTTGGCATTGGAGGGACTCTGGGGAATCTCACGTGATCTGTGCTGTGAAATTAATTTGATAATGCTCCATTGTTTTTCCTGAGCTTGCTCATTCATTCCCTGCTAAAGCTGAGGCCCTCAGGATCGGATTCATCACATTTAGAAACCAACTACAGCTTTCCATTTACAGGATGTCAAAGTCCCTGTGTGGTCTTTCTCTTAGGGAAAAAACAAAGCACAGCACTGTGTGCAAAAGGAGGCCTGATGGAGGTTTCTGCCAGTGAGGGGCACATTATCATCCCTCAGGCTTTACAGTTTACTGGGAGCACTGTAATCCATAATCACTGCCCCATGAAAAACTGGCATCATCGAGTTTCCTTAGAGCTGATCGTGGGTGAATCTGCAGGTGCTCATTCATGAAGGAATTGATGCAATCCATTCTGATGAACATGAATCCCGCCAGGTTCAGAGGGAAGCATCCAGTCCCTCCGGGCTGCCGTCTTTCTGTATCACGCCTGCAGATTTTAGCTGTGCCAGCTGGAGGCATTGGGCCAACTCCAGCCTTGGTGTAAGTCCATTAACATCAGTGGAGTTGCCTGCACCTACACAAGGCTAACTTTGGCCCACTGTGGTTAAACTTCTGTCAGTATTTCCGCTAAGCCCTTTTCTTTATTCATGGGTTTAGAAGCTGGCTGTAAAAATGTGTTCCATGCTGACATTTGGCACACAGCATCTCCTCATCCTGGGAGTACAGAGTATGGATTTTCTCCTTCTGTAAAACAAAATAAAACAAATAGAATACCCAAACCCATTGAGGAATTTTAGTCTGATTTCCTGGATTAGAAATAAGTAGGAGTTTGTTTCAGACTTTTTCCTATTCACCTGTGTCTCTGGGGTGGATTTGTGTTAAAGATTATCATATGAATCTGTGCATACATACAGAAAATCTGGTTTTGTGTGTGATGTGAGCTTATACTGCCGGTTTTGGTAGTTGGGATGCCATGAACCTTTTAGAAAATGCAATGTGTTTCTGAGGCCACTGCATCCTTAAATAAGTGGCTTGTGCCGAACAGGGAGCTTCTTTGTGGTTCAAGATCCCTTATCTAAATCACAGCAACTGCTTTCAGCAAGCATAGCTCTCCTTTTTGTCTTCACACAGGGATTTGCGACTTGATAGATTTGTTTGTTACTTAAAGTAAGTGTTCATATAGGCTTTTATGGAGACAAATCTCAGTTTTAGAGTTGCTTGAGAGTAGCCCATTGTGGTTTTGCATGGCTGTCATTTGTTGGTGGCCGCTGGTGTAATGTACACAAGCCACATGTGAGTCTGTCATCAGTCTGAGTGAATAGAAGTATGAGTGAATATGAGAAATGTTCACTAAAAATGGGGGGCTTAAATGAGTCCGTTTTGCAGATGTTCATGCCAAAGCTTATTTACAGGAGCATTCATGAAACTGACAGGGCTTCCTCAGTGATAGTTCTTTGCCTAAGTTTTTTTGGTTTTTTTGTGGGATTTTTTTTGTGCAAATACAAATGCTTTATGGACTACAATAAAATCGGTCTTAGAGATGTTTGTAGACTAAAATGCATTTGCAGTGCTTGTTAAGAGGAATTTGCTGGAAGGAGTTCAGATGAAAAGGGAACCTGCCTAGTGCTACTGCCAACACTTGGCAGATCAGCTGAGAAGTGGGTGCAGTGAGGGGAAACTGATTTCTGCACTCAGTTCTGTCCTGGATCCTATATGGCTACAGCAGACCACACAAGGGCAATTAGGAAATATAAGTGTGGAAGGAGTGTGTCTGTTAGACTATTTATCTATTTCACCAGGATATGGCAAATTTTGAAAGATAGTCATGGCCATGCCTTTTAAACAGCTGTACTGATTTAGGTTGTTACTGTCTCTCAGCTGTTCATTATCTGCTGCTCAGCTGACTGATCATGTAAGTATTCCTAATTTGTTTCAGTACAAAGTGAAACAGTTCATTTAATGATGCTTTTAATGAAGCTGATAGCAAGAAGGGATGGCCAGATCTTGAAGCACAATTGTTTTCAGAAATAAAGATAGGGCAATGGCTGCAACATTTACAAAAGCCTTTGAAGGTACAGAGGAAGAAATGATGGTTTGGTTCATATTTTTAAAGACATGTCTTGCCCTATATCCGTAGGATATACTGTTTTTAAAACATTTTATAGATTGCTTTCTTTCCCTTGTATCAAAATATAAGGTCCTGGAAAACAGAGCCAAAGCAAACTGGGAAAAAATACGTTCTTGTAAAGTGCAGACTTACTGGAAATTAAATCCAGACATTACAGGAAAGCTGTAGATTCAGACCTAACAATACTCATATTCCTTATTTCAGCAGTGTTTACATGGCCAATGATAGAAAAACCCCAGTGTTCACAGATCTTCTTTTTTAGACTAGAATGCCTTCACAGATTTATTTGGTGTCTTGCCATTTCTTAGCTCATAAATCATCAGTCCTGGGCAATCATATGTCCATGGACCTGTGGGGTGGCAAGACCTTGTTTGGTTCTTTGTAATGGAAATATCACAGCCCATCTGCTAGTCCAGTTGTGGAACTGTCCTGGTTGGTGTCTCACTGGCAGACCAGCTGCAGGGAGCACTAGACAGATACACATTTAGTATTAATGTACAGTATACAATCCAGTACATTTTCACACACTCCTTTGATAACCCTTGTGCTTTAGTTTTCAGTGCTTCTGAGGGTGGGGAAGAATCAGGCCCTGAGGGTATGCTGGCTCTGCTTTTGAAGACTCTGAGCTTCAGAGGCAGCCAATGGAAGCTGTGGGGGCTCAGGACCTCTTAAAGCTAAGCCACAGGTTGTGCTGTGTTTGCTCATACAAAATTAGTACCTCATCTACAAATAGTTCCACTTGCTTCAAAGTAATTCCAAATTGAAGGAGGTGCTTTGCTGTAGGAGTGAGCCTAGGGCCAGATGACTTGAGTCACCGGAATCAAGGAGGGTGAGATGCCCAGGGATGCCTCAGCTCTTTTTGGAAGGATCAGTCTAAGGGTGTCTTGGATCCTGACAGGATATTTCTGCGTTCTGCTCACCCACACCAGCTGAAAATCTATAGCCAAGGAACATACTCTGCTGCATGAAGACCTATTGTTACATTACATTATTGTTTTCAAAACAGAATGTAAGACCCAATGTTGCTATTATGTTTTCCATATATTTTTTGGTTTGGATCAAAACCTCAAAGCTAGTTTGACTTTTATCTTTAATAAATTTCCCTTTCCATCTCTGTGTTTTCTTCGTTATTATTTTCCCTCTGTACTTCTGGAATAATTTTTAAATATTTGCACAGAAATAAAAACAAGTGGAACTGTTTCTAGGAGTCTCCCATGTAAAGCAAAGCTTGATATTGTTATAAATGTAGGATGAATAAGCAGTTTAACTTTGAAAGCACTTGGTGATGCTCACCATATCATAGAACATATATTTGTTAAAACAATGCAGCATTTTTTGTGGCCTCTGGTTTTTACTGCTCTACATTCTGAATGTCCTTCACTGAGTTTCTGACCATTTTGGTACCTGAGCACATTTGAGGACCTGTTGCATAAGAGTATTATGGATTTGCTTCTTTGCCTATTAAATATATGACCTAGGTCAACGTAAAATTATGTCCAAAATGCAGGAATTACAGGTGATATTCTGTACCTTGAGTAATTCAGAAGGTCATCATAGCTTAATCTGGCTGTAAAATATAATAATTTGTCTAAATTTGTGCAAGTATTTTAAAGTACCACAAGGTACAAAGTATTCTAAACAGTGTGAAGAGCCATCATTAGAGAGGAAATTAAAATAGCCTGGCTTGCTTGGCCCAGCAAAGCTGAGGTGGAAAGGGGATATAAGTGTTCATAAATATATCATGAGTGTTAATACCAGGGAAGGAAAGAACTATTTAAGCTAAAGTACTAGGCTGGCACAGGATTAGGTGTGTATCCATTGGTTGTGTGTTCAGACTGGGAACTGTAATATTCCGGCCACTAGAAAAGTGAGAGGCAGTCTTCTGTCACAGCTTCTGAAAGGGAGAGTGTGTTTAGTGGGGATCATGGTTGTTTATGAAAGAGATCAATAGTGTGGTTGTGTGCAAGAGCGAGAGACTGGATGACCCAGCAGAGTTCCATAAAAGAGCACAAACAGCTAAACTTTTGTTACAGGCCTTGAAGTGTCTGATTCAAACAAACCCCAGCAACACTGCAGTTCAACTTGTCCTTAGCTTACCCCACTACACGTATTTCCATGACTTTGTAGAGGGTGAGGTCTGGGTATTATGTGTAAGATTTTACCTTGTGTGAAGTAAAACTTGACATTCTCATGATGGCCAGCAGATTGCATGGTAGGAAAAGAAGTATGTTCTCCTGCTTGTCACTACTTTATTTAGACATGACTGGGTAGAATAAATCTCTTGAGTTATCTTCCATATGCAGTACTCTGTATCTTATGAATCCCTTGAGTGAAGTTTAATGAGAAAGCAAGGTCACAGAACAATAATGGGAAATTGCTGTGTTCAGCTATGAAGAGAAAAAGATTGATCCAGTCAATAGCCATTCAAGTTGGAGGAAACCTTTACATTGATTTCAATGAAACTGGATCAGAGCCTCAGTGAGTAAATTACTGTCTGGTCTCAGCACCGTGTCTGTCTGGTATCGTGATATAACACAATTATATCTGTGAGGACATTTTGCTCTGTGTTTGTGCTGTAAGGCATTAGGAATAAAAGAAAAAGTGATCCCAGTTGGAGCATTCGCCACACTGCAGAGGTCATTAATTTTTATCTGGAGCTGTGAAATGTAATTCAGAACTCTACAGAAAATGGACATTGGCGTTTGTGAGCTCTTCTTTAGGAACAGTCATTTTCCTTCTCAAAAGAAAGCAGATAATCACTTTTCTTCGATCAGTAAGGAGAGCTCTGTACTTCAGTGGTTTCAATCAAATGAGGAATTTTCTTCCTTGGTGATTTAAACTACAGACAAGTCCAAGCTGAAATGTTGGATCCTAAACCTAAGACTCTGGGGCAGACTTTTAGATTTCTACCTGGTTGACACTACCAGGGGAGAGGCTGTCTTAGTTTATTCTTATTAGTCTAGCAAAAAAAAGTTGAATCTGAAGTGAGGTCCACAGAGTGATATTGTTATAGTTGCCCAAAATTGCTGGTACCTTTTCAACTAGCTGTAGCACAGGCACAAATCACATTGCTGAAGGCCTACTAAGAACTCCATTTTTGAAATCAATTTTCAAGATGATAACCAGGATAACCAGGGCTGCAGCAGAGTCTGAGGGACTGAGCAGGGGTCAATGGCAGAACCAGTACTGACCCTGGATTGTCTGTGTTGCAGTATTTAATTCTAGACACCACCATTTAGGTCACTGAGCTGCATTTTAAATTTATAGCTTCCTCTAGACTCAACAGGCTCCCCTGTCTTCTGAGTGTGGAGAGAACAGCATTTTTAAGAAAAGCCTTGTTTCCTCTTGTTAACCCTGAATGTTTTTAGAGTATGGTATGTTGGAGGCTTCCAATAGAAATTCCTTTTTCACCTTCTGTATAATCAGAGAGCAGACCAAAGCCAAGCAAAGGAGAAGGACATGGAAAACCACATCAAATGAAATCGCATGGCAATTCTCAACAATTTAGGTATGACATCTTATTTTCCAGTTAGGCAGACAAGATTGTCCTTGTTTCTTTTGCTATATAAATTGAACTATCAGGGATGGGACCCTCTCATTAGAACGCTGTTTAGTGTGTTAGCATTTTGTTTCTGAGCCATCCACAGAGAATATTTGAATCTGACTATTGTGTTTGTCTGGGTGAAGAGACACCTCACACATTCTCTTTGGTAGCACTGCAAAGCCTCCACCTGGTATGCACATACTGCAGTGGTGGCTTAGCCTGCTGTCCCCCCCATGGAATATGTATGGATCCTGGATGTATTTGCAGGCGCTTACATCAAGCCATTCTGGCAGTTTCTTATTTTGTACCATCACTGTGGGTTTTCCAGGCCACAGAGGGATGGCTCCATGATGAGGGAGAGCTGACAGTCTTTCTGCTTTGTAGCAGGTACTTGGATGTATGTGTTTAACCATTGCTAAGTCAGAGACATAAAAATTTTCGGTGTTGTGTGAGAAAATACTTGGAGCAGTGAGGAGCATGGTTATGTACTGGTCACATCTGTACTGGCTCTCTTAATCCCTGAGAGCCATCTGCCATCCATTTGCTGTGGAGTGCTGGGATCTCTGTCCCATTTGGTGAGCCCCTATTGTAGGTGCAGCTTGTCAGTGCATCCTTCAGCTCACCAAGGGGCTGTGCTGGGAGAACAGGGCCAGCACAGTGTTGCACCCAGCATGGGTGTGTGCTTCCCAAAGGTCTCCAGAGCTTTTTCCTGTTGTGTGAACCTGTGTGTCAGGCATATCCTCTGTGTTAATTGCTGGAGGAGAGGAAACAAGAAGTCTGTAAGTGCTAAAGTTAGAAGCACATTCTCTCGGATTGCTCAGAAATGTAGAGGACATTCCCACAGTACTGCAGCTTCCCGTCTTCCACCCTCCTGAGACAGTTCAGAAAATACAGAGCTGTCTTCACCATTTTCACTCTGTTTTCTCCAGCTTTTAAATGTCAAATCTGTGTTCCCATATTCTCCTCAGGCTCCAGCTGTGTTGGGGTTACTGCCCTCTTAGGTCAGCTGCTCATTAGGTGGTGCAAATGTGCCCCACTGTTGCGGTGCAGATGAGCTGGGGTAGGGTATATATACTGTTTCAACTCAAGTTAAGTGACCTTTCTGCTTCAGCTCTCCATTTGTTGTTGATGTATGACTTTGCTGATCCCACTGCAATGGGACCTCATGTTGAGTTCCTTGTTTGTTCTGACTCCCTGACTCCTTTCCTGGAAAGCAGTAGCTCTGCAAGCAGTTCTTTAGCTTTCCGGGATGGCCTGCATTCTTGTCTCTAGATGAATGATCCTCTCCCCAACATTTGACTAAATTAACTGTATTTTTTTTTAATAGAACCAGAGTACAAAGAAGTCTCGAGCACATTGTACATGCCTGGACTGTGAGGACCAACTGAATACATCCCTTATTAAAGGCAACTCGTACTTTCTTTGCATTCCTTAGCTAAGTCCCTTTTTTTGGCTTTGGTCACAATCTGTTCCTCAAGAACTGAGAGTATGACCAGATTCAAACAGTTAATACTTATGGACCCAAGTGTTACTATTCTAGCTCCATGTTCCAGGGTCCTCTTTGGCATATCTTAGCTCTGCAAATGTTCTCTTGTCACTCTTTGTCACATGTCACTTGTCACCCCTGCCACCTCAGGGCTATTGGAGTCAGACAGCTCACAAGCTGTGAGGAGAGCAGAGCTCAAATGCTGCAGTGCTCAAGAGTGCATCTTTGAGATGGGCTGAAGCAAAACTGTCAGGGAAAAAGAGACCTAGTGAGTGTGCAGATTTGAGAGGTGTCTGTCTCCCCTCTCCATATTGATGAGTTTAGCTCCACTGTGTCTGGCATTTTCAGCAGTGCCATGACACTGTTAGTAAAGCAGGAGCTTCTTTAGGAGCTGGACATGAATAGTTTTCCTTTCCCTAAACTGACATTGAGCATACCCAGCAGAGAGAACTCACCGGAGCCTCTCTGTTAATGCCACCAGAACTGGAACAGATAGGACATATGCGTGAGTCAATTCCTGACTTCCCCATACATGTCTTTATACTCTGCCATTTCAACAGTGTGGTGGAAGCAGATAGTATCCTTTTTTTTTCTGCTTTAGCATAAAACACACAGGGTACTGCAGACATCAAATCAGAAATGCATATGAGAATATTTTATGCACAAGAAAACTTGCTCTGTCTCCCTAGGTAGGAGGCATTTAAAATAAACTCAGCACATTCAGAAGCACTAATGACAACAGTTGAAGGAGTTGATTGTAGCAGCTTCCTGAAAGATACATCTTAGTGTATTTGGTGCTGGCCTAGAACTGGGGAGCTAAGGTTCTGTTTCTGAACTGCTTTCAGTTTTTCCTGTGCAGTCTCCCTGTTTGTAAATAAAGACTTATCTGCTTCTGGAAAGCTTTAAAACCAGTTACGGAAAGTCATGGGAGAGCTATAATAATAAAGAAACGGCTTGGTGCTAGAAAACAATCTGGAATTTTAAATTTTTGTACTAATATCTAAGCAGGCTCCTGTTCTTTCTTGCCTGAGGGGGTCTCTGTTAGGAGTGGGTCTTCAGCATATGGGATGCTTTTCAAACAGGCAATGTAAGTCAGAGCGAGCCCTGAGCAGGGGGGCAAGTGCTCTGTGCAGCTAGATAGACCCCATGCCATATCGCAGTTAATGGGACACTGCTGCCATAAACAGTTTGTGGGATGGATGCCTAATTAAAGACAAGAGGCAATAAGTGAGCGTTGCAGTAGCAGGGAAATGGAGAGGTAACTGGAATAAGTGGGAGAGGCTGAGTAGTCCAGATTGCTCACAACTGGATTTCCAATTCTGGTTTCATTTAGGAAAAAAATCAGCTCTCTATGCATGCACTTCTGCTTCCATTTAAAACTAAAACTATTTTTTAAACCTATGTTTATCTTCAGAAACCTGTTTCTGCCTGTTTTCATTTAGTTTTTTAAATTACTAGTTTAACCCAGTAAGACTTACCATGGATTTTCTTAAGGGGAAGAAATGGATTCTGCAATTTCAAGCCAATAATGATCTGTCTGTGTATAACATGAAAGAAAGAAATGGAAGGAATTTTTTGACAAGGAACAGACGTCTCTGTAAACTAATCTTTTCTAAGCCAACTGTGGAGAGGTTTAGCTTTCTGATGTTTCCCATGGAAGCATACTTAACTCAGTGCTGCTGAGCAGTTTCAGGTCACTTGATGGGATGTAATTAGCATTCTGTAATGAACTGGTGAGCCCACTGATGGTCTTGCCAGGGAAATGTTTAGGACTCTGCAAATGTCCTTTGTACATCACATGCAATAGTTGGATCCATTGAGACATTTCTCCTCAGCTCACAAGATGCATTTGATGCACGTATACACGTGGTGTGTATATGGGGCATAGGAGAATGTGACTACATCAAAATTGGTGCTTCACTAACAATTTGGGTTTTGTGAGCTGCCAGCACTATTCCCGTGGATGGCCTAGAGAGGAGAAGCTGCCAGTGCAGGATGGGAAAGAGAGAACCTGGTGTAAAAAAGAGCTGCATTTGTGTGTGTGTGGAGGGCATAAAGGCGGAGATAAGTGATATAAAACCCCACTGTGAGTACTCAGGAATTGCATGATTCCTGCCCATCATTAGAGGGAGAAGCTCCGTGGGAGAGCAGATGTCTTCTCCAGAACTAGTCACTGGAGTTTGGAAAGGATCTCAGGGAAATCCGCTTTATACTCAAAAGCACATGTTTTCTGAAATGCTTTCTGACTGTGCACGTTCAGCACTAGCAATAATTTAGGCCCCAATCCAATACCCACAGAACTAATGGGTGTCTTTCCGTTAACTTCTTTTTAATAGAGCAGGCCCATAAAGAGAAGACAAGCATATTTTTAAGAGCCTGCTAATCTGTGGAGCATGTGTTACTTTGAGTGAAATCCCCTAGCACACTGTGAATGGAACATTTCCAAAAAAAAAAAAAGGAAAAAAAGGAACTAAAGGAAAAAGAGTAAATATCCATTTGTGGAAGCTAAGAAACTGTAACAGCTGAAAAAGGAAAGGTCAGCTGCATTCCAGGCTGAAAACTGACAATCTTCATGGCTATGAATGTGTTTTTTCCATGTGTGGGAATTGTGAAGATGCCTCAATATTAATTTTATAGGGGGGAAATTAACAAGAAATCCACCCAAACAAAGCCCAAACCTCCTCACTTTACCTCAAAATAAATTACCTGAATGTAAGAAGCAATGGAGCCGACTTCTTTACAGATAAATGGAAAAAAGTTTTACCTGCTGTTTGATAATGAGCACAGCTTTTTTTTTGCAATAATGTATTCTAAATGTCAAAAAGTAATCTGATAGTGGTGTTACTACATTGCATGTTTTTGTAACTTTATTTAATATAGTTTCTATAACTCTATGGTGTATTTATTTTTATTTTTAAAGCAGAACAGCCTATGAGTGTCCAGCCTGATTTTCTGTAAAACTTCAGAACATGGAATTTCATGTGCTAATTCTGGCATTTAATCCACTAATATATGACTGTGTTAGAACATACCTACACTAGGGAGAAATTCAAACTTAGACACCTAAGAAATTGACAGTCTATGGCATCCTGTGTTGAAGGAGTAGGTAAAGAGTAAAACGTCTGCTTTTTCCAGTTTGTTTGTCTAATTTCACCTCCTAGTGCTTTGATCTGCCAGATTAAAGAACTGCCTACGAGCAGATACTGTGCAGGTACTTACAGACTGTGATCAAATCTTCTCTTAACCTGCTCTTTGATAAGCTAACACGATTGAATTCTCTAAATCTCCCACAGAAAGACATGTTTTCCAGACCATGAGTCATTCTTGGCCGTTTGTTTGATACTGTTGCACCAGTGTAAAACTGGAGGTGTCCAGCGGAGACTCAAGCTTTGTGCTTTATTTATTTTGCTCTTGTTCTTTGAAAAATATTAGGCTTTAAATACCTTCCAAAATGTGACCCTCTCTCTATTTCTGCCAAAGAAAAACTGACAGTAGTCTAGAAGCATCTCCCCTTGTGTAAATTCACTAATTTAAGTATTTGCATACTGATAAATGTTTCAGAGAGGCAGTTACGATGAAGTAGTGTTCACTGAGCCTCTGTGGTGCTTGAAAAGCTCTGAAAGAACCAGAAAATGTTATGGTTGGACCAGTGTGGTAGGAATGCCAATATGATGTTTTTATCAGCTAGGTAAGTGAATCATCTGTCGTGATCATCCTGTTGCTGATGAAATCAGTAGGGAGTCCTCCTCAGACTGGAAGGAAGAGAGTATCCAACCACTGTCATCTCCTTGGAGGCTGTACCTCCTCAATCCAGCCAGCTCCATTCTGCGACAACTGCACTTCTTGGGAAATCCAAGCATTAAAGTCATACTGTGCTATAAGTAAGTATTGACTTTTGGCTGAGATCTGGCTGCAGATTTTGCTGGCCCAGACAGAAGAAGGTCCCTTGATGTTTGTTCAGTGTTCCAGTAAAGAAGGGAAGTTGCCTCTTGGTTGCAGTAGCACAGGATCAAAACTGACAGCCACTAAAACCATCAGAGTTTAGAAGTTCTCCTCTGTGTCATTCACTAGATATAGCACTACTCTAAAGCCCCATTTCTCCTGGTGTCTGCCTCTGAGAGCAGGTGGCTGCAGATGCTCTGGCAGAACCTATGCAGCATGCACTGCATCAGTGTATAGGGAATTCATCTGTAGAAAGCTCTCCCTGCATCCAGGGGTGATATCTTCTTTAGTGCTCCTACCTTAACCCCTTTTTAAATTATATCGTTGGAGCTCATCTTCACAAGAAGATAAATCCACATTTCCAAGCTCATGCCAGTATTAGATTTAGGACTAGAGGGTTGTCCAACCCACCTGTAGAGACGGTGGTTAAAGTTTTAAGTCCTTTTTTGTCTAAACTCTGTGCCATTTGGTGTATGGCCTGGAAGTTTATGTCTTCTGGATGAGGAAATGGATTGACAGATTAAGGGATTAAGGTTTAGCCAAAGAAACGTAGTATGTGTGCTCACATATATAGATAAAGGTGGAAAGTAGGTTCTGGAAGGAAACTCAGATCCCTTATCTGACTCCAATTAAAGGCAAAGTACAGTGTACAAAATTATGCTTTTTATTTCCTGGTTGTACAAAGGAATAGTTCACCTGATGTCAGGGAAGTTATACTGGGTTGATAACCAAGTAAATGACAGCAAAAGGTAGCAGTGAGCCTCCTTCTCCTTCAGACAGGTTCCACAGAGGTTGTACTTGAAAAACTTCTTGGGACTACAGGAACTCAGTGAGAGCTGAATGCATTCAGGGTGTTAAAATGTACATTACAAAATCATAAGGAGTTTGGTCAAGGCTTTAAGATAAAGTATAATCATCTGTGCTCAAAGAAGTTTAAATTCTTCCCCTGTAGGCAGGAAGCTGCGATGCGTAACACATACACGAACATTGTCAATATCCAGCTACTACAGTTACTACAACTGTAGTTGAAGTTGCATTGATCCTGAATGAAGAATTTCTGTTTATGGCTGGCAGAGGCAGCTTGCCTGCAGGATCCACTAGGGTTGGCACATTAAGCACTCTTCAGCCTAAATGCATGAACTTCTGCCTCTTTTGCTCTGCTTCAGTCTGCTTATATTTCAGATAAACCACCAGCAGTTTGATGTTTATAGTGGAATGCAATCTGAAAATCAATGTTCCCTTGTCTGCTTTTGCTATTGTGCTCCATTGCTCTTTGTGGTCTTATGTTATTAAAATTACATCAGGTGTGTAGCTGTGTTGTTTGATTTGGTAGTTGAAACACAGATAACACTTGGATTATTGGGTCAGACGTATTTATTATCCATTCAGAGAGGCTGGATATCTGATGTGAATTTCTGGAAGTGTCTGAGTCAATTTTGCAAGATGAGGACAGCTTCTGCATCACTGGCTGCTGTGTGCAGACAGTCCTCTGGCTGCCGCTTACCTTTCCTTTATCGTCTGCTCCGCTGGAGCGTAATGAGCGTGTATATTGGAAATTGCTCATTGTCTGGGTGGTGAGAGGCAAAAACCTGTAGATGGAATCCAGCACCCACTGATTCCCTGGCAGAGGAAGAAGGGCATGGATGTTTCTTGAACCTTTGTACATGCTGTGTGGGGCTGGCACTTGGCTTTGAGCTCAGACATTTCTGTCTGCACTTACCGAGGGTCAAGGAAGTGGCATGTGTTGATATAGGAGAATAGCTCCGGTGAGCAGGACAGTCATGAGCACTGAGCAACTGGGTGTGTTCAAATGATGTCCTATGACATCTGTCTTACGGTTACCTGTTGCCGTGTCCGCGCTGTGCCACTCAGTGTCTGTGCCTGCCTCCTTGCTGGGTGTGTGCCTCGGGACGGGCGGGGCAGCACGTCTCTCTCTGTCAGGCAGGAGCTCCGGCTCCTGCAGCAGCAGATGGTTTGCCACGGAACACAGCTCCTGTCGGACAGAGCAGCATTTCTCGGAAACGCCCAGGTGAGCCCAGGAGGTGCTTGTTTAGCAATCCAGAGCCAGGTGATGACACCAGGGTGATGCCTTTTTGGGTTAATTAGTCTTTCTTGGAAGCAGGTTGCATTACCTTGGCAGTGTGGTTACGTTGCTCCCAAGTGCCAAACGGAATGTGATTATGTTTCTCTCAGGGCTCAGCGTAGCTTGTCGAGAGCTGTCTTGGGTGTCTGCCCAGCAGTGCACTCCCAGACACCTACTCTTGGGGATGCAGGCAAGTTTAAACTGACTCCTCTTTGCATGGTGAAGAGAAGGGAATCATCCAAACCAGCTTCACAGTGTGTGGCTGGACTTGTGCAAAAGAGTCACAGCCAGGATGAACAATGAAGCTGAGTAATGGAGAAGTACATGTGTGCGTGGTGGGCCAGTTTATAGAAGCCAACACATGAAAAATCTGTAACCCCTTCTCTCTCTTTAGTCCTCAGTTCACAGGCAGAACCCTGCAGGTTTGGTTCAGAGAGACTTCAAATGATTGAATCCCTTACAAACTCGCAGTCAACTACCTTTCCCTCCCCAAGAACCAGCTCCCTGCTTAGCTTTTTCTTGTAGGAAGTGCAGGGTTGTCCTGCACCTCAGCTTCTTCACTCAGGTGCTGCAAGCTGGAGAGGGGAGGTACAGTGCCTTCCAAGTGAGGAGATGTACTCAGCCAGCAGATTCTGAACTTCCCTATCAGGAGCTGACACTTAAAGACATAAAACATGGAACCCAGGTTCATCTGAAGTCTTAAAAGTATTTTACAAAGCTATATGCATATTACTCACTAAAACAGATTGCACCTGGCCAGCCCTTGCAGCTGTACATCAAAGGGACATACACACTGAGGAGAAAGGGAGCTGGGGAGAAATTTCTCATTAGATTGTTATCTAGGAGATGATGCTTGGCTCAGCAAGCCTGTTGCTTCCAGGGTTACAGTTGAGAGTTTATTTTTTTGTTGCCTTTGTAAATAGCTTCTGGCTTCTGAGGCTGACTTGTCAGATCTTCTCCCTAGGATCAGGTATGGTCTTTGTCATACACTTATTTGGCTCTTCTCTGGCAAGGTCCAGTTTGCAGGACAGTTCTTTTTGTCCCAATCAGTTCATCAGGAGGGATCCACCTTCTTACGGGTCTTGTTTGTAGAGAGCTGTCAAAATCAGCTGGGCTCAATCCATGCTTCACTATCTGGTCTGCTTGGGACTTTGAGGTCCCTTACATGCTTCCTTCAAGATTTTGTTTCCTTCTTAGTCAGCCCCACCCTTGGGCCTGCGTACAAATTTGTAATGGTTCTTTCCTCCTCTGGTAGTTAAATTCAGTTCTCCTCAAAACCAGTCTGGTAAAAACAACAAGCTCTTGGTATCTTGTGGTGTTAGCACTTTCCTCTCAGCAGCTGCAGTGCTGGCTGCCCATGGGAGCTCTCTGTGTTGGAGGAGAAGCTCAAGCTGCCATATCCTTGTCTGCAGGCACCAGTGGTACTAAAAAAAGGAGGCTCACACATGTCTGGGGGGAGCTCTGCTGTTGCTCTCCCTCAGGAGAAGGAATAACTGGCGGTATCAGCCCAGGGTCTATTAGTGTGCCATACACCACAGAGGGAGGATATTTCTGTAAGCAGCAGTGCCTGAATTCATTTTGATCTACCTTGGTTCTGGATTAAGCTTTTGCAGAGTCCCAGTTCTCTTTCTCTGAATCCAAATTTCCAAAGCAAAGGGAACACCTGGAGTAGAAGATACTGCAGATGTCAGAGATTCAGGCTATAAAATTATAGAATAACTTATTTTTCTCAGTATGTGGTTCAGCAGCAGCTCGGCATCCAGGTATTTAATTTCAAACTATTAACACATAACATGGATTTGCAGCTCTATTTTCAGTGCAAATATTTTATAAAATATTGAAATTTAACACAGCTCTATATTCCTTGTTACAGGATAGTTAAACCTATAACAGCAATTCCTTTCTTTATCAAATCCTGTAGAATCCTATTAGCTGTTGAGCTATAAAATCCAATTGGCCTTTTTCCCGTAAGATCAGCTGAGAAGATGTGATATAAATTCAAAATATTAGTGCAGACTTTAGCCCAGGGCAAACACTGTTCTCTGCAAGGATATAGGGCCTTCACTGTACTTACACTAATATTTGTGACATACCCTTTACCCTCAGTTTGAGACTTTGCTTTCCCAATCAACAAACCTGTCAGCTTGAGACTTATTTGATGAAGCAGTTGAAGCATCCTGCTGTGAAAGTAAGCACAACATTCAAGGGTCATTTGAAGTCCAGCTGACCAAGTCCTTTCTTTAAGACCACTTGAAGAGGGAGGGAAAATTGGAAAAAAACTCTCTGAAGAGAAATTTTACACCAAAGGAGCAATTTGAATGAGAATGTTACGTAGCTGCCTGAAGTGGTGGAAAGAGATGACCACACAAGGTTAATTGTGTCTGCAAAGTGTTTCCAGATTTAAAGAAAGAAGAAAAATGTTAAATCCTACACTTTTTCTTGTCTGCCAAGTCCATTAGTAAGCTTCTTAAACTAACATATAGCTCTGTGAACTCTTTCAGGCCGTAATCATGTTACAGGTGTGGTCAGGGTGACCCACAAGACACTTGTGTTTCCCGTGGGAGAGGGGAGAACCTGCTCTGGCAGAGCTGGAACTAGTAAACATGGCTGGGGCTGGGTCCAAACCAGCAGAGCACTCAGAGAGCTCTGTGGCTGCAGCCCCCACGGCCCTCGGGACCAAAAGGATCTGCTTACACATAGGATTTGCTTGTAAAGGACCTTTGTGGAGACTAAGCATGTAAGCTCAGCGTAGTGAGAGATGGGGAACCAGTGCAGATCAGACAGGGCTTTTCAGCTTTGTCTCAGAGCTGGCCATGCAGGATCCATGCTGATTGACCATAGTGAGGTGTCTTTATGATTTTCATTATCTTTTTTGTGTGTGTGTGGTTCTGTTGTTGTTGTTGTTGTTGTGTTTGGTTTTGTTTGGTTTTTTGTTTGTTTTGGGTTTTTTTTCTGTTACCTGGGATATTCCAACTTCTTTTTGCTTTGGATAGCAGCATGTAGAGGGTATGTGTGATCCATTTTTTCACTTAACTAGAACATAGGAATTTAACACACACCTTATAATTGGCATTCATTATACCAATAAAAACAGCAATTAACCTGCTACCCTTGTCTGAGGCTGACAAAACAAGGAATTAAAGTTGTTCCCCAGCAAAATGGGATCTTTTACTTTCTGTCAGAAATAGGAAAGTTTTAAAGGCAATTCACTTGAGATCACAAGAAAAACTAGCCATCGAGGGGCTTGCACCAAGTAACTTGAAAACACATTGATGGCTTTATTGCTTAAAATCTTGTCTTTCCATTACATTATGATGTAGACTAAATATGTAAAAACAAGCTTGCATTGCCAAGCTTCTTGCTTACTGAGTTCAGTTGCATAAACAGGCACCTCCCTACTTCATGCTGCAGGTGAGGTGTGGCTTGTACACACTCAGTAGGAAGCAGCTTTTTAGGGTCAGAGGTGGTTCTTGTGTGAGATTGTTACTTCTTTGGCAGGATATGAGTCAGCAACAGGTCTTGTCTAAAAAACATGACTGGAGGGGGTGAGTTGGGCCATTTTCAGTTACCAGGAGGACAGAAAACCCCACCTGTCAGCAGCGTGCAGTCACAGCCTTGGGCACTTTGTGCTCTTGCCAGATCTTGTATAGGAAATGATATTTGAACAGGTCTGGTCCTAAAGAAAGACTCTTGGTGTTGGCAGATGATGACATGGATGGGAGAGTTGTTCCTGATGAATTGGTCAGGCATGGTGTCACTAGTCCCCTAGAAAATGATATTTGAAATCATTAAGTATCACTTAGCATTTTTCAAAAGGGAAGAGGTCCTTGTTCCATTTTGCATGGTTATTTCTTGACAGATTGACTAGAATAAGAATTCATGTAGGATTTTCTTCTCTGTACCGTTTAACAGCAAGTGTGCATTAAGCAGTGGCCACAGTGATCTCTAGCTCCAGTTCTCCTCAAATTCATTCTGTTCTTCATACATGAAGCCTGAATAAACTCAGTGTAGAACTGTGGCCATAGTGTATAAGACACCATTATATCCGCCCAAGGAAAGTAATGTAGAAATTCAAGATCGGTATTTTAAAACACCCTCCAGGTCTGGACTCCTGCCTTAAACTCTATCTGAAAATAAGCAGAAGTGCCAGACACTGCCTGTTTTGCCCTGCCGCTGGCCCCCTGCCTTCAGAGCAAATTAGGAACAAATGTGGAACTCACAGGCTTGCTTAAGCACTCCAGTGAGTTTAAAAGCAAACATGATGATAAAAAATCAACAACCTTTTCATCGAGTTTTAACTCTGTCTCGTAAGTAATGATGGAGATGTGTTACGTAAAATAGAAATAGAATATATATTCATTTCTTCATGATGTCTCTTTATAGTTAGTAAAGGGGTAATGGGGTAATTGAGGGGAGCTATTCATACATTGTTGGAGGAGATGAACGAACTTTTTTCCTCACTGATATCTCCTCCTGTGAGAGAAAACACATTCCTTCTCTGATGATGTTGTGACTTTTGTCATGCTCTGCTTCTGAGAGTGTTTGTTAATTGGCACCTCTCAGATGAGCCTGTCAAAATCACATGTAGCACCTGATGCACAGTGTAACAAAATACTCTCAGTATTTGAAAGGAATCCAGATTTAATATCATATTCTATAAATAAAGACTCCTTGTTGATATGAGATTGATGTGATATGCCTTTAATCATAAAAATGAAAACTAGTCTGTGCATTTTCTTTCTAATGTTGAAGCTTTCAGATCCCAGATCAAGACAGAACTTGGGCCCATGAATAAGTGCCACTGAAATCAATGACGCCTAGACATACACTTAATTTTAAGTAAATGGTTCTTAAATGCTTGGAAGTGAGGCCCTACATTGCTTAAAATCCATCAGATTTCCTTTTCAGACTTTATTGGTGCCCTCATTTCTGTGGATTTGGAAATGTCCTTAAGAATGGGGATAGACTATGTAGTTTCCACAATACTGCTTTGGCCACAGTCCTGCAGCCAGATCCAAAAGAATGCAAATTATTTTCATAGGAACAGAGGTTTCTTGTATGCTGTGCAAATCTATAGTCCCCCTTCTTCACTTGCAGCAAGCTAAACTTACATCCAAGAATAAATGATCATGCAACCAGGTTCACGGAAAAAATTATTGGTATTGGAGAAAGGGATCTCTATTAGCATGTTACATTTCCCAAGTGAATTATGTTGTCTGTTCTCACGTGCTGTGTTCCACATTAGCATCTTTGAAGGTTGCAGGGTATGCTTGAGCCTCTTCTTTAGTGATGATGACTGACATAATTGAACACAGAGAATCTCAACTAAAGCCTACTGGGGTCAGTGGAAACGTCCTTACTCACTGGTTTTGATGATACCCTTGTTTTCTGTTCAGACCAAACACTTCCTGAAGTAGGAACAGATTTTATGAGAAAGTGTCCAGCACTTTATGCTGAATGTAGGTGTGAGTTTGGAATCCTTTCCCTGGGAGGTGGAGATCTGTGGATATTGCAAAGAGAAGTGTTCTACATTCTTACTTGTGTACACAATGTGCGAAGGCTGGAGAAGCATGTGGCTGAGCATAAAAATGAAGGATAAAGTGCTTTCCTTGCGCTGATGAGAGCAAACACGTAGACAGAGAAATGCACACAGACAGAATGAGCCCTTTCATGCAGGGAGTGATGATTTACGGATGTGCTGACTGCATACCAAGTGCAGCTGTGACAGGAGCAGGGCTCTGCCTCGTGGGAGGCTGGGGCAGACACCCAAACACCTCGAGTCCTGTTTTCTTCCTTACACCAGTATTGTTCCACTGACTGCACTGTTCCTAACACCTATACCAGTATGAGTGTTAGGATTTAAGCCCCTTCTCATCTTCTCTTCCCTCTATTTCCAAAGTGGTGTAAAAGGCCATCAGTTGATACCAGCAGTTTGCATAGGGAGTGCTGGGCTGTCAGCATAATGTGCTTTGTTCTGGTGTGGATAACTTTGGTGGCCGAGATATGGACCTATTTCTTTAGTACTGATGATCACTTATGTGGCTACAGACACCACTGGGTCCCATTCTGCTGGTTATTGCAGCGACTCTGAGGAAGAGGCAATCCCTTTGCCAGATCAAGGGCCTGAATCTGATTTCACGTCCTCCGTGACAGGTTAAATGGGTTGAAGTCAATGGAGCCATGCAGGGTGAGAAGAGAACGGAGCATCAAGAGTGATGGATCTACCTACTTAAGGAGTTTTTATGGCTCCCAGAGCTGTGATGTTTGAATGCCTCACAAACTTAAAGGCCACTCCTGTGAGAGATGGAAGCACTGTCGTCTCTGCCTAACAGCTGGGGAGCCGAGACAGAAAGATGAAATACCTTAGCCAAGGTCACTGTGGAAATCTGTGACAGAGCAAGGTCTGCCAAACTAAACCTTGCCAGGTTTCAAGCTGGTATGTGGACGACTGGGCCAGCTTTCCTCGTAGCATGGGGCAAATGGGCTGTTCCTGCCTTCTTTCCCACTCTGCCCCTTCTTCTCTTTCTTAGGTTGTGATGGTGGGAGCTGCCTACCTGCAGGCCACTGAAAAGGATCAGGCAGAGCCCAGCCTCTCCCCAGCATGAGGTTGGCTGAGGTCCCCTGAGGTGCAAGCAGAGGATGGATTCCTGTTTCCCAGGAGTGTGGGAATCTGGGGTCAGCACACCAGCAGCCTGTTCATTACCAGGGTCTGAACTGTAGCACCTTCCCCTCTCAGATTTCTGTTATTTAGGGTGACTAATCATAATAACAAATTCATTAAGGTTAACTGGATAAAGTCATCTAAGTCATATTTACTGCTAAACTAACTGCCCAGGGAGGTGAATTAATGATCTTTACAGAAACCTTTTATGGTTATTTGGCCACAAGGTGTGATCTGGTTTGGTCTTTTATGCAACATAAATCAGTTTAATGGTTAAATCTGTGCAGCTAGCTGTTGAATTTAAATGAGGGCTTTTTAAATGAAGTATGATGCTTTTTCACACACAGAGGGACATTGAGCAGGTGTATATTGCAATTAAATGGGAAAACTTACAATTAGATAATGTTAAGTTTGTGACACTGGCTGACAGAAGCCTGGAGATTCATGGTGAAGGTTCATGATCAATTATTAATCCTTGCCACTGCGGAAGAAGTAAAATTGCAGATGGTTTCAGCTGAGGTCAAAGCAGTGTGGGAGAGTGATGCGGGTTGTGTAGTGGATGTCTGATATCAGCCATTCATTTCAATAGCCTTGGGTTCAAATACTCTGTTGAGTTACAGATGGAAATTATTTGTTCTTATGAGACAGCTCTCAGCCTTCTAGTATTTATACTGTTTTGGTTAACACCCAGGAAGGTCTGGCGGAAGCCAGGGATCTGTTATAGTAGGCAGCTACAAACATGTCCTGGGAGATGGCTTCAGATGGTTGCAGATTTTTCAGGATGGGAAAAAGCTAAAAAGGCACTGGTTGCTCTCCCAGCCTTCTTGCACTTTTAACACTGCTTCTAAATTGCCTGAAGTAGTTACAGCCTGTCCTCCCTCATTTAGACAGCAGCAATATCTCTCCCAAGGGCTTGCTGTTTAAATAGTGAATGCACTTTAGGAGGCAGAGGCTGACAGACCAGTGCCAATGCACCACAGGTCAACAACCCAGATCTGAAAATGAAACCAGAGCTTCTACACAGCACTGCCTGCTGGGTCTCCCATGAGTCCTGTCTTCACCCAAGGATGGAAAAAGGGATCACCTATTAGACAGGACAGCTTAGCCAGGAGCTGCTTCCCAGGGGATTTGCTGGACTTGAGAGCAGCCTGTTAGACACACCTGTTTGCTCAGGTGTTTCCTAAAGAAAGGGAGGAGTGTTTGGAACGTTGACTGAGCACTGGGGAAAAGCTGTTTGTATTTGGGAAGGCATGGATAGGAGTGAATGGTTCCTGTTTGATTGACTTCTGTTCTGAGTGCTCCTATGTTAATGTTTTACTGGAAATATTAAAGAATAGGCAAAGAGCTGACATGAGTGGAGGTAGGTGAAAGGATTCATGAACACTCAGAGAGGGATTGGTCTAGGCAGAATAAGACACTGCTGTCCCATCCACGTCAAAGTGGTTAATGGGGCATGGTCCTCCTAGTCTCATCTCCTTGTTGAGCAGATGGTTCCTTGGTTTTTCCTGTAGAGCTCAGTCTCATTAAGTGATTTGGCCAGGTCTTCCTGCATGTTTGCACTCCCTGGTGTGACCAGGACAGGCAGCACTGTGACGTGCCCACAATATTGAGCTGGCACTTGGGTCATCCAGTTATAGCCTTAACTCCTGTGTGCTCCCCATCCATCTCCCATCATGGAAAACAGATCTAGAAATGCAGAGTTCTGGGTAAATACTGCTATTAAGTATGAGGATGAAAATGGCTGTGTAAGAGTTTAGCCTACTTCTCATAGCTGTGCCTTAAGTTTACTGCTTGAAGTAATGCAGTCTCTGTAGAAGATCCAGCTGTGTGCAGGGTCAGAGCACATCGCGGGCACTTCTTGGGTTACAGTTTTTCAGAACTGCCAGCCAGTTTGTTTTGTTCCTCTCCAGTGGTTCACCTGTGCTGAAGTTCTCTCCCAGCAAAGTCAGGAATAATGTTTTAACACTTACAGTAATCATTTACATCTTCAAAATGCATTGCAAACACAATTGAAGAGTTGTTGTCAACCAATAAATCAGTTTTGCCTTTTTGATTAACTTCCTATCTTAAAAACCCTACCTGAGTGCTGTAATAAGTGCTCCTCATAGAATAAGGAAAGGAAAATTCCATGGATTTCTTTTTCTCTTCTTTTTCTGGTCAAAGTTGTGACTGATGAAGTCTTAATTCCCTTTTTTCTTTATTAAGTTGCTTGAATCACAAAACAACAAGAAAAGTAAATTAGCTACTTTCCCTCCAGCCTGCTTTTGCTGCGAATTTGCAGTACTGAATATTGGGGCTGTTTGGATTCTAATGCTTTTACCTTTAGTTCATTACCTTTTTGTGCAGAACAAAATAAAAAGAACATCACAAAAATATATGATTTTTTTTAGCCTTAAAAACAGAATGGGGGGGTTCGGGATAGTGCCTGAAATGACTTCAGACATTATCTTTTTGTATTGCATTAAAATGCAAGTTGGTGCATTAAATCTCCCACCACTTTGGTGAGGTAAGTAAATATTATGATCCTATTTAACATATGCATCAAGCCACATAAAAAACCAAATAGAGACTTGGCGTACTTGGAAGTAAATCATTAAAACTGCAGCTCATTAAACGAAGACTGAATTCAGTCCAAAGAGAGAATGTTAGGACTGGGATTAGACTTGGTCATCGACCCATCTCCTGTCCACCAAACTGTGATGTAATGACATAGTGACATATGAAAAACTGTACTGATGACTCTGATAGCATTTCAGATGTTCACTGTCATGATTGTTTCCCTGGTTTTGTATCAAAGCTTGTCGTTTCTGCTGTGCTTGGGCTTGTTTAAAGGGTGATAACCAGCCTTAGATCTGGCAGGCTTACACTTGGTGGGGGAGCTCTTGCCTGGAGCCCTGGTATTGTATGAAGCGGGGATCTCAAAACAAAGTTTGAAAACTTGATTGGCTTCAAGTTCAGTCTATATCATGGAGAGTATAGGATTTCCACCAAAGTGCATAAGGAGGCTTGAATGCACACAGAAATTTTTTAAAGCATGAAGCAGGGCTGTTGTGGCAGGCTTGGAAAGTGGTTTTGTTTGGAAACAACCTATTTTCTGTAGAAAGGCAGTCTGAGGCTGGGCAGGGAATGCTGGGTGCCAGTTGCTTTGTTTCTTTACCACTTCACAGAGAAATTGGCTTATTTATTTTTATTAAACACAACTTTCAGGATTCTGAGAATGAACATTATGATCGCCCTGTGCCAAGCCTGCACTGGTCTATCACCAGTCACCTTTATCTATATTTCAGGATGGAAATCAAATCAGAAATCATAGAAACTGTTTCATTTCCAGACTATTAAAGTTGGCTTGTTCATGTCATTTTGATGTGAGGTTTATATTTGAGAAACATCCAGATATGGCAGCTTAATTCTGTCAGCAGAGAGAGTGAATAGTGGTCATCTGAAATATCTGGCCCTGACAAAAATTACTCAGGGATGCATAGGTCAGTCTCTGCTCTGATTATATGACTTGATTTTCTTAATTTGATGTTTCAAGACTGATTTTAAAAATATGGCTGGCCCATTCTGCTGAAGGAGAGATGTAGTCACAAGTCACCATAGCCTCACAATTTAGGAAGGTCAAATTAATCTTCTTCTTTCTGTCCCACTGCTCAAGGAGGAAACAGAGAGGAAAAAGATTGTGTGGGCGCTCTCAAAACACTTGCAGAGTCTCAGCAGTTGTTGTCCAGTTAGAAGTAAAAAATAGTGTTGGAACCTGACTGTGGAACTCAAAGAAAGAGTCAGTTAATACGCATTCATCACTGCTCCCCATTAAAACTTCTATAAAACACAAAGCAGATGTTCTGAGGGATGCAGGCACTGGTGAGAAGCAAAGCAAGTGAAGGTAAATCAGCTCTGGTTGGTCAAATGTCCACATCTCCATAACTCTGCCAGATATGCTACAGAAAGGGAATGGGGAAGTGATCCAAACTCTTCAAGAGCTGGAAGCAGCTTGCAGCTGGAGGAAAGGAGGTCTCTGGCTGTAGCACATCATTAATTGTCAAAACAGTTTACTCACTTGACACTGCTGCTCCAAGTGCCCTGTTTTCAGTCCCACCTGTCTGTGCTGTAACTCTCATCTTCTGCTTGTGCTGCAGGAAGGGAACAAAGCAGTACTGCCACTTTCCCTGCTTTGCCCTTAAAAGCTGAAGACACTCCATTAGAGGCAGAGAGGAAAGGCCTGTGGTAAGGGCACTAGCACAGGACTTGGAGGATTCTGGTTTAATTCTTGCCTTTGCCACAGACTGCTTGTGTAACCCTCAGCAAGATGGTTAATCTCCATGTCCTTTGAGTACTGCAGTTGTAGGGATAATCCTTCCCCAGCCTCTTCTTTCTTGTCTTGCATATGAGCTGCTTGGGGCAATTGTGGTCTCCCTTTCTTTTGTGTTATGCAGTAATGGGACAGTAGGCCTCCATGGGCTGTAGGAAAAATAGAACAAAAACCTAGGCCTTGGACAGATGGAATCAGAGGGTGGAGAGCTGGTGCTTGCCAGATTTGGGAGAGCTGTGCCTCATGGGTGCCTGCAGAAATGCCTCTCTGGGGAGAGCTCTCACAGTTGTGCTGAATGTCTCTGTGTTGAGTGTGCTGGACACACGGACTCTGTGACACTGAAGTGCCACGTCAGCCACAAGGGATAGCGAGATGCTCTGCTGATAGGAGAAACTATGTGTATGCTGGGCAAATTCCTGTGGGTCCAGATTCCAGAGCTGTTTCTAAGCAATAAAATTCTACTTGCAGTTTTTGTTTCATTTCCCAGGCCTAGGACTTGCTTTACTTACCTGAGGCTCACAGCACATCTGTTAAGGTTCAGAGGAACCTAGAGGCTAAAATGGGATTTGTAACTCTGTAGGACAGACACCATTTGAAGGTCAGCCTCATGCTGGAAACGACACCAAGAGACAGAGTTCTTACAGTGACACTTCCAAGTGACTTCCAAGCTGGAACCTGAAACAGTTTGCCACAAATCCCTGTGGCTGCATTTTAAATGGCCTGGTGGTGCTAGGTCACTTGTCAGTAACTCACTGCTGAACACTCCTGAAACAGAAGAGAGCTCTGTGGGGCAGCTGCTCCCCAAGATAAAGCAGAGCACAGAGGGTAGGAGAAAACAAATAACAACAGAAAGAGATGGCCACTGGCCAGGTTTGATGATACAATTTTTAGGAAACTCTGAGTGTGTAGAGAAGATTTCTGTTTTCCCTGACATGCTAATGATTCTTGTGGCTCCAAAGTATTTGAGTGGAGAGGCAGCATGAGAACCTCTATTCAGTTCTGCAGGAATAAATGGCAAGCTTGTATTTCTGTGGGACAGCCCCAGCCCTCCTTTGCAGGGGAATCTGAGTAACAAACCAGAAGTGACCCAAGCATGTGTTGTGAGCCTGCAGACCCAGCCCTGCTGAAAAGCTCTTGAGCGCGTTTTGAGTAACCTCAGAAGGGTTTGTTTGATTCGGATCTGGCATTACTTCTGTCACAGCCTCGATTGGCAACGTCCCTGCAGTGACTGGGGCCTGAGCAGCGTGATTTACAAGGGAAGTTGCTATGTTAAACAAAAGTTACATAAGGAATAATTTACCCCCAGCTGTGCACAATAATGCTGCTGTAATGCTGTCAAGACACTGTACTGACTTCAGAAACCGCCTGTGTGAAGTTTGAGTATCTTGTTGTTCTCCCCAGGCCTCACGGAGGGCCTTGGAGCCGCAGCTGTGCTCCTTCACTGCCCGTCCTCCCCTCTCATGCAGCCACAGCACGGGAGGCACGGGCACGCAGCCCTTGCAGCCCTGCGCCTCCCAGCACAAGCCATCCCCCACGCAGGGTGGTGCGGTTTGGTTGGGGGAATTACCCCCTTCTCTCCACACTTCTGGCTGGCTTGGTGCAAGTCAGCTCCAGCCCGGAGGCTGCAACCAGAGCCTTGGCATGACACAGAGCTAAGTGCCTCCTCGGGACTTATTAACAAACTCCCCTTTGATGCTCTCTGAAATACAGATTCTGTGGCTCCTGGTCTGCATCCAGAGAGTCCAGGGTGTGGGTAGACGTGGTAAGAGTGCGCACACCTGACCTGCAGGCGTGATCAGCAGCGTGCCAGAACAAAGGCCTTGTGGGCCTGAAGGGCAGCTCTGCCGCCAGGCTTGCCGGATCCTGACATCTGGCTGCGAGTCCCGAAAATGGCTGGGAGCGTGAGCTGGGAGCGTGAGCCCCGTGCGGGAGTTGCTGAGCCTGGAGCAGTTTGCAGCAGGCCCTTGTGCTGTTCCCTTCCTTGGGCCCCTTGGACTGTTTGTGTACTCATGACCCCCAGACCCTCTCCAGTGGGACTGCAAGCTACAGCGTTTCAAGTGAGAGAAGGATGACAGGGGGGATAAAGAGAAGCGAGGGAAAGGCACCTAATACGATTTCAGAGAGCCCTCTGGCAGTCTGTCCGTGGGAGGCTGCCATGTATAATAAGGAAACGATTTGTCTGGGAATGATTCAGCATGTAAAATTCTCCCTCCCTGACCTCTTTCTAAGTCCCCAGCGTGGGATTGCGGGAGGTTTCCAGCAGAGGAGAGCCGATAAGGCGCAATAGTTTTCATATGCTTGGAAGAGAGGTCCAAGTGTCCATGCTGAGGCAGCATTCTCACTGCCATGTGGGGCTGTGTGGAACCCACATTTCACCTTTACTCCATGGAAGGAGGTGAGTTTTTTCTTGCTTAGAGACACATTAACCATC
The DNA here is from genome assembly GCF_020740725.1 of Corvus hawaiiensis. NCBI lineage: Eukaryota > Metazoa > Chordata > Aves > Passeriformes > Corvidae > Corvus > Corvus hawaiiensis. The sequence continues at coordinate 29,812,099 of NC_063219.1, read as the reverse complement.
AGGGAACTTTCCCTCCCAGCCAGCCCTTGGGGTTGTGCTTCCCACAGCTTCTCCTTCTGCCCTGGGAACCATGGTGAGCAAAACCCCACCAGCAGCTGCAGAGCTCCTTCCCTGCTGATTTTCACGGGGCTGCCTCCACACTCTGAGCTGGCCCACTGGTATTTCCCTGAGGATTCCTTCCTTTTTGTGGGGGACCACAAGGAGGGCTGGAGGCTGGAGCAGCTGCCCTGTGGGATCCTGGTACTGAGGGCTGGTTTTCAGCAGAGGAAATTTCTATGAATTTTCTGGAGCTTGCTTCTAGATGTGAGGGTTGAGATGTTTTTGCTTCTCAGGTGCTCTGGGAGTTCCTCCTGTCCAGCACTATAAGCCTGACTTGCACAAATTATTACAAAACTGCTGTTTCTTGGCATTTGGATTTTATAGGTTGTCACGCCCTCCCATCCAGTGTGGGAGGGGAAGAGAAGAGACAGCAACAAAGTAAACTCAGTGGCCCTGAGTTTGCAAATGCCGACTTTTAATGTAGTAGCCACCTGTGTGTGCTTCTCTGTCCCCTAATATGCAGCCTGACATATTTGCAACCTTCTTTCATCGAAATCTTTATTATTTCTTGAGGTGGGATCTTCTTTTGCTGCTTGCTTTCTGCAGTAATTTATACTAATTCAAAAAAGGTATGGAGTGTCAGCAGATCAAAATGGGCAGCCTGAGGAGGCTGCAGGTCCCTGCCTGCTGCCACTGTCATGTGGGGAAGCAGCAGCTGTACTTCTGAGTAGTTCCCTTCCAGAGCAGTGCAGCTGTCTCCAGACCTAATGTTGCTCCTTTCCTTTTCATTAGCTGAACATAGAGATGGCCAAGATTCCTGACCCTACAAGTTCTGGGCAGTCTAAATTCTCCGTGTGGCTGAAGGCCATGAAATATGTATGGCACGCCTTGGGGAGCTGGAGGGGGAACTGAGCCTAATTCAGAGATGGGAGAAGAGACAAGATCTGCAAAGGTGCGACCATTCTGCTGCGGGACAGGGCTGGACTGGGCATGCAAAGGGGTTTCAGGGTGAGAAATGAATGACAATCAGCTCACTTCACCTGCAGCAGTGACTTATGCTCATACCTGCTGCACTGCTGGCATTGTAACCAGCTCAGCCTGGGGGCTGTGTTTGAAATAGATCTGAGTGTGCAGCCCAGAAGCTGCCTGTGGGCACCACAGGCTTAGTGAATTCACAGGGTACAAGACCAGGGTGAATGAGGCACCCAGTGTTAGCCCACAGCGAGGCTGATGCTCAGCAGTGAAGATGTCAGAAGTTCAAGCCAGTACTTAGGGTTTATGAATTCACCTTCAGAGATACCAGCATGGACTGCAAGTGAAATAACTCTGTTCTCTGTTATTAGGTGATATCTATTAGCAGACAGCTCATTTTCTCTTCTGTTCCTGGTGGGGACATTTTGGCCAGAAGCAGTTTCCAATCTGGCAAGCAAAGCAAAAGTATTACAGGAAGGGAAAGAAGTCCAGATCCGTGGAGGAAATATTTTTATTCTCTTTTTCTTGCTGGTTTGAAAATAGCCCCTAAGCAGGATATGTCAGCCAGGAACTGAATTGTTTCAAGTTCTCTCTTCATATGTATCAGTAACAAGTCCACTCTGCACTTCTGTCTCTTTTCTGATTTTGGTGGGAATTTTAGGAAAATCTGCCCAGATTTGGATTCATACTCGAGCTGTGCATCTGCCGGGTCTGACACTGGTAAAATTTGGCTGCTCTGTGGGGTGTCTGCATGAATAAATGGTTCTTTGTGAATGTCTTCTCCCAGCTCCTAATATCCAGGGATTGGCTCTGAAGTGGGTAGCATTTTGCAAAAGCTTTTACCTCTCTTTATCTACAGTTTGCCATCACAAAGCTGGATAGACTTCTTACCAGTATGAATGCCCAGTCCCAGCTCTGTTTTGTACTTTCTCCCCATAGCTGCCAGTACAAATGTACTGCAGTCTGTCACAGCCAGGAGCACAGGAAAACCAGGGAGTGTGGAGGAAATTTGGCGACTGTTTGCCAGTCATCATCCTCCTTGCTCTGCTGTTCACTTTTGCTGCGTAGAACAAATCACGTAACCTTTCTGTGTCTCAGTTCCTTCCCGTATAATGAGGACAAATATTAATTTGTCTCCTAGTGACAGAGGTTGCATTCATACTCACAAAGTGCGTTTGTAATCACAGGTACTCCATCAGTGCCATATATTGTGATCCAGCCATCTGAATGATCAATGTTTCCTGACATCTGGCCACATGGAGCTGGGTCTGTGTGGTACTGTGTGGCCAGCTTCCTGCCGTGCCCATGTGCTGATTGTGTGACAACCAAGAAATGGTGGGTCTGGATGTGGCACCTGGATCTGTGCTGCTGCTTTTCAGCCTGGTGCATTGGTAGCCCATGGAGCTGGTGTAGCAAGGACAGTGTGTAGCTCCATGGGGAGAAAAGAGGATGTACAGATCCCTCTTTGTCTCTGCATCACACAGCCCCAAACTTTTGTCATTACCTACTCTCTGAGCCCCTGTGAATTCTCTGGTGTTCACCCATGGCTTGTGATGGGATGGTCAGCAAACCCATCTGCTCAGGCTCTGTGATCCTGCACCTTGGCATGATGGGGGTCTTGCTCAGTGGTAATTAACAATGTGCACTTCATTAGCATTTTCACTGTGACTTTTCTGAGCAGTCTATAAGCATCACACCAGTGCTTTCTTCATTACCTTTTCCCACTTCACTTTTCAATTAATTCTTTCCGACCTCTTCCCAGAGGAGCTACTGCTCACTCACTGATATATAAGGATTTCTTATAGCCTGGCTTTTTCTGATTTTCATACCTGGGATATTGTTTCCTATTTTGCCCTGCCTTCCCTAGATATTTAACATTTTGCATTTCTTTTATAGTCCCTGTCTGATACTTTCTCTCCGCATTTTGTCATCCTAGTATTCTTTTTTAGCTTCCCCAGTCTCACTCTTATACAGGACAGTGGAGTTTTGAGTATTCCTAAATCATCCTGTAAAGTTCAGCAGCAGCATCCTAGGTGCTGGCTAAAAATTATTCCCATTCTTCTCTTTAAATACAGGTTTCAGTCCTTTCTGTAGAACACGGTTGCAGTGCTGCAGATGCTGTTGGTTGCATTTCTGTTGAGAAGCCCAGGACTCTTCCACATGGACAGCTGTGCAACCACAAGGCAAATACTTTATTTTAATTCTCCTAAGAGCCTTACAGAAGGTAATCTTTGCAGGAACCCCAGGAACTGGGGTCTTGCACAGATAGGAAAGCTGGCACACAGATGCTTAACCAGGGTCACAGGAGGAAATCAAAAGCCGAACTGGGATTGGGATTTTTGCACTGCTGTCCCCAGATGTGTTGTTGGAATGTCTTCAACAGGTTTTCTGCTGCCTCAGTGCATGCACACCACCTACCATCTACCACATGCAATGGAAACTGCTAGGCATGGACAGCTGACAAACTTTGAGCAGTAGGACTGAGGTGCAGCTTTGGGAGAAGCATGGATTTATGATGACCTGGTACATATTATGATATATGACACATAGGATACATTTTGTGAAATGTCCCTTAGTTGACTAAAAAAAATCAATTACTTGCATCCAAGATCCCTGCTTGAAAGGATTTCTGTCTGCAAATGGCCAAACAGCATAAAAGTTAATTGCTCTAATGTATAGCAAGCCATTTGCCCTCACACCCCATTGTTGATCTGAAGAATAGTGGCTTTGCACGGAGTGGGAAATCTGTATGGGTCATTTTTAGCGCTGACTTGTCAGACTGGTTGCAAACTTGTCTCGATGGGTTTTCCTGGCTTTGCATCTCTGGCAACACCACCACAGTGCAGCAGCAAACCAGGGCTGGCTCTGCCCTTGGCTGCAGGCAGTGAGTTACGCTCCCTCCCCGACAATGCTCTTCTCTCTTCCCTGCTGCACGGCGTATGTTGGGGGTATCTTGAGTGCTGCAGTGCTGTGGCTGAACAGGCATTCCTTCTTGCTCTATACGAGACCTGGGACTTGGGCTAGCCTGCCTTAGGTCACCTTGGCTATATCTGATCGTTACTGCAGTGTGTTGCTCTGACCTATATGTGCACCAGTGGTCCCAAGCTGCTGGTTTGTACACAAGAAGCTGGGATGCTGCTGCTTGCTGAATATTGTCTTTTGAATCTTGCTGCAGAGCGAGCAAACCAGAGTACAGATTATCTGATCACATGGCATGTGGATTATCATTTTTTAGTCATAAATAAAGCAGAAAAACTGAGATGTGATTTAGAACACAAACACACAGCCAGTCTGGTTGCTCAACCTTTGCAGCTCAGGCCAGTACCTACAGAACATAAAGGGTTAGTTATTCTTGCAGTAGCATGATTAGGTGCTATGAACACTAATGATCCAAAAAGCTCAGTTTTAGCTTACCTGAGAATTGTATCCAACTTTTTCATGCCTGTTAACTTTGCAGACAGCAGAGTTCCTACAGGAGCCAGAGATTCAGGCAACTAGATGAAAACTCACTGCAAATGCACGTAGTGTCTGACTAGACCCGTGGTCTGTGGTGGGGAGTTAGACAAGGTGAGACTGTAAAAGGCTGTAATTGTACACAGGAGATGGCTGTGATTGCTTTGAATGTGGAGCCATTGTCAGGAACACCGAGGGAAAAGCACTGCCTATTTGAGCACTCTTATCTCAAACTTCTGGCTAAGTGAAGTCAGGAAATGATTGGGGGGTGCTGTTGTTGTCTGTGCATTTTCACCCCTGGGATCTGAAGAAACTTGGGATTTTGTGCTGCCTTTGGCATGGCTTTGCTACCCTTTGCCAAGTTTCATTAATCAGCAGCCAGGGGTTACATGAAGGGTATAGTGTCTACCCCATGAGAATTCAAGGACCACAAGGAGAGGTTTCAGTAACGTTTGTTTAAAGACACTTCAAGGTTTTTAAATTATTTTTGACTCCTGAAACATAACTGCCATCCTTTAACTATTATCAATGGCATTAGAGCTTCACGTAGTAACAGCATGCTGGGATCCATGAGAGTGTCAGACTGGCTTGCTGTTACATGAAAAATGTCACATCTTGCAGCATCTCAGCTCTTGATTTTTGTCTGGTTTTCAGCACTTTGGAATTTGATGCCGTCATATTATCAAAGGGAAAAATGTCTCAAATTAGAGCCTGCTTTAAACAGATGCTTTGCAGTCTCAGATAAGTACAATTTGTAGACATAACTCAGAGAAATTTAAATGTTGAAGGCAGCTACACTTACCAAATTGCTGGGATCCACCTAAACTGCTGAATTTTTACTCCAGCTTCCCATTACCCTGTGAGGAGATTTTTTCCTTCTGAGGCATTCCCCTCGATTTGCTCTTATCCCTGAGACTCTGGTGTCTTCTGTGCTGAACAGCACCACTATCCCCTTGTCTTTGAGTCTCTTAGGCATCGCTGTTCCCAGTTGTGTGATGGTGTTGCACTTCATACGTCACTCTGTGTGGACAGAAGGCATCAATTATGGCACGTTAAATGAAACAATATGTAGAGCGTGGGCTAAACTCTGGGGTATTTTTAGTCTTTGTTGGCCTTGTCATGGCCCTTGCTGTATTTCTCTGGGAAACAGTTGTTGAGTAGCATCATTTAGCTTGTCCCACATAACTCCAGGCTCTTGGAAAGCCAGTTTCCTGCCAGGCTTGAGACTTCTGGGATGGCTGTTTTCCCAGTGGGAATGTGCCCATTTTAGCTTAAAAGGCCTCATGCCTTATTAATGTTTTGATGAGTGTTTGGGGTGGAAAGGCAATCTCAGAATTAAGTGTTGTATTTGGGGGGAGTAAACCCCCAAGGTCATGAGTTTAAACTGTGGCCAGGTTATGTGTAGCCAACATCTGTATCCCCAAGCTCCTTTTGCAGAGCAGTTGGATCACTGGATCACTGCTGTTGATGGTTCCTGATGCACAGATATTCTCCTGGAAAGGGACAAGAAGCATTCCTGTGACTGGCAAATGAAAATGCTACAGTTGGGTGGAGGACAGGGAGCCAAATCAATGCCTCCATGGAGAAGCAGTCGCCTTAGTGCCACGGTGGCTGACTGGGCTTGGCTGTCAGCTTGGCAAGGGCAGCGTTCAGCTCTGCATGCAAGGCTGTACAGGGAGAAAGCCATGTCCTGGCTGGGGGTGTGGGACAGAGTCTGTCATGAGGGGATGTCAGGAGATTTGGAAGAGGGATGTTGCAAGACCAGGGTGGGATTACAGAGGACATTGCAGAGCTGGGGTTACAGGGTGACTGAACAGGGAAGCCAACCTGACCTGGCAGCATTAGCATTGCTGTTTCCAAAACAGCTTGAGTGAAATGCTGGGGTACTAAAGGAGGGGGATGAACCTGGGGCCGTCTGCCCAGCCCTGTCTGTCAGGGCCCCTGTTTCATGGCCGAATAGGCAGAAGGACAGATAAGCCTGTGCTGCCTCCAGCTCTGTGCAAAACCCCCTCCTTTAGCTGAAAAGTGAGGCTGATGGCCATGCACCGAGATCTCTGGCTCTAAGCTGTTGTGCTTAAGTGCAGACACATGTTCTGCTCTGCCCGTTGCTTCAAGCAATGGAAACCTCTAGCAAATGGTTGAGGCAAACATCTGGGGATGGTGATGTCTTGTCTTAAACTGCTGTAACAGGATTTGCTAGGGCTCGTCTGTTTTTTGAACCTACAGTATTTTCACCTTTGAAATCTCCTCTTTCTTACCCTGAGCGCTAAAAGCTTCTTTTTTTTCTTTTCTTTTTTTCTTTTGGTGTAATGGGAATTTTGTGTAACAACATGGCTCCAGGAACTGCAGCTTTATGAAGAAGAGGAAATTATGAGAGATTGTATAAAATCATGTTCTGTTATATTACATAAAAATTAAATAATACCATACTTCAGAGACAGAGGAGCACTTTTATTAGCTGAGAAAACACACATGAAATTTGAGTTTTACATGCAACAGCACACAGGGTGGGTAGCAGGACTGGGAGCAGAACAGACTTCTTCCCTGTCTTTAACACAGAGAGGGGAAAAAGAGAGCAGCTGAAGACCCTGAACGTGGAATTCTTCCTCTGCTGGGCAAAGAATTACATTAAGAATTAGAGCAATTTATTTTCTGCAGTCATTATATTTGCTGAGCAAAAGACGACCTTTATATGTTCCAGTTTAAAACGAATTGTCCAGTTTTAAGATTGCTAAGAATCCAAGGAGTGAATTTAATACAGAGTTTTTTGAAGAAAACACTGCTAGTCCCAAATTGAACCAAGACTTAGATTAATCACAGTCTTCTGTGCAATAGAAGGCATTTGAGAATCCATCTAGTTCATGGGAAAGTGATCTTGGAAGAGCAACAAATAAATGCTGTGACCTTTTGACTCTGCTAGCCCTGGAGCTGTGGTAAGTTTGCAGTCAGGCACTTGGTTCCAGACAGGAATTTTCATTGCTGCAGTGAAGTAAATCACCATGAGGAGGAGGCCTCTTTGGCCTTGTCTGCATGGAGATATTTTCAGAGCTCTAATTCTCTGTGGGTGCCTCCTCCATCAGTGACAATGTAAATGGGAGCTGAATGGTAGACCTGCTCAGGAGGCATGAAATACTGGCATCTTAAACCACCCTAGTTAAGGCAATACCAGAAATGCCAGCCTTATCTCTGCTGTGGTCTGCAGTGGCAGTTTTGGCTAAATCCCATTGGTATGTTGGACTTACCCCGGGGCAGATTTAGTGAGGGAACAAAGGGTGCTGTAGTGTCTTGAGATAGCATCATCTTGATGTGGCACAGGTAGGACACTTTCAGTTTGCCATTCCCATGCACATCTCTTTAGCAATTCAAAGAAGATGAATTAATGATGGGAAATAAAATAACTTTTGGAAAAATCAATGGTTTTCATGATTATTAATTCAATGATCCTTAGAAACAAATGTTTTTTAAACCTTATGTTCGGGAAAGGTAATTTCTCTGCAATTAATTTGGCTGATTTTTGTTTGTTTGTTTTGCTTCTGTAGCCAGGCAGAGCTGTGTCTTCCTTAGCCTCAGTTCACCTTTCAGCCTTTCCTGAAGCTATGTCCTTTCCAGAGCTTGTGTTCATGAAATTTGTAAGAACTTACTTATCCCGGAAGCCTCCACTCTTCTCTGCTCTTGATTAAAGCTGGTCCGTGAGTTCCCAAGTTAGTAGGAAGAAGAGAAAGTCAAACTGCACGTTTGGTCTCATTTCCGTAGGAGCCAGGAACAGCACTCATTTTTGCGTAACTATAGAAACCAGCGCTCTAAAGAAATGACCGGCCAGTGCAAGATTTGGGTTAAAATTGAGCATTGACAATGATGGTTTCTCCTGATGGGTCATCATGCACAACGGAATAAAAGGCCTGATTACCACTGAGACTGCTTGGGGATACAGTCCAACCAGGCTGGATGTTGTTTTGTTCTGCTTGATTGCCACCTTCTCCGTGAGAGCTCAGTGTGACCCACCTGGATTGTCACGTGAGGAGAGTAAGAGGAGTTTGTGCCCTGTGCAGTCATTACCAGGTTGTCCAAGGAGAATATGAGGAATATAAATTTTCTCATCATTGTAGCTCCTGTTGGGGAACTTTCTGCACCAACAGGTTCTGTCAGTTACTCACTGATACAGCTCCATGAACAGGCATCTGTAGTGAATGCTCTGTCTTTGTGGGCTGTGTGGGCTCTGTCCCTACCCTCACTACAAGACTAGGCAGGTCAAACATGCTGAGATCCATTAAAATGGGTCCTTTTCCTCTAATGTTGGCAAAACTGGTGCTCTTACAAGGAATCTCTCATCACTGTCATGCCTAAAAGTCTATTATGGAACATTTCCTGGGACTCAGCTTCAGAGTAGTAGAAACCTCTGGGAAAGTACCACAGCCTTCGCTGTTGGCTGTAGAAACCTCTTCTCCTTCCTCAGTGTACGTGCTCAATCTGAACCTGTGAAATGCTGGAGAAACAGCAGCTATAAACTCACTTCTCTGAAATACTTCCTTTTCCTCTTTTCATCCTCTCCCATCTGCTCTTTTCTTGTGCTTCTGTTCTTTTGGTGATGGTGAAGACCCCCCCCCCCCCCCCCCCAATATTCATTCTGTGGATTTCTTCCCCCTCAGGCAGCTGGTGAAAAGTACAAATGGCATTTGATGTAAATCAGAGTAAGATTCTGCCGGGTTCCCCCTGTCCCCCTTTCCATGCTCTAGGCATTAGTGTAATGAAGGAGAAGTCAATGATTGTTACTTAATTTACATCCTTTAAGGCAGATGCCTTTGACCTGTGTGGGATGGGAAAAGACTGGTCAGTATGGCAATGTGTGAATGTCTAAATCTGGACTGAGGCCGATTTTTCATGTATTTAGGTAAAGACAGGAATGTACCCCCTGCCTTCCTTCTGCAGATCATCCTCACTTGCCATACCCTCCTGTGTCACCTCTTTGTGAGCAGTGATTCACGGGCTCACCAAGAACACGGCAGCTGCAGATGATCCCGATTCCAGGAATGGTGACAACAACTGCAGCGCTGTTCCACCACCAGCTGAGAGACGCTCCTGTAACTGGCCAGAACAATCACTCAAAAGGAAAGATCCTTTGGCTGAGATCTGTGCCAAGGATTTTCTTGTACTATGCACAAAAAAAGCCAAACTCAAAGAGCTAGGTTGGCTTGACCTGTCCCGGTGCACAGGGAAGAGTCTAGTCCCCCACTGTGTTGTCCACAATATTTCCTCCTTCACTGACTCATTTCACCATGACAGAGTGAAAGGAAGCAACAAGCTTGGTTCTGCCCCTTGTTTTCCCTGTAGGGTGGCTGCACACAGCCCGATGTTTAATGTTTCTTGCAGTGAAGTGGATACAGCTTTTCTCTGGCAGGACTGAGGGAACTGGAACTGTCTGGGCCACAATTTGTTCCCTGGATTCTGCTCACTGGGAAGGCTGGTGCCAGCCTTTATCAGAGCACATGACGTCTTGCAATCAAGATCACAAATAGGATTTTTTTCAAAGTCAAAAATGGCCCTCCAATGATGTAAAATTTTTCATCCTTGATCCTACTGTGATGGGTGCATTGTAGTTCTTTTGCTCCCCCAGCACATCTTCCTTTTCATAGACAAAGGTCCAACAATTCATTCATTTACCATGTTTTCTGTCTTTTAAAAACTCCTTAAATTTCCATCACTGGAAAACATTTAATTGCCTTAAGCCTGCAACATGAGTTTGAATCTGGTTTGTTAAGTCTTTGAGGCCAGACAACTTTGTTAACAACAGTGGCTTGCTTTGCAGATAAATCCTCCTTTTCAGAGAACATCTTTCCTAAAGAGTTTCACAGCCGATTATGGACACAAATAACTCATCAGAAAAAGTTAGTGATACTCAGTGCTTGGCAAGCCCTGAGTTATTATCCAGTTAATGCTGTGGCACTGTGCATTTCCAGCTGTGTTGCAGTGGCACACAGACCTCAGCAGCTGTTGCAGAGCTCATCAAAGGGCTGTTGAGCATCATCCCTGATTTGTCATAAACCTAAAGGTTTCTCTGGGGAATGAATGTTATCGCCTGCCACAGCCTGGCTACACTACAGTGATGCTCCGGCACTGTTGTTATCATACATACACTGCTTGTTTGAATTCTTTCCCTCTCCCCTTTGCTTTCATTATTTTTCCTGTTTGTTGGGATAGTTGGGATCAGATTATTCATAGCCTTATGCTTCTAACTGACTTGTCTGAAAATGCAGTCTGGTGTATGCTTATGGCTACCTGGCTTCATGTCTTCCTAACCAGCTGAGTTTATATTTTAAACAATATTTAGATGCTTAATAAAGAGGCACAGAACATTTTGTGAACTGCTCAGGTACATTGTCCTTAAAAAGAAGAACAGAGTTTTAGGTGTAAGTTATGGTATGGACAAAAGCTATGTTTTATGTAGGATTTTAATGTTTGCACTTATTCTGAATAGGATGAAGCACAGAAAATTTCAAAACCGGAAAGGAAATTCTGAGGTGAGGGAGAGAGGAAGCTTTGTATGGGGTTCACAGAAATACTTTGTTTTAAGAAATGTTTATCTTCAGATGCATAATACACAATATGCAGAAACTAAACCTTATTTTGGAATGTCTTACGCTTTTCAAAACTTTTCCACGTCTGATTTTCCCCTTTTCATAACTTTCCCAGTTTTCTTCCCTTTTTTGCCTTTCAGACACAATTTTAGCAGAAGTGATATGATACCACAAATTGTTTTCGCTCAAGGAAAAAAATTTCCAAAGATTTTCTGAGCACTTCAGCCTTGCTGCTGCTGGAAACCCTATTTCAATACTCATGTGCTTCCTAGAGACTTGAAAAATCCATCCTGTTGTCTGCTGCAAAAGGGGTTTTGCAAATGCAAGAGATCACAGTTAAGTTTCTGATCCTGGAGGCCAGATTGCTTAAACTCTCTGTGTTTCACAAATTTTGTGATATTATGTGAACAACAGTAAAGTTGTTTTTCTTTTTAGCTTCTATGATTGTCTCTGCGGGGTCTGAATTATTGCAGTGCCAAGTTTCAGAGCGAGCTTTTTAACTCAACCAGCACCCCCTCAGTCTTTTAGTTTGGAAACACCTTGTTCAAGTCTCTGCTAAGTGGCCCTTATGTTTATATGGAAACGTTATCAAAAGAGATGGAAGTCACTCCTGGCCAAATCCCTTAGTCTCTGAGAAACACCTTGACAACAGAATTTTTCCTCAAGTTGCACTGTAATTGCAACAAATTTGCAATGGTCACTTCCAGGGACACCCAAGTACTAGTGACAGCTGAAATAATTTGTGTGTTTTCACAGAGAATTGTTAATTTTGTGACTGTACTTCTTGAAAAACGTGCCACATCACCATGATTGGGCTGTGAGTGTCCCTGTGGTTGCTCTATAAATAGCCTGGATGGACAGAGCCCAAACAGAGCACTTAGGCAGTAAGGACTTTTCTGTTGGGCCTGCTGGGTTTGTGCAGGTTGTCATTGTCACTGTCACAAACAGGCTGCAAAAAATATTTTCAGCTGCTTGAGATAAAATGGGCAGAGGTGGAGACTTTGTGTTGGCTCGAAACATTGAGATGCTTTCAGGCCAGAAATGTTCTTTCTGCTGCCAGCCCCCTGAAGACTTTTTTGGCCCGAAGGCTCATGTGTTACAGCTTATGTATTAGTCCAATAAAAGATATACATGATCTGCCTTGTCTTGCTGTCAGTCCATCTCCTAAAAACTGTTGCTGCAGCTAATGGTGGCTCATATTTGATTTCTATCCGGGGTATTTTAAGGCTGCAAAACCATCCAGCAGGATAGGTGTCTATTTCAGTGCTGTCCTTTGCCTGTTATTATGTATGTTTGTATTAATGACAAGACATCCTGCAGTGTCAGTTGATTTAAATATTGAAAACAAATGTTCTCCTATTTCTCTGCCTTGGGGCTAGGAGTGATTATTCCAGCCTCTTCAGTGTACAGGAATCTGCATCTGTTGAGGTCTCTATTCTGCTGTGAGCCCAACATATGAACTCAGTTTACAAATTCATCTGAGAAATGCTAAAATTGGCACCTAGTTCTGCAGGTACCCATACCAGTACTATCCAATGGTCTAAATACTGCTTTGCTTAGAAATGCAGTTTTTTTAGACTTGTCCACTGGGGTCAACATCCTTCTGTCTCTTTATTGTTTACATCTTGATGTTTCAGTATCACCAGGATACATGATTATGACCCTGGGATGCTGCTGATGGTTTTTTTTAGTAACTTGGCAACGTTATCTAAAGCAAAGCAAACTCTTGAAATTGGGACGTACTGCAATTCACAGAGACAATGAAAAGTATTTGTGGTACAGAATATTTTGCACATTTGAAATCTCTGTTGTATCAATCTTGATCAGAAAAGCGTGCCTGAAGCAAAAAAAAAAAATTGCTGTTTAATGTTTCTGATAAAAGTAGCGTTTGCAAAAAATACATTTAGAAATGGTACAAAAGTTTCACACAGTAGCCTTAACAATGTTGATAGTGTTGTTTATAAATATGTGGTTAGGGAGATATAAAATTGTAGATCATTGACTTGCTAAGCTGTAATACCATTTTCTGAGCTGTTTAGGTATGTCAACTGAATGAATGTTTAGAAGCCATGCAGCACATGTAGTAAAAATTTACATGAAGACCATATTGATTTCAGGTGCAGGGGAAGCATTTCAATGCAGAATAGATGAGCTGCTGGATTTATCTGTATTCTAAGTTGTGAGAATGCAGAATTTGCCCAAGGGACCCCTTTCTAGTCCTGATGCGAGCTGGTGCAAGGCAATGACACGAGGCATCGCATACGAGATGTATCGAACGACTGCGAGCCGCAGCTCTTGGGTTCAGTTCCTGGCCTCTCCTGTATATGCCAACAAGGCATTCTGTGATGGATTCCATCAAATGGCCTCATTTCTAGCCCTTGACACAAGGGAAGGCTGCTCCCACAACTACATTCAGAGAGGTAGAAGTGGATGTTACTCTTCAGTCTGCTTGTGACATGAGTGTAGTACTGAGTCACCAGCACTTTTTAGCGGCTGCACGCTGGTTTTGGCATTTGGGGGCTGCAGAGTTGGGATACCACCGGCAGCAGAAGGCACAGCCCTTGCAGAGCAGTGGGTCAGGGGAGAATCTACATCGCTAGTGAGCGGCCAGCGAAGAAAGCTGGCGGAAAACAAGTAAGCATGGGGCACGTTGCCATTAGTTGCAGAGAAATAACAGGAATTTCACAAAACTGATGCTCATGTGGTGATGTGCCATTTGTGATGAACTGCCTCAACTTGTCAAGATAATTTTGAACATTTTGTTTCTTCAAGCCAATGTCAAGATCTTTCTGTGTCCTCAGTCTGGAGCTCATTAAGTGTATGACACATGGAAAACTCTGTTTGCCTCTTAATAATGTAATACTGGGGAAAACAAACTCTTAACCCCATTTTCTGATGGACACCTTTTGCATTCCAACTTCAATTTATTTCATATATGTGCACTCAGACATTTGTACATGTGTCTCGCTGTGTCTGAGTGTGGATTTGAAAGTCGGTCTATGCAGAAATCTCACCTGGTCATCAAGAACAAAATACGTAAGCACAGAGCTCTGTCCACCTGAGAAGGCCTGAGATGGAAACACCTCCTTACTGCCAGTGTTACAGACGGGTATTTCTCCAGAGGGAGATATTGAAGGATGCAGTGCATTTAGGAGTTTGTTGTTGCCTTGCTTCAAAGTGAGGAGAGAATCAATAATTTGTTAGGCTGTGAGCTGATGTCTTGTCTGAGTGCCAGCTCTGGTGTCCTCCAGAAAAAGGTGCCAAAGTGTCTGAGGGAGCAAAGCGGGATGTAAATTCCACAAGTCATTTTCCTGAAACTCTTATGTGGGAAACCTTTAGAAGCCTCTCAGTAAGGACAAAATCTTTCCAGGCTTAATGCTTGTTTGAGCAAAATTCCTTCTGAGGTCAGTAGACCTAATCCTGAAGTCTTATGGCTTGTTTACCTTGATGGGATTTGAGTGTGTGTGGGGGGAACACAGGGTCTTGGGACAGAGGGTGTGCTGAAAATGCCTGCCAGGCTCTGCAGAAATGTCTGCATGTGTGAAAGGAAAGCTTGCTTCAGCAAAAATCGCCTTGGTTTCCCACTTTCTCAACAGTGGTAGAAAGAGCAGGTGAGGATCCCTCTTATCTCTGAAGGCTCTTTGGTGCCTGTGGGTGGCCTAGCCCCATCTCTCAGGGACCGTGCATCTCAAAATTCCATGTGTATGCTTCTAAAGTGGTTTGCATCTCAGACTTTCTTTTGCATCCTAGATGAAAAAGCCCCCCAGACTGGCAACCCCCTCATATCTTCTCAGTTGTAACACAATCCATCAAAGCGATAAGTAGTGTCAAATACAGAAGCAGATGAGAACTGAGACGTTGGTTTCTCTTATGCTTAAGCTGGGAAACAAACTCTGAGTTTGCTGTGTGGCTCCAGGGAAAGAACCATGCAGGGGGCTTTGGCTCTGCTTGCCCCATGTGGTGTCATAGTGAAACCCCATAAAGGGCCCCTTGTCCCTGCATTGCAAATCATGGCATGCCAACAGTGCCCTCAGCAGAGGTTTCTCCTGCCTGTCTCTTTTCCTCCCCTCCTTCTCCTTGCAAATTGAAATCTATCTCCTTTATAACAGACTTGGCCTTTATTAGCCAAAGATCATGCCTCTTTATTAACCTTTCAGTAAGGCTACATCAGCTGAGTGAAACACCGTTCAGCGGGGCATATGGTATCATAAAAGTCACTGCTGGTGTCACACAGCTGTGTACAATTTTGTTTGGTTTGAGGCTTTTTGCTTTTTAGTAAAGAAATGGAAAATGTTCTTTTCTTCTTTTCTGCTTTCTGGTGAGTGACTTATAAACAGCCTGTGTGAAATTGGCTCTGGAAAATATAATCAGAAAAATATATAGGCTGTTGCATTTCTTTTAAGAATCCCAGGTCAGGGTACAGGGGAGATTCTGTAAAGTTTCATTAAAAGTAAAGAAGGAATACGAAAAGCTCTGCTGCTGATCCGGGGAAAGTAAAACTTCGTCAAGACAAGTAACACTGGACCATCTTGTACTTTATTCCCTGCTGCTTATCTAAAGCACATTTCTTACATTCAATAGATTTCTACTTCTGGCAGTTTATAACTCCATGAGTTTAAGAGCCTTTGACTAATTAAGAGCAGAGAGATTTTCACCATGCTGCCATAGCCCCACTGGAAGAATAATTTTCAAGTGCTTCGCTGTTTGGGGGCATATGAGGCCAAAATTACAAATAAGTGTCTGTGTAGCTATACATACACATCTATACTTACACACATACATATATATACAGTATATACAGACATATACATACATACACACGTACATATATACACAAACATATATATATAGACACATAAATGTGCTCAGATTATATCTATGTCCATATCCATATTTGTTTAAAAAAAAAAAAAAGCCTTAGAAGCGAACACCTTTGGAGGGCAGATTGTAGGTACTGTTAGCAGTCTTCTAGGTGGGTCTCTGGTTGGGTTATAAATTATTTTCAAATTAATCATGGAAGAATTTTAAGAGGTTTGATCCTACAGGTGAAGAAGCATGTGTGATTGTGTGAGTGCATGTGCACACATGCAGATAACAACTGTGAGGGATGTCTGTGCTTAAACTGATCAGAGAATTTTTATTACTTCTGTCCATTGATGCTGTTTTGAAATATGGCAGGCTGAGCCTATTAAGGTAGCTCAGAAATGTCTTTCCAAAATAGCTTTTGGTTCCTGCACTCATTTACATCCTTGATTCACTTCAAAATCTGCTCCTTTCAGTATTTGTTGCTCTTGTTCACACAGATGCATTGAAAATTGGTCTGTTACCCAGCAGTTTTCTGTAACAAAGGAAGGGGTTTGGTCCAGGTCCAGAGAAGGACATACAGGAAAGGATCACAAGTGAGGAAATGACTGTGTCAAATTGCACTTGAACAGTTAGAAGGTAGAATGCATATGAAAACCAGCTGAATTAAAATAATATGTAAATGAAGAGAGAGGCAATTCAGTTGAAATTCACAACTGCATTAACCTTACTGGTGGTGGATAGTGCGTGACTCCACAATAAGTCCTGTACACCACAGCTCAAGATTTAGGAAAACATAAGAGTTCTTAACTTCATTCCTGTTTGACAGCATGATCCAGTGCCTCTCACATCACTGTGAACCTGACTGCCAGCTCTCAAAAGGCTTGGGCAGCACTGAGACCCAATAGTTTTTAATTCCATGTATAGATGTTTGTGGTGCCACAAGGGAAGTGTCTGGTCTGAACCAGCAAATCTATTCTGAGATGAGTGATGCAAAATGAAAGCAGTCAGGAAAAGAAGAATTTGCTGATGGAAGTTACCAAAACACGGCTCATTTTAATGAAGGTTGAAAAACAGCTTTATCGGGGAAAGAGAATTAACAAATGTGTCATTATGCTGTTGCTAAGATCACACCTGTAGCATCATGCACCAAGATCATGCTCTTAACTTCAGAAACCAGACTCCAAAGGAAGACTGCAACATTAAAGGAGATACAGGAGCAGGAATGAATTTAGCCAGTTTCATTTAGAGAAATGCTTAATGGCAGGATGATCATCTTAAGGGTCATTTAATACCAGGAAGAAGAAATGATACATAACACAAGTAGTAACACAAGGAACAGTGAATTCAATTTAATAAAGGGCAAATTCAAATTGGAAATGAGGCTAAACTTTTAGATGGTTCGGGGCAGGCAGAAAGGGAAATTGTTTGCTTAATGAGGTAGTTATGACAAACTAGGTAGAAATACTCTGTTTTCTGAAATCAACGAGTGTGGAGTTCAGTCTTTCCTGTCTGATACAGTGGGTTCAACAGAGAAGTCCAATTGCCATTTTGTTGGCCTTGTCCATCACGACCATTAGTTGCCTTAATAATCCGTGTTTGAATAAAGGCGCTGCAGTAGCATTGGTACATGTTGGGAATCCTTGTTTCTGTAACATTGAAGAAAGAAATTGGATATTTTGTATCTTCACAATATGAAACAAAAAGTCAAGTGTGCTGTGGTTGTACAGGTGAGATTTATGTGAGACCACATGGAGATTTACAGCCTTGTGACTTTTGTGCCTGGTCAGAACTGTGTTATAGAAAGGCTGGGGGGGACTCTTCATCAGGTTGTGGGGGGCTTGGGTGCTTCACTCTCCACTGTGTTGAGGAGACAGCTGGACACCTCTGAGGTACCTGTTGAAAATCTTACTCTTGTATTCCACTCCTGCTGTTTCCTTGAAGCAGAGCTGACCCTACAGCTCTTGTAATGCAATGGGTGGTCTTAATTCCCCACTTGCAGGGCTTGCTGCTCCAAATGGGCTCTTGGGCTCCTGACTGCTTACGACACTTTTTGTGAGCCTGTCTGAAACCAGCCTTGTATCTGTGTTGCCGGGAAGGCTTTATGAAAAAGAGACTACAAATGCATACTGCCAGAACCTCACATCTGAGTAAACGTGAACTAAATGTATTTCCACTGAAAATTTACTGGAATTGGTGGACAGTGCAAGAACTCATACTGATATTTAAATCAGTGATTCTGATATAATGAAGACAAGTGATTAACAAAACTCTTTATCTCTTTGTAGCACAGATACACAGTTTATAGGTCTTGCTTTATTTTAAATATATTTTATATATAGGCACAAAACACCTAATTGATGAGGTTGCATAGGGATCCCAGCTAACAATTAATGATTGCCTGCTGATGAGTTTTGCAATGTCTGAAAATGAAATGGTAACATTCAGTGCATGGAAGTGGCTCATATTGTCCAAAACAGCTGATGATTACTGTGTTTAAGTAACAATTCACATAAGGATTTGCTCAAAATTTAATGCAGTCTTCCCAGGACCTTGATAATCATCAGGAAGTGAACGTAAAACAGTGATCTCATGTCATTTGGAAAATTAATGGAATAATCTGATGGGCAGAGCTTGCTAGGGATCTAACTGTACACTGGAAAATAAGTCTTTAGGCATGGGTCTCTGTCAACAGCAATGGAAGTGGAGAAGACAGTAGATTTTTTTCTGTAATTATCTGAAATGAAAATGGGAGGTGTCCTAAAGAGAAATAGAGTGGTGTTGCTTTTAGCAAGGAAAGTAAGTCAGCCTAAATACTACATGTTACATGATACTATGGATGTGTGTGTTGGAGAGCTCGCTGGAAGATTAATTTATTCCTGTAAAAACTTTGCTTTATAGAAATCTTCTTTGAGCTTTGAGATTTTCATTGGAGAAGTGGAAAATTAGCAGTTTCCAGCTACCAGAAAGTTTCAGTTTCATTGCTGGTCAAGTTTCTTTCCCCAGTGCAAACACATAAACACTTGCAGGAAAACATCTGTACTGGTGTGGACATGAGTTCCTCTGCAGTACAAAGGAGTCCATTTTTGCAATCTGCCCTGTCTCTTGGTTCTGCAGCATCCCTTACTGGATGTATAAGCCACTTTAGCTGCAAACTCCTTACTCCAGTTGTGAGATTCTAAGTTTTTGCTTCTAGGTTTCTGTTCCAGCCCTAACTTTGTATGGTGCTTGGAGGGCTTGCAATCCCAGTCGCTCTCAGATCTTTTCTGCTCTTTGGTAAAAAATTAGTCACAAAGTGTTTGTGATATTCACTGAAAGCAATGCCACAGTTGCACTGGCAGTAAGTGTCAAAGAAAGAAGCTGTAAAGGCTGAAGAAAGTAAATGCAAATTATCAGGAGTCAGTGCAAGAGATTTTGCTGCAGTAACTCAATCTTTTTGGCTGGGGATCGTCACAGATTTAATCCACCCCTCATATGAGTCATTGAAGCAGTTGCATAATAACCTATGAAAGTTATACTAGTAGTGTTTCAGGACCATAGGAAAGGTAACACTCACAGGGTGTTTTGTCAAAATATTTTTTTGTACCTATATAGCACATGATCAGTGTGTATCAATTAATATGGACCCAGCTATGCAACTGATTCAAGCTTTAGTCTTCTATGCAGTGACATTGAGTTGCTCCTTAGGGTGCAAATGCCAGGTGGTCTTCCCCTAGAAGGTCTCATCTTTATTCCTATGTAAAATGGGCAATGCTTTGTGGGATGAAGGAAGTTAAAGTAAGAGGTTTTTAAAAATATCTTCCCTCCTTTAAGTAGGTGTCAGTAACATTTTTTTGGTTAGGTACCACAGACTAAATCCTGTGTCTGCTCTGGGTCTGTAGTTAAAGAGAGCAGTTCATCACCAGGGGAAAACAAGTCTTTCTGTATAACTGTTTATAACTCTTCATTTTATCTTGGCCTGTCAGTGTCTGGCAGATTCTCCATCCTTTGTGCCATTCCTCTTCAGCTCACTAACAGAGCCATCATTAGCACTGCATATAGCATCAGGCTTGGGGATTTCATTAATTTTCTGAAGTTTCCTTCACTCTTTCTTGGGTTTTCTTTGAAATGTATTTTCTTTATAGGTGAAGAAGGATGGGTTCTGCTCTGAATCTGGTCTTTGGTCTGTTCTTAGCACTTGTAATTACTACAGGACTGCACTGACCTGAAGCAGTGCTGCAACTGTGCTTAACATTTCTGTTTGGAAAAGATGCTGGCATGTGCATCTCATTTTGATAGGTTTACTTGTACTGTTTAGAACAATCTGAGGTGCTTTATAATTGCTTGTTCCATAATACAGATGCAAAGAATTAAGTAAAGTCTTTATAAGTAATCTCTTTTTTCCTCTAGCCAAGGAAGCACTGCCATGTTTTCATATATCAACTTTTTTAGGGTCGAAGTTTGACTTCTCTCTGAATTTGACAGGCATATATAAGTGCTGAATCTGAGTAGTTCACAGAGGGATTTGGCACTTTGATTTTTAAATGCAGTGCCAAAAGTGTGGAGAGAACTGTGTAGCTTGATTAGAATGGAGCCCATGCAATGACAGGAGGTACATTTTCAGCAAAAATTAGTGAGAAGAGAGGATGACTTAGGAAACCAATTGCAATTAAAATTCTTGTAACTGAGTTGATACTGGAGACAGAAAACTGCTAGCTTTTGATATTTGCTAGCTAGGCAGAAACTGAGAAAATATGTGTTTTCTGAGAACAGAGATATGGAGGAAAGATGGGTTATGTTTATGGGGACTCAGACAACTGACTTCAATTCCTTTCCTGGCTGCCTCACAGGATGCCTCTGTGAAACTGGGGATGATTACAAAGTTTTCACCATATGTTTATGCTGCATCTAATGATTTGTAGC
Organism: Corvus hawaiiensis; assembly: GCF_020740725.1. Classification (NCBI taxonomy): domain Eukaryota; kingdom Metazoa; phylum Chordata; class Aves; order Passeriformes; family Corvidae; genus Corvus; species Corvus hawaiiensis. The sequence goes on along the minus strand of NC_063219.1, from coordinate 29,791,358 downwards.
CCTCATTTTAGTTGGGCTTCATGAAATTCTAGCCTACCAAGTAATATTTACTCACTTGTGTATACCAGAAAGTAAAATCAAATGGTCTTTGGAAAAATTAAACTGAGTCATGTTTACACTGAATAGGGATTCTGTGTCTTGGTCAGTGATGGATGGAAAGTGGGCCCTTCAGAAATGATGCCATATCAGACTCAATGCTCAGACCAAGCATGGGATCATTTAAATAGTTTCTAAAAATGTTGTGAGGAGGGAAAGGGGAGAAGGGGAGATGGTGCTTACCATGAAGTCTATGAGCTATTTTCTCAGGATCTTTGTCACATAACTCAGGAAAGAGGAAGGACATGAAGTAGCGAGATCCTTTCTCAAAGAGGACTTTATAACACCGTTACAGTATCGGCCAAATGCAGACGCACTTCTTTTTCAATGAAGGAAAAACATGCCTTTTTTTAAAATAGATAAATCATCCACAAACAAGCTTATGAGAAAAATAGAAGGAAGAAGTCCAAAGAGGCATGCCAGAGAAGGAAGTTTGCAGAGTCCAAGGGATTCAGAGAAGAATGCAGTGGGACTGTCTCTGAGAGGGAGCGTTTACATCACCAATTCTTGACGGGTTTACCTTCTGGGTCTCTGACCTTGGACTGCTGCCGGGACGTTTGTCTTGGACTTGTCCTCTGGGCTGGTGAGTTGGTGATGGAATGACACAAGTCTCTGTTGTGCTGAAACATTATATTTTCAGATTGCTCAGTGTGAGGGGTTTTGGTCTCTGATCATTCTGTCTCCTGCTCCAGTGATGAGAGGATATGTCAAGTAGTTAAAGCACAAATCTGGGAACTAGAAGACTTGGCCACTGTTCCTGAGGCTGCCACAGCCTATTTGTGATTTTGGAAAAGGCAAAGAATGACAGACATTAGATGTAGCATTTTCTAGTGGCTCAATGACTTAACTCTGCTGTCATTAGACTGAATGGCACTTTCTCCCTTGACTTTGTTGTGAGCCTTATATTTCAGACTGTCTATAAAGTAGGTAGGTTACTCTAATCATTTGGTTATAAAAAAAATGTGTGCCTGGTGCAGTGTAGGGAATTGATACAACTTTTCAGCTGCTGTATAATGGGTGGGGAAAACACAGTTAACTAGAAAGGTGGGTCACTGCTGCAGGCCCTGCTTATACTAGTTCAAATCCAAAATAGTGTTGGTGTGTTTTGCCAGAGGTCATTGTTACACAAGCACCTACTACTTTTCAATTACTCAGGACAGGTAGATGGGATGTAGTATAAAAAGGGGAATGCTGAGTGGAAATTGATTAGTTTGGTCCTAGAATATATCCCACAAAAACTCAATAGCATTTTCCACAGGAGCACTACAAGTAGGTACTATTTATAGTTTGTGCTCATTTTGTGCTGTCTGAAACTAGGAAAAGTTTCCACTTTGGAAACATTGTAGTTTCAGTTTGGAAAATAGAAAGGCATTTTTAAATTCCTTATTGAAAATTAATTTTTTATTTTGACAGAAATATAAAATGTTTCTCTCTGATTTTGTAGAATGATGGACCCAACACAGAGTTTTCCAGAACAACCAGTCTTGTCCCATTGTGTTGATTCATTTCCCTTTGGTCTGTCTGGCAAAGACATAAGGGTCCAGAAAATGTTTTTCCAGGGGAAGTGTCAGTTTCAGTCCTTCAGACAGCTCCCGGGCTGGGAGTCCTCTGAAAGAGAGGAGATGTGAAGGAGGCTGCAGGAACCAATCAATCAAGTGGTGCCATTAGCAGACAACAGTCTGCAGAGACGTGTTCAGAAAGCCCCAGAAATCCCCGATACACTGTTCCTTTGCAGGTTGCTATACTGAGCATAGATTTGGTCATCTCATGGGAGACAATGGGATCATATGGCCTAATTCAGCTGCTGGACAAGAATTACACATCCAGAGGGACCGAGTGCCACAGTGCCTAGAGAAAAAAGGAATAGTCAGGTGCTCCTTGTGCTCCAGAGCAAGTCTCTCCTGTACCTTGGGCAGTCTAGAGGCAGAGGAATATTACTTTATTAAGAACTGTTTGAGTGCCTATCAGGGATCCTAAAAGCCCTGTGAGTTTGTGCAGCCTCTGTCAAGTTTGATCTTAAAATTTGCTTGGACTTCCAGTACTTTGGTTCGTGGCATGGCTGCTGCAGGCTGGGGGTCATTGGCCTGTAAAAGCACTGGCCCTGTTGGCTGTTCTGCTGATGTCCTGCAGTGTGAGCTGGCAGGGAGCCGAGCTGCCGACAGGACCGGCAACACAGGCTTGGCCCCCTCACATCCCTTCTTTGAAAGGCCTGGAAAAACCCAAAGACTGGATGTGTCAATGTCGACAGATCAAGCTGTAATGTCAGGAGAGAGTCATGTTAGAAATTTCCTGGGCAGAGCTGCTGACTGCATCCTGGGTCTGGCTAAGGAGCAATGTGAAAGGTGAACTTGGCTCAGTGGGTTTTACTTCTTTGATCTTCCTTGCCCAGAGTGGTACATTCTGCACCAGAATGGAGCAACTGTACTCTTTGGAGAAAGAATAGGAATTTTCTTTAGCTTAAGATGTTTGCAGTCATTTCCTGTCTCTCCTTGAATTCTTTTCATATTCATATTCATATTCATATTCATGGGTTTAGTGCTAATGAGAACCATAACTATATGTTAAAAAGATCATCTGTCCCTTAAAATGTCTCTTGGAATAGCCAAAGGGGGGAAAAAAAGTAATGAACAACAGCTCCCTCTGAATTTTTGACTCATCTAATCACCTAAATTAATAAGTGTTAAAGAAAAGTGTGCAGCTTGGTGTGACCATCCAGGGCACTCTGCCTGGCTCCATGACTTACCCTGCCTTGCCTGTGTACCCGGTGTGCTCTGGTGTGGGATTGTGCTCTGTCCTCAGGTTCCTGCCACAATTAACGCTGTGTAATCAGACTGAATTCAGGATGAATGTCGGCTACAACAGAAAACTATTTCCAAGCAGCTGTAGGTCTAGTTTAGGCCCTTTAGGATCAAACTTTCATCTCCAGTATCTCTCACACCTCTTGAAAGTAGAACCTAGAGCTAAGTATTGTCTTCAAGCACTGTCCCGGGCCCTGCCTCTGTGACCTTCCATGCATATGTACATGCTTTTGGTGACCGTCTCAAGTTAATAGTCATGGCTGTTTGTGGAAAAGGCAGGAATGAAAGTAGTCCCTAACTCCAGGGTGTACTTGCCAGCAACGAGGACTAGTGTTTGGGAGGCACCAGCTCGTAAGTTGGGGTTCCCCCCTTCCCCCAGCTGTGCCACTGGCTTGCTGTAAAATCCTTTGCAAATCATTCACCTTCTCTGGAGGTTCAGTTTAGCTTTTGTACAGCAGGAACAATGATTCCTTTCAGCTCTGCCTCCACAGTGGTGGTTGCACAGGGCTAACGAGCAGTAATGCAGCCTTCAGGGAGCTGCACTGCTGAAGCCATTCTAGCGAGTGTTTTGTGCTAGGAGAAGAATGGATCCTTAAAATATTGAATCAACAATCGCTGGGTATATATACCCCCACTTCTGGATTAAATACGCTGAGTGATTTAGGGCTCTATTATGTCTTTACCTCTTTTGTTTATCTCATGTTCTCATCAATCGGAGCTTCACTTTAGACCATGATAAAGCACTTTAACCATGCCTTTACTGGCTATAGTTGTTAGGAAATCTTCTGCATACTTTTAACCTTTTTTAAATAGTGATTCCATTCTCACTTTCTGAACTATCTTGACTTTTTTTAAAGGGAAGCAATAATGAATTTCCATATGGGTTATACCTTGTAAAAAGATTATCTCCATTTGCTCTTTTTAGAAACTTTTCAGAAGGGAAGGCACTGTCCCAATGCACAGAAGCAATTTTTCTTTTCAATGGATCCTGTGACTCAAATCTAAACCTTTGCTCTCAGAGGAACACTTTTCAAATGTTTACTTACTGCTTGATTCCTGATAGGCAGTCTGGAAAAAAAAACAGATGAGGTGTTACTCCTGAAAGTTATACTGCTTTATATTGTTTGAAAGGCAGAGATTGAACTGATTTGTCTAGCAGCTTGCCTTTTCTCAGCTGGGGGAAAAAGTTCCTTTGTAGCTCAGGCTTTTATCAACAGTCCAGTAAAAGTGTTTTATATATATACATAAAAAAATCATACAACATATAAAGCCTTTTATCTTGATGGCCCCAAAGTAGTTGACAAATTTGTCAAGTAATTTGTCAACTACTTTCCTCAAAAGTTATTTCTTACTCCAGAAAGAGATCATGGAGGTATTTCTGTGTTAGGTGAAATTATTCTTGTTACTAATAGCTTTGAAATAACAATCAGACTTGTAACACATGCATTACAAAATTTTAATCTATGAATTTTAGAAATGTTTTCTTAGTCCTTTTTCCTAGCTGGAACAGATTGTTGTGTATGGGCAAAAACTGCATGCTCCTCTCTGGTACCCCTGTACCCATCCAGGCTTGGAGAGGAGCCCCTGTGCAAGGAGTGAGTTGTCTTCCAGGGGCCCCATGAAGTTCTTCACAGCAATTTGCCCTTTACCTCACTGGTGGCACCATGACCTTCCATGGCCACTATTTCCATATAAGCCTTATATATGAGCAGTGTTTGCCTCTTCTGGAAGGGCTCTGGATACACATCCCATGTGCATACACACTGCATCTGTGAGGCTTCATCAGAGGGTCCTCTTGGCTCCTGAACCTTTCCCCTTTGCAAATCTTTGGCTACCTTGTGAGCAAACTGGTTGCAAGGTGGCTGAGGGTTCTATGAAAGGATCCATAGCGGGATGTGTTAATGGAGTCAAGTGCTATTTATTGGCTCCAGTGGATTTCACTGCGCCCTTGGCGCATTCGTGCTTCCTGTATGAAACTTGGCTGAAGGAGTCAGAACTGCAAGACATCATCCCAAATTCCAGCTGGGATGCGTAACTTGGCTACATGACACTCTCCCCTCTTTGCCCCCCTTAACTACTTCCCATGTTAAGTAGTTTCTCAGGACTCAAAGGGGAAGGAGGAAATAATCTCCTGGCCAATGATTCTTATAAGTAGAAAAATCGCATAAATAAATTAGCAATGATTAATAGTAAGAAATTGTCACTTGTCTCACTTGCCTGGAAGTTGTAGCTTGCTGAAATGACAGTCTTGTGTGTTGGGGGCTTGGGATGCAGAGAGTGAATGATGGGGATAGGGATTTATTTTATATATATTTTCAAATTGAAAAAAAAAGTGTGATTTATTTTCTTTTGCTGCAGCCTGCTCCAAATTTTCAGTTTTACATTAATAGCTGTGGGAACAGCAGTTCTTACTGCCATATACTTTAGCTATTAACACTGTGTCTGGTTTGACAGTACATCTCTCAATTTATTTTTTTTATTCCCTTGTGATCATAAAATATGTATCAGCCTTCCTTTCTAATCTCCTTTGGCATGTCCAGCTAGTTATTTTGTGTCTTTCTTTCTTTTGAATTTGATTTTTCTAACAACATATACTTAATCAGAAAAAACCAAACCAACTGTCTATTAAAACCCCCTTTCTTTTTAAATTTGAAATTTGATTGAATTAATATTTAATGGAATGATTTCTCCAGGAGCCCTTAACAGCTTTCTACCCCAAATGTTTGCTTCACTGATATTTTAATTGCTGTAATAATCAGCATTCCAAGTACGAGGTCTTTCCTCTAGCTCAGTAAATCCATACTGGCTGAGTAAAGCATGTCTGTGATTTATGTGCAGATAAACAGCTTTGGATCCTATCCAATCACTTCATCAGTTTTAATTCGGCTGCCTAATCAGTAGCAAACAGGAGGGTTGGTTTTTGCTGGTTTGGTTTGGTTTTTGTTGTGTTTTTTGGTTGGTTTTTTTTTTCCTTTATTTTGTTTTTAATAGGGTTGGGGGTGTTAATACAGGATTTGGCATGTTCCCCAGAATGGGACAAATAGCTCCCCATTTCTCATCATCTTTGTGTCAAAATCAGCTGTAACTTTCTGAGAGAGTTTATAAGAAGGGGATGAGATGCCAAGCCATGCCTTTAGGCTTTCATTGGTATCTAAGGAACCAGGCAGATATGCAGTCTGAACAGCGAGTCTGCTCTTATCTCATGGTTTATAAAGGACATCCCTCAGATGCCTGAGAAAAGTGGAAGAGCTCACAGAGAAGCAGATTTTGTTTACTGTGTGTGTTTAGGGGTTGATGCCTTCAAAATCATTTCCACAGCAATTATGTTGCTGCAATTGCTGTTTCTTACTCGGCAAAGTGGCTTGGAAGGCTTCTGGGAGGCGGAGGTGGCACTGTGGGGCGCAGCTGTGTGGGGCTGGGACAGGAGAGCCCACTCACCCCTCAGCACCCTCAGCCTATCGCTCGCTGTACGGGTCAGCCACGGCCACAGTACTGTACAAGCCAGAGGGCTCCAGACGACTCCAGGCTGAGGCTCTTCGATTAAGGCTTGTGACCACAGTTCCTGACCTCATTTTTGTCTACAATAACCTAAGCAAATGCCTGCTAAGGTTAAAACACTGGACCATTTACATTATCATCTATCAGTGTCGTGTGTCCAGAGGTGAAGCATTCTCTGATTTATAAGCAGCCTCTGAAGGATTACAGAGAGCAACCCCATTTTGGACATCATATCTAGGGCAAGCAATGCCATCTGTAATAACAAAGCTTACCTAAAGAGCTTAGTGTGCTTTGAGTAGTAAACCATGGCCGTGTGTCTGTGAACCTTGTCAGCTTTCCTGGCTGCCTTCATTTCAGTGTGTAACTGTGCCTGGCCACTTCATTTACACTGGGAAACTGTAAGAGGTATTAGTAGCTCTTCTGTGTCTGGTTTTTTCCTGTTTCAGAGCAGCACTTGCTATGCAAGGATGGAGCAGGCTTGGGAAAGCTGTGCTAGGCTGTGTGGGCACCACTGGACTGTTTACAGGGCAGATTAATGGGGAAGAGGACACTAGCATTGCTACTGTATCTTCTTGGGGGTTCACATCATAACCCAGCTGACACATGCCACCTTTTTCCCGTGTCAGGTTAAACCCTCCCAGCTCTGTGCTTCACTCTTACCAAGAATCTCAACCAGAGCTGCTCAATTCAAACTTTTTTGGCTCAGCCTTAACTCCTTGCACACACCCATAGCTGTAGGGGCTTTAAATAGACTTCTGAATCATCATGAAATTCAGAGAATTAGGCTATGCTGGAGGGGAAGGGCAGGGCACTGGGTACATGGCATTTTGGGATTAGTTCTCTGTGCAGATGTGGGTGTCCCAAGGGACCTTGGGTGAGGTGTGTAATCCATCTGCAGTGTTGGATTTTCTATAGCTTGCAAAAGGGCAATAACACCTCCTTTCCTTTGACTGGCGATGAAGAGAGAATAAAATGCATTAATGAAGAGAAGACGTTTAGACCCAGTGGTGGTTCTGGTATAGCTCCACCTCCACTACAGCACACACTGGGCTTTTTATTTGTAATGCTTGAAGAGTTTTCAAAAATGATTTGGCAGTGTGTGTGGAGGGGGAAATCTGGCCATTATACTGTTACTTACATTACGCTGCTTCTTTTTAATTGATGACAGCCCTGTGGAGGGACTACCAGGCTTGGGATTCTCCTGGCTTTTACTGAGCACAGTCTATAGGTTTGGTTCTCTTAAACTCAACAGGAGCTCTGAGCATTCCTGTTAAAATTGATGGGAAATGAAACTTCAAGAGTTCTGAAAGATGAAGGCTATCCCATCTGTCTATCTGCTGCTTTAATGGAGAGATGAGAAAGGTTTCATGCTGTAACCCGAGAGGGAATTCAAACATCTGAGAAGAAATTTCAGGAGAAGGCTCAGTGTCTTGCAGATCAAAGGGTTCGTTTAGGGAATCCTCTATTCTCTAGCCAAAGGGGAGCTATTATGTTTAGAGAGGCAGTGTGCGGACCAGAATTCTTCTGCTGATGAAACCTAGAGTTTGTGCTGTCCAGTGGCTTACTTTATAGAAAAGACTACCTACCAGTCCTGGAGGTTTAAGCTAACAGATGGATCTTGTTTTCTAACAAGCTGGTATGCTGGGCTCTGAGCTTCCTCCTGGGATATCACCAAAGAAGCATTTCCACTGTCACCATTTTAAAGAGCAGGAGTTAGCTGACAGTGAAGACTGAGTCCTTTTGGTGGGTGCTCTGTCACCCCTGCGTTCCTTTGGGTGTCCCACCTTCAGGATTCAGCCCTGGCAGAACAGCTTGCAGAAATGTTTGCATCTTCATCCCTTTCTCGTGACTTCTTCCATGAGGAAAGACTGATAGGAGAAGGAAGGAAATGTGAGAGTCTGTATGTGTGTTAATCTTAATACGTTGAAAGAGGGGACTGTGAGTGCCTTTTCTGTGTTATGGAAATGGAATGAATGAGGTTTCTTGAAGGAAACAATTGCTTCAGTCCTCTCAGTGAATGGCATGACTGGTTCCTCTGTTTCTGCAGTTTGGTTTTTTTCAGATGGTGCTACATTTATTGTGACTTTCCTTTATCATTTTTTCCCTATTTTCCCTTTTTACCCTCCCTTTCCCTTTTTCCATTTCACTTTTCCTGATTCATACTGTATAGAAGCCATTGTCCAAAAAAGAGTTACCAGGGTGCTAAGAAGTCTGCCTATGGCTAAAGTCTGATGGCCTGTCCCTGAGTGCAGCACCTTAACCTACAGAAGCCCTCTGGCATTATATAGAGTTTCGTCAGACCAGATAGTAGTTTCCCTGGAAAAAGCATTTTGTCTTTTTAGTATCTCTATTCCTTGTCTATGATGTAGCGTTAGCAGCAGGTGCTCCTTCTCAGGAGCACAGTGAGGAAAAACCCATCTGCTTTGTGAATGCTCAGACATTGCTCTAATGGAAGCCATGTAAATAACTAGATAAATTATTTCACTGAGATTGTCTGTTGAGCATAATGGGTAGCAGGGTCAGAATCTCTTTGCAGTGATTCATTTCTTACTGGCTGAGTGGGATTTTGTGCTCACAAGCCACTGTACAGAAATGTCCTCCAATTTTGCTGTCTCTGTCTTTTCCCTGCCTATACTTCTAGCTCTTTGATCTCTTGCTAGTGAGCTCCAGGGAGCAGGGACTACCAGGGCCGATGTCTGCACTGTGCTCAATGCAAAGAGTTCAGGCACAGGGTAAATTATTATAAAATAATAAATTATTACAAATAAATAAATAAAATAATAAATTATTACAAACTAATATAGAATTTGTTAAATTTGTCACAATTTTTTGCCTCTTTACTTTCATGAGACTGTGATGGAATTGTGGGGTTTGGATAAGACATAAGGGTGAAAATAGTGAGAATAACCTTTCAGATGTGGGTTTCTTGAGCAAATTTCTTCATTCTGAGCTTTGCTTTTGGTGTTTCAAAGAGGGGAATAGGGGCTCACAGCCAGTGTGCAGGCTCTCCCCTGCCACGCCTGCTGTGAGACTGGGGGCAAATTGTGTAGGCTGCACTCACATATCTTCATCTGGCTGCAGCTCCTGGATTGACTTGAGAAGTTCAAATAATTCTTGACTAACGTGAGCACATATGTAGTTCAACTGGCAGAATGGAAGGTGAAATGAACTCCAGCAGGAGGGAATGATGGGGCACAGTGATGGGTGGTGGGGACAGGAGTGTCCCCAAAGAGAGCGCTGCAATGAGATATGTGTTCACAGCCTACATTTCTCCCTGGTGTAAATCTCCCATTTGGAAACTGGGACAAGAGTGATTTCTTGTCTCTTCTGTGAGGATGAAGCATTTAGGATTATGAAAAGTTCAGACAGGGCTGCACAATTTCTCAGTCAGATTGATTGTGTTAAAATATTTATCGTTTCCACAAACATTTGCTGCTAGCAGATCTGTGGGCTAGGATTTTTGCAGAAAGCAAATAATTGCAGCTGAAGCTAGTGTTGGAGGACCTTCAGGTGAGCATTAAAAAAAATTTTTACACTGCTTTGTGGTTAAACTTAAATAATATTTTCATTCTATTTAATTTCTGAATAATGTCAAAATTCTTCCCCATCTGGTAGAAGATGCAGTTAGAAATATCCACTGAAGACTTGTTTTCTGATGTTTCCACAGGTCACTTAAGATTTTCACTGGAGCATGACTTCGAATATGACACTTCAGTAATGCAGAAGCTGTAAGTAAATATTATCATGTTTGCAGCCCTTGTTTAAGAGCTGTGTTTACACTCTTTTCAGAGCTTTGCTAGAACTCATCTTTGCTAGACTCCATCTACCTCACAACAAGCTTGCAGGGAAGTCAGAGATGACATGGTTTCAAAGTCGATCATGCCATTTTAGATGCTTTGCTTTATCAGCTTCTTGTTTAATCTAAGAACTCCAATAACTCTTGCCTAATCTGCAGGAAGAAAGCCCAAGACATCTGTATTGCAGGAAGTGTCACAAGCAGACAAAATTAAAAATACCTCATTAGCATCTATGAGCAGTGAATAAAATGCAATGATACATTACCAAAAGCTGGTTCCCAGGCCACAGGACAAAGGCCAAGGCTTGTGATACCACTAATTAAAAAGGTCTACTAAAAGAACAAATGGACCCTAAAGGCTGCTGATCTGGTCATGTATTTGTTGGCCTTTGGTAACTTGATGTCAGAGTTCAGTATCTTAGGAGTCTTATCACAGAGGTAAGCTTTTGGGCAATTTCTTGTTGTGAATGGACAAAAAGGATACAGTTTCCTTCTCTTTCTCAACTTTTTCCATCTTTTTTGAAGGTGAATTAGTAAGATGCTAATTTTGCTATCTCTTTTCTGAATTCTGCATTGTTTTTCCTAATCGATTCTCTCAGATCTGCTCAATCTCCATTTAATTCAGTCAGCTACTCAACATCCAAACCTTTTGTAATAAAGAGAGTGCTAATTTTTCTGTTTATTTCAATTGTCTTTTGTCAGGTGTTATCATATAACTCAGTCATCCGGCATTGGAATTTGTAATTTAATCAATAAAGAAGGCCATTTTTCTCAAGGAGATCAAGGAGGAAAGATCTTGAGGAAAATGCACAGTGAAAGGAAAGTGAAGAACAAAAAAGGGTGATAGGAACTGTGGTTGACATTTAATAGCTGCACACCTTGGTGGCTATACTTGCCTGGCAAGTAGCAAGCAAAAGAGATACCAGTACTTTAAAATTAATGGATATAATGATTTTGCCTGTGCACTCATCTTGCAAAATCTAGAGGGAGAATCATGGATAATAGTTAAGTTGCACCTTGCACCATCTTCAGGTGTTGGCAACCCTGTACATGAGCAGTACTGTTCACAAGAGCAGTTTGATATCAAGAGAGACACCAAGAGAAGAAACTTTGCTGTGTGAGCTCCTCCAGCCTTTCTGCTCACATGGCTTTTTATTGCGTTGCTGTTGCTTTAGACAAGGGTAGAGGAGGGATGATCTGTGGCCTCCCTTGATGTGATCACTGAGGGGCTCAAGGCTTTGCAGCACAGGGATGCCCCTGCCCGCAGTAAAAGGTGGCTGTGGCCTGTAAACCTGCTCTGTCCCTGCCTCTGGCTTTGCTTGCACGCCTTCTGCTGCCCCAAAGGTAGGGGTGGCACTGGCAGGATGAGGGGATGGCTATTCATTGGTAGCAGCGAGAGCTGTCCTGGTTTCCTGCCCTGGCCCATCTGAAAGAGCATCTCTGCTCGTTCTGCTGGAATTAGGAGGGGTGAATTTTGCCCCAGGGGTGCAGTTTATTTTGCATTCAGCCCCTGGAAGACATCATGCCTTTTGCACACTGCCAGGCAGCTGTGAGCAAGGCCTGCTTGGGAGATTAAATGCCCCACTGGAGAAGCACTTCAGCTGGGTCACAGCTGGGAGTCTTTCCTTGGCCCCTTGACTTCACAGCAAGATTGCCTGGGCAGATCTCAAATATCAGGCCTCTGTAGAGTCAGCCATGGTTTTGCTGATAAATTGCTTATAAGTCTTATGGTCTCAACTTGGCAAAGTCTGCAAAACACAAGATGAAAGGTATCAAAACTATTCATTCAGAAAATGTTAATATTTAAAACTACAGTAAATCGTTTGGTGTTCAAGGCAGGTCACAGTGCTCCTTTGCTTATGTCTCTCCCAATGCCTGGTTGTTAGTGCTGTAGCCACATTTTCTGCAAATCAAGCATTGAGCCAGCTATTGAAACACCCATCTTGTAGGATTTTTAGAACATATCTTTTAGTTGAAGCAGGCATGTTAGTAAAGAAAGACTTAATAATACAACATTTTGGAGAATTTTTAATACATGATGCGTCGCATTTGTCTTGAAGATTTTAGTACACCCCTTGAATGCTACTTCAGATTGAATAAACAGTATTTAGAGAGTCTTCAGGTGCTTATTTTCAACCTGCATTGACAAACCTTTCCTGTGGTAAGCACATAGTTTCTTAAGTGTCTCAGTTTGAGACAAATTTAGGGGGAAATGCTCTGGAAGGAACATCTCCTCCACAGAAGGCAGATTTCAGCATTCCCTCCCCCACCGATACGAGAGGAAATTCTTAGAGGAAAATGAAAAAAACTATTTATTTAACAAACAAAGTGCCAGCAGGGCACAGGAAAAATGAATAACTCTTAAAATATTAAACCTCCTCGATGCAGAGAAAGCTGGTGGATTTAGAGTTCCCTCTGTAGCTGGCTTGACCCCTCCCGAGGGGCTGGGATGCAACGTCCCCGCAGCCTCTCTGCTGGTCCACGGGTCCGATGATCTGGTTCTTGGATCACAGCTAGGCCAAACAGTTCCAGAAGAAGAAGTAGTTACCAGATGATTTCGGTATGCTGGTATGCAGTCCTGGAAAAAACCCTCTTGCCTCAGCTCACAAGCTGGCTAGAAGCAAGAACCCACTCTGTCCCGCTTCAAGTAGAGCCGAGCAATACAGGGGAGTGAGTCCTTGAACACAAACCGTGCTGAGGAATTTTCCCGGCTCCCCCTCAGACCCAGCTTAAAGCTGCAGGACCCATTTCTGGGCAATAAGCAGACAATAGGGAAACAGAGTTTTATCATAAAATCACCCCAAGACAATACGACAATAAGAGAATCAAGTATAGAGCCAGCCCTACAGTAAATAATCTTATTTTCCCCCACCTTCCATCCCCAACAACACTCTAAGCACTCTACAGTAAAAGCTGTCACTTAACTGGGATAGGGTCTTACCTCAGGGTCTATTAAGTAATAAACGTCATGGATTGAAGAATGCCTGGACAAGTGTTGCATTGGAAGGGGCTTCCCGCAGAGGAGGTGGAGTCACCATCCCTGGAGGTGTTCAAGAAATGACTGGATGTGGCACTCAGTGCCATAGTCTGGTTGACAAGTTGGAGGTTGGTCACAGGTTGGACTTGATGATCTCAGAGGTCTTTTTCGGCCTAAATGATTCTGTGATTCTGTGTGAGTCTGTGAAATGAAATGGAGATGAAATTGAAATGGCTTGATCCTAAATTCTCAGCCACTCTTGAATTCAAGTCCTGCTCCTGTTTTGCACAGCTGTACCAGCAAGTTTTGGACAAGAAACGTGTGGAGTGTGCCAATGAGACAGCTACAAAATCTACAGAACTGCAACTGGATGACAAATCACTGCCTCTGCCCTTGGAAAATATCACAGAAGCCTTCTCTTATATGAGCAATATTGTAAATATTGTTCATCTTTTTTTCATAAACCTGTGTTTGAGTCTTTTCTCCAACCTTTCAACAGTGCCAAAGGATTACCAAACATGCACCATATGATTGTTTATGATCCCTGGTTCCTTCTTGTGCATTCCAAATAATGTCATCAAAGCCGGTGCTGTTCTGCCTGTCGTATTTGGCCAAATATGAGAGCAGAGTTTCTCCCACAGAGTAGCTTAATGTGCTGTATTTGAAGATTGACTTTTGGAGCAATGACTCTTTGACTGGCCAAAGCAATCAGTGTTTTGCCTAGCCAGACAGCCTAGGGAACCCAGCTCTAAGAAGCTTTCTGATGAGAACTGTGGCTGAAGACACTTCTCAGGGCTGATTTAGCACTCAAGAGCTCAGAACTCTGTGGAACTGGAGCTTCTTCAAAAGTAAGCAATGGCACATGCAGATTGCCTCTCTTGTCATTCCCACAGTAATGACTTCCTCTTTTCACCTAAAAAAGAGAAAACCATGAATTATACATTAGTCCTGCTTTACAGTGGTATTTTGCACAAAATCATGCCAGTGTATAGTATGTCCAAAACATTTACATATATGTTCATTAATTTTTCTCCACTTGCTTTTGAGCTGCTAAAACATTTTGAAACACTTGGTTTGGGCTTTTCTTGTCCTGCTCCCAGCACCAAATCACCCATTTTAGTGATTCAATGCAGATCAGGAATTGGGGGGGGGAGGGAGAAGGAACATTGCAGCCACTTTTAGCTTATCTCTTAAAGGATGTTGGGTTTTGCTCCCACTGATTTTTGAATTCAACAGGCTGCAGAAGGACTGGGTGTCATTTAGCTATTAGAGATTTTTGTTTTCCTGATAATTGTGAAGTAGCATCATTAACACAGGCAAATTACCATGCTTCACTGTGCTGTGTCCATGGTACATTAGAGGCCCTTTTCCATTGGTAAAGCTGAGTCTATTCTTCTGGAAAATCAGGGGTCCATTGGCAGTTCTTTGGCAAGTGAGACAGAGGGACTATTTAATGGGAAGAAGAGTGGTCTAATAAAGAGGACGAAGTCGAACATGACAAGTGCAAGGAAAGACAGCAGAATGTTGATTTATAAATCACTGCATAATTGGGCCAAAATATTCATCCATTTTCACTGGGCCAGGGAGGGAGAGGACTGCAGTTTTGGGGTAAATGAGTAACATGATTTTTCCAAAGTGCATTTTAGAAAAGTCAAGCACTCTATCCATTTCTCTTCCCAATAAAAGTGCTGTACTTTCAGCCTGATGGAAACTGGTTTGTATTGCTGAATTTTCTTTTTTGAAATGGTGCATTGGCTTGTGGTGAAGAAATTGGACTTACACTTGAATATGTCTGGATTTTACAAATAGGTTTTTAGTTTAATAAGATTAAACTAATTAACCAGAAAAGTCATTGCCAATGGATTTTACAAGTACATAAAAATATATTGCTTTTTCTTGAAACATTTCATCACCCTTTTCAATGTTCCTTTTTCTTTCCTTTGCCACAGTGACAAAGCACTGTGATAATTTGTTCCCTCATGCCTTTTCCTGAAAACACTGATCTCTGGCCTTGATTGTGTATGTGTGTGGGGGGGGATTAGGCATGTGCATATGCATCTATTTATTTCTGACTCAGTGTTTATTTCTTTCTTCAGTGTTGTTCAATGTGTTTAACTTGTGGCCTGAAGGAAAACAGAGCACACAAGCTATAAAAAGTTGTTCTGAAAAGGTTGCTTAAAGTGGCACAGGACCCAAGGACTAATGAGCAATCTCTCAAAGCCAGGTATTAATGCAACTGCTGAAACATTTGGCACAGCAGAGACCCTGAAGAAAGCACTAGCATGATTGTTACCCCTCTGCATCCCTGGGAGTGGATATGTCTCCTGGAAACTCTTCTGAGGGTCCCTCATTATGTCAGCTTTGCCTTGCAAGTGAGGGTGGGGACAGAGACCCACTATCCTTCATGGCACGGAGGTCTGTGGAAATGAGTTCTGGTCTCTGCCTGCCTGTCTCTGAACAGTAATGCTCATTTCATCACCTATAGCAATATTTTACTTGGAGGAAAATTTAACATGAGGCCCCGCCAGCCTCCTCTACCCCTAAATTTCCGTCAATTCTCTGCCTGCAAGAGGCCTGGGTAACACACAAGACATGGGCGCATACTGAGGAATTGTAGGATTTCTATTTCCATTACCTCAGCCTTCCCCATGCCCTTGTAGCCTTGCCTTCTGCTTAAAATGCAAAGGATATTAACTTCTATGAGCATGTGGGGCAGTACCCAGGCAGGCACTGCCTTGGGATGACATGGTTTTCCCTGCTCTGATCAGCTCTGTAAACTGAAGCATAAAGAGTCTGCTTTGATCCCTAACAACTTTGCTAGTTTGCTTTAGTTACCAGTTGATACAGAGATGACTTAAACACATTACTTTGGGGTAAAATAGAATGTCTGTCCGAGTACATGGCAATGACACACAAAATTAGCTGTTGCAAACAGACATCTCTGTTCACAGCAGCTTTGCCCAATTTGTCAAGAAAACATCTGTATCATCTAAAATAAAAAGAAACACTAAATTTGGGTAACAGGAAAGGCTTTAATTCTTTTCTTCTGCAAGCAATGGGAGTGCCCTGCAGGACAGTGCCTTTTTTGTATCACTGCTTTCATTTAGCAGTGGTTCTCACATTTTAAAAGTAAGTTTAGATATTTTACCAGCAGCCTGACATCATTACTAAGGCTCTGCCTGTTTACAGTATAACTGATGATCAAGTTCAAGGAAATTATTACGTGAGGACTTTAAAGGAGATACCCTTTCAATGGGGTGTGAACTTCAACACAAAGCTAGCAGTTGTTTAAAGTCCTTCTGGATTTGTGAAACTCTCCCATGAGCCACACCAAGTTGTGAATGATGCTGCCCTTCAAATAGCCAGAACAGCCCAACACCTCCTTCCAGTAGCTGTGGTGTGAGCAGTATGTGCTGGTTTACATCCAAGCTCATCCAGTGCTTATTTAATTCTTGCTTTTTTTTCATCCTGTGTTGAATTCCTTGCCTGTCCTTCATATTAAAATGACCTCGTTCCTCCAGGGAAACCTCCCCCGCTTCAAACAAATGGTACCAACACCAAATAACTGCTTTGTGGTATCCAGTTTTGTCCTGCATTTGTTTTAAAGCTTCCCAGGAACCCTTGGCTACTTCGCACAAACTGTTAACTTGAGGGTAATAATTTTGTCTGGGTTTTGTCACAGAAATTCAATTAAGGAGGATTATGAACACAGTTGTAGGCCTGTTTCATTTACAGTTGCAAATGAAACCCAGGCCACACACTGATAGTTTATATAGGAAAGGAGATATTGTGTAGTTTTGAGTGGCTGAATTACCTGCATGTTCCTTTGTGTGGCTTCACTTATTGCAGAACGGAGGGGAGTGAGACTTGCAAAAATTAATAAAAAAGTGATAGAAAAGCGGGAAAGAAATCACCAAGGGAAAAACTGCCCCCACTGCTTTTCCCCAGGAGGCACACATCCCTTCTACACATAATAAACTCCACAGGGAATTTCTTCCTCCTTAGAAAACATATCTCAAAGGGCAAGAGTGAGTAGTCCTTTATTTATTTATTTATTGTTAACAAAGAGCAATATTCTGTTTTCATGGCCTTGGTTTGGCTCCAAGTCCCTGAGCCACTGGGGACAAAGCATAAGGTTTCACTTTTTTTTCAGTTCTTATTTCTGGGCCATGCAAGCCAACTTTTTTATTCCTTTTTTCTCTTTTCAAGTTTTTCTACAAGCAGCTGAATTCCCCAGGTAGAAGAGGGGAGAGAAGGAGGAAGGGAAAGGAGGACGTTTACCATATTGGAGCAAAATTATAGCTGCTGCAGAGGCTGGCTCCCGGTGGAAGAAGTGTGTTTGGAGACAATGTAACAAGAAGGGAATTTGTTTATTTGGGAGATGCCTTTTTAAGTTATGAAGGGCAGAACAAAGGCAAAACTTGTCTTGATGTCCTCTGATGAAATGTCTGTGTTTATAGAGGAGCAATATATCTCAGCTTTGCTTTGCAACAATAAACTTGGGAAATACTTTGCACCACTTGGGAGGTATGTGAAGGGCACGGTGCTTGGGTCACCCCTTCCTCCTTATGCAGGCTTTGTTCCACAGCTTTGGGCTCTGTCCTCTAACCTTTTACCTGGGAAGTCCCACACTGATTTCCCCAGGGTGTTGCCTGCCTGAAGACATGAAGGATAAGGCTTAGCTCCCATCTACTGACTTTTATTCATAAGGATTTATCATCATTTTGCAGATGAGGAAGAGAGGTGCTCAAAGGTGGAATCAGCTCCAACAACTCAAGGCTAGGCACAGTCTCAGGCTGTTCCCTGTATGAAGTGAGTGCTGCAGTGTCTGCTAAAGGACCTACCCCATGCATCACCTTTGATTAAAGCTCTCCCCAAGCATACTCTATTTAACAACTTGTGTGCCTCTTGTTTCTTACTTTTTTCCTGATCCTTCAATTCTAGGAAAGGTTATACTGTCCTTACTGTGGTTTCAACAATATGCCTAAGAGGCTTACTGGATTCTTCACCAGATGAGGGGAAATAAGCTCTTTAGTTTCTAGCTTTAGATCAGATACTGTTTCTGTACCTCTCTCTATACAGACTTGACACTGTTGAAGACTGAAAGAGAGGCAGGCAGCTTATTAACTCTCAAAAACTTCAGCAAAATTCACTGTAAGTGATGCAGTGAAGTGTGAACTATATCTACTTTTGCTTCACATCTAGGGCAATTCATCCTGTTGTGAGGGGCTGTTACAGTGATTTATATTTCTCGGTTGTTTTGTGGTAGTGTTGTCTGATGTCAAACCAAATTTCTTGTTAAGGTAAAACCTGGATGAAAAGAGTGAAAGGCCTTATGTAAATGACAATCTGTGAGTCTCTTGATTTTTGGGCACCTTTTCTAGAGAACTTAGGACAACTGAAACCAGCATCCTCAGCAGCTTTCAGTCCAGGGGAACATGGCTTTATGGAGAGTATTATGGCTAGATGGATTTAAGTGTGAATAACCTTGCAGAAGTCAGTGGATTCATGCTGACACAAAAATAGTGGGGGAGAAAAAGGGGAGGAGTTTTGCATAACTATCAGATTGTTTTGTTACAACTGATTGGGACAATCTGTCATCATTCAGTTTTGTTCTGTAGTGGAGGAAGGAGATGAGCATCTCCAGAGGGTGGCTCACCATAAGGGCCTTCCCACGGGTGACAAGAGCTGACCTTTGGGACTGCTGATCTCCTCCTGCTGACATACCAAGGCCTTGCAGCCTAGCTTAGCCCAGGTGAATAAAGTAGGGTGAGATGAATCTCTGCCTACGTTTCAGTCACATATTTTATATTTGGTAGAGCATATAAAAATACTCCATTTTTAGCATCTTTCAATCTGTAGATAGTAGAGTCAGATCCTTAGCCAGCATAAATGAGACAAACTTCAGTACTAAAAAGCTGATTTTGATGGAGTAACTTCTGCTTTGCTCCAGTTCAAGCAGTTTCAATCTCCATATGATGCCTTGATGGGGCTGAAAACAGAGGCTAGACAAAATTAAGAGGATGAAAGTGGGTATTTGTTGAAGAGCCTTCAGGTACACTTTGGGCAGTCAAAAGCCTTCAGAGAGGCTACACCCAAAATGGACAACCAGGTCACGGGTTTTCATACTTTTATAAGTTTGGTCCATTTGCATATTGGGATTAATTATCCAATTACAAGTTCAGGTAATGAAGTAATTACCCCAAGTTTGTTTCCCCCCTTAAGCCACTTCATTTACGTATTCCAGGGTCTGAGACAGTAAGGTGTCCTTGAAGTTCAGGCCTAGAGAGGATTTGTTATGTCTAACCAGAATGGGAGAACAGTAGCTAACAGGCTATATGGAGTCTTAGAGTTACACACTAAAGCATTACAGGATATGAAAAATATAAAAGCTAAAATCCTAAGGCATCACAGAGAGTTTTCTGGGGTTGTTTCAGCAGTACCTCTAAGCTTACTACCTAAACTTCAGAAAAAGGACAGAAAGGGGCTGCATGGTATGTAAAGTACGCATGATTTCAGGTGATATCTTATGATTTAGATAAAGCATTTTAGATTCATGACATCTGGCAGCATTGCTTTCTCAGAGTGTAGCAGAGAAATAATCCTTTCAAATCAACTCTATTGGAGAGTGAAACGTTTTTCGCCAGCCTAGTTTAAAAATCATATCTGAGCCTTTCTCTCCTGCTAACTAGTTCAGCACAAACAAACAGTGCACACAGGATGTAGCTGTTTCAGCAGTTTCCCTGGAACCTGCTGTACATTTAAAATTATTTTCTAGCTTTTTTTTGGAGCAGGTTTTTTTTTTTTCATATAGATGGTAAAATGTGTAGTTGAATCATAAAGCTAGATAAAGTACTGTGAGCCTGTGTTGGACTGAAGTCCTTTTCATCCAAATAATGAGTTTATCTGCTTATTATGAAAGGATTGAAAGACGTGTGGGAAACTAAGACTGAAACACACTCGGGAGCCTATATTTCAGCATTATGGGGGAGTCTGACCATTAATATGGGAATTAATAACCCTCCAAAGCCATCTCTTCTGAGCAGCTGCAGTAGGAACTGGCAGTGCAGAATGCGCAGACTAATTCTGCTTCAGAGAAGCTAAAATCAAATGTTTGTTACAGTTTTATGTGCATACACTCTCAGCAGGAGCCGTTTTCCTTCCCTTTAGGCAAACTCAGAAGAGGTTGAACATTTAACAGCCTCAAACTACCCAGACTGTGTGCCATATGTACACAGCACTGAGCCATGCCTGTGTTGTCAGTCTTTAGAGTCTTCCTGAAAGGTGGAATCTGGCTGGTTGCTTGCAATCCATGTCCTTAGAGGCACTGGAGCAAAATGCTGATGTTGATCAGAAGGGGAAGGTCTGAAATTGTAAGCAAACAGAGAAGATCCATCATGCATTTTCACAGATGATAAAAGGCTGACAGTGGCAGTCTGCTTATCAAATAACTAGATTTATTGAAATAGCCTGCGCTCTCATTAAATAGTTTGCTTTTCATGTTTTTGTTTTATTTCATCTTACTGAAGGTGTCTGAATTTTTTTCCAAACCTACTATTGCTGCCATGTCAAACTGGCTAATTTAGGCCATTTCTTCTGTTAATGCTTAAAAGCAGCATGGACTGCAGTGTTCTCATCTCACTGACACTGTGGGACCTCAGAGCAAAGCCAGTCCCTGTCATGAAATCCAAGATTCCTGGAAAGTAAATCATAAAAATTAATGTAATAATTATAAGCTTGTTCCTTGAAAGATGGTAGTGCTAGTGATAGTGCTACACATTTCATTTAGTATGTCTAGTGCTGTCAGCTATGCTCAAAAAATGGGGTAGAATTGATCATTTTTAATCAGGAGAGAGAAATGAAATGCAGAAACAAAAATGTTGCTAGCATGATATGACATCCCTGTGCTGAAAGGACCGTTCCTTTCCTAACTCAGCGAGGTATCACATTTTGTGGTTTTGTTCCCAGGGGAATGAGCTGCTGCTTTCCTCCTTTTCTGAAAACATTTGTAAGACGGGAAGTGGAATATTAATAACTGAAAATGCAAGTTGCAGTAATGCCATTTGCATAAGGATGTTTCTTGACCCATGGAGGATATGCACTGTCTGTTGGAGAAAATATCAACAGAGGAACTGTGGGAGCCTGATGGATCTAAAAGGCTACCTGGCAATAAATTTATTTCTCAAATAAATCCCAGTGTGATTCCCAAGACTGGAACTCTGTTTGTAGCCTGCTCTTTTTCCTGGAAGATGTGATGCACTATCAAGAGATCAATATCCCCCAGTACTGGGTGTGGTGCCAGTAAGTAGACATTTAACATGTAGTAAAGGTTTTTTAAGCAAAGGGCATGGAGACAGATCTTTCCTCCTGCAGCATTTGCTTGTTGAAATTTAACAGTCCCGGTGACCTTCCCTGAGAAAGGAAGGTCCTTCTCCAGAAGCATTTTAACAATGCACTGCATGGAGCTCAGCAGCTGGGGTTAAGACTGATTTGACTCTGCTGATGTTTTTAACTGTAGTTTCAGGAATTGTGGTTTTCTGCTTGGACCTTTTGGGGTGTTGTTTGTTAAGCAGATGCTTATGCTGCAGAGCCTTCCTTCCATGCAGTTTTGAATGCCAGTGGTACCAAAACATTACTCATAAAGTGCGCACGCTGTTACGATTCGTGACTTTAACTCTTAGCATATTTATAGGCCTCATTTCCATTTTTTGTGGTCTCATTAATGGAGCAGCAATAATAAATCGAAATGTTAATGGGGGATCATTTCACCACGGCAGAAGGTATTAATGAACTTGATACAATAGTTGAAAGGAAAATAACTTTTTAGTAGTGTAATTTTTTAACCATCGCCCCAATTGTCTCCTTCCAAACATGCAGAATTGGGGCAGTTTTGAAATCATGGGAATCATTTCATATAGACAATTTTTAAATCACCTTCCTGGATACCTTGCATAGGAGGTGAACCATTTGCAGAAATTCCAGTGGGGGCAGCCATTCTGGAAGTGAAGCATGAGGAGACTTTGTTGTAGTCATGGTGGTAGAGATGGAAACCCAGAAAGCACCTTTTGTCTGTGTGAATTAATGACCTTCATTAATAGAGAGTGCAAAGGTGGTCCTCCTTGTATGAAGTGGGCATTTCACATCCTGTTGTGAAATACTTGAGGATAGTGTTAAGATATGGTCTCATAGGGGACTTACTTCCCCAGCAGACAAGGGAATTGTGCCTTAGGTTTCTTGGTGGCACTGTATCTCACTTTTCCCACTGGGAAAGTTGAGGGCTTTGAGCTAATGGAAACAGTTGGATGTTAAGGCTTGGTCAGTTAGTATTTGTGGAGTGTTAGCGTCTCCTGAGGGAGAGGAATTACACTGTGGGGAAATCCTCAGCTGGAAGTAAACAGTACCAGACACCATTCAGGACCTTCCTCAGTGCCACGTTGTTGAAGGCCTCTGTGCTGAAATTAGTTACAGCTGTAAAGACATTTCTATATGCATGCTTAGAAGTTGAAGGCTAAAATTTGTAATACATTTGAAGTAAATTTGCATTCTAGCCCATGGTACAGAGCATCTGTTTCAGTCTTTAGCTGCTTAGTTCTAGAAAGTTTTTCCCAGTGAGTTTTCATCTCTCTGAGTACATTCATTAATCCTTTTTGGACTTTGCTTACCCACAAATATAGAAGAAGCTTTGAAGTGGATTGGCAACTTTTCACCACCCTTCTTTCTTTGGTTTTGTTAAACAGTAAGTTTAAAGGTACTAGAGTGGGTCAAGAATTGCATGTTTAAATTGTTTGTTTCCTGCAAGAAAAGAGATTGGCATTTAAATGTGCCATTCAAGCTAATAATCTCATAATCAGGAGTTTACTGACCTAGAAACTTAATCTAGTCCTGTGAGTTCAAGCATCTGCAACTTTTTTTAAAAAACAGAAAAAATATTATTTTCAAATGAGGCATGTGATTGGTCTAATTCTCTCTTTTTTTGTAGATACAATTAATTTGAAAATTACTTCTGTGAGGTGCTGTTAATTCACTTCTGTGCAGGCAAACTGTGAGCCCTAGTCCCCTGAGCTAAGCAGAGGGTGAACAAGTACATATGAAAGTGGACAGATAAATGCCAGTGCAGGGCCATTTGAAACAGGAAGAAAGGAAGGGGGGGGGGGGAAGAAAAGAAAAAAGGGAAGATTATCTGTCTAGCCTTATTGGCAAATGATCAGAAAAGTGACTGAAAGCATTATATGGCATTTTTCCTTGCTTAGGGCTTGATACAATACTCACTAAAATAAGTGGGAAACTTTCCATGATGTTCTTGATTTTGGGCTGAGATGCCTGATTAACACTTAACTCTGTCTCCCTGCAACAAATTGCCAAGTGCCTCAAGCAAAAGATAAAGATACTGTCAACAAGCAGCACTATCAATACTACCTGGCACTGGCAAAGCAAACTCATCTGTTGCTATAATGACTCCTCAGCATGTAGAGAGGAAAGCACTTGTTTTGAATATAGATATGGATATAACCCAATCATGTGGCATGGGGCTATGTGTTCAAAAAGTGTCATTTTCAGATAGACAAGTGACCTTGAAACGCTTTTAACAGTTTTCCTCATCATCACCTCTTAAACTTCTCACTCTTTAACTTTAGTTCAGTTGTATTTAATTTTCCCTCCCCTCCCTTTTTTTTATGTCTTATAAAGTTCAGTATGTGATTTGGTTTGGGGATGGAGGTGGAGCACAGCTGGTGGAGTGGAGGAGCAGGGAGGGAGATCTTTTTAAAGCTGCTAAACTTGTAGCTAGAGAAGATACTGCATTTATAATGTTCCCATTCTTCTCAATACTTAACAAGAAAAATGATTGTGTGTGTGTGACGTGAATATTCAGCACAGAGCTTTGGTAGCTGACCGCTCTCTTTTCACAGCCATCCAACCGCACACACATTCCTAAGGGATTACCTCACCGCCAGTGCTCCTCAAAGTGTGGGATACGCGGAAGCCGACCAACTGCAAAGCTCCTTTCTGCCTGCTGCGGTGCTGGTTTTAGGCAATGACCTTTAAAACCACAAATCTAACCCTACGTCTACCCCCAAAAAGATTTTTCATTTGTTAGCTAAATGGGAGAGATGCTGGGCGTAAAATAGGGTAGAGTCTGTAGGTTACATGTAGAAATTCCTTTCCAAGCTTTACACTCCCCTTTGGCTCCACACACTCAATAACTTTCCAGCCAGAGAATGTTTGTCCCTTCCTTCTCCTTCTCTTTTTTTTTGTGTTCTTCCCTTGTTTTGCATATTCTGACAACACTGTTTACTTCAGCCTGCAGCTCCCACTGCTTTGTGTGCTTTCTCTGTCTCACAATTGCATAAATAAATCACTGAGGAAAATTTGCATTTGATGGGAATTTTTAGCTGATATTAAGTTTTATGGGTGGAATATAATATATGTGAGTTGACTTAATTAAAGTGCATTGTCGTTTGTGACACGGAGGTCTTTATCTGTACAAGACTATTTTTGCCTTTCATATTTTTTGCTATTAAACATGCCAGTGGATTTGAAAACCCAAGGATGACAGGTCTCAGAAAGTATCATCTTTCTTGTAGCAAAATAACTGCTTATGCCAAGTGAAGCAAATCAGCATCATCACAGAGTTGAACAGTTAATTTATGCCATGAATTTCTAAATGCCAAGGGCTGGAATCTGAGGCCCATATATGTTGTAGCACCCTCTAGTCGCCCTGTTGGTGACTTGCGTCACACTAGAGGAGAGATGGAATCCGGCAAAATGGTTTAGATCAAGGAGAATTTGTCCAGAGTTTCTGTGCCCTGATATACTGCATGGTGGCTTCCTTCCCCCTCCCAAGCAGTGGTGTGTGCCCCGACGTGCTGCTGGATTTGGCTTTGGTGAGTGCCGGGTTTCTCTCGGCGGGGCTGGCGGATGGGCAGAGCCCACACTGCGACTGCTGGGGCTGTGGACACGCGCTGCCCCTTCTGCCACATGGGCTGAGGTTTTAACTCCTCCAGAGCAGTGGGGAAATTCATCTCATCAGCTGCTGCAGCTTTGTTTCAGAGGCATGAGGAACCAGCCTCCCAATTCCCATTTTCACCCTGTTCTTAAATATCTGAATTGAAGGGAAGGGTGGAAATGCCATTTTAGGCTGGGTCACATACCCGACTAGAGCATGTTTAATGCATCCCTCTGACCAGGAGCTTGGTCTGTGATATTTATCCTTCCATGACAATCAGGAAGGGCATGAGCCTTCTGCAGGATCCCCAGATCTGGCTTCACAAAGCACAGGTTATTGGGAGGGCTCCATACGAGTTCTGGCTTTTTGACTGTTTCTCTGGAGCAAGGCTGGCAAAGTGTAGCTTGGGATTATCACACTGATTAATACTAATAATGCTGGTGCAGCTCCCCAAAGTGCAAGAGGGACTGATCGAAGTGCTACTTCCAATTTATTTATTTTTTCAGGCTAAAGATTTCCACACTTGCACAATTCTTTGCTGCCATTTTCCATGCAAGGGATCTGTGTGCCCCTGAGACTGATACTGCATCTGCTCCTCTGCGAAGACAAAGATAAACTGGTTCCTGGTGTGTTGTTACTTCGCTTACTCTTCAGCATAAGAACAAGCAATAAGAATGCATTTTAGATGTTAATGAAATTAATGAAAGCCAGATCTCGGAAACAGCTGAGATTGTTGACTGTCTCAGGCAGATTTTTACTTCATTTCAATTACAGATGAGCCAGAACCAAACCCCTGATTAGAATTGCTCCAAATTTTGGATCCACATCTCTCAGCTTTGCAGTTTTGACCTGTTTCCAGTATTTAATTTTCTTCCTGTTTTATTTTTCCTTCTGGTTTTACTCCAGGTGTTCTAATGTTTTCATTTTGTCTCTGTGAAAGACTGGCCTCATGAAGGACATGAGACCTGCTGCCACAAGTCCCACTGGGGCTGCAGAGGCATAATTAGGTGTCAGGATGTGCTGGTACATGTTGGGAGAGCGCACACTAGACTTGGGGCTGAGAAGCATTTCTGTGCCATCTTGTCAGGCAGGTGGCTGCCCCTACTGCCATCCTGGCAGCTCAGTAGCCACAGTCCCTGAAAGGTCCTCCTTCCGTTAAACGGCGAATGTCTTTCTCGCTGGCCTGAAATGGCCATGACTCTTGATAAGTCCCCAGCTGCAGAATCTTACTGATGGTTTGTTACCATGCCTTCATCCATAACTCCAGACCACCCCATCAACAGTGCGGTGTTCTTAGTCTGCACATATATAAATTCCATCTGAATTTATACTCTGATTTAAAAAAGAAAAAAAAAAAGCCTCCTGGAGACAGTGTATTAATAATGAACAAATTCCTTTTTATGTCTCCTGGATATAAGGGGACCTTGAGACTCCCCCTGGGGAGAGAGAATGGTCTGAGCAGTCCAGTTAGAAACCTCAGAGGCAGCAAGCACACAGGAAAGGCTGGTTTATTATCTTTGTTCTTTTATTGCTGTACTCGAATCCCAGGAACAGTGTTACTTTGGGCCCACAGGTATTGTGCAGTGCGTTTTTAGGGGAGGTTGAGAAAAACACCTGATCATAATGGCTTTAAAAACATGGATAAAAGAGGAAGAGGAAAATATAATTTACATTAAATACTACAGTGCTTCATTTACACAATATAATAAAAAGCAAATTTTGTGATTCAAGTAATGATTGCAGGTTATTAAACTGGGCTTTAAAGGCTTCATAAATGAAAGCCTTTTAATAAGTTATGAACATGGATGATAATGCTCTTGGAAATAGAGAGAATCTTTATTAAGCTTGACACATTTGTTCTCCACCCACCCACTTCCCTGTTACTTTACTTGGTTCCTGGATCACTGTCGCAAAAATGTGCCAGTGGGACAAAGCTTGAGCTGGGATACTACATGGGAAAGCACCACCTTCCATGGCTACCAGGGCCTGGAGAACATGACATCTTGGGAAGAGGCTGCAACACCATGGATTTGCTCTGGTCAGAGAAGGGGTCATGGGGCAGCTAAAGCAGGTGGGACCCTGCTTTTAGAGCCAAATTCATCACCAGATGGTTTCCATCTACATGTGTATGAGAGCTCTCCTCTGCTGATTGTTGAAAGATTGAGCAGAGCACTCCCTGAGGCATGAAAGGTGCTCTCCCCGGGCAGCTGTTCAGTTGGGAATTTGGCAGCTGGTGGTGGGAGCAGGCAGGGGGCTGAAGGGCAGAGCGGGGCTGGGCTGCATTAGGGCCTGATTCAGAGCACAGTGACATCAATGGGTGCTTTCTCACTGGGTTGAAGGATCCCGCCTGGACAGTGCCAGAGTGAGAAACTTTGGCAATCATTTCACTGCTTCTTTATGTTTTCAATGGTCTGTTCTGACTGGCATCAGACTTGCTGACCCAGAGGGGAGGTGGCAGAGGGAGAGGCAGAGCCGAGCTGGGCAGTAGACAATAGAGCCTTCCTTCCCTCGACCGGTAATAAACCATGCTGGTGCAAGGGAAACTGTTCCTGCAGGTACTGCCTTTGATTAGAGAGCTGAGAGTCATAAAAAACTTCCTGTCATGAGGGTGAGCCTGTGAGACAGCCCTGCCCAACTGCAGTTTTGGATAACTTAATTTTACCTGCTCAACTTGCCTCCTCATAGAGTGGAATATTCTGCTCTATTTTGCCTAAATTATTAAAGACTGATGAGGTTTCCAACGTAGAAGTGACTGCATTTCAGTGATGGATGAGTTGATTCTTGTGTGGATATAGTAATCAAGGCATTTTTCAGCATCTTCGGCATGAAAGGCGCAATATAAATGTGAAATATTATTTTGTGCCATGCAGCTGCTCAAATCTGAAATACACATTATGTCTTGGTAATACAGACAGTGTTTAAGACTGTTAAATTAAACTATTAAAGCCTATAGAAAAAACAGAGATGACAGAGTGCAAATTAAATCTGAATTATCGTTAAATTGCTGTGCCAGTAGTTTTCAAACACATTCATGGTGACCTGGAAGAGAGCAGGGGGAGTGGAATGACATTCACACCTCCTAATTGGAGTCGTTATCCGTTCTTTGTTATCGTGCTGCCCACAACAAGGGCATCCCTGGGACGCCAGTGACTGCGGGGGGGGGAGAGGGGGGAAGGATGCCTGTGGACCACAAGGGATGTTTTGAATGTCCTGCCAGTTCTCTGATTTCAAGCCAGGACACGGCCAGGCAGTCACTTTGTCGGATAGATAGTTTTTGAAGGCAATATATCCCTGCAGGCTCTTTTCTGTGCATGGTGGCTGAGGCGGGGGGTTGGGAGAAGAGGGAGGACACGGTGCATGGCTGGGTTGTGCTCCTGAAAAATGTTGGTGTCCCAAGGACATGTCCGTCCTTCCTTCCCTCTTCTCTTCCCTGCTAACAGCCCAGACTCACTGAGGGCCTCGGTGGACCAGGGGTTTGTAATAAAATCTGTGGGCCTTCCTGAAATATCAGATGGAAGAGGAGCTTTGAAAGTTATCTAAGTGCTCTGCCTGCCAAAACATGAATGCATCTGATAGTATGTTCTCAGGTGCTTTGTGGTTCCTTTCTATCCAGTTGCAAGTGATGAAATTTTCAGAACTGCCTTTGGAAGTTTGTCTCTGCCCCATTCTCTAATAAACACTCCACAGTGCATTTTCAAATTAAGATTTTGCCTTTGTTTTTCTCAAGTCATTACTCATGATGTTATCTCTGTGTACCTCAAAAAATCCTTTTCCATCCTTAATCTTTACAAGCTTCCAGGCATGTGGATATCTGTTTATTGTGAGTCAACCTGATGCCAATCCATCAGTTTGTTTCTTGAAGGACTTTATGACAGCAGAAAGTGATTAATTTTCAAAGCAGATGCAGCCTTTAATCTGAAGAAAAGGCAACAAACTTTCCCCCTCTCCTTTGCTGATTGAATCTGGAAATGAATGAATGATACCTGACTCAAATGTGTTTCTGAACTAGTTTTCATTAAATATAATCGGTCAGTGCTGATCATCAGAAGTGTCTTGAAGATTGCCCTACGTATATATATGGTACTAAAGTCAGAATGAGCTTAGTGATCAATATTCGTTCAACATCTTAATCTGCTCAACAGTATTAAATAGATTGCCCCAATGTTCCCTGCAAAGCAGGGAAATAATGTAACTCTTGAGCAGGAATATTAAAGTAGAGAGGGTAAATGTGGTGTCCAAAGCATTGCCAAGCTGCTCCTGACTTGTATCTTTGTGCCCATCATCCACCTGTTTGTCATCATCAACCAATGCAGTTAAAGATGTGAAAAACTCCCAAGGATGGCCAAGAAAATCCAAGATTGACAAAATTGAGGGAAACATCTCAATGTGGCTTCCTCTGTATGTGCTACTGTATTCCCAGATCTCTCAACTACTTGTCTCCAGTGGCTACGTTGGGACTAAACCCAAGCACACACACAACCTTAGTTCTGAGTATAGTTAATTTTTTTGTCTGGGTGGTTTTTTAGTTGTTGGACTCCTCTTCAAGTGGTGGGAACTGATCTCTATCCTTAAGTCCATTCCTTGCTTTACTGTTAAAATATATTTCCTGTTTCCAGCATGGGACAGAGCCTCTGTCCATGAGAAGTTAAGCTCAGATATGCAAGTCATTTTACATACTGCTGCACTATAAAAATCATACTAATTTTATATACATATACAGTTAGCTCAGTAATGGCTAAAGATCTGTGTTCCTCTCTGGACTTGCCGTAGGAAATCTCTTCAATTTCCCTGCTGTGAAATGAGAGGGTAGCTAGCAGTGTATTTAATTTAGTTATTTGAGGCCCAGACTGCTACGGGACATTTCTTTGGCTATGTCTTCTGGGGAGATTTGAATGAATGACCAAGAAGAATCTGAATCATCCAGTCATGCAAATTAAACCATTTCAATAATATGAGGGCTACTTTTCCTGATCCATAGTAATTGATGAGGCTCATTATATGTTAATATCACTCCTTTTTTTTAGTCTTACATGTAATTCGCTACAGTGTTTCAATGTGAAGGTATAATTAAGATTCAGATGGCAATTTCATTCTAGACTGCTCTCTACAGTTGCTTTAATAAAAATTAGAGCTTGGGATGCTATTTTCTCTAGAGGCAGAAAAAAAACATCCTTTTTGATACTTCAGATATATATCCATTCAGCCACTGCTGAGTTTTCTAATTGTGAAAAAATGCAAAGTACTACTACTTCCAGGCAAGCACTGCTTCTCTTCCCCCTATGCATGGTTCAGTGCCCCTGCTGAAGTTCTTGTGTTCAGTACAGCAGCCAGGACTCAGTTCCTAAATGCTCACAAACTCTGACTTTCATGTCAGCTGTGCCCAGATCCTCCATCTACATGTTAATGTTAATTACCAGTGCCCATGATGCTTGTGGTACAGCAGCCAGCTACTCTGAGGTCTGCATCACCAAGCTGTTGGGGGGGAAATCTGTGCGTGAACCTTCATGAAATTGCATTGAGACTTTATTTTCCATATAAGGGGCTTATGGGGGGCTTCAAGTGGGCAAAAATCCTTTGCAGTGAGGGCAGGAGAGGCACATGCGTGTCTGTGTCCTTGTGGTGTGTCATTGCTTTGCACCGATCCTCTTCTTTACCAACAGGCTCTGGCTGTATGTGGGATTTGATGGCTGCCTACCAGTTGACTACACACATGAGCTTATGGCGGGGATGCAGTTCCCTGCAGACAGAAAGGCTTTGGAATGTAGTGTATGAAAAGAGCAAACTGAAATGTTTCTGTAAAATCATGTGAGGAAAGACAAATGTGGGTGTACATGAAAACATCCCAGCGAGCCTGCTGACATGGGCAGGGAGAGGAGGAGGTGGGAGTTTCAGTGCTTTTGTAAAGAGAGTAAAATAGTCACCACCTGGTAGTGGGAATTTCTGAAGTGGATGGCAAAATGTCATCTCTTTTTTATAGCAACCATTTTTTGGAAGCGACCGTTTCATTGTTATTTTGTGTAGGCTGACATCAGGTGCTATGTGAACCTGCTGCAGAGGTTTTCTTTGCTGGGTATTTGAGGAGAGTGGGGCTGTGTGTCTGCAGCACAAACCTTGTGCTGGTGTGAGCTGCAGCTCCCTGGCAGTGGTGGTGCCTGGCAGGGCACACCAGGTCATTCCTGTGCCAGAAGAGAGATGTGCATTTTACAGCGCTCTCAGCGTGAGTCCCCATGGGGTTCATAGATTGGGACATACAGAAATCGTCCCATCAAAGCCATGGAGCCTCCCTGGGGGTAAAAGAAGAGCAGAAGGGGAGAGGCTGCTGGTGCAGGGGCCTGTAGCCACCAGGGTGGGGAGGGAGGCAAAATCCCACCTCTGCCTCAGTGCTGGAGTGGATGAGACAATGTGCACTTACTCACTGGTTTTCAGTGAGATAAGTGCTGGGGGGATTCTGTAAGAGCCAGAGTGACCATCATCCTGCTCTACAGTGGGGAGCACCAAGCAAAATCACTGAGTGGCTTTCTGACTCAGTTTCCCCTCCTGTAAGTTGGAGGAGATCTTTCCCAAAGATGCTGTAAAGATAATCAGGTTACATTGATGCTGTGGTGTGAGGGACCACGTAAGTCCTTCAGAGAGAGAGCTTTCTATCTGACAGCTGTTTTAAAGATGTAAAAAGACATGCAAAAATTTGGCTTCACTTTGCACCATGTGGAAAAGCAGAACATGTTTTTCAAGAAAGGAATTTATGGCAGTGTTTTAGTTCTGAAGGACTGCAAATGGTGTGGGTCCTATTCTCTCTGGGTGTAACTGCAGCTCCTGCACCAGGCTCACACAAACATGGGGATCTGGGGTTGCCTGTCCATGCAGGTAGCTGCAGTGGGAGTGTGTTGTCTCTATGCCATGTGTTGTACTGTAATGTGAGTTTTGGAACCAAGCCTGTTTTTAATAAATTGTACTTTTTCCTCAACTGCTTCCTGTCTAAATACTGTGCATTAACCCAAAAATGAACAACCATCAACAGCAGCTGTCAGTGGATTTTTGTACATTCTCAGCAAAGACCCTCTAAGGAATTTCCTTGTTAAACAGACGAGCTATCAAAAGCACCTTTTCAAGCCAAAAAGGGCAAAAAGCTCAGAAAACTGAGTGAATGTTCAGTGAAATTCTGTTGCAGTTTAATGAGATCAGGCCTTGGAAGGAGATCTCTCCTGACTTGTGCCTGCTGCGAGGAGAGCCAAAGTAATACATGAGAATCTTAAGCATAAAACTTTTATAATCTTTGCTTTGACCCTTTCAGGACATACCAGTAGTTTTGACATATTTCTGATGGATGTTGTTGCTCCTGGAGTTGCGCTGGGCTGGGGGTGTTTGTAGGGCATCACATACAGTGAGGTCTTGGCTAGTAATGGACAAACCTTAATTAGGGAGGCTCGGGAGTGTTGTTTCAGCCTTCAGTTGCATTTCAGACTTGATCTTGAGGAGGGAAATTACTGACCTCAACTGTGAGAAAACAAGTGAAGTTTATCACCAGGTCTGTCTGTAAATGAGTAAAACAGACCAGGACTCTCCAACCTGAAAAAGAGATGGACCAAGTGGACATGTGGTAGAGATCCAGCAGATAGGAGAGGGTGTAGAAGCAGGCAGGGAAGAGGGAAAGAGGAAGGATGTATCTTCAGACATCTGGAAGTCACTGTTTTGCTCACTGTGTTGTTTTATGGTGAAGTCCAAAGGAGCATTGCTGTGAGAAGATCAGGATGAGTGGTGATATGGAGGAATTGACCTAGAAAAGTGATGGGACAAGGCTTCATCAAAGCAGTAGAAAGGTATAACCAGGATTTTTGCGAAGAAAGAAGGAAAATGATCTCATTTGAAACAGAGTGTGATGTTAAAGAAATACTGTGTCTGAGGGGCAGACGAATTGATCACATGAATTAAGACTGTTCATTTCAGTGGTAGTACAGAAATGCACTGTCTGTTTTTATTCTGTCTCAACCTGGGTTTTGCCATTTTTATTCTGAGTCACTGCTGCCCTTCTGTACAGAATTCAGGTGAAGGGCTCTTTGCTGAATCTAAGTCTTTCCATTATCTTATTTCTTTCCTAAGGGATCAAGATTGATTCCCAATAAAGCAGCTGGTTGATTTTTAAGATTCTAGGACTTGCCTATTTGTTTGATCTTTTGGTTTTGCATTTAACTGGTTGCCTGCTCTGTCCCGCCTCTAAACGACTTTCACCCAGTCTGTGGGCAGGGACTGCAGCTCTGTGTCCAGGCTATCTCACGCTGCACCACTTCTCCAGGGATTTCCACCACATTGTCAGATATGAAAACTAATGAAAGGTATTGTTTCCGCTTTTCCTTTGGTGGTTTTAATTTTTATTCAATTTGTCTCTGCATGTCAGGACTAAATGGCTGGAAAGGAAGGGGAGGTCAGTGAAGCTGTTTCTTCACAGACCCTGAGTGTGCTCTGCTTCATTCTCCCCATATGCCCAGGAGTAAATAACCAGTTTTTTCAAGCCCTTGCATTTTCTTCATGCTTGTTTTTTTCCCTTGTTGCCTTGACTTCTTCTTCTGGCGCTGAGATCCTCTTCTTTGGGGCATTTCCTACTTTAGTGAGTAGGTTTGGCAGTACTGAACATTGGAGCATGGTCCAGGCCAACAGTGCAATACATACCTCGATATTTCTTAATTACTTCTGATTAATGTTCACCCACTAAACCCAGCCAGTTTCCAAGTTAGAACATTTTTTTCTCTGTCTCTGACCACTGCAAACTCTTCCTTCTATGTAGAGGAGAAAACATTTTTTCCTCCTTCTTTTTAAAGGGATGCAGTAGCACTGAGGAGGCTGGGTTAGGAATCTGGCTGGTAACTTCGGATATTATACACAGGGCAGAATAGGACAAAGTCTGTTCTCCAGAGTTACTTTGGTTGTGTAGCACCAGGCCCTTGTTTGTCAATGATGCAAATACTGTGCAGATGAAAAAGTGAACGTAGTTGTGTCTGGTACCCAGCATTATTTTTTAGTACCTTTCTGAAGATAACTTTCATTCAGCAGGATGTTGGTTATTTGACACACCATGTTGTTCTTGTGGATAGTACATTCCTACAGGATTCCAGTAGGCTACTGGCACAACAATTAAGGGTGCATATTTTATGGAGTGCTTTTCAACAGATGCAGATAAAACTGGCAATCATTCTCTCTCCGGTGTGCTGCCAGTGGCAGTATCCCATGTCACATGCTTTAGGGAAGACGTGAGAAGTTGTGCTGTGCCATAAAGGAGTTTCCTCTGACTCACAGCCATCAGAGCTGGCTGGTGCCCTGAAGTGTGTTGATGTTGTGCATACAGGGATGTTAGGAGGGAGATGTTGATGTTACAGAGCAGAGCAGTGATGGAAGCAAAGGTAGCTGGACCAGTATGGCTTGGCCAAGTGTGGAAACAGGGAAGGTCAGGATAAATTGAAATAGTGCAGTGGAAAGTCTCCATTTTCATTACGTTTATCACTTACACTCCATACGGTTTAGTCCTTTCTTTCAACTGGATCAATTAACTAAATCACTTATGCAAGTGTATAGGCAAATATTACAATAATTTCCTCAGAATTAAAATAAGCTTTGCTAATGAGTTCTTATGGTCTATCATGAAGCAGTGAAGACTTGTGAGCATCTGAATTACATAGAACTAGAATGAAAAATAGGTGTGCTTTTTTCCTCATTACTTAATTAACCACTGTGCTTTCACTTTTATCTGCTTTTTTATGTTTGAGTGACTGTAATTTTGCTCTTTCCTCATGTATTTGAGTCAGCAGAGTGATCACTCAGTTTTGACACAATAACCATGTAGGAGATTGGGGTTGCTTGACTTCCTGTAATTTCTTAATCCTCACCTATCGAAGAGAGAATGAAGACAGAATTGATACAGACAACTTGGCTATAACATCTCAATGTATAGGATGTCAACATCAGCCTGAAATATCCTTCCTTCAGTGTCAGACCTGAGCATTGCCAGCCATGATATCACCTGCCTTGGGAGGCTGAGCCAAGTAATTCCAGCAGGTAACAAAGAGAGATGAAATATCCCAAAGAATTCTACTCAGCTGTGTAAAACATTATTAAAAAGAACTTCCAAATAAGGTTTGTGTGTTTCTTGCTCTCCAGCTGTGCAATGTCAGGGTGCCAGGCACTGCTGGCTGATTTCATAGGTGCAGGAGGCACAGACACAGTGTGGTGGTGAGACTCCACTCCTGCAGTTGTAAGGAGGCCTTTGTTGGAGAAAGCTGAAGAATTGCAGCAGGTTCAGCCATGGTTATGTGGGCAAATCCGTTTTCATCCAACACTATCTGCAGAGTGAAACAGAGTAAGACTGTAAATGGTGGAGTACATTGGCCCATGGTGTAACAGGCAATTTCCCACTGCTGCCCTCAGAGACAGGCAGACCTTGCTGCCCAGGCAGGCTCACAGGCACCACCATTCCATCTTTTGTCTTCTCAGGTAGAAATCAACTTGACTTTGTGGGCTTAGAGATTTCTCACGTTTTAAAGCTTCAGCACATCTCCAGTTTCTGGATACAAGATAGTTCTCTGTACAAAACTCCATTGGCACAGAGACAATACAATGCCTGTTGCCCTCAACACTGAACTCTTTAATTCTCATCTTCTGGGAACTTTGTTGTTCGGAGAATCCACATCTATAAGGCAGCAGTAATGCAGAAGTCAGCCTGTGCTGAAGTGCCTGAATTTGGTGGCTGACCTGTGCTGATGTCTGTGTGTCTCAGCTCAGCTGCCCTCCTTTGCAGATGTAGCTAAATGAGACCTGGCCCAGTCTACACTGTGTGCTGCAAACAGTCTTGCAGTTACATTAGAGTCTGTAGCACCTGGTGCAAAATTATGCTTAAGAAAATTAAAAAGGCAACTTTCCAAAAATGATATAAAAAGGAAAGAACAGAGAAAGAAGTTAAAAGAACATACCTAGGCCAGCTGCATGCACAGTGTTTCACCATTCTGGGGAGAGAATAGCAGATCTTTCTTTAATCAGCAATTCCAAGCTGCTGAATTGCTCTGGGATATCTGATTTATCCAAATATCCTGTCTTACACTGAAATCAGACTCTTAATGTTGCTTATACACTCTTCTTACAGCTGAAAGACCTAAATGATTTTAACATTTCATCTACTGTCTCTACTCCTTTGAACAGAAATAATGGAAAGAGGATAGAGGGATAAGGAAAAACACCAATGGGAAGTAGAATCAAATCTGACTGATGAGACATAATGTAGTTAAGCAATGGATGTTAAGCACCTTTAACTGATTCTTTATATATTCTTCCAAAGGCTCGTCTCCTCTGACTCTCACAGCTGAGCGGTTTGGGGGTGTGTACAGCAAGTCAGTGCAAATCAGAAGCAAAACATTTGTCTGTAGACTTACAAGGAGCTTTTCAGTTAGACAGTGGTGGTATAAATGCCAGCCTGATCTGATCTATTAATGCAATCGAGTCTAACCTCTCGAGCCTTTTAAACATAGAAAAACAACAGCTCTTAAGTGGCTGTGAGGTTTCAATTACATTTGCACCCCAGAGGGACACAGCAGTGACCTGGTGCTGATAGATTTATGAGTATGTTATCTGACAGGAAGGTGGGTTTAAAAACAATTGCTGCAACATGTGCTTAGTTATTACACTAAACTACTTTCCTTGACTTGGACATCTCTATTTTTCTTCTCTCATCAGGCTCAGATAGTTCAGAGGATTCCCACCATTGATACAAAGATTGTTTCCTCATTGATGTTCCAGAAATCAATATGAAAACAGAAGTTATTTTAGATATTAAAAAAGCATGTATCAGCATTTGAACCCCTAGCATGGTGAGAAAACTGCTTCAGATGTTTTTTTAAAAGCTAAGAAGATTATTTTGTCTGACTAGTCTGAGCAAGAGTTATTTCAAATGTAAAAGGACAAGTTAGATTTTTGGGAACACTTTTACATCTAAATCCTTAGAATAAACATTGTCTTACTCACATTATATTATAAAAGAGCTTGGTTTACTTAGCTGGAAGCCATACATGATTTTTCTTGAAAGTTATGAATTGCTTTCCTTATTACTCTGGAGCCTTATATTCTCTTTTAGAGCTAATCATTAACAAGATAAGAATTAAATACTGATGGGAAATAATGAAAACATTTTAAGGGGGCTGAAAAATACATAATTTTCATGACTCTGAAAGTGTTTAAATTAAATAGTAATATTTCATCTTTCTCTAGTATGTCACAAACCTACATGGGTACTTTCCAGCTCAAAACAACTGTCCTGTGTAATGGTTTTGATTTTACAGATTAGCCTATGAGTGAAGACTACTAAACAGTTTTTAATTAACTTATGTCAAATGTTGCATAGCAGTACATCAACAAGAACTTAGAAGAACAAATCTTCATTCAGCTCAGATCAATACATGTACATAATTCAGTGCACCTGTACAGAAATATCCTGCAAAGACACCTTAACTCTGACCCGTGAGGCTTTGCAGACAGCAGAAGTCTATTTCAATAATTATTTCAGTAACAGGGATGAATAGAAATATATCCTCAGATGCTTTTGCACATACTAGTAAGATGCCCATATCTATCTGCCTGCATTAAATTGGGTAAGTTACCTCTTGCAGAGCTAGGAGCTGAACCAGGTGTTTCAGCCATGTTAGCCCCAATTCACATCCTCTTTGATCTTGTAGTATCTTGGTGGAAGTGAATGGCTGTGGATTCACCTGCAGGTATCTTTTTCTTCAGCAGACTCTAGTTCTGCCTTTTTAACTCCTTGGAGCCTGCCTACCAGGCAGTGTCAATGCATAGCTAGGTACTGTGAGTTTGAGTCTTCCCAGCAGCATTATGACTCAGATATTCCCAGGAAAGATGTGTAGCTGTGCTCCACTCAGCTGTGCCTAAATTGCTGATGATACCTGTAGTACACATTTTGAAGATGGTGTGAATGTATTTGCACCTGGCTTAGTGATCCCAGGGTAGATCAACCCTAAAATGTGACAGGCTCCTCACTCGAGCTGGTGGGACTGTCCAGAAGAAGGTAATATTGAAACTTTATCAGCTAGTATTTCTGTATGCCAGTAAGGACTACCCTTTGGGAAGAAAAAAGTCCCAGTACTATTCACTATGTAACATTTTTGAAAACACTCCTGCTTTGCAACCCTTTTGTTTTGGCCATTTGCTCTTTTCTCTAGTGGACAACAAGTGCTTGAGTCTGTGATAGTCTCAGCTGGTTCAGGTATGCCTGAGTACCGTCACCAAATTTCTTACAGTGGCCTGGGTGCCAATACTTAGCCTGAAGCAAGGGATGAAGAGGTCACTGGATGAGTATTTTTTGACAAGAGCTCACATGCAGCACTGCAGCAAGAGGAGATTTGCTCTGAAGAAATCAGATCACCATGACAGAAAATTATGTGGACTTTGCGTGTTGCACAGAAAGAAGCCTGACATAGCCAGCAAATTTCCTGCATAGCCAAATTTTCCTCTTAGCAGTATGTGCATGGATCAGTCAGGAAAATGATATATCTACTTTCATAATTTCTCCTTTTTCCTATTGTCTTTCAAGTGGTCCCTGAGGTACAAGGATGAGAACATTTAAATGTGCGAATAGTCAATATCAGGTAGCGTTTGTGTAACTCACTACCTTGACAGAGCTCTGCAGCAGCAGCATTTCCAGTCCATTTTCTCTAGCTGATCTCTGCTTCTTTACAAAACAAACCAGCTTGGGACAAACAGGAGTGTGTAAGTTATCCATCCCTGAACCTCTCCAGCAACAGCCTCTTGCTGCGTAAATCAATGAACTGTTTACCTGATAGAGTGGAGAATATGAAGTCAGGGATTTTCACTTCTCAGTGTGGTTCCTATTTGAAACTTGTGTGAGCTCCCTGTTACTGCCAGGTTAGCTGCAATAAAATATTTTACTCAGAATCTTTGGCAAGGAGGGGTTTTATTTTGTGCTTTTCCTGTCTGACAGATGGTTTTTGGTTGAAGTAGGGGTAGAAATTCCCCACAGCAGTTGCAGGGAGACTTGGCCACATCCACTAGCATTAATTATAATAATTGTCCTTTGTAATTAGCTGCGTGCCAGAGATGGAGGCACAATGTCGCGTCGCTGCTGACTCTGATTGTTGGGTCCTTTTGTGGATTGCTCTCCCACAACTGGGAAACAGATTGTTTGGGCTGGAATTAGAGAGTTGTAGGTAGGCAGCAGCTGCTCTTGAATTTTTTTCTAATATGCTAGTTAGATGTGTGAGATCAAATTGATTTTGTTCATTTAGCAGCCTATTCAATGCAGGAGGAAGAACAACATGAGCCCATGTAACTGGTGACACTCTGTTCTGATAGAGGCTCTGCCTTAGATGACACTCAGCTGTATTTGCAACTCTGTAAATGATCAGTTCCTGTTCCCCTGCAAAGGTAGAAAATGGCTCTGCAGGTACCTGCTCCTGGCAGAGAAATGCTTACCCATTGCATGTCATACCAGCCAGCGCAGGTGGCATTTGGGTTGACCTGAATTTGGTGTAAGCATGTATTCAGTGAATGTAGCACTGCTGAAATTACTCAGGGATTTTCTACCTTCTTATTTAAACCTGGAGCTGACCTCACTGTCAAGACCCTCACATTTAACATACCAGCCTGTGTATGAAAAGAAGGGCTTTCACCCCAGCCTAACTGACAGTGAAGAACCCAGGCTTATACATTTCTTTAGCAGGGTCCCCTGCTTTCTGGGTTAGAATACAGATAGTCTATATCTTCAAAATTTTTCCTAAAAGGATTTCCCATCAGTGGGAACAAGGGACTTACTTGGTATCTCTTAAACAGGAGTGATAATCTTCACTAGAACTGTGAATGTTGGAGGTGGGCTACTGCAATAACCCATGTAAGTCATGCAGAAAGCCAGGTTGGGACGATAGGGCTTTTACTACTAAATTTTCCTCTGAAACTTAGTCCTTTACATCATGTGTAGCCATTCATATCAAGCTACAAAGGGCTGAAGTCTGCTGGCATTCCAGTGTTGGCAGAACTGGAACATTCCCCACAGTGTACAGCACAATTGATCACATCTGCAGCAATGCTCTGAATCCCCACAGCCTGTTTCACCCTAAAATCTCAATGCATTTCACAAATCTAAGTAACTAAGATATTTTGGTAAGGTGAGCAGGCAATCTAAGCACCACATCATCAAAAAGCAAGTTAGTGTTCACAGAGGTTAAAAGAACTGCCCAGACTGTGCTAGATTCAAATCTGGATTTTTTGCTGGGCAGTCCTGCTCCTCAACATCAGACCTGGACCAGGTGATCTGCTGATGTGTGTGATGCACTTCTGCTCTTGTCAGTGCTCTTGGACTGAGTCACAGCTGTGCAATTCGGCTCCTACCATGTTGTGTGCAAACTGGTGTTTCGTGTTCAGGGTACGGCATCAACGCGATATTGAAATGAAGCCCAGTTTGTGTCACGCAGCCCTGACAGTGTAGAAACTGCAGTGATGCTCTAGTGAGTGAACAGGTAACCAACCATGCCGAGCCACAAGATGGATGTTGTCCAGAGACACTCCTATGCAGTATGTTATGAAGCCTCAATGATAAAATGATTAACGTCTAAAAGCAAAACAAAGATATTCCTCTTTATCTGGAGAAGAAATGCAGGGTGGCTGCCAACCCTGCACTGTGGGAAGAAATTTATGCTCTTTTTCTTTTTGGCCCCATGCCAAGCCAAGGCTCACACCAGGGATGAATCTAACTTTGCTCTGTTCAGTTTGGATGTGTAGGAGCATAACAATATAGCTTATTTTGGTGCCTAAATCAAAACTTTCAGAGATAGTTAGAAAATCTGTATTTTCCTCCTGCATCAATTGCATCAGATGACTTCATCTTATGATATTGCATTGCATTATTAAAGCTAAACTTCAAGGGAGCAGGTGGCCCACTGATGCTATTTCACCTCCCAAGCTGGTTGGCAAATCTGTCATCTTAACATCAAGTGAGAATAAATATTGGGGGTTGCAGTCAAGGGCTTTTTTCAAAAGCAGAGAGTTACAAGTGGTAATGGCTATTAGTGTTAAATATTTGTTTTTTGCAAAGGAGTTGACTATGATTTGTACTAATTAGTGTAGAGTGGAAAAGGAGACAGCATTTTCTCTGAAGCCATTCAATTCTCAAACCATTTTTGGGAGAGTTGGGACTATCTCTTCTCTAAAATCTAAGTGGTGTGTCCACGTTGAGGCTTCGAGGGGTATTTTTGCAGGCTTGACTGGAGGAGAAGGCA
This sequence comes from Corvus hawaiiensis, assembly GCF_020740725.1. NCBI lineage: Eukaryota > Metazoa > Chordata > Aves > Passeriformes > Corvidae > Corvus > Corvus hawaiiensis. The sequence goes on along the minus strand of NC_063219.1, from coordinate 29,749,972 downwards.
TGGATCAGAGCAGGAAATCCTTACTTGTTGCCTGTCTGCATTCTGCATAGCTTAAATCATCTCCAAGTTGAAAGGAGAAATTTAAGTAGAAAGAAAACCCATATCCAGTGATCTCAGTATTCAAGGAAAAAAAACCCAAAAAACCACAAACAACACAAGGAAAAGAATCTGCGTCTCAGTCTCATTGTTGCATTAAAGGACATGTACTGAATTTGCAGAATGGCTGCAGCAAGTTGTGAATAATGAATGAAAGGGAAAAATTGCTTCCCTGTGCACAGAGGGAATGCAAACAGCTGTGCTGTTTGCTGTGTGCTGCTTGCACTGGCATCGCTCGGGACCCATGAAGGAGAGTGTAGCAATTCCAGAGTTCCCAAGTTTTCCCTCCTGCTCTGGCTCAGTCCTTAAGAAAGTTTAAAATTCCTTTTATTGCTTATAATCAATTTTTGTTGCTTATCTCTTCTCCTCTGTTGGCAAGTGGCCAGTTAAAGGGAGGGAAAAGGAATGAGAAAGAAAGAGGCCAAATAAGGAAACACAAGTCTAAATACTTTATGGCAAAGAGTTTTTTCTGTTTGAACTCAACCTTCTCTTTTTCTCAGTGTTGTTGTTTATTTACTGTGGATGAGAAATCAGGATTAGTGGGCTTGGCAAAAGTCACTGCCTTGAGTAGTTAATCTAGAGAACAAGTCTTATCAGGAATGGCTGAGAAAATTCAGGTTCTTTAGCCTGGATAGAAGGAGGCTTGGGGGGACTTTTTTGCTCTCTATATACTACCTGAAAGGAGGTTAGTAAAGTGAGGGTTGGTCTCTTGTCCTAAGCTGCATGTGATAGGACAAGAGGCAACAGCCTGAAGGCATGCCAGGGGAGGTTTAGCTTGGATATTGAGAAAAATTTCTTCACTGGAAGGGCTGTCAAGCACTGGAACAGGCTGCCCAGGAAAGTGGTTGAGTCATCATCCCTAGAGGTGTTTAAAAGACCTGGAGATGTGGCACTTGGGGACATGGTTTAGTGGTGGCCTTGGCAGTGCTGGGTTAATGGTTGCACTTGATGATCTTGGAGGTCTTTTCCAACCTAAATGATTCTATGTTTCTGTAATTTGTTATGACAACTCAGAATCTGCTGAAAGCAAGGGTGGTGCATCAATGCATTGCAGGTCAGACCTCAATTACATTTTTTTGTCTTGATAGTTTCCTGTTCATAAAATGAGACCTAGGCTGAGTTATGTGGCATCTTTATGGTGCCGTTGAGTAAGGTTTAGGACCAACAGGACACCAGTCTTTTTCAGGTTATCTGAACTCAGGTCGTTGGAAGAGAAGGGGAAAGAACACAAACCCATTACTTACTTAGCTTTCATTTGAATAAAATAAGCTTTTAATTTTTTAAAAACAAGCTTTAAATCCTACACTCAAAATTTAAGCAGATGAGTGAATAGCAAAACACAGCTCAGAAAGCTGTCCCTCACTGCCAGGAAAGCCTTTTGTCTGATGTGGCAAAGAAAACACAGACAATTAGTCATTTTTATGCTTTCAAAGCATTGGTTTGATGGTGCCAAACTTTTTCTGACAGATCTCATCTACTTCAGTTATCTGCCACTCCAGTTTATGAGGTTTCTAGGGCAACTGTCATCTTCATAGTGAACTACCCAGGATTCATAGAAGGCTGCTTTTCCTTTAGCACTCCTAGGTTTCAGTAGCTTGCTTTTTAAAATCACAGCAAAGTATTATCTTTTATGAGCACAGGCAAATGATTTCTTGTTTTTGATTTTTGCAAGCCTGGTGGTTAGGAAGGTATCATCTTTCTCCTTTGTCAAGTGTCTTCATAGGCAAGGGGTCTTGGTCATGATTATTGTTGTAGCTCTCTCGAGCTTTGTTGGGAGTAACATTAGCTTCATTGCTCTGGAGAAAATGTAATTGCCTGAGCCTGGGAGCTGGGCTCATCTGAGGAAAAATAGAGGCGAAGAAAAAGGCAGTGGAAATAAAGAGCTGTGAACTGGGACTGCAGAGAGGAGGCGTTTCTGCAGACTGTTCATGAAATTGCTTCTATCAAAGACTCAGTGCCTCTGAGTAAGATGGTATGGGACTATTTGTATTGGTAGCACCCAGTCCTAGAAGGACAGGAGCTAGTTTCCTGGCTGAAGGAGATGGAACCTTTGCTCTGTAAGTCCACGGACTGGAGGGAGTTCAGTGGGATTCTGTGGTTCTGGAATGCTTGTTCAAATATGTTTATTCTGTGAAATGGGAAAACCATTAACCATGCTACTTGGAAGAAATAAATAATCTGATTAGTCTGAAATTCTATTTTTCTGGGGGAAAATGAGTATACATGTTATGATAATTAATTATGTTTGGCTCCAAAGTCAAGTCTCTGTTCTTAAAACACTTTCTTGTGAAATGAGATCATTTTATCATTCCGGGTAAGATGGATGAATAGTGATAAGGAGATGTAAAGAAGCTGCACCGCAGCTGAGTGCAGTCCAGACCCAAGGCATGGAGTTCCACTGATTTATTCACTGAGACGTTCCCCTGTGTATTAATTTTGTGTTCCAGTGGTGCCTGAGAGCTCTTTGACAGCAGTTTTAGACTGGATATTGTGTGTTTGAAAAGCATCTAGCATGTTGGTGGCAGCTATTGAGGAAGGAGTATTCTTCACTGCCCGTTGGTATCATTCTTCCTGCACTGTGTAGAGGCAGCAGCCGAACAGCATTGATCATTCAGACCTCAGTTTCCAGGCCAAAATGTAACAAAGAGGCTTGCTGGCTCAAGAGCTCGCTAAGGATAAATGGGTACCATGCTTTTCACCAGACCTTCTCTATGAGGGGGTAGAGGGGCAAGGAAATGCAGTTTGCTATTGAAAATAATTGATAAAGTTGCTTACTCTTCCAGCTGGAGCCTGTTTGCTAACACCATCCACCCCAGCCACTAATGCTTCCCACTTCCCTGATGAGTGGCCATTTTCTACTGCTGGCTTGTTGTAAGAATATCATGAATAGGTTTTTTTATTTATTAGCTGTGTTAATGTGGCACACAGGAGCTGCATTACATTGGGCACAGTACAAACACATTTATTTAGACTTGTGTGAAAATTACTAATGAGAGAAGATGGCTGGCCAAAGCTCTAGGCGTTCTGACACCTCTGAATAAAACAATGACATCCCAACAGTGTTTAAAGTGATGATTCCAGCAGAAACTCAGCCAGCTGTTTCCAGAAACTCCTACAGAATAACATTAGCCTTTTCTAAATACTCTAAAAACCAGAAGAGTTCACAAATGTTAGGAGATGGTCTTTACCCTGAAGTGTTTACAGGCCAGTGCCTCCATCCTTCAGAGAAGTGTCTACTTATTTGATGCATCCAGTGACAAGATGTTGTTACTTGCCTTCTTTAAAGTTATGCATGGCTCCGGATGGTCAAGACAGAAAGCAAAAGGGAAAATTAAGGAAAACTCTTAATTGTTTGAAAAGAAAGAAAAAATGGAGACTTAGAGCTGAAAGGACTTGCCTGAGGCCACAGAGAGAGTCGGTGGCAGAGCCCAGAACAGAAGCCAGATGTTCCAAGTCTGTAGCAATAGGACTTAGCAAGAATTAAACAGAGCAATGTTTTCCTTCAAAGTCTGTTTTCATCTCCCTTTTGAATTATTTTATTTTATTTTATTTTATTTTATTTTATTTTATTTTATTTTATATATCTAATGAGTGGTGAGAGGAGTTTCTAATAAAAATAATACCCTGAGGAATCTGAGCTTTGGGACATTTGCTAGGTTCTGATTTACCATGAGCAAGAAGAGCTGCTCTGATGCTAATTCCTAGGTAGGAACCTCAAAGATTGCAAGAGTCTGTAAATATTTGCTTTATTTGCAGTGAGGAGTACAGGAAGTTCTGAGTTAGCCTAATTTAGGCTTCAATATAGGCTATTTATGTACTACCTCCTGGGACCACCTCTGATTACTGAAAGAATGACCTTATTGGAAACCAACAAGTAGGTCTGCAGTTAATTATAAAGGGTTCAGAGCTTGCTGCAGAACCCTAACAATGGCATTTTTGTGATGATGTTATGTGTTTTTGTTTAACCGTTCAAATCAGGAGAGCTAAACCAGATGGCACACACTTTCCTGCTCTCTGAGAACACCTAGAGAAAGACACTGATAATAACTGAGGGAGGCCAAGCCTAACAGGTCAGGAGAAATGGCAAAGCTCAGGCTGCCTGGCCTCACTAATTACCATCTGAAAGCAATAATGAACTGGTCAGCGGGGTCAGGAACAGGTGATGCTATGTGGAGAGGGAGAAAGGGGGGTTTGTTTGTCTTCTGCATTTGGAAGAAGTGGTTTAGACACTGTTGCCTCTTTGTTAATCTTACAATAACAGGAGTGACTTAGTGTAATCTAAATGTGGCTTTTGGAGAAGATCTGCTTTAGGACTTTTCCAAAATAATTTCCTGAAGGAAAAAAAAGAAAAAAAAATCTCAGTACAGTTCAGGATAATGTCTGAAGAGAGAAATGTAAAAAACTGACTTATGGGGCAGCAGGTTTATACATGGAATGATGCTCCTCTGGGGCATCATAGAAAATGATTATACCAGATTTTGTTCATCAAGGCAAAGTAAGCTAAATCAGATACAAGGCAAAGCCCTTAGGAGGAGGAGGAACGTATTCAATTTAGTCAGGCAACTGTGATAGTAATTAAAGCTCAGATGGAAACCTTTGAATGTGTCTGGCGTCTGTATATCCGCTGTGTTTTTTCTGTTAACTTGACATTATAAAAGGAGCACCCAAAGAATAAAGAGATGGTGTTTGAAATTTCATCAGTCAAGCACTGTCCCAAATTTGATTTATTGTAAACAGTCTGCAAAAATTGCTTTGGGTATATATGATACAGGCAGGGAGTTTTCTCAAGTGGTAATTCACGAAGAGAGAAATTGTACATTATTTCTAGATTTGTCTTTGCTGAAATGCAGTCAGGATTAATTACACCATTTGCCAGCTCTACTGTGAACCTCTTGTACTTCGGACATATGGATAGAATTTTATTCTGCTGTTATATATTCTCTCTGAAGCAGAGTGCTATGCTGGTTACTTTATAAGCAGATACACTGCAAGATTTTGGTTAAAAAGCCTATACAGTTTAAAAAAATGCAAAAATCAGGAATTAAGAAGTGAATTATTGTCCTACTTTTTTTCCTATAATACACAAGCCAAGAGCAAAGGATGGCACTGTATGGAAACACTGTTAAAGGGTTAGCGGAACGTGAGGAGTGATTTGCTATTCCTGCTGAATGGAGGGCTGGGGGCGGCTGTAACTCTGCCGGGCTGTCGCACGCACTGGGAGCCTCGAGTGTCTCCTGCCTTGTGTTTGAGTCATTACTTTATCTAGAGCAGTCCCAAATCCTCCAGCATATGCACTGCTTGGTGCCTAGTACAGGCATGTATGTGGTGCTGAGATTTACTCCTGGCCCTTAAGTAACTGGAGAGCTGTAGCCCCTGCCCAAGGCTGCCTGGTTTGACAGGTCAGGCTCAGCATCGTGGGCTGGCCTCAAGAGCATGGAGGAAGAGCTTGGTGTTTGGAGCAAGGTAAATGTACAAAAAAATAAGGAGGGGAGAGGGGAGATACTCCTCTAGGAAAAGGTCTTTACTGAAAGAGTGATAAAGTACTAGAATCATCTGCCAAAGGAGGTGGTGGAGTCACCATCCCTGGGTGTGTTTAAAAAAAGGTTGGATGTGGCACTCAGTGCCATGGTTTACTTGAGGCACTGTTAGGGCTTTGGCTGGACTCTGTAATCTTGGAGGTCTCTTCCAACCTGATGATTCTGTGATTCTTCAGGTGTGTAAATCGCTTTTCTCCATATCATCTGTAAACACATATTTAGGGACTTTTGAAGCAATCTGTTACTCCCTAGACAGTTCATTGGCATGTTGTGTTGTTACAGTTCCAGGCAGAGCTGTAGTTAAGCATGTGCAATTAGTGGCAATATTAATGGTCTTTAACAATACTAACCCCAGGAAATGGTGTTTTCCCTTAGATTTCATTACCTTTATGCTGATAATGGCTTACATCCTTTGTACTAAATCCGTGTTGCCAAAATCCTTCTGGTGGTTTTCACTTAAAAATGTATCTACATTGAGCATATTCCCCCACATATACTGCCAGTCTTCATTATCTTTTTTTTTTTTCTTTGCACTGAAGTACATGTGGCCTCTTTTGCAGTCTATATTCTGAAATAACAACAAAAAATCCCATTTCTTGAAAATGCAAGGCTTTCTTTTACTGGAGAATTTTTGAAGACCTCTGCTCTTAATCCACCTTCTCCATGGCTTCTGAGCTGCCTGCAAGTGGTTTGCTGCTCATTGATGAGAAACCAAAACCCTGAGTCCCACGACTCATGAATTTGAGACAGGTTAAATTTTCAGATCTAATTTTATTTTAATCTTTATTTTACCTCCACATTTAATATTACAGGGCATCACAAGTGGCTGTCTATGGAAGGTGGTTCTTTACATAAGTCAGGACAGCACCTACAACCTTGGAAGTGGAGTCACAGCGTTCATGGGCTCTGTGATCAATCCTTCGGAAAGGGATGAGAGACTTGCAAGTTGATAAAAGACTTGAGTGTAGTGTAAAAGAGGAGCCTATTCCTGATCACCTTTTCAATCAGCTCTTCACTTCTCATCCTCTGACTTTGTTTAAAGACAAACTAATTGTAATTAAACCCAAAACAACCAACAAAAAACAATGACCTTTTATTTATTTCCTACAACCAACATCTTGTAGAGTTTGTAAGACCACAGGTTATATTTATGGGTCTTATACCTCCAGAGGAGGTCTGTGATGCTTTTGTCTGCAGTATCATTGCCACCATGGGACTGAGGTCTGAATCTTACATCAGTGTACGTAAGAGGAGGCTTGAGAGATTTATAATGGGAAAATGCTGACAGCTCCATAATTTACTGCAAGGCTAACAGCAGCACTGTAGCTCCTGACAGCTCTAAACCCTTGTTCTCTGGGATGGTTTGTTTCAAATATGCTCCCTTTGCTGGATCTTTCCCCACCCTTTCTCTGGATGAATGGACCTAGGCTTGTGAATATCTATATTGCTGCATTTTCCTTTGGTATTTTAACAGCCTTTCACTTTTAGGACTTCCCATTGTTGAAATTTGTAAGAGATTTCAGGAACTTCACAGCAGAAAGGCTTTTTCATATAATTTGCCTTTTTTCTTGTTATTCTTTCTTCAGCCTGGAGTATCTTACGTATTCATTGTCACACCGGATACTCCAGCAGCAGCTTTACATTTTCAATCCCTGGTACTTTGCTGTGTCCAAAAAATGGGTAGACACTGAACAATACCTACTTTTTAACTTATTTGAGGAAAATGCTGTGCATCTGCATAATGGTTTCACACAGAAAGTGCTTTATCTTCATGAGTTAGTGAGTCAGTTTAGGGGTATTCTATTGGCAAAAGCTTTCAGAGAAATTATGCATGGTAAATTAATGAAGGCCGTCTGAGGTATTATTGTGTGTGAATGCACATGCCATTAGAATCAATGGCTGGCTGAAAAAAGTTAACGGTCATTAAGGGGCTGTTAAAAAGGCCAGTGGACACAGATTTACTCTCTTGCAGGGCTCTGGTTGGGTTAGGTGAAGACAGAGATTGCTGTTTGCCTCCAGGACACAGGACAGCCCAGGCTTTGTGCTTTCCTGTCCCCATTTCTCTTGGCTCCTGTCAGTGGCAGATTTACAAGAGCCTGCAATAGACTGTCTTCTGAGGAGATAGAGAACATCTTCCAAGCAGGTAAAGACCTTTGCATCACTTTTCCTTAGTTTACAAGGGGTTGGTAATAGAAAGTCCAAGTGGGTGAGCTTGAAATGGCTTAAAACAGTGTCTCAGTGGTGGTGTGAAATGGAACTCTTTAATGGAGAGGCTGCCAAAGAGAAGGTACTGTTGGTTTTGGATGATGCCACCCTATCTCATGGTGAGTCTTTAAAATATTGCTCACTTCAGTTGTGGGGTATTGGCTCCAATCAGACAGGAAAAAAGAGCACTGCAGCAGATCTGACCATTATCCAATGGTGTGGGAAATGGAGTGCTAAATGCCAGCTGGAGATGAGGTAACTGTGTGCCATTCCTGGTAGCTCAGCCGGGCATTTATCATACTCAGAGTGTAAGTGACACAAACTGTTTTTCCTGGGCACCTGTATTCCCCTGAGCTGTGTCCTTTCCCTTGAGCAATGTAGATTTTTTTATTCCACATTGTATTTTGCATGCAGTGATTTTGACTGAAATAAAATGTGAGGAGAAAATTAATGATTTGATATCTTCTTCCTGCTGCCAAAAGAAATGTAAAATAGTCTTTGATATGGTGGCTTTAAAAAAGTGAGCTGGACCAGTTACTGATACTTACTGACTTAAGTAAGTGATAAAACGACTGTGTTGAAGTTTAATTAGTCTTGATCAAGATAAGTTTTTAAGATTTAGAACTAGTGGCCTTTTGAAGAAGTAAGGCTTCTAGTTGTCATTTATGCCACAACATGTCCTTTTATCATACTTTCTGTGTCTCTAGCAGGAACAATTTTTATTTTAGAGGAAAAGAGAAGTGGTTCATTTGATGGGGATTAGCACAGACAAGCTTACTAATATTTGAAGGCAATTTCTCTGCCTTACCTTTTTCCCAATTTCATATCCCACAGAGATTACCTCAGACTGCCGTTGTTAGTCACTGTTATTTATATAAAGATATGTAATGCATTTGTGCTTGAGGGGTCGTCTGTAACGAGGTATGCAATTTCAGACTGTAGAGACTGGCAGGAATTACTGTGAAGAATTGCTTTCCAGTGACAGCTTTATCCTGCCTGTAATATGTCATTGCGTGTGACTTTCAATTAATCACGCAATAACAAAGCATTGCGTCTGGTGACAATGGTGTATCCATTAATATCGAGAGGTAAGACTCAGCTTTATGAACACAAATGCTGTCCCCTGCCCACTTGTGCACTTTAATCAGCAAGTCTCAGCCCAGAAGGAACATTTCTCTCTTCTCCTCTCCCCCATCATCCTCTATTGCGATCTATTAAGCTGCAATCCATAACGTCTCGTGTCTCTGTAATGGTCTGGTGGTGTGTGGTGTTAAATGATTGCATGAATTTGACTTTGTCTCACTCTGCCTTGACCTTGGTGTCTTCACTGGCTTCCCCTCCCTCATTTTCAAATTGGGAGTGGGGAGTTGGAAGAGAAAATGGAAGAGTGACAGAATGGAGATATTACACAGGAGGTTTGATGTTGTTCTTTGAGGAGATGGGGGAGACAAGACGTAAGAGAAGAGCCATTACTGGGAGATGAAAATGCAATGATTTTCAAATTTGCAGGAGAAAAGGTATCATGCTGTTGAGCATAACTGGCTCCACAGACTGAAGCCTGGCACGTGCAGGACCTCATTGGTAAGCAGAGTAGAAACCTTGCAGTAATTCTTCCTCTTGCTTGTTCTGCCATTTATCATATGATTGCTAGGTAATATATCAATTTAAGTAAAGTTCCCAAATCTCATTGTGTTTTACAGCTGTATCTATATCCTGAATGGAAGCATAAAGAGGCACCTGGGTGTTCTGTGCTTGGGCTACAAAGACAGACATCCTGGTCCCAGCTACCAACTATGAATCCCTGTTACATATCCATCCAAGTTTAGGCATAGATTCTCACTCCCCTGATAGCCTTAGTCTTTTTTCAGTTGATTTATTTTGAGTTGGTATTGAAGTTTCACACCCTGTGCAACATAAATAGGAAGTCTGGTAAGTAATTAGTGTCAATGTTTTTCTTTTTTTGCTAAGAAACCTAATTTTTAAAAAGTGCTTGGCAGGACAGGCTCAGAAGAATCTCCTGGGCATCCTCAGTGCTGGTTTACACCAGAACATTGTCATGTCACACGCAACAGAGGAAATTAATTGTTGCATCTCTTCCCATGGATTAATACTGTTTGTGAATTTGTGACACATTTGAGTGGTTGCCTTCAAAGGTGCACACTGAAAGAGGCATTTGGATTTTGACAATGGTGTGTTGGGTGCATTGCAGTACTTTCACTTTTTGTAAATAAAAAGCAAAAGCCTTTGGGATTTTTAGCAATAAAAAGGTTTGTAGCTCCTTGAGGAATTGTTCATGCTCTGGCTTGCTGAATCTCCCCATTGTCTCTGAATTATCAGCCAGACAATAAAAAAATAGTTAATCAGGGGTTATGTCAAACATGGTTATTCTGGAGCAAAAGCAGTATTATACCAGCACCATACAAAGTTCTTATTCCCTCTGGGCAATGTGACTTCTGCCAGTTAGCAAGAGTATTGGTTTTGGTTCTTTAATTAAGTCTAACCCCATCTCCCCCGCTGTATGAGCAGTGGATCTGACAAGATGCTGAACTTGCTAAACTATTAAAATAAAAGCACCTGCCCTTACATGAACTTGAGGGCACTCAGTACTGCAGAAGGTGTTCTCCTTGGTGATCCCTGGCAGATGCAAACCAGCACAGCTTCATAAAGCCATTTGCTGCCAGGTGTGGGGCCATATATTTGCATCAGGCTTTTCCATCAGGTGAAGGCTGTTAGTGCATGTGTTAAGATCCAAGCACACACAGGGGAGACCTCCAAGAAGGAGGGTTTGTAATCAATTTCTCATTCCCAAATTATTTTTCCAGGGTCCCCACAGTATGGTGTTTGAGTAACAGAATAATTTCTTAGCTATTAAGTGCCTGAAAATCAGCAGTAATTAACTTAGCACAAATTCTTCTCTTCCTCTCCCTCCTCTTTGCTCAAAAAAAACCAAACAAACCCCCTTTCTCAGCAGAGGAAATGCAGATGGAAGCAGTCTCTTCTGCCTTAGTGCAGTCATGTACAGATTACATCTTTTTCCCCTTTCAGTTCTGTGAATAACATAATTGCTTTGTTATCCCTCAGGGGATTTGTAATATTAACATTGGTTAATGACATTAATTCAAGTTTTTACCATTAATAAAATGGCATTGCTTAAAATTAAGCATTACATTTCAATTAGTAGTCCATCAAAGACTTTAATAGTCTGGAGCATTAAAGTGATATTTTTTTAAATTTCTTATTAATTTTTTATTGTATCATGCTAATTTCCAAAGAGTGATTGAAAGCCCAGCTGATCCAATGAATGACCCTATCTGCCATGTTTCTTGAAGGAACTTCTTTCTTTTATGACATTATTCAAAAAGGTCACATTTCCACAAAGCAGGAATCTGTTTCAGTCACCTCCTGAATTCATTATCATCCTTTTTACTTTTTAACATGAGGCACATGATATACAGGCACCCCAGGTGGACATGTTTAAATTAATCTAGTAATAATTGATTCAGAAGAGATTTGGAGGACAGAATTTGCATAAAAGCCATAATGAGAGCAAATCCTCCAAGACCAGACTGAACAGCTAAGTCCCTGAATAACTTACATCTCCTAAACTAATTTGGTTATATATGCAGGATGAAGGTGTGGGGGCTGGAGCACCATGTGATTGGAATTCATTACAAATAATTCATCTTCTCTAGAAAGGCTGGCATCAGAGTGTATTAAAATTATATCAGCTCCCAAGTGCTTGCTCAGACCCTGCCTCCTGGAAGACGATGACAAGATTTCTGTCTGAGGGATTGTTTGGGTATTTTAAAGTATTTCTGAGGCAAAGAGCTGACAGCCCAGGGCTGGGGTGTCCTCTGGCAGGCTGGTGGGAAAATATTCAAATGTCCAGTTTTGGCTGGACATCTGACTGTCAAAAACATAAGTGTAGAGGAGGATCCCAGCTTTCACTCTCGGATATTCTCCCCTTCTGTTCCAGAATGGAATTTCTTAGCTAAGTTGGAGATCACCGGATTTTCATTAAATCCTGGATCACCATGATGTTTTTGGGAATTTAGGGAGTCCCCTTACAGGATGGGGACTCTGTAGTGTTTAGTTAAAGTAAATCTTCTGGCAGAGAAAATTACAACCACAGTTCATTAAAAGAAAGCAGCCAAGGCCTTTTTAAAGGTCAGCAGTCCTGCTTGACTTTGCCTTTGCCTAAATACTCTTTTTGAGAAAAGCTCCATGACCCAGCATAGTAATGCCTGTGTTCTGAGGCTGGCAAGCTTCAGTTAGCAGGTAACACAGTACCATGCTCCTGGTATCAGAGAAGTTGCATAGCATGTGTGGATGGAGGGGGAAATTCAGCTCTGTCTTTTCAGAAACTGTTGAACACCGTATATTTTCTGTGGGAAAATTGATGTCACTGTTGTTTTCAGGAGATGAGGAATCAGTCCCATTTTGTTTATGCACAGCAGTCGGTAATAATCTGTCACTTGTGAGCTGTGTAGTTCTGCACTGCTTCCCTTCAGTGCTGCCCTGCAGCCAGGAGGATCTGGGAAGAGCAGTCCTACTTTAGAGAATCCCAAGTACAGTGCAAGAGTCGGGGCAGACCAAAGCAGCCCCGCTGCTCCAATGAGGGGAACAGTTAACAGAGCTCAACACGTACCTGCTGTTACAAGAAGTATGAGAAAAGCTGAGCACGGCAGGAGAAAAAAGAGTCTGGCTGACAGTTATTATTTTGTCTCTTCAGATTTGGGGCATATATAGGCTGGCTGAATGCTTTCTAGCCAGAGTTTTCCATATGATAAATGATGCTGTGCTGTGCCAGGAAGACAATGCAGCGAAACATATTCTTGTTTTCAAGCAGGCTGAAACTTGGAGTTGTGCTACAGGGATGCTTTATGCCTCTTCTAGAGTTACAATTAAACCATGAGTATGTGTTATGTGGCACTGGGTAATCACAAATCTTTGACAAAACAAACAAGCTCTGGTTTTTCTCTCCCACATGGGCAAGCATTAAAAGAAAAATTCTTCTCATCCTGTTTTTCCAGTGTAGCAGTGGAGGAAGGAGCTGCTGGGAGGGATGAGTTGGGTTTACAGTGTGCAACAACTGTCTTTGACCCTGGCATTGGGGCTGTCAGTGATGCAAGAGGATTTGTTGGATAGAGTAGAAAGGAGCAGGTGGCAGAAGCTGGAGGTAGTGCCAGAGGTTTTAAAGAGGAAAAACAAGCCTCTGGGAAAGTTCAGCCCATACGCTGAGGCTGACTCTCAGGCAAGGAGGTTCGTTGGTGTAATGATTTCATGGCTTGGTGTTTGTCTTCTGGAGACTTGATTTGTGGGATTGCTTCAGGTCAGAGGAGAATTAAGTGGTCTGGTTTTTTAGAAATTTCATATTTCTGTTGTTTTCCCAGCTCTCTGGACACAGGAACACCACAGTGACTGCTACATAGTTTATCAGGATTGCTTATCTGCGTGGCACAATCTGGGGACTGCACTTATCCCTGGATTGCTGTCATAGTGTTGAAGAGAGAAACTTGGCAAGTTACGAACCTGTATTAGGTCTAATATAATTTAGAACTATTGTCACTAACTTCCTTGCTAAACATCCCATGGGATGTCTGCAATTGACCCTCTAATTAGAGTTGAATTAAAAAAGTAGTGTCAGTAAAACAATGTTTAATACTCTAGTAAGTCAAAAATTCAAGAACGCTTATGGTTTTTATATTAAACTGAGAGAGAGACAGAAGACAACGCCATACCAAAAGCATTTTGAAAAGTCAGAAGGAATTTATTCTTCTTCCTGTCTCTGTCTAAAACTGGCTGCAGGTACTAATGACTGAGTCACAAATCTGTGTCCTGCCTCAGTTTCCAGAGTTGTAGCATCACAGCTGCAGTGAGAAGATGTGTGAGCAGGAGCACCACATATCTGGAAATCTTTGCAAATAGGGGATTGTCTCCAGACTGTCAAGGACAAGAGTGTGTTGGAATGACATTGGCTGTGCAGTGTAGTCTTGGGGACTGTGGCTCTGCTAATTCGTGCATTTACAAACTACATTGTGCAGGGAAGCAACTTGAAGAAAAGCTGCTGTATTGGTGTTTCTATGACAGCTACAGGCTTAAGGCATCAGTCCATGGGTTGAGTACCAAACCTCAAGCCAGAAAGAGCTCTTGCAGCCAGGTGACGATTTGCAGTAAGTGTGATGCTGAATCTGCTGTACTCGTGTTATGTAGCTGATCTGCAGGTAAGCAGCACATCTGTCACCTTGGGTTTGCAGCCCCCATGCAGAGGATTCCAAATCACATGTTCAGTGAGAAAGGTGACTGCACTGCAAGGGGTGCTGAGCCCTTGCACACTCCCCTGCTACAGGCAGGGCCTCTGGAATAGTTATTCCTGCTGTTGCTGCTGTCCCATGAGCCCTGGGGGGGCTCCTCTCTTGGGCTACACTTGGGTTACACTCTTCCTCTTTTTGATTGAACATCAGAGATTCTGACTGGGAGTCAGGAGCTCCAGTAAATGTTGTGTCTGAACTACAGTTGTGCTAAGTACCATAGCATCCATTACATTCTGTTGTTGAGTTAGACTTTGCATTCATCTCTGTGTTTCACAGATGGAACACATAAAAATAATTCCACAGTCAGGTCCGGGAATTACCAAAAAATTTGGTAATTCTTTGACGAAACTTTGATATCTCTCAGAAAGGCCATTCTGTGAACAGTAAATAGAAGATATTTCCATCCCCCCATATAGGCACTTTTGTAGAAAACAGTGGCAGCATACCGCCAGGGAGATAAATGAGTGTGAGCCTTCATTGCCAAATACAATCTTTGAATAAACAGAAGACTTCAGACTCCAAGGCACCTTTTCACAAGTGCTAAATTCATACCCCAAACAAGTGCTAACAAAACCTCTCATGTCTTTATATTAAGTGTGGCCAGTAAAAAAAAAGATCTAGAGCTCTCTGGGGAGCCTCACGAAGCACTTGGGGACACACTCAATGTGTGGTCAGGTTAGCACTACTCAAAAGCAAGTCTGAGTGTCAGCAGAGCAGGTATTTATTTATGCCCACTGGATTTGGCAGGAACCCAGAGGTAGAGTATATTTTGCACTGTTACACAGATTTTATTGTTGAATCAGCTTTATTTAATGGAAGCTTTCTATAATAGGGTCCTGTTCTGGAGGGCTTCCTCTACAGGTGAGGAAACAGTTCTGTTTCCAGGAACTTGTGGCAATGGACTGCACTACGAAGGCCAAGTAACCAAGTGGTGACTGATGGCTTATTGAGGGCCTACACCAGTCCACAGAGAAGAGGTCTGACACCAACCAATTCATTTTGTACTAAACCATTATTAAGAGTTTTGTCTCTGTTACCTGTTCTGAATCAAAGTATCCCATTGTACTTTTTGTGGGCTTGGTTTGGGACCTTGACCAGTCCTGGGTGGCTTTGATCAGCAATCAGGAGCCCTAGAAGTAAAGTGCCCCTAAGTGCACTGTCAGTCTTTTGTGGGATATAATCCTAGGAGCATCAAAGTATAGACTATTACTATTCAGCTCCACTACAGGCTTCATGAGCATGAACCAAATCATATATTGGAAAAACTGATTTCTCCCTTGCAAAGAGTTACCTGAATTATTTATACAGATCTAGATAACAGAAGGGTTTCAATAAATTGACCCGTGTTGAAAAATCTTGGTTGTTTCATTCCTGATACAAAGCCTAGTATGATACTGCAGGTAGTGCCCTGCAGACTGTGTGAAGCAGGAGCTGTGAGAAGGGTCAGCATGGAGCTCAAGCTTTTGCTCTGCCACAAGACAGCATATTGCCTGCACACACTTGTGATGCACCCTGCTGCTGAATTGCAGGGTTTTTTGAAGATAACCCTTGAATTGTATGTATGAAAATGGGGGTTTGTCTTCCTGGGGTGTTGTGAGACCGAGTTCAGTCTGAGACTCATAGATGATGTTGCAGTTGAGGCCATGGGAAGCCCTGAACAAGATGGGTACACAGGAGCCTGGTGACAACCAGAGCAAGAGCTGTGGCATATAAACCATTATGAAATCCAAAGTGAGCTCACTGATTCTTCAGAAGACTGTAGGGTGATTTAATTAAAGCAAAACAAGATTCTCATCTCAACCATAGTTTGACCATTTCCACAGATTTGCCTCACAAGTAAATAAATGAGGAGAGCTCAGCATCCACAAGTCCAGTCTAACAGTGCATATGAGATTTGACCTCTGGACATGCAAGTGCAGCGTGCCATGTTTTGGCTGTAAGACAGATCCATGTCCCCAGCATGGGCACAGCTGAGTGTGTGGATGTGGCTAGGGGCAGAGGGAAAAGCTGTGCTTTTTCTTTGATAGTGTGGAATGGCCCTTGGAGCCTGTTGGGTGGGATGGATTCCAGCTGGAGAGGGAGGGAAGGGCGAGGAGCATCGGATGAATAAAGGACCATAGTTTTGTTGGCCTTGGAGCTCTCTTTTCTAGGGCAGAGCTGCCTGTGCCAGCCTGTCATAGCCACATTTCTGAGCTGTCTTGCTTTACAATGTTTATATTTATTTCATTTATTCTTTTTTGAATACTTTAATGTCCACATCTTTCCATTGCTCTTCTTCCCTCTGCTATCGCAGTCTAATAAAACCATAACTGTGGCAATCACAAAAGATCCTGAACAGAAGAATAAAAGCTTTTGCAGGAGGTTCCTTTTTTAGTCTTTTTTAAAGGCATCTCTTTCTTTTAAAATGAAAGATGAAGCATTTTCTTTTATCCTTTAACTTTACTGTCACATTTTATTAAGTAAAAAATGATAGTTACAGTCAGAGAAAAGCAGGATATGAATTCCTGGTACAGCCATTTTTAAAGTGTGCTTTGTTTTAAAGCCCTGAAGATTGATTGAAGGTATTTTTCTTTCAGACGCGAAGCTTTAGTCAAAAGGGGCCTGATCTGAGTTACCCTCTGTAAATCAGGATTAGTTCCTGTGAAGTCAATGGAGTTGCAATGATACAACAATGGGGTGAGTTGGAAAAGACTCATGCCCTGACAATGAATAAGGGAGGGACTGTGGGTGATCCCCTGAACGCTGTCCTTGCACAGGGGTGAAGCCACAAGGCAAAGCAGAATTATACCCTGTCCCTCTCGGGCTGCCATGGAATGTCCTGGCTGAGAGATGGGCAGGCAGAGTGGTTTTGTGCTGACATGGGCACTGAGGTTGCAAATCTCAGCTTTGGAGATGCTCTGAGTGTGCAGACCTCCTACCTTTCCCAGATGGAGCAGCTCTGTGCCCATCCCCTGCCGCTGCCACTACACTCAGGGAGGCCCATGAGCTGAGAAAGCCTGATTTAAGAGACAAGAGGATAGTGGCAGAAGTGGTGCTCTACAAAACACCTGTCTGTGGAGCAAATGTCACCAGATCCAGTGTAGCCTGAATTTATTGACCTTTTTCTGTCAGAGGGCTGTAGGGATTCACTGCGTGGAGTGGAAAAGGGGAGGAAGATGTCCCATCACTGGCCCTTGGGGCTGTGCAGAGACTCAGAGGACAGGCTTTCCTGAGGGACAAGACAGATAAACCTGGACAGGTAATATTTTTGGACATTTTTATCTTTTTTTAACATGTCTGCATTGGGCTAGAGAGGGGAATAGCTAAGGTGGTAAAGATGCATCAAGATGAGCAAATAAAGAATTGAAATGATATGTCCTGTCTGAGATTTCAGTTTAACCAGGGATTTAAGCTCTTGTCTCTCATCTGCACTGGAAACTTGACAGCTGATTTCTTGAGCCCTAAGCCATTCTGAGCAGAGGGTCTAATAAGAACAGCTCTTTTTATAGCATTTAACTGTATCTAAATGTCTTAAGGCCAGGGCAAGTTCCAGCACTGCAAAGCACCACTAGTCTGGGCTGTACTTGGGATGTGCAGTGTTTTAGCAGTCTGGATGGGGACTGGCCCTAAGCACTAGTCATACTCCAGGCTTCACAGTGAAAATCTGCAGCTTGGGCAAAATAGGAGGCTTGGATTTGGCCACCTCCAGTAAAACCAAAACATTTCATTTCACTAAACCACTTCATAACTGCTGGACTCTCCCAGGCAGTTACAAGCTTGCTCTTGGCACACAGCTGACCTGTGCTTGCACATGGCGCTGCTTCATATTAGCAGCGTGAGGTTCTTTTTGGAAATGAATTTGCAGCAGCTGGGAATTGCTAAGTTAGAGTCTTAAAATATTGAGAAAAAGTAAACAAGGCAGCCTGGGAAGGGACAGGTTGAAGGACTAAGATTTTTCAGTGTTATCCACTGTCTCAATATTGTTCAACTCCAGGGCTCTGATTTCTGTTGCCCTTGATCAAGCTGGCATTTACCCACTGATTCTGACTCCAGTAGACACCAACTCAGGGCTGCACATGACACTGATTTTCCTCAACTTTCCAGAACACAAGAGTGCCACACATTGGATGAATGCAATTGGATGTAAGAGATAGGGAACACGATGAAGGATCCGAGTTTTTTATAATGTTTCTTTTTCACCTTGGTTTGGTCATTTATTATGTTGCCTTTTCCTGGTCTTCAAATCAAGAGTCAAACACGATTAGAAGGGGAAAAGGGATTTTACCTTGGAATTTATTTCAAGGCTCCTTAGGTGCACATGTCCAGGTCAAATGCACCGAAATGCCCACCGCAATGCACACCCCCAAAAGATCTGGTATAACATTATAGGTTTTACTAATTAGCATATCAATCAAAAATTCCCCAATGAGAGGCTCAAGTGAGCCCCCCTCCCCAAAGAGCCTTCCCCTGGATGGTTCTATCTTGGTTTACAGAATGTGTTCTGGAGAGGACCTTGGGGTCTGGGGCACAAAGATCCCTAGCTATGAAGCTTCTAAAATGTTTAGTCTCTTAGCTTGACAAACCAGTCCAAGAATGTAGGCAAAAAGCACTAGGAATACAGAAGCTGTAAAAAAGGTATAACAGGGGTATCAAAGAAAAGGCAAAAAATCTTCATGGCATCAATTACTTTCCACTTCAAGTTTGAAACCATTATTTTCATGCACACTTTGAGTTTCCCTATTACAATAAGGAAAAGAAGATGGAACTTTACCCCAAATACTGGTTATGGCTTTCTAAGGAACACTGAAGTCTCTTGGACTGTGGTAAAATCTCCCAGGGAAAGTGGCAGAAATCCAGATACTTGGCACATTTTACAACTAGTCCAGACAAAACACTAGTAAATGTACTCTGCTTTGGCACAGAATAGGCTGTGGGATGTTATGTAGCTTTCCTGTATGCAACTTCTTATCATTTCATGACTATAATGAGTGTGAAACTTGAAGAGCATAGGACTCTATCGTGTCTTTGTTTAAAGATTTTTTTTTTTTTCCACCTAGCTTGAGATCATTGTTTGGATGATTAGTACATGAAAATGGCCATATTGGCTCAGACTAGAAGTCTGTCTAGTTTAGTACCTTCTTTCTAAGATTAGCCAGTAATGGCTGCACTGGGAGTAGTAGAGCATGCATAAAGTGAGATTTCTGTGACTGTCTTTTCCAGTTTCCAGCAAGGATATCTGACAGTGAAAAAGTCCTTTTGCTTTTTGTGCATTTCCCACAACAACCATCTCCTATCTAAGGAAAGTTTGGCTTCGACTTTAAGTGTATCCGAAAGCTATAAAGAATGCATCTCTCTGGCCTTCACATCTCTGTGCTATGCTTCATTTCTGGATCTTTACTGAAAAAAAAGGATCATTTAAACCAGTGGCTGAAAATATAGTGTGAAGCTTCATCATCAATAACTTTTATTACAGTGTGACTTGCACAACATGTCCATCATGTGAGGTGCCACAGTACTCAGTGGTGTACGCCCTGCAGTATGCGTGTGCTTAATGACTAAACACTGTGCTGGGCTTAGCGTCAAATGATTTCACATCTCTTCCTTCTGCCAGTCCCATTTTTTAATTTAACATTATATTCGCTGTGCTTTTAAAAACAGCCACCCTCCGTAGTAAAGTGCTGTAGAACCTCTTTTGGAGAGCTGGAAGGGGATTTTATATATCACTGCATAAAATCTGCATGTATATGGGGCTGGAAAAAATGTGAAATGCTGTAATGTCTCACTCACACTGGTTGGGAAACCAAGTCCCTAGAACTATCTGGAGCCCTGAATGCCAATGCTGTTTTCAGTCAGAGGTACGGAGCTGCTGCTGAGGACATGCAGAATGGATGCGCTGGCAACTCATCTTTCTGCGTTTAAAATCACAGAGAAATACAGTTAAGAATAAAACAGAGGATCCTTTTTTCAAACCATCTCCCATTTCTAGTGTAAGCAGTCCCTTATTGCTCTTATGGTGCCCAGAGACCTTTACAAGCTCCTTCCAGCTCCTTGATGTCCTCTATCTTGGAGTTCGCTCCATGCCACGAGCCTGTCATGCATCAGTGCCTGATGTTACCTGCCATCAGCCTGCCCATTTCAGGTCACTGAAAGGGTTTTAGAGACTCCAAAAAAAAAATACATGGGTATCAGGCACTGCAGGTGTTGACTGTTACACTAACTTTATGAATCACACCTGCAGGAATCGAAAATCTCATTATGTGTGAATTTAATCAGAATCAGCTTTATCACTAGATAAGATTTAAAGGTAGGAGACTCTATTTGTTTAAAGCATGTGTTTGCAATAATTGAACAAAGTTATATAGGAAAATATAATATGCACATCAGTAAGATTAAATTTGGCAATGCAGATTTTCTCAAGCTGCAGCATCATCTTGGGGAGCTTGTGGCATGGGCTAATTAATCCTTCATCCTCTGCCTCAGGCCTGGTAGGCCCAGGGGAGTCTTTAGAGCTGTGCCTTTACTGCTACTGTTGTTAAAAATGCTTACGTAGAAAAGGCATGACTTTCTTCTCTCCTCGCCTGAGAATGAATGCTCCTCCTCTTTAGCTATGCCTCAGCTCTTGTGACTGGGAGCTCTAGCATCTCATAATAGTGAAGGCAATTGACTCACTTCTCACCATTTCCCCCTTTAAATTATTCTAATTTTTATGTTACCTCAATTAGCACTTTCCTGGAAAGACCTTTATGCTGGCTTGGTTTGTTTCAAGGCATTTAAAGCAGCAGTGGTTAGATGAATAAATCCCATGTTAGAACAGTGTTAATTGCACGAGTGTTTTTGTGGTGACTGGTGATGGCCTTTCCTTAGCAATCTCTTGAATTTAGCATGGAATTTACCATGGACACATTATGAAATTGAGGAGGGAGGTGTCCATTCTGGGGACACATTTATGCCTGGAATATTTGAAATTTTATGTTGTCAGTGCCAGCCATTGCACACCAGGTGCTTTATAAGACACATACCCCAAGGGTACACAGAGACAGATATTTAGGGAGCTGTGCACTTCCCTTCTTTGTGGTTGTAAATTGGGGTGGGTTTTTTATTTTTATTTTATCTTGGTGCTGTTTGTGGAATATCATCTGATGTATGAGTGGGTTTGGGAGGAAAGGGGAACTCCACCCTTTGCCATATTCCTTGCTCTGGATAAGCATTTGCTTTTCTGAAAGTGGAATTATTTGTATTTCAGGTATCCTCCGTGGGCCTATCTTGGAAGCTAGATCTGCAGCCGCCCTTCAGTCATGATTGTTTCAAGATTAAAGGCCATTTCCCTATCATTGCCAAGCCTTTTTCTTCTTGCTTTTCATCTCTCAGCATCACAGAATGTATCTGAATACACTGAAGCTGAACATCAGCAATGTGTAAGGAAAGAACACCCCACAATTGCTTTTGAAGGTAAGAGCTTCTATTCCTGTTTCAGATTCCAATAGGATGATCCATTTAGGTTTAGTCTGTGTTGTTTTTCCTTACAACTGTGATCCACAGCCAGGGGAAGTGGCCTGACGAATTGTTTTCCCTTTGATGCTTTACAGTGTTTTAATTCTGAGGTTTCACAGCAGTCAATTCAGGCAGTTTTGGAACTACTGGTCTAAGAATCTCCATTTTCTACTCTGCTACAGGCTTCCTGTAATCTTGTGCTACGCTGAAACTGTGTTTCAGTTTCCTTTTCTCTAACTGGATTCCCTAATGCCGCACCTGGCTTGCTGGAGCCAGACACTTAATAAGTGAAATGTGATAGAGAGTTTGGACACGCTTGAGTGCAAGATAAGTAAGTTGATTTAAAATTGCAGGGAGTGGCTGCCCTTTTGTTTGTAGCATTCCTGGTTTGGTTTGGTTTTGTTATGTATTTGCCACATGTGCTAGTAGTTTTTCTGGCCTTCATCTGAGCATTTAACTTGAATGTGAGAGGGGGGCCTTTGTGTTGTAACGGCGAATTCTTTTACTGTTCTTTTGAAGCGTGGGACTTCTCTTGTCCTTATCCCAGTCAGATTTTCTGTGAAGGTACATGGCATGTACTTCTCAATTGTTGTCTGGATAATGTGTGCACTTATCCACACAACAGGTAGATCTTTATATTGGTACCACTATTATTATTTGAAAATTCACTCCAGACTAGTGTGTTAAACTCTGTGTGCCAGCATCAGCAACTGCTGAGTCTCCTTGCTAAAAATGGTTTCCTCCTAAATGTTGAAATATCGATTTTGGTTCCCATTTAAGGCTTTACAATGCATCTCCAGTTACACTCTTTGCTAAAGGCAATTGAGTATCTTGCAATGTGTCTCTAGTTAGGTTCTTTGCTAAAGGCAATTTAATTGTGGTTTTGTGACCTTTGAGATAGGGTTTCCAGGAAGAAGGTAGTCAAAGGCTTTCTTGCTGACCTTTCAGGGTTCTTCTAGAGAGCTTTACTATTCTTCACAGAGGAGGAAACTCTTGTCTCTTAATTTGGAAAGTTTAAGAGATTTTGTGTCTGTTTTCCATTATCTATGCCTTAAGGGTTTAAATGGATTAAAATAAATTAGCAGAATCTTTAAGCCTACATGATACGACACCGGTTCTAACCTTGCTCCAGTAAATAAACCTTGATTTTAATTGCTAAATAAACCTAACCATCTGTTTTAACTGGGGAGGGCCAAAAAGAGAAGCCCTTGCTGTTGAAACATGGTGAAATTCAGTTCAGTAGATAATACAATAACAAGAATGTTGTAGGTACAGAAAAGAGAAAAAGTGTTGCTCTCTCTATTAACCAGGAGCACCAAGCTTTGAATTTACAGAAGATCTGTCTGTGCAATCCAGCACTGAGGTACATCATTCTGCAGGAAATCTTAAAAGCCCCAATTCCTTAAGTTGAGGAATTGGTGGGCATTTCTTGGCACTCAGTATGAGTTCTACTCTGCAGAATCAATGGCTGTGTAAACACACTCATAATCTGCCAGTTTACTTTGTTTTAATCAGGCATGAACATTTCACAGGAAAAAAAGCTGTCCTCCCCTTTCACTGCTCGTTCCTTTCCTCTCTTCAATGATAGAGGGCAAAAACTGGTGAGTTAATTAGAACCTGACAATTGTGCAAAAGAAAGATTGAAATTGCAGATGTGTCAAGAAAATGACCCAGATTATCATTTGAGTTTCTTAAACCCAAGTTAGATTCAGAGTTACTGTTTTTTCACAGCACCTGTTTCCTTGTGATTGTTCATGATACAGTTTAATCTTGTATTTTCTGCTGCAAAGCTCAGCTGGAAAATACACAGGAATTAAATTAAAGGCACCTTTTTTCCACTGCACATAGCTTTTAAGGTCTGGGGAAGAGGGCTCACATGTCCAAAACCACATCTCTCTTCATAATCTGATTTCTCTTAAAGCTATACCCTGTTCTGATGCTGGCACGCACAGGTTTAGGCTGCAAGGGTAGACAAGTAGGGGAATCTAAGTATTATGTGGTGTTCCCAGGTTGCTCTGAGGATGTCTCTGCTTAACAGTGTGGCTTGTGGGCTTTCTGTGGGTCTCCAAATGCATTGACTCGTGAATCACAAGCTGGTACACAACGGGAGTGTGTAATGGCTGAAAGAGTGACCCCAGCAGAGCCCTTCTGATGCTCCTGCTGCCAGGGCAAAGGATTATGTTACACCAGCAATTTTCAGTGGATGGGCCATAATAATAATAAGGCCTCTGACCGTTCAGTCATACAGGGTACATTAATTTACTGCCAGAATGAATAGGTTAACAAAACAGTTTTTGTAATAAAGGGGTTGAATAATAAATTAATAAAGGGGATCTTTTTCACAACTTTGCTAACTAGGCTTCCCATCACCAGACAAATGGGATGCCATAGCATGTTTTGTGTTCTCTAGTCTTCAGTTCCCACTTTACTTGTGCTCAGTCTCTTTTTATTGTTCTTTACCCCTAGAGGATATTCTTAACATCCACTTGACTGGATAATATCCTTGTTGTAGAAGAATCCAAGTAAAACTTCTGTCTATTTTTCCCTTATTTCCTGAGAAATTACGTATTTTCTATGTTGTTCTTATTGTATCTCATCCACACTAGCCGACCATCTGTTTGAACTGGTATCTCTTTGTCTTGCTATGAGAGTGGGTAAGAAAGATAGCATCCAGTACGTCCTACTCATTTAAGCAGAAAGGAGACTATGTATGCAAAATGCTTTTACTTTAGCTGTCTTCAGACCTGAACAAATGCCTGTTTCTTTACAGACTCCATTCCCCAAATTATTTGTGCCATTACTTGTGGCGTAGAGAAAATGGTCTAGACAAGTCGAGGAACATAAATTCTGGTTCTAGATATACTTACTTTAAGTGCTAAAGATAGTGTTTGCACTGCCAGGAGAGATGTGGGCTGGGGAGGAGCCATAATCTGAATGGTTTATCCTTGCAGCCTGCATGGAGATCCTGAGGGACATGACAGGAATTTTGTGCTGCAAACACCATCCTGTGTGTTTGCACAGTACCAGACTAACACAATGGTGGCCCAATTTCCCCGGGGCTTATAAATGGTGCTCATTGTACAGTTCGCCAGCAATAATAATGTACCCAGTTTGGGCTTTTCATAATTAGATTGTTCTACACTGTGCTCATAGGAAATCCAGTTAAAGTTTGATTTCCCTTGTTAGATCAATAAGAAAATGACCTTCTGCTTCCCAGGAGGCTGTTTCTGGTATCTTACTACCTATTTGACTGTTAGTGGGTAGCATTAAGGATCATTAAGGATCTTGCATTCTTGTTTGTTTTTCAGTGAGTTGAGAATTTAGTAAAACAAGTCAAGTGTATTCTTAGTGCATCCCTTTTTATTTATACATGCACGTACACATGCATGCATCCAAGTCCCATTTCACAAAACAGTTTGTCATCCCAGCACAGCTCCCCTGTGGTCCACTCTGGTAAGCCAAACACCCGAGGATTTGTTTCTAGTTCTTGTCAATCATGTTCATGTTTCTCGTCTTTTCTGTATGGATCTTACCACCAATAGATCAGTGCCTGCATTTGCAATTGGGCTGTGCCTGTGTCATACTGTCCTGGTTGCCAGCAGCATACTTCATTGTTGCACAGCTCTTTCTTGGACATAAAGCACCTTTGCTATTCCTTAAAGTCATTTGGATAATATCCTTGTTGCAGAAGAATCCAAGTAATACTTCTATTTTTCCCTTATTTCCTGAGAAGTTATGTATTTTCTATGTTGTTCTTATTGTATCTCATCCACACTAGCCAACCATCTGTTTGAACTGGTATCTCTTTGTCTTGCTATGAGAGTGGGTAAGAAAGACATTTGGAGCTCCTTTCTAATGTGCCTCTTGGGAAAACCGGAAACGTCTTCCATGCCCATACTACAAGGTTTGTTATTTCAAGAGCCAGAGCCATGAGGGACATGCATTGATGTTTGTAATGGCTGCAGAGTGCTTAGCTTCATCTTGTTTACCAAGGAAGTGCTTAAAAGTCTGCAAACTCATCTGTATTACATGCATCATTTGGATGTTCACAACTTCACTGGAAATGAGTTGTAGACAGGTTTCCACTTGCAGTTTCTACCATTATTTATTTCTCATTAATTTAATCCATCAAATCAGTGTGCTCAGGAAAAGTATGATAACTTCCCTAATTTTCCTCTGTTCTGTCTCTCAGGGCTTTTTCCCCTGGGTCTTGGCAGTTAGGGTAAGCTGGAAGAACATAATTTGTCCCTGCTTTATGCAGCCTGTCTTCATAAAAACACCTCAGCTGATCCCATGCTGAGGCACAGGACAGAGGTGGACTTGGTTAAATAGCTTATGTCTCAGATCTTCTGGGGACTGCAAATCTCAGCTTTGCAGACTGTGTCATCGTGGGTGGTGTGAGTTCTCAATGTGTGGCATTTGATCCATTGTCTTTTCCTCAGTCCCTCCTAGACGCAGACAAGTTGCTCTGTCTGTTGCCTCAGGTTTTCAAAATGATTTAGTTTGTGTGTGTTTAAATCTGGGGTTTACTTCAGACTGTCTGTAATTATTGCCTCCTACTAGATAAATGTGATTCAGGTGACTTGAATGTAGCTTGCTGTGTATTTTCTCAATATTTTGTTTATTTAAACGTGGCCAGCTTCAAACATTGAAACCTGTGGGGAGCAGCTAAATGTTTTCTTGTATTGAAAGCAAAAGCTATTTTAACTTTGTGGGCTGAAGGATAATAAGGTATGATTTATGTGTTGAAAAAGTTCTTGATATTTCACCGAACACCCCCACTGTTGTTGAATTGGTCACTAATACATTATTCCCTTTCCTGTATATTGATGGGAAAAAAAAGCATGTTAGCATTCATCAACTCCAAAGGCCAGCTGGGAAAGTCCCTTAGGAAATTCTGGTCAAGATTTACACTTTTCTTGAGCAAGTGAGATTTTGACAATCCAAACCAAAGTTTTAGTTAATGAAGAATGAAGATTGTGGGGTGAAGTATTGGAGGTGAATCTATCTAAGCATCAAAGGGAAGACACAGTACATTGTGGGAGAATTGTCTTCTAGCTCATAGCCTTGCTGCCCTTGGTTCTCCATACGAGGAGTCCAAACATTAACTAATGATGGAGTTTGGGCTGGAAACTGGTGTCATCCTGTGGGGGGCTTCAGAATATTTTACCTTCAGTGCATTTCAGTATGGATTTTGTTTCCATTAAGCAAGCCTTATTTTCTTTTCTTTTTAATTTTGAAAACAAGAACTTTCTTCTTTAGATTTGATTTAGAATTTGTTTGAAAATTATGACTGATAAAGCCATAGATATACAGTAGTCAGGGAAATAATTGCTCTCAGGCAAAACTTCTGAAAACTACACCCAACTGCTCTCAATATATTTTTCATTCCATAATAATAATTTTAACAGTAATGATGCTAGTTCTTTGAGACTTCCTCATTAATGGTGTACAAGGCACTTCACAAATAATTGCAATGAGATTTGATTGAAAAAGTTACTCAGTGTGCTGTTTCTTGGGACTTCAGGAAGAAAAGGAGGGTTGGAAGAATGTCCTTCATTCACAAAATGATTTAGATGGAATGAATCATGACAAGCAGGAGAGAAAAGGAAGACTTTTCAGTGAATCTTCAGGAAGCAAAATGATCAAGTAACTTACATATTGGAGTGAGGGAAGGTAAAACTTTAAAGATGTACAACAGCTCAAGTGAAGGAGCAGCCTCTGACCATGAGTGGTGGTGTTGATGAGAGGAAGGCATCCTCAGCAGCAGGACTGAGGGAGGTGGACTCACAGCGTGGAGGAACAGGTACTCAGGTCACCAGTGTATTATGCATGGACCGGACCAAGGCCATGAAAAACTCATCTCAGCAACGGAGTAGATTACTGATATTTTCCAGATGTACCATTGGTGTAACTGGGGCTAATGGCAGCATGTGCATGAGCCTGTCTTTGGCACAGTGGTTGGATCTAGGATGTAGAGATGGGCAGCCTTTTTTTGGATCTCGAGCACACATCAGAGAAAGGGAAGAGGGTGGAAATCTAAAGTGAAGTGCTTATTTTCTTTTTCTGTGGTTCAGTGCAAGCAAAGGCATCCCTTGGAGAGACCTCATTTTCAATTTCAAATCTTACTTAATATAGTTCCCTAACTGAACAAGTTTGTGATACAGCAGTGGCACAGCAGACCTCATTTATTTAGCACATCTGCTTCTGATAAGCGTTAACATATCACGTTCTCCTAAAACCTTCTATTCAAGGATGACATTATGCTTTGATAAAGTTCACTCTAGTACTAGCAATCTCACAAGAAATATTCTTGTTTTATCATACAGGGTTCACCCTGGAAAGCCCACAAACAGTCTCAGCTCAATCGGGTTCTGAATATAACTTTTCTTTAAGTCAGTGGGGTTGTTTATTATTAGCCAAGTTCCAGTTTAAAAACACTGATCCTTATGAGAACAGCCTACTTTCAAAACTCTTTCAGGAATTTACAGCCTGTGCTCTCATTCCTTGCTGTAACTGCCTCACGGTGGGAGCTTTGTCTGCAGAACACAGGAGTCCTCATAAGCCTGGCAGCTACACAGCACAAACTGTGCATTAAACTGGGCATCTCCAGTTCAGTCTTTGGTTAGCCAGCAAAGAGCATCACCTTATGCTTCAGATGTTCATCACAATCAGGCACTTCTGCTTCTGTGGCAGATCTGGTTACCTGCAGGAAAAATTCAAGGGGGGTTTAGCCCTACTTTCTCTGCCTTTTCCTACCTTCTCACTAGTGAAAACAGTTATCCTGAATATTGTACCACCTCTGCTGGCACAAGTGGCTGATCTAGACATGTAACTGTAAGGACAGTTTACCTCCAGATGTGGAGGATGCAGACTGAAGGATCCTTGAATGATGACAAAGGGGTGTTGGGTTTTTTTCCCCCATCAGACTGCAGTGGTTGTAGGAGCCAGGATGCTGCTTGCTTTCCTGTTTGAAAAGAGGGATTATACTGATCAGAATGTCATAGGAAGCTGCAAGTGATGCATGAGCACTCACTTTATCTTTCTCAGTGAGGGAGATTGCATGACAGCTGCGGGGCTTGTCTCAGTAAACAATGGATCACAATACTTAAGCACTGTGCAACATCCTCAGGAGAACAAGAAGCCTCTGGGTTTGCTCATGGTGGGACTGTGTGTGGCACTGGTTAGCCAAATTTCACAAGCTGGTGGTGGGGCACAGGGCTGTGGCCGCATGACACTGTGCAGTGCTGTGTGGGGTTGCAGGCAAGGTTGTTGAGGAGGATAGTGTTAGAGTTGTGTTTGCCCCAGATGACAGCCAGCTGAGGAAAGCCAAATCCATTCTTTCCATAAAATCCTGTGCTATGTAGACACACAGCTTTGGTCCTGTAAATCTCAGGCAGGGCAAACAGACAGCTTATGTCTCATGGACATGCATCCATATCCACCAGTCTTGCAGCACTGTGGCATCCCCTCTTGCTCTTTATTGGCCATGGCCAAGGCCCATCTGCAATGGTGTATTTGAGTCACTCCCTGGAGGTATTTAAAAGAAGAGTAGATCCTTAGGGATGTGTTTCAGTGATGGACTTGGCAGTGCTGCATTAATGTCTGGACTTGATGATCTTAGAGGTCTTTTCCAACCTGAGTGATTTTCTGTTACTTGGGGATTGCGGTCATGGTGGGTCTGAGCTATAGGAACCATGCTGAAGAGAGAAGAACCTCTCTCAAGTTACAGGACTTCTTTCCCAAGCCCCAGTCTGAGGCCTGGGGACCTGCCAAGTGAAAGTCTCCTGGCTCCTGGAAGTCTTCTGGATTTCCCCTGGGTCAGGTCTGGATGGAACTTCTACCCACTCTTCACCATGTCCAAATAGGAACCCAAGTGAAACACAGAAGGCTGAGACTGACCTCTCTGATGGAGCAGAACTGCTGAATACTGTAGAAATGTGCCAGATTTGGAATGTGAATTGCAGTCCTTCAATATCCTTCCTTGAGGTGGCCCCAGGACAACTTATCAGCACACTGTCCCATACTGGAAGTGAGCACTAGTTCATGTTTATTATTTAGTGTTTTCTTTATCTGGGATTGAATCCCTGGGTTCTTCCTCATATATGGGTGTGTTTTGCCAGCTGCTCCACATTAATAATAAAAAAGTAAATAAATAAGCAGTTATAATTGTACTTTTGCAAAAATTGGGTTTGGACTAAGTTCTTTTTTCTCCATATTGAAACAATTTAGCAACACTTGTTTTGAAGAAACAATTAAAATTTAGGAAACAAAGAGTCAAAATGCTTGGTATGCAATAAGCAATACTTAGTGCCTCCTGTACATCACGTGCGTTACAGATAATTAGGCCTTGATGCACCAGCCAGTATCCCTAAACCCATGTAACAATTGGAAGTACTGAGATATTAAATAGTTTCATGATTTGCTCAAGACAGAGAACTCCTGTGTCAGTGCTATTGAGCTCTTGGGACCATGCCTGCATCTCCAGCTGTCATTTCTCTCTTGGGGTAGAAGAAGCTCAGCAAGATCAGTTTGGAGAGGAGCTGTAGGCATTAAGGGAAGAGGCACAAAATCATCCAGGTCTTTAAATGTTACTGTGTTTATTGTGATTCCTATGCCTCTTTGGAGGCAAACCTTTGGTTTGGCTTTTTTTTTCCCTTCAGAATGGTAAAGAACAGAGTCTTTTCTTCAGTCCTGTTTTATTCCTTGGTAGCTGAGGAATAGTACTATTCCCTCTTTTACAAGACCAAGAGAAAAAGTCTTATTACTAAGAGAAAAAGTCTTAGTCTTTCTTTTTCCAGTCATCTCCTATCCACATATTCTGGGACAGTTTGGAGAGGGACATTAGCAACTCTTGCTTCTCGGGTCTCATGGAAAAGGAATGGCTCACGGCAAGCTGCTATCACAGTGACTCACAGGCCACTCATGGGTTAGTTCATTGTTCTTTCATCTGAGAAGGGGCTTTGTAGTTGGTCAAGACAGGAAAAATTGTTTGAGTGGGCAGGAAATGAGGTAGAAACATGGCTGGAAGGTGAAGAAGACTGCTATGAAAGAAAGCAGGAGTAGGAGCAGAGGTGATTATGGGGTCAGAAGGGTAAACTGGATGAAACCATGAAACTGAGACAGCTGGAAGAACATCTGAGTTCAGTTTAGGTACTAAGGGGAGAGAGAAAGAAACTGCTGGTTTGACCTGTTTTGTAGGAGGGCGTGTATTCTGTCAACAGCCTTCTAAGTCCTCAGAGCTGTGAGTGGAGATCAGAGATTTGAGAACGCAATGACACTGGAAATTGAAGCAGTTGGGATGAGGACATATTTAATGTACAATTAAAGATTTCAACGGATCAGGTTAAAGAAAGAAAGAAAGAATATCAGTAATGAGGCGGAGGTGGTGATGGGAAGACAAGACAGCAGGGTGATATGAATGTGTAGGAGGTCTTCTAGGGTAAAGCCAGATTGAGATTTTTGGCCTAATAAGTAAAGTTGAGCTCTGAGTGCTGACACATTTGTTTGCTCAGCTCTGCCTGTGCAGCAAAAGATTTCTCCCTCCCCTGATAAATTTGCTAAATTGTGGAGCAGTTTCGTGTTGCGGAGGCTACTCTTAAAACTCAGCATGGGGTGGGAGTGAAAGTAATGTCCAAAGTCAATGCACTAACCTGTGGTGTGACCTACAACTGAGAGCTAAAATTTGAAATGAAGCTGATATTAAAATATGATTCATTGTCAGTCCAATAAAGGTAATGCTGTAATTTCATTGTAAATTCTATGCATTCTTGGAAATGTCCACACTTGCAGCGTTTGAAAAGACAGGTGACAGCATGGCTGGGTAGTCATTAGCCTTCTCAGCTTTGGTCACAGCCTTGTTTGCCTTGTCTCTGATGGGTCTGGTCAGGGGCCCACACAGAATGGAAACTGTGGCCTCAGTCTTAGCAGGCAACTGTCAACTTCATGGAAAATGCTCTGAATACTGAGGATAATTGAAGCAGAGGATGGTCTGAGATGGTAGGTCTGATTCTGAAAAGGGGACATTTCATCAGTCTATACCAAGAAGAGAGCCTGAGGCCTTTCCTTATTTTGCAAAGTGATTTGCATCTCTTGGTCATGGTTCAAATCCAAGACTGAGAGTCCTCCAGGCTAGTGGGTGGTCTGAAATAAAACTGAGTGGCTGAGTACTTGCAAACTGGAATATCTGCCAATTACTATACATAATCTGCCCTGTGCCAGGGCTGAAGCAAACCAAAAGGGAAGGATATTGTACAAGTTACAGAAGTCATGGCTGTCATCTGGGCCTTGCTAGGAGTACTGCAATACTCACACACAGTAATTAAGCATGTCCTGGACTAATAAGCTGAGTTAAGAGAATTTAGAAGAGACCATGCTGAAGGCAGTAAGGGAAGCACTCAGTGTGTGCTCAAGTTAGCACTGCATAAAAGTAGGTCCGAGTATCTGCAGAACAGGTACTTCTTTATTGCCATTGAGTCTGACAGGTCCAAAGTGCTGTGTATGCTCTACTTCATTGTGAAAACTTTTACTGTTGAATCAGCCTGTTTTACAGGAGCCTTACGTAAGGTATGGGATTCAGGTTATCTTTTCTGGAATGGGGACCCTCTGAATTTATCTCTCTTAAGGTCTTTTTATGATCCCTTTGAAGCTTTCTTTTGCAGTCCTAGGATAGCAGCATGGTTAGTGTGTGCATGTGGGTATACCCTCATTTTACACAAAGAATCCTTGGTCCTGTTCAGGTTAGTTTCTTTTGCTTCAAATAGGAAATCCTTGCTGAGAATGATTTTGCAAGAGCTGCTGTTGAATAGCACTGTGGGTAGCCATACTCCATGTACCTACAATGGCTTTGCAGTTTCAAGGCATGGGCATTTAACCTCTCTGCTCTTGTGTGATATGTGCTGGAAGCACAAAGCTGTTACAGCCTGCTGGGGATGGGAGCAACAAGTGGGCTTAAGTAAAATGAAGCAGTAAATGCTGTCCTTCAGACAGGGAAGCCTTAGCTCAATGTTTACATATTTCCTTCCTCCAAAAAACACAGAATAAGGGTGAGGTGGGGAGCAGTTGATTTTGAGGAGGTGAAGACTCAAGTATTACCAGGTTTACAATATCTTTAGAAGCTGATCCAAAACCCATCAAGCTCAGTGGAAAACTGCCAATGATTTGAAGAGCTTCTGGATCAGGCCCTCAAACCCAGCTCCTGCAATTTGGCTTGCTGTTCTTTGTGTAGCTGAGTAATTCTGGTCCCAGCCCTGTGCTCTCAGGAAGCCAGAGCAGAGCAGAGTGCAAGAGGCTGCAGGGACCACCCTCTGAAATGGCAGAGGGCCTCTTTTCACCTTGTCTTAGGCTTGCATAATAGCTGAGCACAGCTGTGCCTGCAAACTTACATTTCCTTCAAAGCTTTGTCTTCTTTGCAGCTGGATACCTGAACCACCTTGAGCTGTAGAGGGGCTTGTGGAGCTTTAGAGGTTTTGAATCAGATATCTGGAGATGAATGGTATTGGAAACTATTAAACTTTTGTTCATTGGTTTTCATGTGGAGGAAGTGAGAGCATGGATCTTTAATCCCCTGGAAATGATTAGAGAAGCACAAAGGAGGCCTTGAGGAACATTTTGCCCCTAAGCCATGTGGTTCCTAGTTTTCCGTCTCCTGCTGCCGACATGCAAAGCCAGAGCCTTGGTTTTTAATTTTTCATACTGTTTTTAAACAGATACTTTTGCAAATGTAAACATGCCCCAGCATTGAAGGTTTCCAGCCAAATTAAAGAGTCAGCACTGGAAAAATCAGCCTTCAGAAGAAGGTCAAATACAAGCCGTCTCTGGAGTTCATTGGGTCCATATGTGTAAACTTCAGCTAATGTGGGGTAGACCTAGGGCAGCATTTACCTTGAAGTACTGAGTTAGTTTTAGAGTGAAGCTGAAAATGTTTTAGGGATGCCTGTGGTCTGAGCAGTAGACTTGAATGTGTTGAATGAAAAAAGACCCATGTCCTGATTCTTGGTTGCAGTTGCATTCCCTCTGAACAGGAAGAAAGAAGTTCGGGAAGGAAAATGTGCCATTTGGCATTAATTCTGACAACTTGCATTTATACATTCTTATCTGGGACCATGCTGGGTTTAATAATCTCCAACTACATGCCTATAAAAGCTTAATTTTGCTATGAGGATGCATGCCTTTCAGCCTTTAATTTAATAACTGGGAAGGGTTTCTTTATAAGTTGTACCACCTGCAGTACTAATAGAAATCAAGACACTGCCTGTTATTTCTTGGGCTTGATTGACATTTGAGACATCTTGGAAAGACTCAAGCAAACTACTGCCTTTAATTTTTAAAAAATTATTTTTGCTTGTAGTTTGTGAAAGCTTGCCATTAAAAGGAAGCACTGATGAGTGTACCTCTCTGAAGTGAGGAGCTTTTGCTTAGAGCAGCAGATGAAGAAATATTCTTCCTGCCACTGCACTCTAATAGTGGGTTAGTTAGTAGGAAAGAGTCAGTAGAAGAGGAGTTAAAATGACAAGAGAAATTATGGCCTAAAAGCAGGATTCTTAAAAGGTATCATCACTATATAGCAGTACTCTAATCCTACCCCCATCGCCAACAAAAATGCCAGAAGATCTGCAGCACATCAGCCAGCTAACCTGCCTGAAAGGTGTTATTGCTGTTGGTTCTGCTGCTTGGCTCAGAAGTGTCTCTGCAGCTAAAGAGCTACAGGAAAGGAAGTCAGAGCCCCATTAGTTAGGAGAATGCCAGAGGTGAAACTGCAGTGCCTCCCTGGTGCTAGTACATCATTAGGGGTCCCAGAGGAGTGTAGGAGGTGGAGATGCTTGAAGGTTAGAGGAGTTCCTTAACTCATGTCTTTTCATTGAAGAGCAGAGGAGGTACACGTGTTGTGTGTGGTTACACAGTGTGACAGGAATGCTGAGAAGGGCTGAAACCCTCCAGCTCCCAGCAGCAGAGTTTTTATTATTGTGAGGATGGAGGTTTCACTGTTGGAGGGACCCTGGCAGCATCCAATTAGGCAAGGCATGAG
The DNA here is from genome assembly GCF_020740725.1 of Corvus hawaiiensis. Classification (NCBI taxonomy): domain Eukaryota; kingdom Metazoa; phylum Chordata; class Aves; order Passeriformes; family Corvidae; genus Corvus; species Corvus hawaiiensis. The sequence continues at coordinate 29,715,323 of NC_063219.1, read as the reverse complement.
GCCAGGCCAGATGGTGTCCAAGCTCCATGGTCAGGGACCCTAGGAGCTGTTACAAAACATGGTGGTGTTCAGGGGAGAGGCAGAAGCTACGTGACCAGGTCCTGCTTTGGAAAGAGAGGCAGGCCATGCAGATTTCAGGGACATTTTATATGTGTTTTCTAAAGGTTTCGATAACTTAAGGGCTTGATTAAGGTTCGTCCATCACTGGAGGGAGAAAGGACTTGAAATTGCTCGACAAATATCCCTACATCAAAAGTTTTAAACCGTTGCACATCTGTAATCCTGTGAAGCATGCCAAGACACCGCAGGCCTTAGTGAGATTCCTCATCAGCATTGTCCTCTCGCCCCTGTGGAGTGGGAAACTAATGCCTGCAACAAAGTGTTCGAACCTGACTGCCTTCAGTGAGACTTCTCAATTTATCATTGGGGATATAAAATGACAGTGGAACATGATTTTTCAGAGCTCTTTTGAACTGGTCTGAACTACGTCATTATTGTTATGACTCATCAGGTCATTGGCCCATGTATTGGTATCCTTTTGGCATGAGACCAGAAGATATTACCTTCCATGTTGAGCCTCCTAGATCTTCAACAACCAACCCTTAAATGAGGCAGGGCTACTTGTCAATAGGTCACAGAGGGATTACAGTCATACTGATTTGGTCTCATCTGTGCCTTGCCCCCCGAGGTATTTGGTATTCTCCATGTATTTTACAGCCAAAGTAGTTAACAGAATAAATTCTCAAGAGAAGTCCTCACAGTAAAGCTAGATGACTTTCTGAAAGATACATTTAAATCTATTCCCAGTTGTTTTGTGCAATAAAGGTGTAAGACATGAGGTTGACATTCTGTGATCTGTAATATACACAAGGTCAAAGTTGGTAGTAGTGCTGAAAGATGGGATGCTGAGAATGCCTTAGTGTCATGCCTGAGAGTACCCTAAAAATAGTAATTCACCTTTTTTTTTTTTTTTTAAACAGGTATGTTTTTAATTACAGCAGGACTACCTGCCCTAGATTGCTCAGTCGATGCTGTGTTAACAGATGTAACTTCTGGAAGAGCTTTGTCTCTTCAAGCAAAGCCAAATCTATTGCTTTGCATTTAACCTGTGTGATTGCATTTTGGATGCTTGCCTAGATGGGCAAATCCAACACAGTTGATAAAGCCAGGCTCAAGCCTGTGCAATTGCTCAGCCACAAAGATGCTGTGATGACACTCAACATGCCACCGTCTAAAAATGAAGGAAGGATTTAGCTGATAGGATCTGAGATACTAGGTAAAGTGAAACCTGTATGGGAACCTAAGACCTGAAAGAGAAGGTAAAATCTGTTATTGGAGCAGCAAGGTCCTGAGTAGAGACCACCAGTACTCTAATTTGATTTTTCATCAGTTGGCATAACCTTCTCTTTCTGGCAGGCAGCAGTTTCCCTTTGATTAGGACAGAAGGCAAGGCTGGGGAAGTGTTATGGCAGGCAGCCTCATCCCTTTACACCACTTAATCCTGACACTGAAGATGTTCCCTCAGTTTTAACAGAAGTAAAATTGAGATGCTGTTGTCTCTGAAACCAACGCTGATACTCCATCATGGATGTGAAAATAACTGCTGAGATGGCCTTGTGTTTATGTGCAGGTTTTTTGCACATTCTGCCAAGAATCAGAATAAATAGAAACCCTTTAAAGAGATTATTAATTAGCTTTCCCCTGACAGGTAACTCAGTAGGAAATCCATTTGTAGATGTCCAGGTGAACTCACTGCTTCTGGAGCACCTTTACTGTTTTCTGCTTTCTCATTTTCGTTGCAGATCTGAAGCCCTGGGTGTCGAATTTCACCTATCCAGGTGTGCATGACTTTTCTCAGCTTGCACTGGATGCCAACAGGAACCAGCTCATTGTGGGAGCAAGGTAAAGATAATCTTTTAATAAGTCTAGGGTTGCTGCTCAAGCTCTTTCCCTTCAGGTTCTGGCTTCAGAGGAGAGTGTGTTTCCAGCTTATGTGGCCAGTTTCCCCCTCAAAAAGAAAGCTATAATTTATGTAGAGGGACTTAGACATCTAGTATAATTGCAAAGAAGAGAAAATTACTAGAATTAAAAATAAAAAGATGCAATCAAAATGACTGGTCAATGAAGCAGAATGCTGGCATCTCACTCAGTATTGTGAATGTTAGAAGAGCTACAGTAAATTGTTCTGCATCATCCTTCTGCCAGCACAGAATTTGACTTTATGGTTTATTTGCCATGGCTGGACTTTTGCTCAGAACCAGGTTCATCTACACACCTTTGTGTGATAGAGGCAATGTGAATGGTTGATAGAGGCAATGTGAATGGTTGCTTTCTTCTCTCTTAGAATCTACTTCAGAACCTGTTTGCTTCATCTGGCTGATATAGTCAGATCCTCGCCCAAAGCAGTTTTGTGCAGCTCTTTCTTCTGGCCCATTGTATATAATTATCTTATATTTTCCTTTCTTTTTAAATATTATTTTTATTTAGGATATCATAAGAGTAGGGGGGAAACACATAAGGTAAGCACAGGCAAGATCTTACAAATTTAAAGCTATTTTGTAATGGGGAAAAGAACTATGCTTCAGTGAAATAATATATGTCAGAAATGGTTGAATCGTGAGCCCCAAGAGCAACTATTTTTTATTGCATAATAAACGGATAAGACAAGCCAAGAAAAAAAAAAGACTAAGCACGGTCTAACAAATCAGTTAAAGTATAAAGTGTAACATTTGTAAGTATAAAGTATAAAGTTAAAGTATAACATTTAGAATCAGATAACATTGTGGTATCAGTTTCTGCGGTTAACGAAAATGGAGGTAGAGAGTCTTTCTTCCCAGTGTACTCAGCAGTAGAGGACAGGGACATGAGGAGCAGAGGTGGAAGAGCTCATGGTACAAGCAAGAGAAAAGAGCAAGATATGTAGCAGAAGGAGAGTTTTATGCTTCACAGCGACAACTGAAGTGTGATTTAATATATGTTTTCTGCCTGTATTTGTGCAGTAAATAATAACACTTACCTTCCTGTAGCTGTTCAAACTGCCAGAGGCCCTCCTGCTTTTCATACAGAAACATTTTACTTTTCAAGCTGTGGCGTTACTTGTGCTGGGATCTTTACCCAGAAATGATTAATATTTATTACTTCAGAATGGCATTCCTTTGGGGATGGCTGTGAACAGTGCCTTCTGCCAGGCATTGCACAGGCACGGTGCTCTGAGGAATTTGTGGTTTACATAATTGGGCTGCACGGCAGATTTCCCCCACACAGTCCCTCACCCCTGCTCAAACCCCACAGCAGTCCTGCCTCCCTGAGAGTTTGTACGAGTGTGGTTAGTCAGGGGGTACAACATCATCATAAACAGGGGAATGACAGCAAACCTGGCTTCCCAGCAGAGGTACATGATAACGCAGGGTATTGCCTCATGAGGAAGCAGTGACAAGTATTTATAGAATTTGCTCAGAGAAGTCAGTTTTCATGAAGCACTACCCACCTGACTGGGAGACTGAAAGTTTCAGTGGTGTCACATGGCTGTGCTGAGCAGTTCAGGGTACAGTTAATAAAGATGTAATTTCCCAGGGTATTTTTTTTTTTGGTTGGATACACATGCTTGGTGTGGAGAAAGTGGGGAGTGCTGAGCCCATTTCCTCTTCACCATCTCAGCTCCACCCTGTGTGAGGTGACGGGGAGAGTTTCTTGAAAATGGGGTGTGGATGGGGTCCTTGGTGCTGCACAGGTCCGGGTGTGCTGAACTCCTGGAGCTGTGCCTGAGAAATGGGAAGGGGAAGTAAAGCCTTTTCTGTTGCCTCCTTCCCTAATAAATCCACACCTTGTTCTGGACTATTTTTAGGGGTGATTTTTTGAGTCATTAGTTGCTCGTGCACCATCTGCTTGAATTTGCAAATGAAACAATACCTCAAAGAGATAGAAGCTGTCTCTATCCATCTCTGCAGGGTGTAATTTATGAAACCTAAATTTAAATGTTAAGCATGTTTAAATGTGCTGCTGTAGATCATATTAGTAGTAATGCCAGCTATTCTGAGGTTGTGGAAGGAGTTTGGGATCAGGGTGGCGTTTATAAGTACTCCGACTTCTCAATTTCCTGGTTAACATCATTCTCTTAGATGATAGCGTTATAAATTATTTCAGACTACTTCTGTCTGTCTCTATTTAAAAGCAGCATGACCTCACCACAGCATCTCTTTGGCTTAGTTTGTCCTGTGTTTCAAAGCTTCATAGAAAATACTTCCTAGAAAATCCGGGGGTTCACAAGGGTTTTTGGTTTCAGGAATTGGACACAGCGTGACTGAAACTGTAAGAGGTATTGAGGGCATGCCATGCAGACAAGGAACTGCAATAACTTGAGCCTCAGATTTTTAAGCTTTATCCTTATCTAAGAGCCCTCCTTAAATGACTGGTGCTGTCTGAGAGTAAACCAGAGGAGTTTGATAACTCCACTGCACCAAACACCTGCCAAGTTAAAATCCCAGAAACAAAAGAATTAGTTTCAAAAGCCCACCATGGTTTCTAAGCAATGTATTTACTTGTCATATCGTTTGTAAAATCCAAACGCTTGCAAGAAAGGATATGAATAGTTTAGAACATTGTAAATCTACTCTACCCATATTATGAGTCACATTTCATTAAGTATAAAAACACACATTTCAAAAATTCATAACCTTCATTTTGACTCACAGTTTGCATGTTTTGTTTTTGTTTTGGATATAGTGTTAGTGTTTTAATGTACTGTTTTTCTTTTGTGAATGAGTGATTGTTTTGAAATATTTGCTGCTTTTTTCAGCTCTTGAGCACAAGTGATCGCCATTTGAACTTATTTTAATGGGATGAAAAACAATAATCTAGACCTCATTATTAGTGAGAAAAAAATTGAAAATATCATCACAGTGATTTCACCTCTCTGTTGGAGAAGCAGTGCTCTGCTGTCTCACCTGTGCTGTAGGCAGGGTGCCCAGGCCCCAGGGAGGGTGAGTTTTTGGAGGAGGGACATGGTGTAGCTGTGACATTCCACCTCCTCAAGGAGCCTTACTCCTCGAGACTGTCTCATTGCTGGCTGGGCACAGACAGAAGCCAGTAAAGAAGTGATGATATGAAAGATCCTGCTTGGAGGCAGGCCAAAAATCATGCTTCATAAGAGCTCCCTGGTGAGGACAACATAAAAGGTGTAAAGGAGGGTGGTTGAGACACAGTGTGACAATCTGGCACAACAGCAAGCTGAAGGGAAACAGCTTGGACAACAGGAGGATGGCACCCAAACAAATGACTGCACAGAGAGTGGCTGGGAAGTCCTAAGGCAAACATTTGACTTTTCCCAGAAGGAAACTACAGGGATGTCAGTTCACGGCCGTAGCCTGATGGGGCTGTGGATGTGAGAAGCATGGCTACAAGGGTCAGCCATTCGCAGTGAGTGGAGGTATTACTGAGGAAAACCAGCCAAAAGGTGTCATGGCCAGAAGCCCTCACAGTTCTGCCTGCAAAGAGGGCTCTCAGCTCCATCAGGAGATGGGAAAAGATTGTCCCCCATGGCTGTCGCGTAGGGAAGTGCAGATCAGGAGCCCTTGTCACAAAGGGCTGTTACCAGCAAGAGCCTGGAGGTAGAGAGCAGGGAGCAAAAGCTGCATCAAGGAACTCAGAACTGGCAAGTAAAGTTCATGTCATTATGGACTGCCAGACTTCTCTGCAATAAATGTAAAACTACTGAACTGCTGGTGATGCAAGTCTTGATGCTTGACAGAGGTGATTTTCATACTTGATTTAGGGCTGATCTGAATGGGCTTGTTACTGCCAAGTAGACAGGTGCAAGGGAGGAGATACCATAGAATCATAGAAAGGCTTGGGTTGGTAGGGACCTTAAAGATCATCTAGTTCCAGCCCTCCCACCATGGACAAATATGCCACCCACTGGATCAGGTTTTTCAGGGCCCCACTAAACCTGGCCTTGAACACTTCCAGGGATGGGACATCAATATGTTTAGTTTGGGGAGCAGGGAAGGTGCTGTATGAATTTTCAAGGGTTGTTTTAGGGGAAGCACAGCAGCTTAGGAACACCCTTTTCTGACTATTATGCTTCTGGCTGTATAAGCATTAAAAAAGCTCTGGGTCATGCAGGCTTAGGAGCTGAAAGCTGAATAGAATGACTGATGTTCCAAAAGAGTTCCTTCAAGTCACAGCTTGCAGAAATATGGCAAATTGTAAATATATTCTGGGAACCTCAACTGGCAGGTTTGGCACCCTGAGTTTATTGAAAGTCTCTGGTGTATGATAGATTAGTCTGTCAGGCACCAGGTTACATGCAGGTTTGTGGCTGAACATAGGCTCTTTCCTGCCTGTTTGGCAGAAAGCTCCAGAGCACTGCAGTAAAATGTTCAAAACCTGTGCTTGTCAGAAAATATCACTCTTACCCTTGGGCACCTTCAATCCTGTCCACATCTGGACTGCCACTAAACCCTGAAGAGAATAAGTCTCCATAGATAATGTTGTCTAGGCAAAAAGCATTTCGCAAACCAGGAAATTGAGTGGCAGCAGTTAGGTCAAAGTAGTTTCACAGATCCACAGAGTATAAAATCTGTCAGCAATACTTTCTGTTGCTAAATGATCAGGGCCCCTCACCAACATTTATTCTCACAGGACTTCAGTGAGGCAAGAAAGCACTAATAATTTCACAGTATAGATGGGAATTCAAGGCCAAGAAGGATTAAGAGCCACCCTGCCCTGTGAAAAGGCTGTGATGTTGAGTCACATGAATATATTGCATATCTGAAAAGTAGTAGACCACTGTGCCTAACACAGCTACTCCTGCAGTGAGACCGCACTTTCTGAAGATACCAGTCAAGGTCTGCACAACCTCACTCTGCATTTGACTAATGTGGACACAGCCAAAGCTCTCCTCTGGGCTCAGAAAATCCACGGCATAGGTGTAATTTGGACCTTTTACTCTTGTATTTCCAGATGGTATTTTAATCACTTGCTCTCAGCCTTACTTCTCCAAAGAAGATGCAAGTCTTCAAAATGTTCATGAAAGCCTGTGAGTCCCCACTGGGGCAGTGGGGCTTCAGCATGGCCAAAAAAGTCAAGTCTCATATAGCACAGAGATGCAAACAGCAAACACTGGGCACAACCACGTGGGCATAGCCAGCAGGTTTGCCCTGAAACAGTCAGGAGTGGTGTGCCATTTGTCCCTGTTAACATCTGAGTAGAGGATTTTCCTCAATACTTTTCTGAAAGAAATGGTCTGAACCATTTCTGGTGGCTTGTGTTATTTTTGCAGAGTCTTACGCCAGCTTTACCCCCTGCTAAGTCACATTGGGCTGAGAAATTACCTTGCCAGCTGAGGTATTAATGAGGACGTGAGCAAGCAAAGAACGTGATAATGTTTTTGATTATATTCAGATCATAGACGGGCGGCTGAAAGTTCTAGTGCAGAGAAATGGAGAGAAAGAAATGCCTTCCTTTCTCACTGTGATTTTTTCCTATCGGACAAAAGAATGCTCTAATTAAAGTTGCATCCTTGTATCATAGACTGGAGAGGGGCAGATAACATGGTGATGTGAGGGGAAAAAACCCAAGTCAGTCTCTGAAATTAACAGAAACTTTGAAAGGACCATGATGTTTTTTAAAGAAATTGCCTGACCTGGGAGGTAAAGAATGTGGTGAAAATGAGAAAACTGTGATTAGACACTGCAGCTAGTTAAATCCATAATTGGGGTGCACAGTTTCTTTACAAAGGGAACAAAAGTGTGATTTAAAATTCAGGTTTTAACCTCTCTGGTTGAGCCTTCGATAGTTCAAAGGGAGATTTTCCTCTCTGATACTCTGCCAGGTGAGGTCAGCTCAGCCCTTGTGTAAAGTGTGGAAGGTGAAGCCCCACTGGGGTGTCTGTTTTTCACCTATAGGGTTTGCTTTCCTCTGCTGGTCTGCAAGCACTGTGAATTTGGCATACCCTAAATCTATGCTGTCCCTGACTTATACCCCTTAGGGAGGAGGGGAAAAGGTGTGGAAAGGATGAAGAACAGTTTTTGTAATTATGGGATTCTGGGAGGTTTAGAGCCTGGCCCAAATTTTGTTCAAAGCGTAATTTTTTCCCCCTTTGTTAAAATTTGTGCATTTTCTCAAGCAAAGAATGTGAATTTTAGTGAACTCTGAATAAATAAATCAAATAAAATGCTATACTGCAGTACTGTCAGGTTGTTGGGATGGACCAATGCGCTGTAGGAGGGCAAAGGAGCAGTTTTGCACATTAATGTTGTACATGGAGAAGAGGGTGAGGCAGTGGCAGTCCCTGGTCTGTCATCTTTGTCGGCAGGGAAAACAGTTCTTCCTTCAAATCGCCTGCAAGGCAGCACCATCCACTTCTCTGCAAAAGACCTCAGCACTTTCACAGCCAGTGCCTGCACAGCCAGTGCTGTGTGAAAGGCAATCCTGGTGCAGCACAGACTGATAGGAAAAATCTTTACACAGCAAATTGCAGACCTCACTAGAAAAATATTTCATATTCCAGATAAAATGAAAATTGGCGATACCCTATCACGAAAGCAGCCACCCATGAGAGGCTCACTTGCTTTAGTAACACACTGAGAATAATTAAGTTTGAAGATTGCATTTTTGAGAGTGTGATGGGTACAAACACAAGGTCAGGATACTTTGGCAAAAGCCTTGAAGACTTGGCCATAATGTGTTTTACAGCATCACAGAATAGGGCTGCAGAGCAGTTTTCCTCTGCATTACTGAAAATACTTTCTCTTGCTCTGGTTAAGGCAGTGATATGTCAGTTTTATATGGCAGGGCTCACCACAGTGGTTTGCATATCACTTTATATCCAGATGTTTAGGTGCTAAGCCTACTGTTCTGTGCCACTACCAAGGTATAAAAACCCAGCAAAGAGAAGGGATTGTTGGGCAATAACTTAATCTCACCAGCCAACTCTATCAGTATTTACACACAAGTCATGTTGAATTCATCCAGAGTTTGAGGAAAGCCTGGCAGAACTGAGGATGTTTACCAGCCTATGTAGGCAGGTGGGGAGGCTGCCAGGGACACTTTGAACAATAATCAGCGCATCAGAAGAGGAATTTTACATTGTGACTTACTGAAAGATAGGAGAGTAGAGGTCCCTCTGTGTCTTGGGGCCATATCAAGGTGCTGTAAGTGCTCTGTGGCTGCCAGCTGGATGAGAGAGGAAGAGAAGAGCTGTCAGACACATGTCAAAAAAGACATGAGGTGGCATGTGGGATAGTGTGTGATTGTCTGAGAGATGGAGTCACTCTTCCAGGAAAATAAGAACAAACCCACAAATGAGTTTTGAAAATTGGGCTCAGTTTTCATCTCCGAGGTTTTTTTTCATCTTGTGAAAAAGAGGGAAGGAAATGTAACAAAACAAAACAAAGGAATTTGACCCTCATTTTATAAATATATTCTAACAATATTACAAAAAAATCCCAATCCCCATTCTTTGAAGTGTCTCAGGAGCATAGCAAATACTATCACCCCCAGGATGTGGAATCACTGTGCAGTGAGGCTTTGCCTCTCCTGCCCTGGGGAAAGAGACAGGCCAAAGACATCAGAGACAGCTTGCTGTTCCCTTTGCAAGCTGATGGAGGAAGGGACAAGGCTGTCAATCCAAAGGCCAATCCCCTTTCTGCTTCTCCCTTCCCCAGGAGCATCCGTCCATCTAGATTTCTGCATATTGGCATAGCCCAAGTGTGCCTCAGCTTTGCTGTTGTCCTGCCTGCTCTGCAGCTGTGTCTGCCTCTTTTGACTCTTCCTAGAGTTGGCCCTGAACACACAGCATCGAGAGGAGCAGATCTGTGCCATGCGCCCCATGCCATTAAAGCTGATGGTAGTTCTCCTCCACTGAATGGAACATGGAGGAATTTCATCCTTGTTTCCATAGAGAAGTGCTAACTGGGCTTCAGTGCAACACAGAAACAGTAGCTGAGCCCCTGGCTTAATTTGGAAGCTGTTTAATCAGAATGATATGCTGCCTGCATAAGGATCCTCTTCTAAGAGGATGCTTCTCTAGCTGTGCCTGAATTTATAACCGAGAAAAGTTGCATGGGGAAAAGTAATTCTTCATAAAGCAACTGCATCATATTACTGGCTGCCATTTAGTATGGTTCTCTGTTGTACATCTATTGATTTTTGAGGAAGAATGATGTATTGGACAAGTTTTTCTTCAATAGAAACAAAATGACTGGTGAATAAGGATCCAGCTTGTAGGGTAGCTGCTGGTTCTCCTCCTTTTCTCCAGCAAGTGTTTGCCAGGCGCTTCAAATGAACCACTGGAGAAACATTTGCAAATGGATTGTCACATCATACTCTGGACCAGGCATGCTTTCCTTCTGAAAGCAAAGGACAGAATCATCCTTCAGGAGCTGGGTTTCTTAGTATGGTTGGCTAGTTCTGAAATGTGGATAACCATCTGAAAAGTTCAGCCACAGCTGGACCTGCGTAGAGGCACTGTGCATTAATCTAGCATGAGATTTGGTAGCCAAGAGCCCTGGGGTCTGATCTTGATTCCATCACTGACTTGCTGTGTGCTTTGGAGAAGGTCATTTAACCTTTCTCTGGCTCATTTTCTCCATTAGTTTAAGGGGGGGAATGATACTAACCAGCTCCTAGGGAGTCGTGAAGCATGACTAAGCTGTGTTTGTCATGTAGTGTGGAAGTACAAAGTATATCTAAGGTCTCCAGGAGCACAGATAGGAAGAGCTGACAGGAGTTGCTGGCTCCTAGCCCGGGGCTCAGCCCCAGCATGTGGCTTCCAGGAGTGCCAGAAGGGAGATTAGTTGTCATATGCTTAATTCTGTGTCTTGTTTCATATCACCCAAAGGACCCCATTCTGTTAATTATTTTTCTTGTTATCTACTCTGTGGCAGTTGTGAGTCCTTCTTGCAGACCTGGACCCTGACTGCAGCACCATCCCACCCTGAGGAGGGGAAGTGAGAGAGAGGTGCAGATCTCTTCTTCCTGGCATCCAATCATAGGGTGCATCAGAATGGTTCAAAACTGACAGAGAAGGTTCTGAATGGACATTAGGAAGCATTTATCTACTGAAATAGTCTATTTTAGTCTATTTTACTTTAAAAACATAGGGAACCTCTTCCCAGAGCACCATGAGCCTATCTGAGGCTCCAGTATCTCACCCAAGCTGTGTTGGATGACTGTAGCAGTGCAGTAATAGTCCCGAAAAGAGGCAGTAACTCTTCACTCTGTTCTCTTCTACTTTCCCTGTCCTGGTTTTGGTAGGAATAGAGTTAATTTTCTTCTTCATAGCTGGTACAGGGCTGTGTTTTGGATTCAGTATGAGAATAATGTTGATAAGATACTGATGTTTTAGTTGTTGCTAAGTAGTGCTTATGCTAAGTCAAGGACTTCCCAGTTTCCCATGCTCTGCCAGGGAGCAGATGCACAAGAAGCCAGGAGGGAGTGTGGCCAGGATAGCTGGCCCAAACTGGCCAGAGGGATATTCCATACCCTGGAACATCATGCTTTAGTATATTAACTGGGGGCAGTTGGCCAGGAGGGGGCAATTGCTGCTGGCGGATGGGCTGGGCATCAGGCAGCAGGGAGGGAGCAATTGTACTGTGCAGCACCTGTGTTTCTTGGGCTTTATTCCTCTTTCTCATTATTATTATTATTGTTAGAACAATAACAACAACAACAATAACAACAATAACATTTGACTTTGTTTCAGTTATTAAACAGTTCTTATCTCAGCCTGTGAGTTTTACCTTTTCCCAATTCTCCTCCTAATCCCACTGGGGAGGGTGGGAGTGAGTGAGTGGTTGCATGGTACTTAGTTGTTGGCTGGGGTTAAACCACAACATTCTCTCAACATGTATTTTTTCTGCATGATCAAACATTATTATCAGCTTCTCTTGGATTTGTTTCTACTTGCAGAGTAATTGCCTAGAAAGAGAGGGAGAACCTGCCTTGTAAGGAGGGAGGAGGGAGCTTCTCATGCCTACTATAAAGTGTAGGGAAGTAGCAACAAATGAGCAGGTGTAACATGGAGTGATAGAGACCAGCTGAGTTAAGGCAGTATATTGTCGGTTCTTGTGTGTGCGTGTCCAAGTCCTCAGAGGTTCTGATGGTGGTCAGCATGTGGCCTCTCATGGCTCCAAATTTGATAGCAGGAGTTGTTCTGAAATACAGAGAGGTTTTCTTACCTTCTTGGTGTGTGAGGAGTTAGGAAATGTGAACAAGCCTCACTCATTTAGATAGCAAAAATACTCTGAAGCTAGGATTGCCTTTCATGTATACATGATCAGTCCATCGACTGCAAGGATGTTCCTCCTGATCTACCACAGCAGAACTGAAAAGCTGCTCTCTCTTAATTAGGAGGAAGCACCTTTTAATCATCCAGTACGGTGCTGACAGATGTGGTGCCTGAAAAGAGGCCTGAATGAGCAACTGAAGCATGTTGCAACCCTTATAGTTTCAGAGCTCCTAAGATGAAGAGTCTCTGTTATTATTCAAACACTCTTGTTATGTGGCTTCCCAATGGAAAGGCTTAAATTTGTCTTGTATCTCTGTTGCTCGGTGTCATCATAGCCAAAGTGCTCTGCCTTCAAAGTAAATTGTTTTAAGGCCAAGCGATGTGTAGCCAATGCCCATAAGTCCATGGGCACCACGTTACAAAGTTCTCCCAAGGTGCTATTGGCTGCATGAAATAAATACTTAATAAGCAGATTTGACTTGGAAATGTCACGGCAAACAGATTTAAGTGGGTATATTCTTCCACAACCTTTTCTGAAACACATCTCAGCTGCTCTCTTGCTGCTCTGGTACATACCAGGTACCAGGCAGAGTAAGCTCTTAAACATCTTACAAGCAGTGAAATACAAACTATGAAGCCAAGTAACAAATACTTTCATTTACAGGATTTCGGCTACAGGTTGGCTCCGTTCATATGCACACAGCATAGGGCTCCCAGTTCAAGAAAGTAATTCAACATCTACCCATGAGTGTAAATGACACTTCAGTACAGGTTTACATGCTGTGCCCTAACATTGAGGGCAAGTTATTCTCCTAACTAGGGCATAAACTAGTGGTCCAGGAGATCAGCTCCTGGTTATACTTCAGATATACTCTGCGATTTTGGCTAAATTGCTCAGTCTGTGCTTTAAATTTAAATGAGAATGATGTGTCTTTTTCTCTCTTCTGTATGTATTCAGATGGCAAATTCTTTAAGCCTAGGTTTTATAGAGCAGGACAGTCTTTACAGCAGCTAATGTTGTATATCTGAGCTGGGGGATAATATCCCCCTGCAATCAGAGGTGACTGAGAGAGGATCTGCCCTCAGGTTGTTTAAACTGGCATTGGCTGAGAATCAATCTCCAGAGGAACCATCATCAGCCCACTGTGTGTCTTAATACAGCCTTGCCTGAGACTTCAGGGCATTACTGTTTAACATGGGCATTTTCAGAAAGGCACTGATGTTTATGAAAAATAAGGTTAGTTGTAATAATAATTAGTAGTTGGAGGCATAATGTCATTTGTCCCAGAGCACTCAGAGGAGTGTAATCACTTGCTCTGGAACTGGCTGAAATGCAGCCAAATCTGGGGTGAAACAAAGCTTGTGTTTAACACTGTGGTGTGACGTTTTAGGACAGCAATTAAGAAGGTTGTCCTATCCCTCCAAGTTTGTGCACCCGCTTTTTATACAGAAGAAGGAGGGTATTTGAATATCCTGGCTGCACCAGGCAATTGCTCTTCTGGCCTAGGCTGGTGGGTTTAATTTAGGAGAGAAAGGAATTAACCGGCATTCACTTAACAAGGGAGAATGGGAGGAAAAAAAATGAAAAAAAGACCAAGAAGGTACCTCATGCATTCATGTGGAGATCTCAGTGTTCTTATATACTTCTTAATCATACTCCTTCAGCTGCTCTAAATTATAGTTCAGCAAGGTATTAAGCAGACATAACTTCAAACACAAGCAGAAAAAAAAGACACAAATGGGGCAATTCTAGCTACAATAAACCATGCCTGTCATTCAGAGACCTTGCTCATTCTTGGACTGAAATTGCAGTTAAAATGCAGTTCATAAAAATGGTGCTGTCTGATTCAGCAGCTCTTTCCCCTTGGCGTTTTACTCCTGGTTTAGCTTTACAGAACAAGTATGGTTAAAAGAGCATGTTGTTAATTAAGGATTAGTCAGTTCTAGCTGAGCAGGTCAGCTGTAGTCAGGAGGTGTCTCTGATAGCCTAGTTTGCCTACAGGTGTTTGTATTGCTGCTGGTAGGATGTGAGAAGGATCAAACAAACAAAAAGAAACTGCCAGTGCCTGTACAGACACCAGGTGAGGCAAGCTGATAAAAAAGTAGAGAGATCCTCCTTGCTGCAAGAAAGCCTCAAGGTCAGACTTAGAGAGCTAAGGTTAGTATAAAGCTTTTGGAAGATCATTGTGCTATTCACATTAGCATTATGTTCCTGCCTGGTTTAGGTCTCAGCCACCCAAGTGGCTTTGTCCAGGTGCTACACAGCAGTCACTGGGAGCACAGACTGGCTTTATTGAAATGGACACTATCCCTGTCTGCATCTGTTTTGGCTGAGTGCAATGAAAATTGTGTCCTTTGTATATGTCTCTTTCATTAAAGATATTTTGGTTGAATTTGCTCTGCAGTGCTATCAGGGGAAAAAAACCCCCTAATATTAAAACTTATTACCTAGTCAAACTGTCCAGCTTTTTGCAAGCCTAGAACAAGGAGCTGAAATCTGCATTATAAGACTTCCAAAATCAATGCATTTAAATAGCATGCTTAACAACAGGAGAGAAACTTCAAGTCCCTAGTTATGAGAACTTTTTCCTGAGGGTATTGTAGGATTGTAGGCCTTCCCCAGGAGAAGGCTTATTCCATGATACCTCATGTCCCAGAGTTGCATTAGTATTTTGGTGTGAGTAGCTATGTGGTGTCTCTAAGGGAGCTGTCAGATCCATCACTGGATGAGAATTTATCTTCATTTTGAAATTTTAGATGTGTGTAGCTTAGTGCTTCTGGTTTGCTGCATGCACCTCTATTCAAGTCTGATGCTGATGCTAAAGAGTTAATAACAAAATTTTTTGGGAAAGTATGCAGCCCTTTGAGACAGAATAGGGTTTCAGACTGTACAAAAGAACTACTGGATCTTCAGTGACAGGACTAGGAGAGAGGATGGAGATTTCCTCTGTGTGTCTGTGTCTGTATACTTCTCTGTGTACTTATAGGAGGTGTAATAATCACTGATACATTTTCTTCAGATATTGCTAATGGGTCTCATTCTTCTCTGGGTAACCAGTCCCAGCAGAGAATACTATGGTGCAAGTCAGAGCTATATCAGCTGAAGATTTGGTATCAGCAGTTTGACTTCCCGAGTTCCCCATCATCCTTGTTCCTCATCCTTCTTACATTAACAGTTAGCAGCATTTGAGAGCTTTTGATTTATTTATGGAACTAGGACAAAGTACAGAGGCAACTCTATGTTTACGATTTAGGTGATATACAAGTGATACATAACAGAAGGATGAAAAATTGCTCAAGCCTTCTTGTGGTGATTGTGACCCAATATGAATCTCTCACATGCCAAAGTTTGAATTGCTTTCTTTGCTTGGGCAGAGTGTGCTGCTGTACTGACCCTAAAGAAGGCTCTTCAGAAGAGTCCTTAAGATCTTTTCATCACTATAGGATCTTTCCTCTGGGTTAGCTGACCTAGGGCTGGAACTTGCATTTTCACTAGGTGGGGGAATGTCTGTATACTGGCACTTCTAGAGCAGATGAAACTGTATCATCAAAGCTGCACTTTCTACCATTTAAACAGAGCCACTTCCAGATGCATAGTTCAATTCACCTCGTATGATATAAATGTGTCTTCTCTGGGACACTGTGGTGACAGTGATGTTGGAAAAGGATCACAGCTCTTTAGACCTCCTGACAGATGGGATGCAAAAAAATGAAGTTAGACGCAACCAAAAGCCTCAAGCACACA
The DNA here is from genome assembly GCF_020740725.1 of Corvus hawaiiensis. Classification (NCBI taxonomy): domain Eukaryota; kingdom Metazoa; phylum Chordata; class Aves; order Passeriformes; family Corvidae; genus Corvus; species Corvus hawaiiensis. Next base: position 29,699,349 of record NC_063219.1, on the reverse strand, counting down.
ATCCAGTCCTTATGGCTTAACATGTCAGCTGATTCCTGGTAACTGCACTGTCTTAGCAAGCAAAAATGTGAGATAAATCCTGTTATCTAAGCCTTATCTATAGACATTTATGCAAATATGTGTTGCTTCCTATTTGTGATGGGATACAAACATTCAGAAGAAGGGTGACAGGCGCTTGGCTGATATGTGGTATCTCATGCTACAGTGACTTCTGTCAGGAATTCTCTTGCTTTACATGTGAAGAAACAATGACAGGAGGATTGGGAATATCTGCAGTCACTGCCTTGATTTCCCTGCTGATTTTCTGTGCAGAGAAATTCCACTGAGAAGTATCTGCACTCTTCTCTTCCAGAAAGTCCTGAATGGGAATTCCCACAAGGACAGGCTTGGGGGAGCATACTAGGAAGTCAGCTCTGCTCCAGCTGGCTTCTGTCCAATCCCAGTTTTCTCAGAATTCAGTGAAAAACATGACTGCAGCCCATACGGACTTGAACTAAAGCCTGCTGAGAGTTTGCAAATGGCCCTTTATGGTTGGGATTTCATTGTGGTTCTTCATTATGGATTCTGGAATATTTAATATTAGGACCTGGTCAGAACTTTGTTACCAGGTTCACTAAGACACTGATGAACAAGGCAATGAATAGGCATATAACTGCTTTTGTATTTGGTGGGGAGGAGTCTAGGAAAACCTTTTGTTTGTAGACATGAATGACAAAAAACTATTATTTGCTTTAATAACTTTTCCCTTCCTTCCTTGGTAGCCTAATAGTTTGTAATTTTTCTGCTTGTTCATGCAGGAACTACCTCTTCAGACTTAGTCTACACAACGTTTCTCTTATTCAGGTATGTTCACTTTTCACTCTCTTATTTTATTTGACTTATTAATGAAAGTTCTGTAATATTTGATGTATATTTTCAGAAGCCTGTGTAGTGTAAATTTGCCCAAAGTGGTGGAGCAGGGAGAAGACAAAGTCAGAACCAGATGCTTATTCCCACTCCAGCGATAATGCTGGGGGAAAGGTTCTGCTACACTTGCCCATTTGGATCGTGCATTCTGGTTTTGATTCTTGAATATTTGGGTGGTAATGGCATCTGCCAAAAATATGGCATCTTAAGGAAGAAAGCATATAGTGTGACTGATACAGGCTTAAACACAATAATCAATAGAAACTCTTGGCTTTCTTTAGAGGTGTCAGCAACATGCCAGAGAAGGTTTTACTATTCTCATCCATCCTCATTTCAGCCCTTGTAGGCCTTTGTGAACATGGATTGTTGAGGAGCTGTGTTTTGCTGAATGCATTGGTAAAACCACGATTGGACTTGCAAGCATTCCAGAGGCAAAATGGGTTGAAAAATGTGTGTTACCATTGCCTTTACCAAGGCAAAGCAGCTGAAGTTTGAAAGGACTTGCAAATATCCAGCAGTATCAGAACTTTCCTCTCACTGCACTGAATCTGGAATTGAAGGATGCAGCAAAAATTGTTAACGAAAACACCAGCTACTTATCTTTAAATAAATTAACACTTACGCTCTGGGATACTTACCATCTTCTATAGTTGCTAGATCACCAAAGATGTATTCAGCATTTTTTCAGACAGGCTGAGAGGCCTTGCTCCTGTACCTGACCACACAAAGAAGCCATTAGGGCAGAATTGCCAGCCATTCTGATGTGCACAAGCCTCTTGCTGTTAGTAAGAGTTACAAGTATAGCTGGAGAGAAGAAAAGATGTTTAATGGTTGTAAAATGAATTGAATCTTCCTTTAAAAAGAAAACAAAGTCCAGACTTACCAATGACAACAATAAAGAGTTAGAGAAACTGCTACTCCCATTTGGCAGTGCCTTCCCTTTGCAGAGCCATATTAGCATGGCTGGAAGGTTTCCAGCGAGCACACAGGAGAGGAAAGTCTTCGTAGCTATGAGAGGTGTCACACCTTCTTCAGTACCTGTTATCACACTGCCTGACACAGCCTCTGGTGCTTGTCAAGGATCCCCTTCCACAAGACACAATTGTGAATCTTGCTCATACACTTCTGAAGTCAGGCTTGGCCCGGGCCCTTTTCAGTGCAGTGAGTTTCCTTTTCTACACTGCAAGACATGGGAAGTCTCCTTCTATGGCACTGGAGGCTGCTGTGGGATCTCCGGTTAACATAATGAGCTTAGTTCGCTCCTGCTTTCTGGGTGTATCCGGTTACTCTGCCAAAACTTTTTGCATGACAAAGAGAGCATGGAATTATGTTGACACACGTGTTGGGAATGATGGAAGTGATTGTTTCCCGACCTAATGGTTGCCTAAGTAGCTGCTTGGCTTGTCTCCATAAAGCTCATGATGCGGTTTAAAGGCACCACCTTCCCTTCGCTGTGCATCATTTTAAAGGTCGGATCAGAAAGCGAGACAAGAAATGCAAGGAACCTGCATTTAGCTCTATAGGGGTGAGAGTGCAGTTTAAGAAATAATTACAATGTTAATTTGCATTATTTTGTATCTCGTCTTTGCTTGTAAGTAAAAGACGGTGTAGCTCTTGCCAGGCCTGAATCAGGATAGTTTTTCATCTTGAGATTGTATTTTGATTTATTTCTGCTCATGCGACTTCATTATCATCCTGCCAGTGGTGCTAAATCTGCTTCGTGGTGCAGGTTTGTGCTGACAAATATCTGCTCCCTTGCATTTGTACTTCCATGAGGTGAGGGCAGAAACATGAGAAGCATTTTCTATGGAGACAGCAGGATATGTTGGTTGTGAGACAAAGTCTGGCAGTGTGAGGAATGTACCCCTCAAAGCATGGTTCAATGAAGTTTAAAGCTGTTTTTTCCTAAGTGTTCTCATGCTGTATCCTGAGGCTGCACTGTCCCTGTGGGAAAAAGGCATGACACAGAGTTTAGATAGGAAGTTACTGTCTTGGAATTGCAGTAGTAGACTAAAAGACAAATTTGAATATTATGTGGGCAAGTTTCTGATTAAGAGCTGTGTAAAAAAGACAGCATTACCCTATAAAAGAATTTTGATTTCAGGGGAATGAAGGAAGAGGTCGGTTTTGGGACGTGTCAGCTCTTGGGCCCCTTTATAATAAGGGGTCAATTCTTTTCCTTTCTTATCTCTCATCTGGTCTACCATGTGCTGATATTTCCTCCTCACTTAGAATTTTTTATTGGTTGTGCTGAGGTTGTTTCTCCAAGATCTTTTACATGAGAATTAGTGATCTTTTACTAGAGAACTAGCAAAAACTGAAACAGAACAAGTTCATTTTCTGCTCCACAGAACCAAATGTCCTGATTTCTCAGAGATTTTTCTTCCTCCTCTGTTTCCAAAATGTGTTTCAGAATTTCCATTTGGAACCTGTGAAGCTTTTCACCAAATGAGTTTTAGTTGCATGAGAAACTTTGGTGGTAGTTAATACTTTTGTGAAAAACATTTTTGGCTGAACTTCAGTATCCCTCAGGAAGCTGAGGCCCAGGTATTTTGGGGATCATTTGTGATTTTGTCTACTTCTTTTTCTTGCCAAAATTGAAGCACCTTGTTAAAAAATTACCGAAAATCAGCATCTTGAGGTGGGGTATCCAAAACCACCTGTTAATATTGAAAACGTTGGCATGTACCACTCAAATTCTTGCAGCAGTCAAGAAGCACAATTTTAAAATGGATAATCTTCCCTAAATGTTTAACATCTCTTTTAAACAAAATCTCTGCAACATTTCATGTCCATATTTAAATTATTGTCTTATATGCATTGTAAACTCTCATTATTAGACATTTTATAGAACACTTTTTTAAAATGATGTGCACTTGGAGAGCATGCTGGTTAATTTATGCGTGGATCTGAAAGAAGGTTAGCTCCTAATCTGCAGCTTTCATGGTGAGGCCATAGAAAAGTCAGTTTCATACTGGAGTTGGTAATTAATAGAGTAGGTGGAAGGGTCATTTTAAAAACATAAGCCTTTGAGCAAATTTAAAAAAAAAGCACAATACTGATTGGGATTTCTTAGCTAGGAGCACTATTCTGGGGTGTGTGTTAAAAGCAGGCTACTTGGCTGGCATTTCATAAATCACAGTGCAGTGCCTACCCCCTGCTCACTGTGATTTTACCTGGATTCTCAGTTCTCAATTGAACTAAGTAGGAAATTATTTTTCCAACCTTTTTGAGATACAAAGATTTCCAACCTTTTTGCACTGAGATGAAAACAAACCTCTTCGACATTTTCGTAAAATCTGAAGGAGAATGAGATAGACACATGGTTAATTGGCATGCAAATACTCTGGGTCAAGTTATTTTCTGAAGTATCAAAAGAGAGCATTTATATGTGCATTTCTCTCATCTCAAACACTTGTCCTTGTTTGTTTGGGGCATCCTTTTTCCCCTTCCTCTTTCCCTTTCTTTTTCATTTTCCTTTCCTCTTTCTTCTTTCCCTTTCCCTTCTCTCTGGATCTAAGATGTCCTTCTGGACTCTCATCTGGTAAGTGTAATAGAAAATGCAAGAATTTCATAAAATATTTTGGTTTCAATTGTTTCTTTTAATGGAACATCTCCTATAAAAAAAGTTTTTAAGCAGCCCTGTGAAGTTCGTGTTTTGATATGTCAGGCTAGTGGTATTTTAAGTATTTAAAATACTTCAAGAGTCTGTACTATATTTTTACACACTGTGAATGAATAAGTAAGTGCACCTGTTGCAAAACTATTTGGAAGACATAAGTTATTTCACCTAACAAAGATTTTAAAAAATTGAGATAAAAATATGTTTTAATTGACTATTTAATATTTTTTCCTAAGGACAAAAATTGAAGTGTGGGTTAAGGACAGAGAGAGAGTGTGAGTTCCCCAGTAGTCATAAACCTGAATTAGGAGGGACTGCCTGTGGAGTTCCACACTGTCCAGTACCACCTTGGTCTACAATTACAGATCTACTGTTACCCCACTGCAGAACATGAAAATGCTACAGAACACACAACTTCATTTGCTTCTGAAATGTGGCTCCACATTTCTAAATAAGATCCCCTGTATTCACATGGGCACTTTGGAGAGTGCTATCCAGTCACCAGAGCAAAACCTGATGAACTTCTCAGTCCCACTGAGGCATAAGACTTAAAACCAAGCTTAAAGTAAGTTATCAACATACTGAGGCAGTATCTGCTCTTAAATCATGATCTGAACCTTACTGAAATAAATTTCTTTCTGCTGATATTGTTGGGGTTTTGGAATGAGCATTTTTTCAAACCTGAAATAGAGATAAAACAACTCCATAGTGTCCTGTAGCAGATGAACTGCAGCCACTTATCCAGTTCATTTCTGGTAAGGATGGTTTTACTCCAGTTTTTCTCCCCTCAATCTAAGAAGCAGCAACATCCCTGCTACAGAGATGAAGCTCTTAAACTGTACAGCTGCTCCTGAAGACACACTTCCCTCTCTGCTACTCCCTGAAGGGATCTTTAACTCTGTGGCATAATCACTGGTAAATCAACAGCGCGTATCAACAAAGTGTAGTTAATAATAATAATAAAACTTGGCTATCAGTCCTCAATATGTCACATAGCAACAAATGGAACAGGTTTTGTCTTTTGCACTTTGAATCAAACCGAGCATTAAATGCATTATTTTCTACTTCTTTAGAGCTCAGTAGTGCCACACTTATGTCTGCTGATGAGAAACATGCTCTGCAAGTGTATAGAAGTGTGAGGAGAGGTGGCAGAGTTTAACTTGGTTTTTCTCTGTATAGTTGAATAAAATATGATAAACAAAATCAGTGGGGAACAGTGAGTAGTATAGTTGACAGCAAAAATTGTCACTCAAGTAATCTTTCCTGGTGAAAATACTTCACTGAGAGATGTTAAGGATTCACAATATGTTCATAAAGCCCTGGCACTCATCAGAAATCTTGCAAATATTAGATAAATCTTAAATCCCCAAGAGTTGCTGGAGAGGCACCAGATGGGGCTTGGAGGGCCAAATTCGTACTGCTGGCTCTGCCCATGGATGCCTGAGGTAAAGTTCATCTGCCCAGTTTGTCTGCCTGGTGTTGGCTCACACGTGAAATAGGGCTGTAGCACTTCTCTATAAAGTGCTGTGGGGTTTGCCAGTAAAAGAGAGGTAAAAGTATTGTATTTCAGATTTCCTTGCAGAAACATCCTTGAGCCAGAACTGTTCCTATTTTTCAAAATATCCTTTCAAAGATCATGAGACAATTAGGCATTGATATGCAGTGCAAGTCCAGGGGTGCCCAACTTTGCTGAAGGTATTTATTTCTTCAATCTAGTTGGAATGTCAAGATTATCATCCAATTTAAAATCTAGTTTAGGAAGTAATTTTGGGAAAGAGTAAGAATACTTTGTCTATCTTTATGTACCATTGAGTCGCCTGACAGGAACTCTATTTTGAAATATTCAGGAATAAGCTTCAGTTTCCAGAAGCAGTTTATTATTTGTTTCTTGCAGATTCTCAGATACACATTTGAGTTATATGGCACATATTTCTAGATATAATGTTTATTTCTTTATTTTCAGGCCAATGCAGTTCCCTCATTTAAAAACATAATCAAAATCTCTACTAGAGCAGATGCAGTCTTTAATATGTGGCTCATAGCTGAGTTCAGGTTGTCACATATTTTATCAGTATGAAACATTTTTTATTAACAGATTAACATATAAATCTATTCATAAATCACCTTCCAAATCTGCACCCAAAACTTCTCACTCTCAGCCTAGAGGTTTAAAGGTATTCCATAATAAAGCTTATATTGCCTGGAAAAACTTTCTGTTAAATTCAGCTATTTATTCTTATGGTTTCGTGTCCCCAAATAAAATCTACTCCCTGAATATTCCCTTCCTTAAAACGTTTGGTCAAGAGCTAGATTGCAGCTTTCAGGTGCAAGTCTTCCTTCCCAAGATTTATGTAAGAGAGAAATTTCTTTGTGGAGTGAGAGATGAGGGACGAAAATAATTCATGTCAGACTGGAGGTGATCATGTCTGAAGGCCACACCTCATCCTTCAAGGACACACTTCTCCAGCTCCTCACTGCAGGGAACTGTACTCTGTGATGGGCTCCAGCATCTGCTGTTGGGAACCAAACTTCTGCTGATGTTACTCATCAGCTGAAGTTCAGAGAGCAGAAAAAGCAAATCTCTCACACTCCATAGTGTTGAGTGGTTTCTGAACACAGCATCCCCTCTCTGTCTGAGAGAACCCAGCTCATGAGTCCATTTATAATCAGCAAAGCTTTTAAGCCCAGGTTTAACTTTAAATAAATGCCAGTTTTCCTTTGAGAAGTCTCTGATTTAAGAACATACTGCACGCTCTAGTGAGTAAAAATGTTTCAATATGCACATTCATAGGTCTGCTAAACTGGCTCAGAGTGTACTGTCTAGTCATGATCAATCTAATTGCTCTCTAAAGTGAGTATTTAGGCATGGTATAGGAACTTCTTCTATATATATATTTACATATCTATTTTTATATATGTACCCATACACAGGAGGATCACATACATAGGGTATAGCACCCCTATAGTGGAGGTCCAGGAGCTGTACCTGTTTGGATTTGTACTTTAAGCAGGGCAGCCTTCTTGGAGTGAGTGAAGGCCATGGAGCTGATTTGCATCCAGAGGGGAACTACCCTGTTATGCTTGCACAGTAAAGTGAGAGGTTTACATGATGAATGTCAGCTGTGGATTGCCAGCCTGCTTCCCTGGGTAATTTGTTAGTTGTCATTCCCTCCTTCCCTGCCTCACCTCACCTAGAAGCCAAAATTACTGCAGGGGTAGTCTTGGTCTTTATCAGCAGACATTGTGAGCAGGATTTAGAAACTGAGAATTTAATTAGCTGCTGAAGTCACTTACTGATAACAGTAGCATATTGGACTCTTTATTTGATATAACCCTGTCAGGCATTTTATGTGTAGGGAATGAAGACTAATGCTCTTATTTCTTGCAACTTACAGTCAGGACCATTAGACATCCTTTAGAAAGGGAAGAGAAAAAAATGAAAATCAAAAGAAAAATAAATTCCTTGGACTTCTCATTTCCTGTCACCAATGTTGCTTCTTTATCATTGCAAAATATATTTTGGTTTGCATGTTTAGCCCTTTTTTTCTCTGTGGGCTGCTTCCCACTCCAGCAGCTCCAGGAGGCTCTGGGGGATCTGCATGTGCTTATGGCTGTCCCCTGCTCTGACACACTCACTCATCTGTGGCTGCTGTCAACAAACCCAGCCCTGCAGATGTTCTGAGAGGCAAATCAGCCTCTCGTTGTAGGCAACACCTTACCTAAGCCAACATTTATACAAAATGAGATTTATATAAAAATACGCTTTTAAAATTCTTATTGCTTCAGGTATGTGGGATATTTTTAGACATGGGAGTGGTTTATTCGCTGGCTGTAAAGGCTGGCGTACTGCAAGGCACAGGAAGCGATTCCGAGTTGCTGCTGTCGCAGTTAAGGCTCTGTGGCACGATCGTTGTGGAGGGCTCCGGCACAGGATGGGTTTAACGCAGCACCTTGACTGAGAGCAGTCGCTGTGGGAGCAGTGACCTATCGAGTTCCACACGCGAGCACAGCCAGCTCCCGCTGCACCCTGTCCTGGCGGGGAGCGGATCCCTCCCGCAGCCTCCCCGCTCGGCAAGCCCGGCTTTGTGGCGGTGGGAGCTGCCCGCCCACGGATCCCAGCACAGGTCCTGCATCCTGCTGGGGCTGCGGCTGCTCAGCGCTCTGCGCTCAGTGAAGGGCTCCTCCTGCCTGGGACACGGCGTCCCGACCCATCCCCGGCGTGGGAGCTGAGCCGCACACGCTGGGAAGTCAGAAGAGGAGTCCTTGGGCATCTTACAAGATGAGCGGTGGAGTACGTGGGCCAATTACTGCAAAAAAAACCCAGCAGGTTGGCGCTTTTAAAAGACTGGGAATACAGAGGAATATCTACATTTTATTCTCAAAGCAGAGCTTAAGAGAGATCTAAATGATTCGTGTCCCTTGCCCTGGCTCTCTGCACAGGATTAAGTTTGACCCTGTTAGCATCCAGTCATTTATAATGAGAGCATTAAAAAATCACCATTTATTGATTTGCATCTCTCAAGGGCCCACAAATGACCTCACATTTCCTCTAAAACCAACTGTTGAGCTCTTTACAAAAAAGAAAAAAAATATTTTATAGTAAACATATTTCATATTACCATGTGTGTTTTTTTCCCTAGGTAAATAATCTTCTTTTCTCTGTTAGTAACAGTTTAGCTGATGTGTGTTTTACAGCTTCTTTTAAGCGCAGCAGTTCTGAATGACTAATAGGAGGGGATTATTGGAGCTGTGGAGCAGTCACAGATGTGGCCTGCACAGCTGTTACCAGACACCCAGAGCTGGGGAGCTGAGATGGGAACGTTTGCTCATCACTCCCACAGGATATTGATCCTGTCTCAGCATGGCAGGTGTAGCTGAATCCCCGAATCCTTTGAAACCCTCAAAGAGCTTTGGCCTCCAAGGTTTCACCTGCCTTCCCCAGGCTGAGGTCAAGGAGAGCACAACCCACACACTAAGAGGACAGATGGGTAAACAGGCACAACCTTGACTATACCTGTGGCATCTCCAGCCACCCTGACTGGAGAAGGATGGAAAGTTTGCAGGTTCAGAAACCTTTCTTTGGCTGGAGGAGAAGCAGCAGCAAACCTGCAGCTGAACAAGATCAGGCAATAGCTGCTGTGGGTAGCCTGCTAATGGGTGGGCAATGGGAAAGGAAAGGTGGGTTATATCACTGGAGGAGGGCGAGCGAATGTGGCTGTGGGGCATAAATGAGTTGCTGGGTGCCACTGTAGCTTGAGCAGTTAATAGGAGCAATGATCTTAAGTTACACTACTGTCACCGAAATGCTTCTTTCATCTAGAAGCTACCACACCATGGTTATAGCTATCTGTTACATCTTTATCAGTGACACGACCAAGTAGAGACTATTCTGAGACTGAGGAGACCAAGTGTGAGGAGTCAGGGGAAGGGCATATGCAAAAAAATGACATATTTATCTCCATTCTCTGCAAGGAGAGTTTGGATAGCATGGGCTGGCTGCTTCACTTACAGACAGCTGTGAAGAGGTAAGGTGGTTTCCAGCTATCCCCAGTCAGAGCTTTCTTTTCTCCACATGTGAAGCTGAGAAAATGACACTTCGTCCTTTTGAAACGCTCTGAAATATGTGGCTTTCTGTTTAAGATCTTAATGTTATATGTGATTACATGCACTTGTAAATGTAGGAAATTTTCCATAACTGTGAGCCTACAAAATTGTCATATTCTGATTTAAAGTAGATGTAGTATTAAGCAGTTGTTATATTCGCCTCTGCTTTTTAGGTAAGCAATTAGGCAATTCCAGCATGTCTATGTGTTTAAAATGGACCCCTTTTTCACTAGTTGTTTTCTAAACATTTTGAATTAAAACCTTTGAATGTAAGAATAGAATAGTTGGGGTCTGCTGGGGAAAAATGCTGTACAAATGTATCCCTTCAGATAAAAATACTTAGAATATGAATAAATCTGCAAACTCATGTAACAAAGAGAACAGCTTGGAAGGAATGTGGGGGAGGGTTAATAAAAATATGTTTTTGTCAGATACACTTTTCTGTCAATAATTCCATACATTATTTTAATTATTAATTATTTGCTTCAGACAGGAGACAAAGTAAGGTTTTGGGGTTTTAGAAAAAGAGTACTTTACTTCCTTATAAGTAAGGAAAAAGGGCTGACAGGTCTGCAGCCATTTGAATAGGCTGCAAGGTCACCCAGAAAGAAGTGATTTAAGCTTTATGAAGAATGTGGGGAAAAAAAAATCTTAAGTTAGCCTGGGATAATGAAGAGACAAACTGCAATTGCCTAAGAGGAGAGAATTTTGATATATGGGGCAGAAAGGAATGATCAATGGTTCATAAATATAATAGTGGTAAACATAGTGACAGGAGAAAAAATGTATGTGGCTAATATAATTGTTACAAATTTAGTAGCTTTTGCTGTGAGATCAGTTATTGAGGATTTAAGAACAAGGAAAAGAATTTTTTTTCAATAGAAGATAAATGTGAAAGCTTTGAAAACCACCAGAAAGGAGCTAGATGGAAGAAGCACAAAGAAGTATGCTGCATTAATCCTATTGTAGAAGCATTTTGTATTCCCTCATCTTAATTATAGGGCATATTCTCAAAACTCATTTGTGGAATCTTTGACCTTCATAGAGGTCAAATGCAAATGTGCTGGAGGTGAAGGAAGAGCCAGGTGGAAGTGGGAATGTAAGGGCAGGACTCAAACTGAAGGAAATTGAAAAATAAATCCTGGGTTGCCAGGAGAGTGAAGACTGGAGAACAGAACAGAGGATCTGGGAGGAAGGAATAAAAGACACTGCACCAGAGCCACCTTTGCAGGAGAAGGAGCAAATACATTCCTTGTTGAGATGAAGCTTGGCAGAGCTCACTGAAGCATCAGGTGCTGACGTCTGGTGTTGGAAAAGAGGAGGCAGAAGCAAGGCAAACTGTGACAGACCAAGCAGGGAGTCTGAAGGCATCTGCTTCCCAGCCTTAGGAGGAAGATGGGTGGATGGATGCCGAGCACAGTGGTCAGGTTCTGGCCGCTGGCAGTGGCAGCAGGCAGGTGCTATGTCCAGCTGGGCTGGGCAGTGAGGGTGTAGTAGGGCTTAGAAGCACTTGAAATTTTGGTGGTGGGACAGGAGTGGCAGAGAGCCATCTTCCCTAATGTTGCAGTCCAGTTTTGATTTCAGCTGTAGTGCACTTCCAATAAACAATAGATTTGAGAAATACCATTTGGATTCTTCATAAATCAACCCCATTGCTTCTTTTCCCCAAACTGTGACTCCTTGCTCTTCTCTGAGACAAGTATTTGATTTATACTGATCAAGTGCTGGACTCACCCACTGTATATGCTGCTGGGGATGTGGTGGTATTTGAATTCTGAAGCTCTTGATATGAGGAAATTGAGAGATTCAGGTCCTTTTTGGCTTGTCATTTCCCTACTGACCACTGAAAAGTATTGCTGCATCTGTGGATAACTGTAGCCTCCTTAGAGCCTTCCAGTGTATTTAGTACTGGATGGATGTTGGCTTCACACTTAATTGGAAGTGCTGGGGAGAGGAGTTGGAGGCAGGATACAGGGAATTCTACACTTTTGGTTCTTCACTTTTTCTGTATTTAAGTGTTCCTTGCTGATGGAGCACAGATGGTCTTAGATTAAGGAAAATACATGCCAGAACTGCAGGCTAGGCTCAGACTGGGAGTTAAGCTTGACATGAAACAAGCAGAAGGCTGTAATTAGCTTATCAAGAACGTTAGGCACCTGGTGGAGGACAGCAGAGATGTAATGCGCAATGTAGCTATAGAACAATAAAAAAGTACTGAAATCTCTTTTATTAAACATGGAGGACTTTTCATTGCTGACTTTCCCTTCCAGCCCAGCCTGGTAATTTCTGAAAGGTTCTACTTATTCTTGGTTATTAGTGATTTATCAAAAATGGCGTTTTCTGACAGTTTGTGATGCTGAGCACCAAACCCCATAGAAGCCAGAGAGTCTAAAGGTCGAAATCTATGTGTGCTGCCAACACACCTTCCTGGGAAGCTTACACCACACTTGCCTGTGCACCATGTGTACTCCCTGATTGCAAATATCAGTCATCTCACTGGTCCCTCTTGTTGTTTCTGCCTGTTTTTTGCAGCCATGTGTTGTGTTTCACCTCTACCCTAGGATTTAGGCTCACTGGGGCAGAATTGGCTTTTAATTTTTTAGCAGAAATGCCTAGCAGTATGCAGCTGAGTAGTCCATGTGCTTCATGTGTTTCTGCAGTAGACATCAAAATCATAGTAGGAACAAGGTCTAGATATTTTTTCTGGGTGTGCTAGAAAACAAATGGAAATTCAGACATGCATCTGCTGAACTGAATAGGGAAAGTACAAAGACTCCTTTCTACCCATATTATTGAAGCTCAAAAGCTATTACTTTATATTGGGGAAGAGCAAGAGGGAGAGTCTGGTTTCACTTAAGTTCCTGTGGTACAGGCAGGCTCAGGCAGGATCTCTGTTTTCAGCCAGCCTTGCAAAACTTTCCCAATCTCTCTGGCTTGCACAAGACTGGCCTTGGCTCATTAAAGTAGTCTCAAAGCTTTCGTTTGGTCTCAATAATGCAGCTTTCACTTAATTAAAGATTTCCAGTGCCTTTTTTTTTTCCCTTTTGGTTGTACTACACTAAGCCTAAGTGCACAACCAGAAAAGAATGTTGATAGGATAAAGTAAATCACATGCACATTTATTTGTTTAATTGTGCACTGCCCCCTTTTTTTTTCCAAGCCAAGGCAAGACTCAAACCATGTTCAACCTCTTACACAATTTTAATGAGAATATATTGCCATGTTTGTCATCTGAAAGAGTATTAGCACCCCCCAATGCAATAGATGAGATTTCCCTAAAGAAAAACAAGAGGCACAGAACAGTGAAAATGTCATCTTAGTTCTTCATTAGTCTCTTTAATACTGCAGGAAGTGCTGATTTTGATTCCTGAATCTTAGCCTAATTGTTGTGAGAATCAGATCCAAATTGGACAGTTCCTTAAACTTATTTTAGCTTCTTCTCAAAGCAAACAAATAAATGCTGAACAAGTATATTCAATGATGTAACCTGGAGAGGAATAAAAAATGCAAGACTTCCCCGCTTTAGAAAGCTGATAATACACAGAGGTTTCACATGTGCTTCAGCAATTACATTTTCGGTTTGAAGCATATAGAAAGATTGCTTTTCATAGCTGAACCCTTAACGCGGGTGCACAAAGTTGCACTCCGTTGACTGTGTAGGATTTGTCCATAAGCAGAGGGGGAGGGAATGAAAAAAATGCATAGTGGAGTACCCTTAACATCTCTCCATAAACAGTGAGTTTCAAAGAGTTACAATGGCAAGGAAACCCAGAGCAGAAAAGTGAAGGAGAACAAAATCGCTTTGCTTGATGCAGAAATACAAAGGAGACTATAGCCATGGTAAATTGATTTTGTACTGAATATGGGCTGGTCCATTGGAGGGGGTTTTGAACCTCCTACTCCAGAAATCATTGTGCAAAACAGTAAGAGGAGGCTGCTTAAAAGTCTTGTCACATCTATCAGCAGAGGCCACAAAGAAGAAGGAGGGATTTGGTTCTGAATGGTGACTCTGCCAAAGAACATAAAGGGGTGGAGATGGACATCTTTTGGCGGTAGAGGAGCCTCGAAAGAAGAATTGCTTCCACTATATCAGGGGAAACCACTGCTGTGACTCCATTCGTTGGCTCACTTAGAAATAGCTTGTTGTACCTTGTTTGTATCAACTGAAGAAAAGAAACCCCAAAACAAAGCCTGTTCTTTACAGAATAAACAGTGCTGGTGCTATGAGAAATAGTACTATGTGATACCCACCTGGCCAGTGACAACTGCACCTGCCTGTGCCTCAGCTGTATTTATATTCCTGACCTGTGCTTGACTGCAGTGAAATTTTTCTTTAATTATTTTCCCCTCAGTATATTTAAACCTCTTTATTTAGTTATTTTATTGATTTAACATATAATCTTATGTCTCTGTAATCTCCAGTACATTTTGTAAATGTTTGTTATCCTAAGCTGTAAACTGAATGTGACATGGCAAGAAACCAAATTCTACTGTGGCTGTTAATTACCCAGTGTGCTAAAAGCTCATCTTAGTTTCTGTATGCTTTTGGTCTGCACTAATAGGAAAAACAGAGTCATCTTTCCCCGACATCCCCTCTGCTGTTCTCCAGTTCTAGATGTCATCATTCATTCTAAACTGGCTACAGGTGGGAGCTTCAAGGTCTTTTTTCACTAGCACCCCAGCTTACTGAAACTATCAATTTATATTTGGGCCCATACATGCTTTTTCACGCTTAAAAACAATAGCGTTCATGGGAAAGATAAGCATTCCCATATAGAACTTGCAACTAAATCATTGCACTGTTAAGCACATGAAAGCAAAGTAGATGAAGTAGATCACCAAGTAAATGAAATCATTGTCACAGACTGACATTTTTCTTTACATAAAATGATAAAAATATAAACACTAGATAGTGGAAACAGAAATGCAGTGCCATCTTTATCTCTCTCCTTCAGAGCTGTATCTTCCTTCCAAAGCATCGTGTTGGCGTGCTCATCTAACATTGCTGTGTAAATATGTAACTGTCAAAGCTCAGCTTACAGTCAGAGCGGAGCGTGCACTCCTTTCTTTATCATTATGGACAGCTCTGCATTCCATCATCTTTGTACCCTACACTGATTCCCCTCTCTTTGGATGTATCCTTGTGGCATTGCATTAGTGCTTGTTTTAAGGGTCTTCCACAAACCTGCTTATCACTGTCAGTAAGAGGTTTACCCTGCTTTGAATCAGCCCATTAAGCCAGCATCTCTCCTGCCCTTGGTTAATGTGTGTTTTCCTCTTGCTTTCTCCCATTTGTGTCCCCTTTGTGTCTCAGAAGAATCCCAGCCCTGATTTAATAAAATTGTTCTGGTTACGAAAACCTCACAATGAGTTATGTGGCTGCTGAGCTGTGACCTTTCCCTTTTGTGTGGTTGTGCTCTGTTGTCTCTCGGTGCTCCGCCGTCCACTGCTACCTGATGCCTCATTTATTATTGCACTTTACTTATAATGCATTTTGGCAAGGCTATACCTACACAGGCTTGTACAGGGAGTCCTGGGCTGCAGTGGAGGCTCACAGGTCCTATGAAAACTGCAAATTTGGATGACAAAATTCCATTATGTAAAAAAGCTCAAATTCTCTTCTGTATGGGATTCAGCATCAAGTTACAAATGTTTTACAGCAGAGTTACTGAAAATAAAGCAGTGGCAAGATAATCTGCGTGCTTCAAATACGAATTTTAGTTTGACAGCACCTAAGACAGAGCCGGCTGCTCCGTTGTAACATGTTCTTTGTACACTAAAATTCCTGAAGAGCTGAAAAAAGCTGTAATCTGTACATGGCTGTTGTTTATCTTAGAAAATACTGTTTTAGTTTTAGCACTTGGTATCAAATGTTCTTTACTAAATCTTTAGACAATCGTCTTTAATAATAAAACCTTGTACTTGTACAGTGCTTCCATTTGGATACACTGTAGAAACCGTGATCTGCTAAGCCTCATACAATGCTCCTTTTAGATAAGGGAATGCATAGTCTGGAGCTGTAAATTCCTACCTGACACTGCAGAGAGGGGGGAGTGTCAGATTTACAGACCTTATGTTGTTTAATGGAATCTCCTGCAGGACAAATGGAAGTTGAAGGCACAAAAACTCAAATTTCTTTTTGTAGATGAGACTGTGGCCATGCCCCAAGATGTCAGAAAGAAGTGGACAGGATACACGAAGTCTTGCCCATTGTTCTAATCTCTAACCCCACTGCCTCACGCACCACTGATTCAGTGGACGTATTTTATGACACTAGCAAAAAAATGCTGTCTAAGAAGTCATTTGTGCTAGACAGGAAAGTTTTTAGTCCTCAAGAGAGCAAAGGTCAGTGCTCATCTCTGCCTCTGACATGCTCAGTGGCTGTTCCTAGTCAGTTGACCCCTCTGTGCTTCTGGTTTTCCCTTCCTCCCATGTGCCTGTGTTTTCTGTTTAGATTGTAAATGGTCTCAGACAGAAATTCTCTCCCACAGTATGTTTATTGCCTAGAAATAAAGGGTCACAATCTCAGTTCACTCCTCTATGTGCTTCTATAATACAAGTAAATAACAAGGGACTTTGAAGCTGTGAAAGGGAGAAAACCAGGAACATTGACCAGCAAAGAATTCACAGCAGCTAAAAATGCTCTCTGAAAAAATAACATTTGCAGTGGAGAGCAGACTGTGCCTTTAGGCACAGACACACAACTGTGGTACATGGGTTTACCCACTTACTGCAGAGCTGCGCACAGGAGGAAAACTGTGAAGCATTTTATCTTGCATCTGAGATACAGGAGGACCATGAGCAGGGTGAGTGACCATGACTCAGCTGAGGTACAGGACCTCATTAGGGCTGGGATAACTTGATCAAAAGAGTAGAGCTCCCTTACTGGAGTCTGGGGCCCTGCTCTACCAGGTGTTAGAGTGGTGCCCTGTCCAGGTGTGCCTGGAAACATAAAGTGGGAGGACAGACTCTACTCTAAATCAGCAAGGCTTAAGAATGAAACCCAAGAGAACAAAGTCAGTCTTCTGAAAACTCTCCTCCCTATCTATTGGTCTGCTGAGTGCGGATGGACACCATTATTTTGTGCAACAGGTGAACCAGGGCAGAGGAACATACCTCAGACTACTGCATTTCTCTTTGCAAGGATGTGGTAACAGTCCAGGAGGCAGAGAAACATGAATATCCAAAGATGGTGTTATTTGGAACTGAGTGAAATATCCATTCTTAAAATGAGCACGTCCTTCTTTCTGATGGATTATTCCATCCTTACTATGCCAGTATGAAGCAGCCACTTCTTCTCTGGCATGAACGAGTGAGTGATTGTGTTCAGCAGCCAATAAATGCCAGGCCAAAAGCGATCGCTGTATAGCAAGATGCTGACATTTGTTTGTAGAGAGAAGGTCTGATTCAGAGATTAAGGTCGTGGGAACTGAAACCCACGGATGGATTTTTTCACTTGTTTGTTTGTTTGTTTGCCAACCTCCATCTTCCAAGTGTTACATTTAAGGTCTTCCCCAGCTGAGTTACTGTCCAGCCACTCCAGAAGAGCCATGTGACTGGGCCAGTCTGTTGTTGGGCTCTATGGGTTTAAATGGAGCAAACAGCTTGAGTTTTACATCTTGAAGGATCTGAGATCACTTAAGGGAAATCAATTAATAATTTGATAACACACAATGCAATTCCCTTCATCCAAACCCCCTCCTCTCCCCGCAATGAATCGACTGAATTCAGTGATCATTCCTCATACCTGTCACTGCACGCAGCAGTGATCTGCAATTTATATACTGCAGTGTGAAGCAGAACTAATTATTGAAGTTTGGCATTCTGTTCTTTCGGTATTAGTTATCTTTTTATCAGACATACTTATCACAGTTTTAATAAATTACCAGTGTTGGAACTTCAGAAATGGCCTCTAGGGTATTAAGCTACTGTGTTTTATTATAAAAAAGTTAGATTTCAAAAAGTTACTTTTTATGGAGCACTGTAAATGTTACTTGTCCTCAAGAGACGAGAACCAATGCTTCAAAAAGGGAATTTAACTTTCCACTTTTAGACTAAGGCAACAAGTATTTATGGAGAAGTTCTGGTGGATTACATAGAGAAGAAATAGCTAAAGAGTTGCAGAAATATTTTCACAGTAAACATCATAGAAATGGAAAAACCTCTTCATGGATTTTCTGCATCCAGCCTATAGAACTTCTTTGAAAGACTTTTTTATTCTAAGTGCTGTAAGACCCAGCATTTATCAATTTCTTTTAAATGCAACAGCATTTGCCCAGAGAGGGGTAGATCTACACTGCTGCCATATTATGTAGACACTACAAAGTATACAGAAACATAGGGGAACTGTTGCGAAATGGATTTGTCATTATCAGCAAGAATCTATGGGTGATATTTTAGACATCTGAAATCTGTTCATCAGTATGGATGTGTTGGAACCCTGAGTTCTGAGAATTTCAATCTTTCAGTGTTGACAAGCAATGATATTCAAAACAACATGGATGGAAAGACTGAGGCTGGCATCTTGTACAGGAATGAACCAGCCTCTGAGCAGCCACTGTGGGAATGACTCTGCGCCCCAATTTAGCAAAGTCCCTAAGAATGTGATTAAGCGAAACTGGTCCAGTTGGGTGTGTAAATATTTGCTTTATTTACATTACAGTTGGCAGATTTTATATGCAGGCCAGAAGCACAGTCCCTCCATGTTCTTCTCTCCGGAGACTCGAAGAAAAGTTTCCATACCTTGCTGTGAAATGAGCTGATCCAAAAAAATTTTGTGAATGTAAATAAAAGACGAAGAGATTTTTGGCCTGTACATGGAATTTAGGAAGCAAATTGGTTGGTTTTTTTCAGAGGTACCTTTTTCTGAACATACTAGTGCCTTGTACCGCTACTGGAAAGGAAGATGTAAATAAAAACCCAGGGAAAGGAATAACTCTGCCAGTTCAGGTCTCTAGTGCACAATAGCTGCCACAGCACAGCACCTCCTGCCCTCCTTCCTCATGCATAACTCAGCAAAGGGTGATGTGACTGGCAGGCTCTGCTCGGGGTGCCCTCGCAGCACAAGCAGAGAACCAAAATCACCTTGCAATCCGTGGGCAGGTTGGGAAGTCTCCTGTGGGCACTGTGGATGGTTGATGGAAATGGAAACTCCTGCGTCAGCAATCCCTGCACGCCCGAGCCTGGGACACAAGGTGCTGCTTTTGCTTCTGCATCTGCTGACAGTAGCAGAAACCTGAGGAACACAGTACCTTCTAGAAAAAACTGGCATCTCACAGAATCAGTACCTGATTTGGGGGAGGGGTTGGGGGGGGGGCTGCTTGTTTGTTTGTTTTGTGGTGGTTTTGTTTCTTGGGTTTGTTATTTTTTTCTAGTAAGCTTGTACTTGAGGGTTTTTTTGTTTCCTTTCAAACATACACAATGTGCATTCTGGTATTACACATTTTTCTCCTAATAGGAGAGAACAGCGTGATTGTGGGTCTGTCTGCGGGCATGAAACTGGTTTGCATGGAGCACTTGTTTCACTGAAGTGAGGTTGGTAACAGATAGATAGGTTTGTAATAAAACACCATAGATAGGTCTAATTAACAATGGGTTTAGTTGATAAATATGTATGTAACATTCTCCTCCAATCTTAACTTTCCAGCTTTAAACCAATGTTCTGGTTTTGCATGAAAACCTGCAACCTGTGTTGTGCAAGTACAGTGCAGGGATTAGTGAATGCATAATCTATAAATTCATACTGTGGTGTTGAAGTAATTATAAATTGCTGACCTGAGTGTAAAAGCTGGTCCATAGAAGTCTAAGAAATTTTCACATTAGCAGTTGAGGATGCACATAACTATTGATAACAAGACTTGCTAGTGACAGGCAGGCACTTTGGATGCCAGCACCGGGATGTGCAGGTAATTAAATAAATGTATCTAGAAAGCTGCTCTCAGCAGTGTGTGCTGAATAACTGATGTGACAGCACATGATGAGCTAGAATTCTAGAGCACTGTTGATCTGCAGTCAGAACTGGTAGCAAACTGTGAAGCTCATAATTTATTGGGAGAGACATTAACTCTTTCTCTCTGTGTCCGGGTGTGACCTCTGAATATTCAGATATGCACTGAATAGTGGCTATTGTGGCCCATTCCTGTTAATTTCTAGTTGGGCAATGTTGCACCAGGTACATGTGATTGTATACACGACTGCTTCTCTGTGATTGTCTCCTTCATGGGACTCCTAAAAATGCAGAAATAATACACAAACATTCAATTTTTATTTTTTTAATAATTGAGAAAATCTGCCTGTGTAGAACTCAAGAAACAGAGATGTGAAGGACCATCTGTCCTTGCACATAGGCTGAAGGAAGGCACATTTATTTGCATTTTCAGTTCAGGGCCAAAGTTGCTTGTCCTCTGGTGTCTGTCTGCACAGGTGGCTGGGCAGTCCTGCCCCTGGTTTGCGTGGCTCATCTTGCACAGCAGCTGCAGCCCTGAGCCGTTCCCTTCATATGGCACGTAAATCTGCGTACCCCATTCTGCAAATGGGCCATGTGGTTATAGGGGAGGTCCTCAAAGTGGCTGGAAACACTGTTAGAAACTGCTTTTCTTCTGGAAATGCATGAGGGAAGAGATACTTGAGAGTTTGTAAGGAGGTAGCATGAAAAGCTGGAGTGCTCTTGATAAGGATGTAATGGGAGGAATTGCTGACACCCTGACAGCCAAAAAAGCTGTTTGTTTGGTTGCTTAAGCACATGGTAAGTACATATTGTCCTGTATTTGGATATAGCCCTGCTTCAAGGTTTGTCATGTCTTCATCCAGACTGTCTTCCATGACGCCATGAAAGTTGTTTTATTGCATTTGGGTCCAGAGATGTGTACTGCTTTTGACTGACATATGTAGCAGGAGTTATAAAAATAATGCCAGATGTGTTTTCTGGGGCTGAGAAACTTAAATGTCTCAGACAACTGAGAAAATTAATCATAAATTCAGAATGATATCCCAACAGAGTGACCAAAAACATCTGGTGGATACAGTTTGTACCTCATCCAAGTGTGCAGAGGCAGTTAAAGCAGTAAAAAAAGAGAGAAAATAATTTGATTTATTAAGGGAGACGAGGAAAGGGAGGAGAGGCACCTAAGCCATTGTTCAAGAACCTGGCTTTTGAAAAGTATTATGATCAGGTAAGGAAGCAAAAGTACAAAGCATCTCTTACAGTGCTGTGGTGTCATGCAAGTATTAAATAGGTCTCTGCCTCACTGATAAATACATGGGTACACACAGATGCACTCCAGAGAGAGACATCTTTCTGAAAGTTGCTCTGTCAAATGTTCATTAATTTGATCCTGGGACAAAATGGATCTAAGGCAGAGGAAGAACATATGCTCATCTCTGGAGGAGGGGCTTGGATACACCAGTGAGAGGATACAGAGCACCAGCATCACACAGAGAGTTTGCACAGAGGAGACCAAGGCAACAGAGGTGACAAGGATGAGACATTTTGACCTGAAAAGACAGCTGATCAGTCAAGTAAAGGAACCAAACAATGCTGGAGAGCTCATGTGAGAGCCCCAGGCTCAGAGGTCTGAGCCTAGCCAGGTCCAAGCCACAGGCCATGGCCACAGATGTGTGTGGGCTCCTGGGAGTCCAGCACAAGGCCTTGTCTAGGCTGTAGGTCAGCAGACCTTGCAGTACAAATATTTAAGTGCACACTAGCTGCTTGGCTTTGCAATTATACTTTTATTATTGTCAAGATGTTCTGCTTTGCAGGGTCATGAATATTTTCTTTGAGTCACCAGAGGTCATTGGAGTTACTCAGCCCTCAAGCTAGCTCCTCCCTGTCCTAACAAAGACGTGTGGGACTTGTAAAACATATTCTGGATTGCCATATTGCTTAATTATCCGCTTAGCTCTAATGAAGTGCACCCTGACTAATGGTGCAGTCACAAACAACATGTTGCTATAATTTGGGCCATCACCAAGATCTTCTTTATCACTAGACTCATCAAGGTAGTGCTTCAGAAGGCTGAAGGGCAATGTGCCTAATAAAAGAAAACATTTAGACACATCAGAACATGGCTGGAGGAGAACAGTGCTCTGACTAGAGCTACATTTGCAACATGCCTGGAAATTCTGTGGTGCAGGTGTCTGGCAGGAAGAGCTGGGTGACCCCTGGGAGGCCAAATTCTTCTGTGTTGCATTGCTGCAATCCCAGATGACCCAGAGTATTTGCAGAGAAGCAGCATCGATTGCTGAAGCAACCAACGATTTTTGTTTTCATTTTCTCCTGTCAAGCACTGTTAAGGTGAACTGGGCTGTACAATGGAAAGTTCTCTGTCTCTGGTTTTGAAATGGGAAGAAGGGCCTTCCAGTAAGCAATTTCTTTTCTGAATATCGTTCTCTTTTTTTTTTTTAATTAAAATTGTCGAAACTTGATTGAAGGTACAAGGACACTCTAGTTTAATGAGCATGGGCTAGAGCTGGGATTGCAGATCAAAATGCTGCTGTGCAGTTGCTCTTCTGGTGTCAAGGGCCCCTGGTAGCCACCAGGCAAAATTCCTTGTTCTCCTATGATGGCTTACAGTGTGAGCTCTGTCACCCAGCGACATTCGCTCTCAGGATATGACTGAATGATGCTTTTCAGCAAGGACTTATCCCAGCTCTCACAAAAACACTTCTGAGGCACAAGCTTTTGGCCTTCACCATGGATTGGACTGCAGTATATGGGAGGTACTTCCCAAGTGGCTTCCAGGGAAAGACCTGTGCTCTTCCCTTCTCACCAGATCTTTGCCTGTGCTCGTAAAGTCTTTATTTCAAGCCAAACTGAATGGAATGCTCAGCTAATGGAGAGATGCCTTTTTTTTTTTTCCTTTTGGAATGAGATAGAAATATTGTTTCCCCAAATGTTGTATATAAATGCATTTCCTGGCTGGTTGCATTTCTTGTAGGTCTGAATGAGTGCCTTCATGGACCTGAGCTGGGAGTGGGAAAATTCATCCTCTCTTTTTAGTGGTTTCCCAACTTTCTCCTGCAAAAAACTGGATTTATCATGTATCAAGGGGACAATTTCCATGGCAGCCCAGGGTTTAAAAAGTATATTGGCTGCAGTGAGAAGTTCAAGAAGAGTTCAGATCCGGACCGAACTTTGAAGCTATTTCCTTTGTTGGTAATGGACTGAGGAAAATAAAAATAAAGAAAACCTGGCTCTGTTAGGGGAGCTTTGGATCTTTATCTGAACTTTGTGAGCCTGGCCTTTCCTATGTAACAGAGCTATTTTTCTGGTACTCAGAATGACGTATTATGTATAGTATGGATATTTATATGTATTTTCACCTCCAGCTAACAACACCTGGTTGAATTTGTTACGACTATTTTTAAAAAGCGCTGAAGGGAGGAAAACTGGGGAGGGCACTGAATAGTTTGGAATGTTGCTAAATATTTTAAATCTAAAAGTTCTCTCTAATGCAGCTTTTCTGGTCTTGACTTTTCTTGTGAAGGAAGGGGCTGTTCATTCTGAAGAAGTCAGAGGCAACTGGGGACCACACATGCTCTCAGCCCCCAGTCAATAGTGCCCTCAGCCCTAATGTGTTTTACTCTACCTCAGGACCTGACCCCACTTGTCTGGCATCACAAATCACCATCAACCTTTCTCCCCTCTTCCCACCTCTCTGGGTTTCACCTGTCAGCTCCCAGTTTTGATCCAGCTTGATTCATTCCAGGGTTATTTAAAAGGTGATAATCTTGGGGGTAAATTTAAGAAGACCAACAGATTTGTGCAGAACTGTTGGACTTTGCTGTAGGGAAGTTTTCTTTCTGGTGATGAAAGCTGGGGGTTTATACAGCACTGTCCTCTTTAAAAAGAATGTGATGACTTGGTGTGTGGGGCTTATGTCTTGGACCTTCCAGCTGAATGATGATCAGAAGTTATATTTACATGTAAATTAAAGGCTGTCCTCTGTGAACATCCCAGTTGCCACTGCATCCCACTGCCTCTGGACTTCTCATCTATTTATCATTTGTGTGCTCTGTGAGCACAGTGGGAGTTAGATACATGTTTACTGTCACAATGCTGCTTTTAAATTGGGCTGTGTGAATTGGCTGGAGATACTTGCTTTTGTTTTGGGACTCTCCAGACATGGTGGTTGGTGGCGTTCCTGCGTGACTTGTGCATTTTGGTTTTTCAGGCAACAGCATGGGGTTCAGATGAGGACACCAGGAGGTCCTGTCAAAGTAAAGGGAAAACAGAGGTAAGTTTTGCTTTGCTACAATGATGTTACGGGTAAATATATTTGCAACATGTGAAATCCACACAGAGAATGTCTGACACCAGTTCGAGCTTGCAAATTTGCAGCAGTTTAGCTCTCCTACCACATGTGTATAAGCACCACCAAGCAAGCCACTTCAAAGGCCCCCTGTCCAAGTTATTACACTTGCTCTGCATGAAATTGAAAGGTGATTTCACTGCTGGAGAGGACACAATTTGTAACACATCAGGGAGCAGAGTGGTGGCAAGCCAGGGGTAGCATCCTGCAGTGGGGTGTGAGGCCAGGAAGGTTGGCTTAGCCCAGGTCCTTAGCAATGAGCCACTGGCATTCAGCCCCATGGGATTCAATGCTTGCTTGCAGTTAGTGTTCATAGTTGTGTAATTCCCTGGAAGGTGTGGATTGAATCTGCTAGCACACTGCAGTCTCTTCAGGTTGAATGTCACAGAGCTGCTTCAGAGGCAGGTGCACTCTGTTAAACTGCAGTTTGAAGTAAGAATTACTTGAACTAGCACGTGCTGTCCCAGAAGTCCAGAGTTTGCAGGCATTTCTGATTCAGCCACAGGGCCTTTCCACTCTTCTTCTGAGAAGCTAAAACAAAGGCATCTATCTAAAAGCAGGAAATGTTTTTGATTTTCAAATGTGATATTTGTGCTCTTCAAAAATCTTCAGGCTTCAGCTGAACCCTCTGGTTGCTATTGTGCTTAATACAACACTGCAAAGAGCTCTCAGTCCAAACCAGAGGAGCTGGACAAGGGATAAGACAGGATAAGCAAAATCTTTGCTTAGACACGGACAATCAAGCAGAGAGTGATTGTGTGGCTGGCCCAAAATGCTAGAATCTGCCACATTCCAGTTTGCTGCTTTAAACACAGGATTATCTGATCTTCCATTGACAATAATTTTATATAATAAACTTTATGTGGTTACTGTATTAACTTGTTTATACACACACACACAAAAAAGCTAGCAGATAGGCAACAATTTGCTTCATGTAGCTGTGGAGAACAGGAGTATGGGTATCCTAGAACATATGCTAGAGTTTCATGTAGAAACTACATTATGCAGGAAATCAACATGGAGGCAAAATGGATTGGGATGGGCAAACACCAAACACGGCCAGCAATGATAATAAGTAGGACAAAATTGAAAAACTCCAAAATCTAAGACATGAGGAATTTTTGAATTTATGGTATTTGCACGTTAGATGTGCAAAGAAAGGCTTTTCCTCTTTTCTTCCTTTGTAAAGTACGTAAGATTTAAGTTGTATCCTGTTGTTCATGAAGAATTTAAATTTGTAACCCGGAATTATTTTGTCAACCCCTGGATAAAGCCATGCATGTGACTGAACAAATTCTAGGGTAATTTCAATCTATCTTTGTTACTGTTATGCCAAAAGTAACCAATGGTCTGAGTATCTTCACTGCTGCCTTCTCACACTGCAAAGGGTTTGCAAAAAAATTTCTTGAGGATAATGCTCTGAACAGCTGAGTTTATGCTGATTATGAAACAGAGCTTGAAATCATTTGGTGGGTCCAGTGACCATGAGTGAAGTTTGGAGGAACAGTAATTAAACTGACTGTTAGGCACTTCTTGTCATACTAATTATGGCAAACAAAGGTGTTGACTAAGAGTCTGACAAGAAGACAGGAAGGCACAAAGGCAGAAGGATTCTGCAGTAGCTAAGCAAACACTGATCTCCCAGGTCTGTATCTACTCTAACCCGTGTGTCCACAGCTGAGTCCCCCTGTACATTCATTGTTAGTTACACTGCAGAGAAATGATTCAGCACCATCAAAAATACCAGTCTAGGCAGCAATGAAGTGCCCTACTCCAGCTAAGTCCAGATCTGACCCAGCATCTCTGCCCTTGGCTGGGTAAAGGGAGCAGGTGAGGGCAGCACTATTGCGAACATCCCTGATTCTGCTGTGCAATGGTGGTACAAGATGCAGAGCTCTGTCTCCCTCAGCTCTGCTTTGTCAAAACTTGACTAATGGCAGGTTTCTACCCAGCACAGATGATTTGATGATAAATATATTATGGATTGTCAAGCACTTATATATGTGGTGATAGAGGCTAGAAATAAGGAGAACCTTTGGCTCTTACATTAATTCACAGTGTAGTTTGCCTAAGTTATATGACTGGCACAGTTTCCTTGCCCATTTAATAATGTATGTAGTTTAGCTGAAGCTTTCAAAACTGCCTCATGTATTAAAATGCCTTTTTTATTGTGCCTGGTGAGTATCTAAATAAGATTCTTCCTGCTGCTTAGGAACTCTCTTCCTAAAATGCACAGAGCTGTACCCTATCAAAAATAAAAACCACAAGAATAAAAGCCAAAAATGCATATCACAGAAGTGTAATTATTATGGTATAGTAGTTACTTCACATTTGAGTACCTATTGTCTAGAGAAAAGGCAGATGAAAAATCTCAAATACAAGGTTAGAAGGTACCATTTTTTCTGACACCTCTGGCCATAAATTTCACTTGCTTATTCCTAAATGGAGCTCAGTACCTGAACTTGTCTGCTGTACATTTTTAAAAAAGATGGAAAGTTTTGCTCTGAAGCCCTGAAGCAAATGTGCTGCCTGTGCTTTGCTGGCTTGTTCTAATGGCAGATCACCTTTCCTGTTAACATGTATTTTAATTTTGATTTGGACCTGGCTTCAGTTTTTAAGTGGCTGGGTTTCATTCTGCCCTTGTCTGGTAGATTAAAGAGCCCTTTAGTTACGAATATTTATTGTTTACAGAGGCACTTATGTGCTCTTGTCAATGCAGCACTTAGGCTTTTTGATAAAGTAAAAAGATGAGTTCTACAAGCCTCTTTCTCTAAGTCATTTTTCTACTGCCCTTGAATACTTTTTATCTGTTTTCTGCACACTCCAATTTTTCACTTGTATTCCCTTGTCAATCTCTCTAATGCCTGAGTGTGATTAAAACAGCCTTTCACCCTCCTCAGTTCATATACATGGTGGTTTTGTAAGCTCCTCTGCCGCAGAAGATCACGCAGAATTGCCTGGCCACTGTGACCACTAAATCCTTTTCATAGTTACTACTCTTGGGATGTAATCTCCATGCTTATACAAAAAGCCCTTTTGTTCCTCTTTCTTTGATGCATAATATCATTAAAAAATGTATTTTATTTGTTGGGTCCAGCTCACCGACCATCCTGGCACATATGACTATATGTATACACAGTGAGGCACTGGCCTCATTGATAGTTGCTACTTTTGCCATCTCTGGGGTAAGTGTTTGTTAAGAAAAATGTTGATACTGGGCTGGTACCACCCCAGCTGCGGCTGCACTAGAACTGCATGTTTGTGAGTGATTTCATTTCGAGGATTTTTTTCATCACAGTCATTTATCAGATTTTAATCACTTAATGTATAAGTTCCTGAACCTGATTTTAAAATTAACTCTCTGCAATAAATCATGCAGTATTAAAACAAACACCTCAAAAAAGTCTCTTTTATTGATGTTATTTTTATCAACTAAAACTTGTGGTTTCCTCAAAGAAGCATACATGCTTTGCTTGCCATGTCTCTGGAGAGCCATGCTGGCTTCCACAAGTAATCATTCTTATTTTTGCAGCATTTATAGAGCGTAGCATGACCAATATCTTTAAACTGTCCCCTGGAAAACATCCACATTATGGAGAGACAGTGCAGAGAACAAAGTCAGTGTTATGTTGCCTTTCTTTGTTTCTTCCAAATGAAATCATCCAGAGGTGATGATAAAATGAATGATGGATAGAGCAGAAGGGTAAGAGATGTATTTAATTTCATTAGGAGTTGCTCAGCTCCTAGTTTGTAATTGGTTTGTCTCTGCATAACATTCCCCATCCACCACATCTAAGGAATTTTGTCTGACATGGAAAATTGTGGCTTTTTAAACATTAGAACTTTGGTCTTTCTTTTGTCTAAGCACTGAATTATTTGTTAACTTTCCAAAAGCAGCACACCATCATTTTAAACTGTGTAAAGAAACCATTTGTGAAAATGGCAGCTCTTATGTTCTGCCCTAAGAGCTTTGTGTAGCCAGGAGGAAGATGATGCACTAATAACACTTCCTGAGCAAGACAGAAGTGAGAGAAATATCTGATAGGCATCCAGCTGGGCTGTCTCCCTGCATTGCCTGTATAGCTTCTAACCTTTTTTTTTAAGGTGTCATGTTGCTGTGGATGCACAAGGTTACAGGGAAGTCCTAGCCCAAGGCTACAATTCCAGTGGAATGGGATTGGTGCATAGAAATTGCTGAGCTAATGGAGGAATCAGCTATTTCAGGCCTTCCAGTGGCTCTGTGCCACACAGAGGATGCTTATCTGCTTATCTGGTGGAACTGGGAAACTCCACACCACTTAAGAATAATAGGCATCCAGGTAGGAGAGGCACCATAAAAATCTCCAGGGAAACAGAAATAACTGGGAGGCCATCAACTATTTTTATCCCCTTTGTACCTGCTCCTAGAGACCTGAACCTACATTCCTATTACTTCTGCTAAGCTGTCAATGCAGAATCAGCCCCCAAATAAATTTGATTAGAAGTCTATTAAAGAACATTTGGCTGGAAAAATCATTAGCAATTCTCTTTGCTATCTGTTGCACTCAGAGGAGAAGGGTAGTTTGGTTGGGGCCTTGGCTTAAACTGAGTAACAGAATTGCTTGTCCAAAGAAATAAATACAGATATCTGAGAGTGTATCAATAGCAGTGCTCAAGAACAAGTTAGGTCTTGATTGTTTTTTAATAAATTGGGATAAACTGCAGCAGATGCACTAAATGTTTGCTGTACTCTAAAATGTCACCGAAGGGGTAACTTGGAGTTCTGCTGGCTGATTCTCTGAACTCCAGGTTGTACTCCAGACTGTCAGACTGTCTGCAACAGCTATTTTTCTCATACAGGGTATAACTGTAAAATATATCAGTATGTGATGAAATAGTGTTAGCGTAAAAAAAAATAATTAAAAAGGAGATCTCTGACAACAGGGCTTGGGTAGTTTATTTAAGCTAGAAAGCCATTAAAGTAGTGTCTATATATAGCTATGCTTTCAAAGAAAAATGCATCTGTACAATGAGATTAAGGGTTTATAACATTTTAGAACTCTGGTGTTAAGAGATGACAGAATAAACAACTAAGAGGCATCTACAGCTGGCTTATTTGCAGAAACCTGAGACTTTTTAAATTTTACCTCAAATGGAAGCTGCAGGAGGTCAGCCCCTCCATTTGCTGATCTATCCACATGAATGAAGGCAGTAACAGGACACCACTCTTGTTTCTCAGGTTTGAATTGTGCTCTCAAAGCAACTTGACATCTCTGTGAGCTCAAAGGAGACCTGGTCCTGTCCACAGCATTCACAGCCAGTGGGTGAACAGTAACTCTAAATGTGACCGAAAAACAAACAAGAATAGGCTTAAACTGGTGGCAGGAAGGGGCTTCAGTGCAGTTTGTTCTGACTGTGAGATCCTGTGGCCTGTAGTGTTGAGCATTAGAAGTCATGTCCTCTTCCTTCCTAGGTAAACAAGGATCATTAGACTAGAGAAAAGTGATACCTTCTAAATTTATGGCCCTATCTCAATAAAGGGACCAATACCAGGTAATTCTGAGGAAGGAGCAAGAACCTCAAAATACATAACATGCAATTCATAGGAAAATCAGAAATATGCTTAATTCTCTGGCAGTGAGGCACAGGTTTTTATCAGCTCTGCCATATATTTAATAATAATCCTAACTAACATAACTGAGTTATTCTTATTAACCATATAAATATGCAGTCTTCCCCCTTTATTTAAAACCTTAATCTCTTGATCCCAGTAATATCTTCTGG
This sequence comes from Corvus hawaiiensis, assembly GCF_020740725.1. Classification (NCBI taxonomy): domain Eukaryota; kingdom Metazoa; phylum Chordata; class Aves; order Passeriformes; family Corvidae; genus Corvus; species Corvus hawaiiensis. Next base: position 29,669,145 of record NC_063219.1, on the reverse strand, counting down.
TGATGAGATTTGCAGACTGATCATACACAGATTTAACTGTCTGCTCCATAATGTGAGAGCAGGATCCAAATATTGTCTTGTCTGGACAGAGGTGGGTTCAAACTTGCCAAATTTTCTGCTTATATTAAAGCCCTTCTGAATTTTGCTTCCTGTGTGCAGAGTTTTCCAGCCACATGGAAGAAACTACATTAAATAGCTCCTATTTTCTGTAGGGGTTTGTGAGATCATTTTACTAACCAGTTGCCTCAGCTATGACTTGTTGCAGAGAGCACTGTATTGAATAACTTTTCAAAGCAAATCCAGGCTGGTTTAAAGAACACAGAAAGGAGGCTGTTCCTTGCTGTTTATTCTGAGAATGGGGTAGAAAGAAGATCTAATTAAATCTCCCAGACACCGTCTTGAGAAAAATCCTGCAAACTGGAGCATTTAAGTGGTTTTGTTTCTTCTTTGCTTTTGTTGGAGGCTTCATAGATAGGTGTGACAGGTACAGCAATAAGAAACATGAGATGAGCACTGTATTCCGCTTTGGGCCAGGCGGGTTGGAGAGATGTGGTCTGGTAGTGAGACCTTTGTGTCTGTCCTCTAACTCAGTGTGTCACCACAGAGAGTTTAGCACCTGCATTGTTTTGATTCACCCAGCTGAGAGAGCAGGGCAGACAATGTACATCTGTTTCAGAACATTGCTTTAAGTGTATAAATTGCTTTGAGACCAGTGCTTGAAATGAGCATATTATCATTGCTCTTCCTCCAGGAACATGGAGTGCTGCTACCATCATCAGTGAGGCAGGTCTGGGGGAAATGCCTGCTCAGTTAATTCACAGGAACAACTACAGGTGGACATGGCCCACACCAAATAGAATTGTTTTTAAGCAGTAAAAATGGAGTAAAAGTATGCAACAGATCCATCACTGCCAGTAGACTGCAGCAATGACCTTCCAGAGAAATTCTTTTTTGTGTGCTATCTTCTCAGCTGGGAAGATTTTTACAGAAATTGATGTTTGTTAATCTGTAATACAGTTCTGTGCAAATAAAGGGAATTCTCCAAATTAGGATTTTAGATTTTGGCTGGACAGGGCTTTAGTTAGGATTACTTTGTATTAGCAGGAAAATATACAACAATATAACTAGTCTTAGCTGGTTTAGGACAGAAGCTGTGCTCAGACCTTGCACAAAGAGAATGGTGTCAGTGGAGGGGGAGCAGATGGGTACTCTCTTACTGTGTGAAATTTGAGTACAGAATGGCATTCTAGGTTAGATGGCAAATCAATCATATTCTGAAAACAAAACTCTGTTGGGAGACGACCTAATACTTTTTTTTAACAGCATTCGCTTGAGAAATTTTAGTACTTTGCAGTCAAATATATAGTGGTCCTAAAATTATGTGGGATTGAATAACTGTACTCTACAGAAAGGGGAATTACCTTACCCAGTCATGAAATGCAGACATCTCTAGGCAGGGAGGAGCTGACAGAACTCCCAGCACCATGCAGCAATGGCAGGAGAGGGCAGAGAGGCTGGCAAGCCCTTTGTCTTGTTAAGGGAAGCAGTGAGACCACTATTCTCAACACACAGAAGGTGGCACAGTGCTTCTCAAAGTCCTGTTTGATAGACTGATACACCATCACCATGACTGATCTGCTTCTGAAATGAAGAGTTGACCCAGCTATGAATCTAAGCTCTCAGTTTTTGGGCAGCAGGAATCAGAATTGGGTATCTGATTCCTGCTGCCCCTCAAGACTAGCAGCACCTGCTCTGTGGCACTCTGTAGCCTCTCTCCAGGCTGGGCAAGTGCTCCTGGGCTGGCTCTGTGCCATTCAGAAGCAAGGATCACATATCATGCCCATGCAGTTGCCATCTGTTGCTAACACTGGCAGGTTTCTACGTTGAATCCTTTCTGTACAGCAAATGAAATAAGGTAGTGTGCAATCCAGCTAAGCAAGCCCCTTCCTTTCCAGATGATAGGAGGTGTTTTTACACTGCTGAGTCTTGCAAATGAAGTCTTCAGGGAAATGATCAACAGCGTGGAGTGCTGTGAGATGGGAGCTTGCAGAATGATTGCTGCTCACAGGAGGGAGAAGTGGTGTTTGCAGCTGTAGGCTCAACTTAGTGGCAAATGATGATCTATTGGAGGGAAGAAAGCAAAGCAGCCAGGGTAACCCAGATGAGGTTGCTATTTTCTAACAAGTTTCCTTTTCTGTTTCTGGTATAACACAATAGACTTTCTTCCCCTGGAGCCCAGTGGGTGCCAGTCATTGCTCATATCCTCTCCTCTGAGGTGGCCCAGGCCAGGCAGGCTGGTGCACATGGCTCATTGGGGCTCTTCGGGTGATCCTTGGGGCAGGTGGTTCTGGAGCCTCTTGCACTGCCTCTGGGAATTGCACGCTAGTCTCTCACCTCCCTTTTCCTGTGTGTATTGTTAGAAAGTTCCTGCCTTATGTGGCCTCTTCCTCCTCCGCTGCTTAACTCCAGGGGATGCTCAATTAGCCTGATCTGCACTCCACAGGTCTCTGGATATGAGGCACTGGGGAGAAAGAGAGACCATGGCTTGCTCTAACAACAGAAGGCGATTTTCTGAAAAAAAGGCAACTGCAGCCTTGTGCTGCCACCCCAGCACAGCGTGGGACAGCAGGATCCCCACACCTTTGGGGACTGCCATGTGGAGGGAGTTGCTTATAGGTACCAGCAAATGGTCAAGCAATTGAGATCGGGAATCTGCTATTTCTCACTGGCCTGGCCTGAAAGAGAAACTCCTTCTACCATTGAAAATCCTGAGCACACAATCCTCTGGGAGGCAGGAAGTAACAGCTTGTTCAAGCACGAGGTTCTCCTGACCAGCCTGGTCTATTAAAGAGAAGTTCCTGCTGTTTTCCTGCTGGCACTGGTTTGAATTATAGTGCAGACAGACCTGCTATCCTTCACTGGAATTTGTGTCTGGGTAATGTTTTCAAAGCTGCAGCATTACTGGGAAAATAGGTCAGAAGTATCATCGTGGAAAGAGGGAGAATCTCTCCTCCAATCTAAGCAGAGCACAGAAAGAGGCACTTGTAGCTATGACAGAATCAACCCGATGGATAACATCCTACCCCAGGACTGTGCAGGGCTGTGGTTAGAGAAATAACCAGCAAATTGGGCTTGCTCACTTAGACTGCTGGCTCCCTACAGCTGTGCACTGCTTGAGGCAACAAACCTCAGCCCAAGTTAGAGTCAAGGAAGGTGCATTCCTGCTGCAATACAGGTATTTTTAAAATGTAATAAATTTTTCAAATGTCCTTTGTCTCTGTCTTGTGTCCCTATAGGAAGAGTGCCAGAACTATGTTCGAGTGCTGATTGTTTATGGCAAGAAGGTCTTTACCTGTGGTACCAATGCCTTTTCACCTGTGTGTTCCAGTCGACAGGTCTGTTTTAGCTCTGTTACAGTGATGGAGAGGGTTGGATGCATGCTCTGGGGAAGGCCAGTCATTTGGCAGGCTATCATGGGTGCACAAAATGTGTTCTAAATGTAGCTGACTGAAATTATTTTGGTTTTCTTCTTTGGGCTACTCTGGGGCAATGAGTGCATCTGCAGTTGGGGAGCAAAAAGTTCATGTTATGGGTGAGTTGGGTCTGGACAAAGTGCTGCTCGTGTAAATCTTGGGTATGGCGCTGAAAATGAGGAATATAGACAAGCTTAGCTGTGAGTACCTACTGAGCTGAATACCTTAAAGTTTCTTTAAAATAAATGGCAAAACTCCCTTTGGATTCAAGGGAGGCAGGAGTAGGTCCAGAGAAATGTTTATTTGTATGTTTTTTTAAGGCCAGTATGTATTTAGGAGGTGTCTACGGAAGATTGAAAACCTGTGCCTGCGCCAGGAGCACCTGATTACACCAAGCGGGTTTGGGCTTTACTGGCTGGGGAATTACCCTTTGTACAAAGCAGTAGGATCAGTGAGGCTCAGACACAACTTCATACATTGGCAAACGATGGATGTAAAGATCAATTTTCAGTCATCACTAAGATTACCTTCTCATAGCTACCTGATTTTTAAAAATCAGGGATTTGCTAGTAGGTCCTCATGGGCAAACAAAATTCTCTATACCAGTAAGAAAGTCAGATGCTCTTTAAATTTTCTTCTCTCTCCTTTTAAATACAGGTAGGAAATCTCAGCAAAATCATTGACAGAATTAATGGAGTGGCTCGGTGCCCATACGACCCTCGGCATAACTCGACAGCGGTGATTACATCACGAGGAGAACTCTATGCTGCAACTGTGATTGATTTTTCTGGACGGGATCCTGCTATTTACCGCAGCCTTGGAAATGTTCCCCCACTTAGGACAGCACAATACAACTCCAAATGGCTCAATGGTAAAGTCATGTGGGTCACATCTGAGCAAGAGATATATTAAAGTCAGCTTGACAGGCTTGTAAATCTTTCTCTCTCTTTTCATATTGAGATCCAGAGTTATGATGGGGAAAGGCTTCCGGAGCAATAATCAATGCAGCTTAGAAGACATTTAAAAAGAGCCTGGAAGTATTTCAGAGAAGTTGATTTAGAATATAGAAAGTGGGTCTTAGAGGCTACTTAACATATATATGGGTCTCTGTCTTGTGAGATGACCAAATACATCATTTTAACAAGAAAACCACTCAAAGATTTGAAGATCAAAACCAACTTAAAGCATCATATTGTTGACCCAGTTCTGCAGAGTGATAGGCACTCTTTACTTCCACTGACTCAGCTGAAGATGCCTGGTTTCAGTGCAAGATCACGCCAAAAATGAGAAATTTCACAGAACATTATGTTCCATGTGAATCCACGGTGATGTGGATTTATAGTTATTAAAAGCGGCTCTTACACCAGTATGATAATACCCTGCATCAAGCAAGCTATAGAATTTCAACCAGTAATCCCTGCACTGAGTCCACACCTTCTGACTGGGGCAAAGCACTTCTTGTCTGAGCAGACTGTAGTGATGGATACCCCAGTATTCCCCCCATCTCCTTTTACCCAGGTAAATTGATCAGATATTTGAAATCTTTCTATTAGATTTCAGGACATTTCAATTAAAGATAAGAGCAGTGGGACTGTGCACTCTCTGGAGCTTAGTAAGACTGAATTAGGCTTCTGCAGGCATACTGAAGTCAGTATGGAGACCTGGAGTTTAAGGAAAAGGATGTCTTCCAGAAGGACTGAGAATTAGGACTAAGCATCATAGCCCATATACACTCATTGGAAATATGTTCCTCTTGTTTGTGCATGAATGCAAGATTCAGAAGGAAGCCACATTGGAACAGGGGAGTTTAAGGAAGACAATCAGTAACTGAAGTTCTCATATGTGACTGGAAAAACTAATGTGACTCTTGGATTTATAACTTTGTGCAGCATTGGTGACATCGGAGTAATTTCATCCTGTTCTGGACACTTTTCAACAAGAAACAGAAAACCTGAAGGTGATTCAGAGAAAAGCCATGCAGTGATTTGAAACTTGGAAAGCCTGCCTCACAGTGAGAGACTTAAGGAGCTCGATTTATTTATCTTTCTGAAAAAGAGATAAAAGGTGTTTTGTTCACGATATGGAAGTACTTACATCAAGAGAAGATTTTGGAAAGGATAAAGTTCTTTAATCCAGCAGACAAGTCATGACAAGAACCTGTGATTGGAAGCTGAAACCAGATAATACCAAATGTGAAAAGAAGTGCAGGTGGCAGCTGGGTCAGTCTTCAGTCATTTGAACAAGTCATTGAGGAAAGTGATGGCTGTAAAGCCATGTGACATTGTCCAGTAAGATCAGATCGCCTTCGAAAGATGGGGTCTAACTCACCTATTAGTTAGAGGATCTGATGGTGGAATTACAGGGTGAAATTCTCTGATTTGTGTTAGACAGAAGGTCAGACTGGGGATCACAATGGTCCCTTTAAGGTTCATGGTTAGTTTGAAGGAGAAAGTTTGACAGGAGATGATTTGCAATGTCCTTCCCTCCGTACCATCATCTGCCTCCCAAACTCGGCTTGCAGCATCAGTGGCCTGCCTTTCTCTGTTCTTCTTTCCCTCCTGGGCTGCAGCTTTAAAGGAATTTTGTACTTCTCTTTTTTCTTCTTCCTTTGAGCACTACTCAGAAATGAACATTTTAAAACACCCTATAAAACCAACAGGTTTGGGGAAGGGTTTTTGTTTGTTTGTTTGTTTGGTCAAATATTATTCATTGGCCAATCTTTACCAAAGAAACTTCTAGGATAAAAGACTACACACTTTAAAGCTTTGTTATATACCCAGTTAAAATATTTACTGCTAAACCTACTAAATTTCAGGTTCATTTCAACTCTTGTGAAAATAATAACAAAAATTCTAGGAGAAAAAGCATTAAGGAGAGCGTGTTTCACTAGTGTCAGTCTCTGGCATGGTTTTGTTTTATGGACATAAGATAATCTTTTGTGCCTAGAAACTGGAAAGGTTTCATGATAAAAGCCAGATGTGACAGTGCTGGGAGAGTAGCTTGAATGTTTCAGTGCAGCTGTGTGGGGAATCGGGCGGATGCACGCAGCATATTTAACACATCATAAGGTCCACTTCAGAAGTGAATAGGTGAAGCAGCCCAGTGGGAAGGCTTTATCTTGTAAAATGAGTATAGGTACAGAGAAAGTCCTGCATATGCAAAGTGTTGAACTCTGCTTTCACTGAAATCAGTAGCAGCTTTGCCAATGAAGTGGGGGAAAAATGGGGCCTTTCCAAGATCTGAAAAAAGGTACTAGAGCTATATCCTCATATATCATTATTCCCATCTACTGTTTTTATGTCCTCTGCTGACTCCAAACTCCCTGTGGTCCCAGCTTTGACAGGCTGCATAAATGGAGCTGGCAGCGCAATGCACTGAGCGAGTCAGTGAGCATGGATTGATTTCTAACCTATATAAATCTCTTCAAATGTTTGTTTTTCAGAGCCTAACTTTATTGCTGCCTATGACATCGGCTTGTTCACCTACTTCTTCTTCCGTGAGAACGCGGTGGAACATGACTGTGGGAAAACAGTGTATTCTCGTGTGGCAAGGGTTTGCAAAAATGATATTGGAGGGAGATTTTTGCTGGAGGACACATGGACAACTTTCATGAAGGCCAGACTGAACTGCTCCCGTGCTGGAGAAATCCCTTTCTATTACAATGAATTGCAAAGCACCTTCCACCTTCCCGAGCAAGATCTGATCTATGGTGTCTTCACTACCAATGTGTAAGTTGCCCTGGCTTTACTGCCCTTCCTCTACCCCCAGCAGTCTGAGACTGACAATGTATTGATTTCTTAAGCAGTCTGAGCAATCATTTTAGAGAGATCGTTTGGTTAATGTGAAAGAATAGATAGGTCTGTGTTATCCATCATGACAACATAGCCTCTAGGACAGTGTTTTTAATCCATGGTTCACAGTTTGCTGGAGTCTGTAAAAGCTGACTGTTCAGTTTTAGGGTAACTTAATTTGGTACAAACCTGGGCAGTGACAGACTTCAGACTTTTTGTAGGGACAGTGCAACTTGTATAGTTTGGAGAGACGATCTAAAAATGACCCAGAAGAAACACATTAATTTCCAGCCAGGCTAATTGCCTGGACAATCTGACACAATTGTGTGAACACTGGAGCTGGCCCATGAGATGGACAGGTGCTCACGCTTGGGAGAGAAGGGCTAGAAAGAGAAGAATGAGGAAGATGGGATCACAACAGACTAGATTGAAATCAACATCTATTTCAGTTGAACAACACTATAATAGCAAGGTCATGAGGACCACAAGGCATTTAGCATTTCCAAGGCAGGGGGGCTTTACTCTGCCACAGACTGTTTGAGGTCCACAAATCAAAAGCAGCCTTGGAGCTCTGAGGGGAAGGTATGATTTCTGATACTTCATAATCACCTCTTCTTGGCTTGATATTGAAAAACTTGTAATTGGAATGATTTAGTGTAGCTGTGAAAGCAGAAAGGAGAAGAGGAGTTAATTAAAAAATATATTGAAAAACTCATAATGTATATTTTTAAGTCAGGAAAACTCAAATAACTTCTTCTCTGATGCCTAAGGCTAGGATGATAAGTTTCAAGCTATAACCAGTCTGCATGGTATTGAGTTTCAATAATACATGTTCTCCAGGGGGGTGTTAGCCTGACGTGTAAACAAGAGAATGAAAATCCGAGTAGTTACTCCATATGGCAAATGCTCCAAGTGCCTTCCTCATGCTGGGCAGCCAACTTCTTGGGGGTTTTTGTGTGCAGTGCTGTACTGTCCAATATGAATAAGGGGCTGTTCCCAGGGAGCCCACAGAAAACCAAAGCAGTGAAGCCCTGCTGAAGTACAAACCCTCCTGTTTTGATGTGTTACCTGCTGGTGTGACAGGGCTTGAATTTCAGCCCTTGAACTCACAAAGCATCAACCCCAACTTCTTGAGCTAAAGCGCTCTTGGGAGCCTCACTGTGAGTCAACAGATCCTGAATGTTCTTCCCCCTCTGTAAATTCCAAGAAATAGGTAAGTGTTTGGCCACCCTCATCCATCTTCCGTGTTTTGTTTCTCTTCCACCATTGCCAATGTCAGTCAAAAGTGAGCCAGCAGAGAAGCAACTAGAAAAAATAAACATGATTGAGCACTGCATCTTGACTGTGGACTTGGGGAAGATCTGTCCTCAGACTGAAAGGCACATGAGTCATTCTCTAAAAACATTTAGAAGATATTAGCCAAACTTCCTGAACATTAAAAGGAAATCTGGCTGCTGCTTTGGGCACTTGAGCTGACCTTTGTTTTCTTCTTTTTTTGCAGTTGGAGAGGACTTCTGTGCCCATAGTGATAATGTTTTGTCTATCTATTTGTCCATTCATCCAGCCAAGAATGGAAGCTGGAAATGAGAAAATTATTAATAACTGTATTTTATTTATCAAATTGGGGATGTTTTTGGACATGGGGGAGGCATAGACTAGCTCTGGCTGGAGCAGTTCTCTTCTGCTGTGTCCATCTCCCAAGTTTAGCATGAGATGTGATAAGTGTTATGATAAGTGTTACCTGTCTCCTGTGGGTACACTTGAGTCATTCTTTGTACATCAGGGATGTAGGATCTCTCTTGTATCTTCTGAAGACAATATAATATGCAATGCTTGTGTAATTGAAGAAATTAGTAATTGATAATAGCTGAAGTTAGATCAAATAGCATTTTGGGTCTACAACATGGTGTTCTTTTAAAAGTTCAAAGGGAAAATGTTCCAATTTGTCATCCGACTGGAGAAATAATGGTAATTACTCTTTTAACTTTCACTGGGACTTATATCATGGTGCATGAGCTCTGCATACCAAAGAGGGTTAATTTATGCACCAGTCTGAGTTTCTTTGTGATAAAATGCCAATGCAACACAAAGCTATGATTTTTTTGTTGTTGTTATTTACAGGTATTTTTTACTTCGGAAGGTTCATGTTTAATGAATTTAGGGTCATCTTATAACAAAGGGGAATTCGTGGTTGTGGTAACACCCACGTACAGATTTATTGCTTCATGTTATGTTATACCCAGCTGAATCAGTGGGAAAGAGAGCTTTTAGGGGAAGCTGCTGATGAAATATTTAAGATGTTTTTATTAAATTTTTTCTGGGAGTTAACAGAGACAGTATTAGAACCTCTTTGAACTTAACCCATTCTTTATACCAGCTAGTTAGTCACAGGAGATAGGAGGTGGGGATAAAGGAAGTTGCACTTCACACCAAAACAGAGGGGCCAGCTGTACCAGTTGATGTCACTGACTTGAGACTGGGATCAAACTTTTCATAAGAAGGGATGGGAAATATGCCAGGCCACAGATGGAAAGGAAAATGGTCCACAGATTTAATGGAAAACCACTTTCCTTTCTCCTTTCCAGCAAAGAGAAAAGGCTGAACTATGAAGTCCTTAGCAGAGTCCTAAAAATATCCTTTTTTTTTTTTCTAAGTATTTTCATTAGACTAGTGGAATTTTATTCTTTCTTTTCCTTTTTCATTTTCTTCCTCATTGTCTTTTTTTTCCTGTGTGCGCCTCAAGGCATTTACTTGTCATCCATCATTAGGTTTGTCTTAAGAGCTGCTGTCTGTGAGCATGCACTGCGTCAGCAGTGTTCAGACAAAAGTGGAGAAAGGTTTGCCTGGTGTTGCTTTGACATGTTCAAAGTGAACTACTCCATCATTCTGGGGATGGAAGGGGCAGGAGGGAGCAGAGAATGGGAAGGCAAAGCAGGAAGTTCTTCCTGATGTTGTATTGCTAGGAAGAAATATGCTGTGAAAGAATCTGTTATTCTGCTTTCCAGCCTGGAAGGGTGAAGAAAGGCTTTTTTTGTGTGTGCAAGAGAGTGTAATTATTGGTTTAGTTAAAAAAAAAAGTGTTCTTTTCAGGGAATTCAAATTGCTTTAATTAGCAGAAAGATACATACAGCAGGGCTTGGGTTATTTAAAAGGCACCGTGACAAATCAGTCTCTCATGCTGCCCCTATTTTTAGTTTTATTTTGGTATCTTTTTATCTAAACCTTGTAGTTTTCCTAAAAAAACAAAAAATAAAAATAAAAAGAGGGGAGAACTGGGAGCAGGTTTGAATTCCAGATCATCACTTATCAGTGTCCCCCTGGGTCAGTTTTGTTGAGGTCACCATCTAGGAAGTGCCCTCCAACCCTCTTGAGGCAGGACAGGAGGAGATGAGCTTGCTCAGGATCCTGCAGAAATGGGTCCTCCAGGACTGAAAAGGAACAGCAAAGGCCAGCTGATCTGTGTGCAGTCTGACTGGGCAGCAGAGCATCCCTAGAACAAATTCCTTTCCGGAGAGTCCTTCATACAGCAGCATCTCCCTCGCTGTGCCTCCCCTGGCTGAGTGTAGATGGTGAACAGTCTGCCCCAGACAGGTCCTGTTCCCAGCTGGGAACACACAGAAGTGAACTGTGGTCATTGAAAACAGAGGTTTCCATGAATTAGCAAGACCTTTTGCATGCTGAGCTGCTGTCAGAACCAGCTGGTTTGTCACTGTCACCTTTTCCCTTCCACTGCATGTATATATATATAAAATATTAGGTGATATATTTTATAGCTGAAGATTTCAGGAACCTGCAGAAACAGAATTTCACCTTGAGAAACACCAAGAGATTAAAAATTAGGTTGTTTGTAATCAATAAAGGTAGACCGGTTGTTAAAAAAATAAAAATAAAACCAGACTCAAATAATCCATGCAAATTAAACTGTATTCACCTTTCTTGTCAGAACTGCTTCCATGGCCCTTAAATCTCTGACATTTTAAAACCAAACTTAAAATTCATTCTCAAAATTGTCATGCAAGTCATCTGCATTTTACAGTTTATTTATTTATTAATACTCCCAGTGAGATTGGTATCACTGTACATCTACCTAGCAATTTACATGTATATTATTTGAGTCGAGTTTGATGTCTGTTATGATGAAAATGTCAATGTTCTAATGATTAAATTGATTTCTTTTACCCTCCCCTTTTCCAGAAACAGCATAGCTGCCTCAGCAGTGTGTGCCTTCAATCTGAGTGCCATTACTCAGGCATTTAATGGCCCTTTCCGTTACCAAGAAAACCCAAGATCAGCCTGGCTGCCAACATTAAACCCCATCCCGAATTTCCAGGTACTGCTGTTGCCCTTCAGTTTACTGCAGTCCCTTTTACATTCTGTCACTTCAGTGGGTTGATTTGTGTGGGGCTCATTTCTCCAGGTGGACCCATGGTACAGATAAATTGTATTTCTCCACATTTATGAGTGTTTTAGTCTGTGGAACTCCTTGCCACAGAATTCATGGCAAAAATTGAATGGTTTAAGGAATAATAAGAATGTTCTGGTTTTTTATAATGATGAATAATTTAAATCTCTGTTGCACTTATCACTGGCACGTGTACTCTGAGGATGTGATTCTCACAAGAGGACTTAAGACATGTCCCTACTAAAACTGTGAAGGACTGAAAGCTGAAGCTGGACAAAGTCAGACTAGAATGGAGACAACCTATATTTTTTAAACAAGAAAGGTAATTAACCACTGTGACTCTGTAAGGAAGTGATGAATTTTCCATCACTTGATAGGGCCCCTAAGGCTACCAGTGCTTCAGTGGAAGATGGATGACTTTCTAACACATGGTAGCTCAGCCAGAAGCCATGGACTTGTTGCCACAGTAACTGATGGAAGGGGAGACATGAGGATTGTCACAGGGGTTCCTTCTCCTTTTAAAAATCTTTGAGTTTATGAATGAGCAACTTTCCAGGATTATCAGTTAAAGCAATTTTGAAAATTATAAAACAACTTCAGTTGCTTTATCACCAGATCCAGTCAGTGTGGTGCAGAGTATGTGTGTGACAGCCCTGGCAAACCTCAGTCTTCTGAAGCATGAGCCCATTTTACAGCTCAGCCGCTTCCCACTTGGGGAATTCTAGGGAGGATGGACTTGTCTTCATGTCCTTGTGTCCCCATGGCACATCCTTTCAGCCTAATTGTCTGAATCTGGCTCTCCTTTATTATGGCAAATGTGCTGAGGCTGCTTGCAAGTGCCATCTGCCTTCAAACTGGTGATGTCAGGGACCTTCCAAAAAGAACTCTACAATCGCCTGAAATCAAGCAAGAGCAGATGGGAGGCACGTCTCTGCTGCAGGCAGAGCCAGCCTTGTCTTGCTGCTGAGGAGCCTGATTTCTCCTCTTGAATTCCCTCTTGGCACCTGACTGAGGGCTCCTGCCCATACAAGGTGGGATAGGCTTGGCCTGTTGATCACCCTCTCAGCTTGGTGCACTCAAAACCAAGAAACAAAGCCTTGCTGAAGGTCCAGCCATGCCAAATATAGCCAGGTTTTTGTTGTCGTTGTTGATGATGTTCTTGGGGGGTTTTTTGAGTTTAAAGGGAATATTAAGGCAAACTGAGAATCAAAGACTTTCTGTCCCTTGCTGGGCTAACCCAGAAGGAATAGTAAAGGACTTTGGAAAGGAATAGTAAAGGACTTTGGAAAGCATTTCCATGGAGTGAAAAGTATCAGTTAAAATGTGGAGTGTAAAGATTGCAGCAGCAAGATGAAAGAAACGGGTCAGAGGAAAATAAAGAAAGGAAAAGGAGCTATGTGGTAGACAAAAGGAAGATTGCAAGAAGAGATTACGATGTTTTTCAAGTACAGAAGGAACAAGAGGTCAGTGCAGGGCCTTTAGGAGATGACAAGGGTAATTTAGTGACAGAAGAGGCAGATATTGCAAAAACATTAATTTTTTTGCCTCAGTGTTCACAAAGAAAGATGAGGGAAGCATGCCAGAATTTTTTTTCTTGCAGAGAGGAAGGAGAAATACTGAAGGATGCAGAGGATCAGGACAGTGCAGATAATCAGGAAATTAGAACAAAACAACATTAAACCAAACCAGAGGGATGCTGCGTCAGCACGTGAGCTGCCAATAGACCAAAAGGATTATCTGCGACTTTCTGAGAACAGAAAACAAAACCAACAATGACATTCCTGCCACTGGGGCTCCTTTTAGGTGATGCTCTAGAAAGGAAAGTGAATGGGGAGAAAGGCATCCAAAGGAAGACAGTGGTGTGAAACAGGAGTATAGGATACAACAAAAGAGAGAGATCTAAAAACTCTTTAGAATGTGGGATGAGTAATGAACTAAAAAAGACCATTGCAATAGAAAAAAGCATTAAAACCCACCTGAGGACACATCAAAAACCCACTGATGTTTCCTTAGTCTGGCTATTAAGGAAGATGCTTAAATTGACTGAAAAGTGACCATGTTCATAGATTGTCAGAATTATATAACGTGTTCTCCTAGCTCACACAGCCTCTAGAATGTTGTAAGGCTTAGTACCCCAGCCATTGGAATCCATATTTACTGTGTGAATGTGTGTTAAATCCCTGACAACTCATTTTAGCACGTAGTAAGAGAAGGGCTGCGTGGTGCACCTGGGAAAGGCAGCGATACCACCAAGAGTTGCTGTGATGCGTATCGAGCGTGTGCACATGGGAAATTTGTACACTGTAAATCAGCATCCTAATTCTCAGTATTCTGACTTTTCTTCAAGGAAAGCCCAAACACCTGGACCCAAAATAAAGAAAAAGGAACGTGTGGGATTTTTTTCTAGTGAAATTGCTCAGGTGTGAGTTTTACTTCATGAGTAGGGAAGTTGTCCGTAGACTGAGTATGGGACTTGGCAAGATTTAGTTGTACTACTGTCTCCCATGGTCCTGGGAAGATAAACACCCAGTCACCCTGCTGCCTTTTGGAGTAATAAATTTGCTGCCCTCCATGCAGATATTGTGGGGAAGAGTGAGATCGAGTCCCAGCTATTGACACAGACCAAAAAATTAGCACTGGTTTTGAAAATAATTGAGTTTTAGGAATTAATCTAACATGGAAACGCAGGCCTTAAAATGCACTATCCACCTGGTAGGACTTACACTGTTTAAAAGACACAAGATGAGCTCTTTTTCTCCCCTGTTCTCACTGGATAAGGGAACTGAGTCCTGTTTCAGTTCCTCCCTTGGTGCTGGAGGATGGGTGGTCGTGGCTTGATCTGCCATTTGCTGTCAGGAGGGAAGAGTATGGGGTGGGAGGAGCTTGTGGTTGCTTCAGATGCAACTGTGGGGGCCTGGCCAGAGGGGAGCACTTCAAAGAAAAGCAGTGTAGCAAGTTTGGTTCTTTGATACAAAACCAGTCCATTTTTAGGTTTTTAAACTCCCAAGTTTTGTTCATTGTACAGACTGAGGTGCCAGGCAGAGTCTGAAGATTGTCTGAAGTGCTTCAAGGATTTATCACCACAAAAACTTCCCTTCCACTGCTGCCTTTAAATATTTCTGCAGCTAGTTTTAATTCTTTCTTTTTCTCCATAGTTTGTTAAAGCCTTTTGCCCTTCTCCTGTGCTGGTTGAGGGTATCACAAGGGAATGAAACTCCACTTTCCTGGTCAATGGACCACTTAGGAGAAAAGTTTTCGAAGAGTGGGCTACAGGCCAAATCTAGGCAAGGATCTATGACTAGGATGTGTGCCTGATCCCGTGACCCTCACACAGACTCACCTCCCCAGGAAATCAGTAGGACATGGGTTTCCATGCTGGACTGGGGAGAAGATGCATTTTCTGAAATTCAATCTTCTGTATTTAGTGTGGGACACTGAACGATGACAGCCCTAACGAGAACCTGACGGAGAGAGTCCTGCAGGATGCACAGCGCTTGTTCCTGATGAATGATGTGGTGCAGCCAGTGACTGTGGATCCGTATGTGACTCAGGACAGCATTCGATTTTCCAAACTGGTGGTTGATATTGTTCAGGGGAAGGATACTCTGTACCATGTCATGTATATTGGAACAGGTAAGAGCATTAGGGCTTCAAACAGTTCCTCCTGCTTGCTTGTAGACCTAGCAGCCCTGGGAGCCCAGTTGTGAAGTCCTTACACAGTTGTTGTTCAATATGATTTTGGCACAAAACTGCTTGGAAGTTGTTTGCTAGAGTAAATTAAAGCAGGATGGAGGACTTGAGGCAGAGTCCCAAGTGATCAGACTGTAAATCTCCATTGTGTTTAAAAAGACCAATAACATTTTTCTCCCTCTTATAAAAACATGTTTCAACTAATCAGGCTAATACATAACAGTGGGGAAGAGCAGAGGTCACTGGAATGCTCTGTGGTTTCATAAGTGTGAGTTGCCTCTCAGTGCTATGACAGACCCATCTCTGAAAAAGCAATAATAATACATGAACTCCAGGCTTGCTCAGGGTTTTAATTGTGTCTTTCTTTGCACTTCCACATCCCTACTGGTGTATGACTCCCAGTGCTTTCGGGAATGGGCATGCACTGAAGTGTAAGGCAGGTAGGGAAGCTGAGGCAAGTGCTTTTTTGTGGGAGCACAGCAAGCCAGTGGTAGAATTAAGTGTATGACTTAGTCTCTTGATTTCTACTTCCATACTCTAATTAGCAGGACACATTGCCTCTTCTGAAAAGCACAGATATCTTGGATAAGTGAAGATAAAGGACAAAGCATTATAAATGGTTGTCTTAGCCCCTATTCATACTAATGATAGAGGTTAAATTAAATAGTTTGATTAATCAGAGCATATGGCCAGCCTCATGGGTATAATGTTGTTATCCTCTATTGCAGAAACTTTGACTTTAGAATAAGATGGATTGCTTCCATAAGTGTTAATTTAATCTCACATCTGAATGCAGAGTCATTGCCTCATTCTCATGTTTAGGAGAATGGACCTTCAGGACTGTGTCATAATTTATCTAACTTTTATCACCACTTATTTCAAAAGTGATCATCTTGGTTTATTATTTATATGTTCTAGCAACACTCCCAGTATGGGAGCCTCCAGGAACATTGGTTATGATGAGAAGATTGTACTTAAATTGTAATACAACATCGTTCTGCCAGTATGATATCTTGATATTTAAAGTGAGGAGTCCAAGCTACAGAGCCTTAGAGAAAGCTGGAATACTTCCTGCCTTGTATCATTAGTGTAAAAAGGTCCAGTGCCATAACCTTAACTACTTAGTCGTGTTTGCCTTCTGGCCCTGGGTAGTGGTGACTGAAGAGTAAGATCTGCTGGAAATGTTTGAACTTGTGAAATGCTTCAGTAGAGACAGCCCTGCCCAGAGGCAGCCCTGAACACAAACCCAGTCCTGAGACTAACTGAGCTCAAGCTTCAGTCTTGTTCCACATGTAAGTGAAAGGGAAACTTCACATGGCTGCCAACCCCACCACTATAAATTGCTGAGCTTTGGCACCAATGCAGAAGTTACTGGAAGAGAAAGATTAAGTTTCAGGAACAATCAGGGCTGACAGACCTCTTGGGGGTTTCAATGCAAAATGGTGTGGTTGCCCCCTTTCCCCCTGCATTAATCTCCCACAGCTTAGCAGATCTCTAAATTGTTTAGGTTAGAGCACTGTGAGCACAAACATGTATGTTCCTGTGTATGAACTGCTCATGCCATAACATCCCCTTGTCAAGCTGGCTCCTTCCAGGAAGAGGATCAATTAGGTCTGTGACCCATGCAGTCATTATGGAGGCCTCAGAGATTTCCAGCAGGGCTGCTGCATTTGTTGTCTTTTGTCATGACATCAAATCATACTGATCGGCTCCATAAACCAATAGAAATATTATTCCTGCTATCCTGGGTCACCTTGCTCTCTAACTCACTGGTAACGGGACCAGACTCCTCTGCCTTAGTGCTCCAACTGGGAAATGCTGCCAGGTACTCACTGTCCAGATGGTTCACATCCTCCTGAATTCCCATTAAAATGCATTCTCAGGTGGTTTCTGCTGAGGATTATAACGATGTAGCTAGAGCTCTCTACCATGGGCAGCAGGTGACCAAGAACTAGGTTAAACCAGCTCTGTAAAGATGACATTAATGTTTCACTCTTTAGGCAGGTATGAAATGAAGTCATTGCCTCCAAGATTTACTTGTGCCTTGTTTCTTGTTCTATTAGAGTATGGCACCATCTTGAAGGCCCTTTCTACCACTAACAGGAGCCTGAGGAGTTGTTATTTAGAGGAAATGCAGATCCTCCCTGATGGACAACAGGAAGCAATCAAGAGTCTCCAAATCCTACACAGCGACAGGTCACTCTTTGTGGGTTTAAATAATGGAGTGCTAAAAATTCCTTTGGAGAGATGCTCCATGTACAGAACAGAGGGGTAAGTAAATTTACAGCTCTAATATATCCCGTTTCAGGTTAAAGAGAAAAGCACCAGGCTAACATATTCCAGTTTGATTTGGTTAAGAAGCCTTTTGCTTCATCAGTAAGAGACAAAAAACACTGCTGCAGTGCATCTCCTGATAGATATGTGCATGACAGGAACAATGAGGATAAGCAATATTTTTTTTTGTAATTGTTAATTAGTTCTCCTCAGAAATTAATCGTATGTTTACCAAGGAAGGGCTTACAATATTTACTTCTTTTTTCTTTTCTTTTTTTTAAGCTTCATATTTCAGTGTTGCTTTTATTAAGTCCATGTGTTTTCCTGGTGGTTCTTATTGGCTGTAGGGCTGAAGGTTTCTGAATTTGGGTTGCAGCCAGCCTTTCCTTGTTTATCTGAGTGATCACCTCTAAGACATATGATGAGGCAGGGGTGGGCTGTGTGGCAACTTGTTATTGCTTTTGGAAATCAATAGCTCATCTCAACTATGTGTGACACCTCTTACACCTGGATAGATTCTGTGGCTTGATTGTGCCTTATAAAGGGAGTAGGAAAAATGACTTTTTCTAATTGTCTGCCTTGGCTCCAGAGCAGTCTTCCACACTGAAGTGTAGAAGGTTTTCGCATCCAAATCGTGCCTCTCCGTTTAAACAGGTGAAAGAGTGTGATAGCAACTGTTTGAGACAGATGCTCAAATAATCTCACTGAGTGTTGCGGGCATTTACTTGTTTACATCTCTTGAAAATACTTTTCCTTCTCCTCTCATGCTTTTGCCTTGCTTTTCTCTGTAAGAGTTTTATGTGAAACTGATGTCCTCTGTGCTAGACAAGGGGAAGGATTTTGTTAGCAACATCTAAACAGATTCCCTCTTCCATGGCCTACTGCAAGATGTCCCTGTTCTCTTGCCAAAAAAACTGATATAGAAAATGTCACCATAATTTTATTTTCAACAAGTAGAATTTATCTATCAGCTTGCACTAAATCCATGTGTGTTTAAATATAAAGTGGCAGCTCTCTATTTTCACTGAACCTCTTAGTTATCCCTTTCAGAAAATATAACTTGGCCATTATTGCAGTTTGACATGGAAGTTTTTAATGTTTAAAGGTTTAGCTGCTTATGCAATCAGATGGACACAAAAGTGTTCAGTAAGAGAAAACCACAGCTGGAAAATGCCATCGTGTCCTCAGCCCTTATAAGCAGATTTTAAAAGGTAGAACATAACAGCTGTCCTCTTCAGGCTGTCCTGTGTAGTCTCAGTCTGAGAATATTTATGTGTGTATACATATATATGATCCAGTTTCAAGAGAAATGAGTTTTTCCTTTCCTTTCCTTTCCTTTCCTTTCCTTTCCTTTCCTTTCCTTTCCTTTCCTTTCCTTTCCTTTCCTTTCCTTTCCTTTCCTTTCCTTTCCTTTCCTTTCCTTTCCTTTCCTTTCCTTTCCTTTCCTTTCCTTTCCTTTCCTTTCCTTTCCTTTCCTTTCCTTTCCTTTCCTTTCCTTTCCTTTCCTTTCCTTTCCTTTCCTTTCATTCAGCTTTCCAGTAATTTATAGATGCTGCCCTGTTTTCAGCCTGCCCAAGTACTTTGTATGACACTTCCATTAAAATTCAAATGGTGAAGGTTTCCTGAATTGCCTTACAATGGGGCAAGCAAGAAAAAAGCAGTGACTGGAGAGCAGACAGGTGGGGTATCTCGAAGGAGCACCATATTTAGGACCTGGAGGCTGCAGAGCAGTCCCCTACTTGTATAAATTTATCCCAGCAAAACAAAAGTCTATCTTCACAGAGGTTCCCTTGCCTGCTGGTGACCAAAAGCAGCCTCAGTTTTATGCACTGTGTGGCACTGAGTCCTGGCTGAAATTACTGGGAAGTTTGTGTACCAGTGCTGGTTTTTTTCTAAAACAGACTTTCTGGAGCCACTTTCGAGTGAAATAAGAAAATGACCCAGTTCTTTAGGGCAGAGAGACTTAAAGTTTGCCTCCATTGACTAGTTTCATGATAGAAATCGGGAAGAAAAACCAGCCACTGGGCAATAGCAAAGTACACAAGATAGGGTCTCCTGACAGCATGGTGGGATGTGATGTGGGAGGTCAAAATTTGCTGAATTTGGGTGCTGACCATTTAGTGTACTTGTGTACATTGCAAAGGGTCCTTTGCCCTGTTAGGTGAGTCTTGTGGAGGGACTGAGCATTTGGAAAAAGGAAGGAAAAAATGAAGAAAATGTAGGAAAGCCAAGGAATTCCATCATTTATTTATTTGTTTGAGAGGATGTTTGTAATATTATTATTACATTTTAAGTTAAGGGGGATTTTTTGTTGGTTTGTTGTTTGGGGTTTTTTTTTCTTTTTTTTGTTGTGTTTTTTTTTTGTTTGTTTGTTTTGGCTAGGAAATTATTCAACTGCAAATTTTTCAGCTGCAAGTGTTAGAACCCTTTCTGCCCTTAGCATCCTGGCTATGTAAGTGATAAGTCAATTTGACCTCCTTTGTATTTCTTTCAATCCTGAACAGTATCAAGAAGGATATTTTAATTTCCTCCAGTGCATTCCACCTGGCACTTCTCCTGGGCTGTGATTTATTGCTTATTGTTGTGTCTATGTTTAATAGACGCCAATATTCAGCCACTACGGGAAGAAGGGCTCCCACCCCTACAACACTCCCTGCCTACTTTTTTGTTGTGCTGTGACTTCGTGACTGGCCTCCTTGAAAAGCCCTGGTTTCAGCAGTTTTTATAATGTAATTGTTTTGGTGGGGGGGATCGAGAAGCTTGGAGGTGACTGAGAGAATTTGTGCCTCCCAGGCAGGAATACCACATTGTTTGTTGTAAGCTCTGCCTTCTGTTATCAGGAAACTTCTCAGCCTTTTAGACCCCGGGGGCTGATGTGGGTTTGTGATTGCTGATACAGAGCTCCTGCCTTCCCCCTCCTCCCTGGAACAGGCAATCATGTATCGAGAGAAAATTGACCTTAGCATTGATCCCGACCAGCGATCTTTGCTGCTCTGCTGCTTTTAAAACCTCGGGGCTTGGTACCGAGGCTCAGAATTGGGGCAGAGGGAAAAACTGCAGCAAACGGAAGAGATGGAAAGGGATAAGGATTCCTGCCATCTCCTTTACTGTTTGTTTATTGACACGGCACCAATTTAATCTTTTAAATGGTGACCAGTAACTCAGCCCCATGTCTTGATGTAGTGGGTGTCTGAGCAGTGTTTTGTGTGTGCCCACTGACCTGTCTCAGTTTGTCTTTTCAGAACAGCCACTCTTAGCAACAGGGCAATGGGAAGACATCTGTAATGTCAGCTGCCCAAATTTACAGGCTGGACTTGGCTGCAGGGACCTTGCCTTGTGCGTGTGTGTTCCTGGTGTTTGTCTTTCCTGCTCTCTTTCCTGCTGCCGTTCCCCGCTCACTGGAGACTTTTAGGAAGATGCCCAACACGAGCAAAACCTACAAGCCCTTTGAACGTGCAAAATGTTTTGAAGGTTGCTTTGCTGGGTGGTAGTTTGGCTGTGCTTGCTGCTGAATTTTGCATGGCTTTGAAATGTGTGTAACTTCCCTGCAATTTTCAAATGAGCTTCGATTTTTTGCCCCAAGTTGCCCCCAAGCTTTGGTGAGGAATATTTGAGGAACCAGTACTGCAGCCTTATCAATGACACCACTGTATCTTTAGAATGTGCCTGAACAAAATCCCAAATCTGAATTTCAGAGAGCTGAGGACCTCAGATCTGGAGCGTTCTTTTCAGGTGGGACATATCTTTAAGGGTTAGTTTAATAAATTTTTCAAAGGCTGGGGTGCAGTTATTCATTTTTAGCAATTGAGATGAGACAGATAGGAAAACGAAGCTGGTTCTTACAGGGACTACTTTACGATCTCTGTGTTGACCCTTTGCAGCATCAGAACCGTGGGCCTCTGAGCAGATGGAAGCCCTGAGGCGGGCCAAGGATTTTGATTACACGTTTAAATGACGAAAAGAAAATGTTTGGAAATAAGACCAGCCGGTCTCCTGAATCCCCACCCCTTCTGCTCTCCCTGTCCTGACCAGTTTATTTTAATGCACTTTATCTTGATATTCATTCCTTCCTCTTCTTCCTTCCATATTTTTTTTCTGCGTAAAACTTGCAGTTAACATGGTGCAAGTTGCCATTTTGGATGTACAGTGTGGTTCTGGGGATAGTTTGGCTTGCCTGTCCTCTCCCTGCCATGCTATGGGCATCTCCCAGGTTGTGTCAGTGCCACCTCAGGTTAATTTCATGCCAGTGTGGATCCTCCGGCTTCCAGAGCCAGGACCTCTTGCAACATCTATGACATGCGCTTATCTGAACTCTTGCCTGCTTTTTTGACCTGATTGCAGAGAGTTTGCTATTGAGTGATGCTGAATTTTTGCCCTCCTGCTTGGCCTAAATTCTGCCTCACATCCCCTCCCAGCCATGTACTTAATGCAAAGCTGGCAGAAATGACTCAGCTGACAAGGACTCTCATTTATTGACTTGATATCTGTGTGAGAAGCACAGCTCACCTCTGAATAGCTCTGGGACAGTGATCAGACAACTAAGTACATATAGGTGGGTAACTCCTGAAATGGCTCCAGGGAGTTTTTGGAAGAAAAGGATCAGCAGCTGCACTAAAGAAGCAGAGAGTTTTCTGCCCTCTTTGTCTCTCTCCAAAGTGGAACTGTAGCTCCAAGCACGTACTGTCCACCTTTAAGGGTTTTGGGATATCACATGGAGGATTGCTTTGGAGTTTAATGGTATGTTCTTCTTTTTCTTTTTACTCTTTATATGATGCAAAATCCTCTGTAACAAAGGAGTGAAGCACTTGAATGTAGGATTGTAAAACCTGAATTACAGGACTGCCATATTTCAGAAGTGAAACTATTGGGGAATTTGTTTCGAGAAATAACATAGTCTGGGAAGAGATCTAAAAATTTTCCAGTTTTGGGGAAGGATTTAATTGAATACGGGCTGGAAATCCTCTGACTTCTTCATCAGAATAATGATAGTTCCTTGAAGGACAAACAATGAACTGCTGCTGGGTAAAAAGCATGGGAGAGAAAAATGTTTGAAAAGGTAGGGGAGGGAACAAGAGAGACACTGTTGTTCAGTGGAGCCCAGCATCCAGCAGATCACTGAGGCAACACTGGTGGCCAGATTGTTCATCAAAGATCTTGAAAATCCAACACCTTTTTCTGAGCTGAGGCTGTTGAAAATCTGGCCCAGATTTTGTTTTGAAGATCTTCTCCCTGAGAGTTTAAAAAAATATTCAGCACATTGAATATCCATTTAAAAACAGAGGCAAAAGGAAAGGTAATAGACTGCAAAAATGTTGTGATAAAGCTTAATCATTAATTTCCATCTGTTCTGGCTGATATGGCCTCTCCACAATTAAGGGAATTAGTTAATTATTGTATCACCAATAATGCTGAAAAGCCTTGGAAGACTTCATAGGCAGAAAGGAGAGTACTCAGCCCAGTGTTTTGTCATCCACAGTATCCAATAATACATCAGAATAAATCACTAAACATCTGGTTTGACATTCTGGTTGCATTTAAGAAAATAGCGAGCCTCCCACTGACAGAGAATGAAGACATCAAACAGAACCATGATCACTAAAGCTCTTGGAAAGAATGAAGTTTGTAGATGAAATGGATCTGTGTTCTTTAAATAGAAGTACAAAATTATACCATTTTCTCTATCCTGACAACACATTTGCATCTGCTGTAGCAGGCAATTACTCCCATTTTCTTTAATGTAGCTGTTTATATATGTAAAGTTAAGTGCATCCATACTGTTTGCAGGATATGGACCCTTAAGATTTGAAGGGATGGTAAGGTCTAAGGAACGTGGCTTTCAGAATAGCAGTTGAAGAGCTTCACTTGGATGGTCTGGGAAAGGGATGTGTCTGAAATTGGAAATAAAAAGCAGGCAAGGGTAAGCAGTGAGGTAGTGAGCTGGGGCATGTTTCCTCTAAGATGCCAGAGAGACTGGTTTTCAGTTTCATTTTATTTGACATTATCTTTAATGGCATGGAAGAAAGAAAATAGCACTCTTTGTAGATGGCATTTAAGTATGAAGGAATCACAAATAACAATGAGGAGAGAAATGCAGTGCAGGGCCAGCAGGGAAACCAGCAAGAGGCTGAGTCTGAGGAATAAACCTGTGCTGAGATTTCTGGTGAGTGTGGCGCTGAAAAAGAGAGAGGACACAGAATAGGAAGGGGCTCTGCTCCCAACCAGATGAATTATTACAGTTTTTCTCATTTCTACTGAGTGCTCAAACCAATGACATGATTTGTGTTAATTTTAACCAACCTGTACACTTCTAGGCTCCCACTTTTAGTTCTGAAGTCTGTAAATGACCCTGAGTGAACAGAAGGGGAATTTAGCAGTAGCTGGAGTCCAGAGTTATACAGTTGCTGAAACAGATGAAGGTCACTTCAGAAAAAGCCAAACAAAATCAGCTGATTACAGGGCTCACTTCATTTTGTCTCCTTACTATCACGACTAGGGTGCCAATTCATTTTGGGTTGCCAGGAGGGAGGACATACGTTACACATGGCAGGGCTTTTGTTTGCTCCCTATTTTTAAAGCATCCTGCCAACATGACTTAGGAACAGTTTAGTGTATAGATCCTTTTACCTCTAGGAGACTGGCTTTAGGCCAACTCAGATCAATGCTGTCTAAAAGTCATTACCATCTGATGCCTGCTAGGTGGGCTGTGTGAAATTACTTTCAACACAGTGGCAACTGACAGGAAAGCATGTAGTTTTCTTGGAATATGTTATGTTAGGATGACATCTATGCTATTGTTATACAAACAAGATTAATAACTAAAGCTACCAGCAAGCCCCAGGGCAGATATCCATTGCATCTGTCAATTCTTACCATTTACTACTATTATGTCATAAGATTTGTATTCTAGGCAATGGTCACATTCAGTAATGTGGCTCCTGATGAAAGGGTCTGAAGTCTTAGTGTTGCTATGTCTGGTTTTCTTCATGTCTCTATCTTCAGGCAGAATTTGCAGGGTAAAATGGACACATTTTACATACACACACAGATGTGTCCAGTGTTAATACTGAATTAATGTATTGCCACAGATGCATCATTAACTTTTTATCAGGAGATGTGCTGTTTTACCTGTTTGGGGAAGAGGAAGTATCTGGAACCAGAGGAAATTTGGTTTTGCTTGTTCAAGTTTAAAATATAAGTGGATATAAATACATAAAATATATATGGGTTATAGAAAAATATAATATTGTACAGTTAGGTATCTTCTGTCGAAATACCAAGTATTGTAGAACTATGGGAACACTCCAGTCTGCAAGAGGTAAAGCTGGATTTCAAGAATGTCCATTTACTTAAGTGATGTTCTCTTGTTAGAAAGAGGAATGGAGATTGTTTGATGGTGTTTTTATAATTACATGGGAAGAAGCAGTGGAGAATATGTAGCAGGACCATTTTGTGCCTTATACAGTGTTAAATAGCCCTGCATTAGAAGGGAGATGTGTTTGATCCTCAGGCTGTAATGGATGGTCTAATATTTATTTGCCTCTTCCAACATACATTAATCTACAAAGGCTCTATCTAGTTGAATCTGCATCTTGTTGAGCAGAAAATAATTACCCAGAGCTTAACAAAATCCAACTTTCACAAAGGAGCTGCTTGAATATGGATTACTTTGTGCAGCCTAGGTGACAACTGTAGGCTATTTTCAGGTTTCTTTATCATCATTCACACTGCTTTCTAAGTTTCCTGCCTTTGCAATTTTCTTTCCCATCCTAAGTTCCCATTTTAGCGTAACTTGTGTTCCTAAATCAGCATCTTGCAGAGGCTACATAAAGCACCTGTCTGTGTCCCTTGCAGTGGATTTGCTCCTGCCTAAGCCACCCTTTTCCTGTCTCCACCTACACCACCAAACTACAGCAATTTGCCATGTTTACACAGAAGTCTCAGATCTGCAGCCTCAGAGTAGAAGCACAGGAGCAGAGCACGTCTTGATCTGACAGCTGCCTCCAGACACTGACTGACACAGGGCAGAGACAGGGGGTAACACTTGAGTGCACTGATTTGCCCAAGCTGCCTTTCCAAAAGGATATCTGGTCCCCTCTGCCTCTTCCCATATGGCAGCCCTGGGGAGCATGTTTTCTTAAGGCTCAAAAGCCTGCTGAGGCTTGGAAACGGTGGTGCTTCGCAACCCAGACAAACATGCCCCACATTCAGGAATTCCTTCTGGCTATTCCTTTCATTAGGACTTTAATAGTATCTGAGTTTTCTTGTGGATGAATGATCCTGTCACTGGTAGTCAGAGACCCTCTGTACTTTTGTTTTTATTAGAGGTCAGTTTTGTTTGGCACAGTGCCAAGAGTTTCTAATAGTGTTCGTGAAGGAACACTGTTGGTTGGTTTTTTTTTTTTACTAATCTGTTTTACTGATGTAAAATAAATCCAGATTTAATCAGAGATGGCATTAATCTTCATATTTGAATAAATGGAAGGTTGTTTTATTTCACAGCTTTAAAAATAAAAATAAATTCCTATCCAATAAAGAAGTCACTGTTGCTAGAAGATGATGGAATGGGATGTCAGAAAGTAAGAAATTGAATAGTTGTGTAGCTTGTGCGAGGCCATAATCTATAAACCTCAATCGATTAAAGTGATACTGAAAATGGTAGGCCAGAAGGTGAACTCTAGCAAGCCCAGGTCCCTGATGTGGAAAAGAAAATGAGATGAAACTGCCTGTAAAAATCCTCTGTCTGTGCACTGCTTTTTTTTTAATAAGTAACATATGTTTGACTCATAAATGGACTTCAGTTTTGGAGGTTGTTTTACACCATGGCTTTAATTTATGCATTCAAAACAAATCATGTGCAGGGCAGCAATCACTGATGCTAAGCATGTGTGGGTGATAAATGACACATACACACTTCAGCTTCTCTGCCTCTGCATCCAATATCACATGCCAAAATACCAAACCTTGTCTGTCCAGATTAACATCAACTCTACCCCTCACAGTGGTGGTACCTGTGAGCTGTAGTATGCTCTTCCCAAGCAGGGCCCTGCTCCACAAATAGCCCTGTGAATTCCTTATGGAGTATGTGGCTACTGGTCTTGAGGAAAGGGCAGTAACATCTGGCATGGAACATGTTATCTTCACCAACTGAGCAATGAAGCTGCTGCTTGACCAGCATCTGACTAAAGCAGCTCAGTTCCACTTGGCTTCTCTTCTCAGGGGGAAAGATAATGGATTTGTACAGATCGCTAACTCATTTCTGCAGTTTGAATTTTTAAAGGTATCAAAATTAGAGGAATTGTTTGAAGGTCTGGTGCTTTTTTTTTCCTTTCTAATCTTATTTTCTTAACCCACGAACATCCTTTTGATTCTCATTCTTCTCTTTTCATGCCATCTGGCTTTAGGGAAGACAGAGGTTGCTCTTCCTTGCATGGGCTATTGAGGTTGTCAGTAATTATGATTCGGTTGGCTGGAAGCTAATATGATTATTTGTTTAGTTCATCCCCTCTGCAGGTTGCTAGCAATGGGACAGTAAGCCTGTCTGCCAAACACAGCCTCATGCTTACAACTAACACAGCTAAAACCCCTTTATTGCTTGCAAAGAGATGTTCCCTCGCAGGTAACCATTCCAAGAGTGCAACAAACCAGTGTGGAATTGGAATTCTGAGGTCTGAGCTCCTGTGCTGCCCATGCTCCTGAGATGCTGAGCATGGATGTGCCTTGCAGGAGCAGCGTTGTAAATGTTTGCACTGCACCAGTGGATGTGCCTCTGGTGGACTGACTGATGATGCCCATGGGGTCTGAAGGACCAGGTACAGTGACAGTTCTTGTGTCTGCCTGACAAACAGGACCTTTACTGCATGTTCCCAACTCATGAGCAAAAACGCAGAACTGTCTCTTGGTGCAGTGACAGGGTTTTGAGCAAACACAGTTTGGGAAGGAACTTCTCAGGCTTTGGGTCTAGAGCCCTGCCTCTGCACATCATGTTCTGTCATTCCATTCCTATTTGCTTTTAGTCATAAAAAAGGAGTGAGAAAAAGTTAAATGAAAGAGAGGAAATGAAAACTGGGAGAGTAAGCACAGCCTGGCAGATGAAAGGAGCAGAGTTCTTCATTGTGAATATTTCAAATGAGTTTTGTGGCTCTTGGTACAAAATGGCATTTTTATGTGTCTTCTGTCTGGTAGTTACAATGGGAAGAGGCTGTAGTAATTCTTTTTTTCCTTTGGTCTGTCAAAGCCTAACCTCTTGGGCCTGGTTCCATTGATTTGATGATCCATTTATTATACAGTCTAAAGTTTTAACTCTCAGGGAAAAATGACCAAAAGATGAAGTTATCTAGACCCAGAGCAAATTAAAGTGGGAATGAAAAACTTTTGAAATACAGATGTTTAAGCTTTAATGAAGATTCTGAAAGAAGATGTCATTCAGGACATTATAAAAAAGGGATCTTGGGCAGCATCAGCATACTGGAAGCAGAAGCCTTTTTACAGCACATGCTATTAGTGAAGGCTCAGCACACCAGGTGTCAAAGACCATATAAAAACTCTTGTGAATCATAGGTAAGACTTTACATGGACTTCAGTGGACTGTGGATAGTGCCTTTCTTTCAGAGCCTTAATCTGTCGTGTTATCCCAGATCACTGCTGTAGAAATGATTGCAACAGCCAACAACAGGGAGGCTTACAGCTTCCAAACAGCAGGCAGCAGGTGAGCTGTTATGAGCAAGATTTTATTTTCATGCAAATGACCTTCTTAAGTGAGAATGAGGAACTGGAGAAAAAACCACCTTGACTAGGAGACACAAATGGAATTGTTTTTCAATTGAACATTTTCAGTGTATGCCTTTATGCCTCACACAAGACATTTATTGCGAGGCAATGAATTGAAATGAATCACTATTGATAGTAATGCCCTATCAAAATAAATCCAGCCTCTTAGATATCTGTGAATGTGAGGTTAGTAGACCGCCAGAGGGAAACTGGGGGCATGAACCATATGGTATCATCATCATCTTACTTTCACAAACATCCCACTTTGTAGGATTTCATTAACTAAGTCATTAGTATTAAGAGAGTCAGTGTTAACTTGCTATGCTCAGGTAGTCTTCTGGGATAATGGCTTCCCTCTAACCCTGGGAATTGTGGTGGGAGACACCAGGATAGTGTGTCATTAGTTCCTTGAGGCATTCCCAGCCTGCTACTGAGGAGACTTAAGTGAAATGTTCCCTCTATGTATGATATAAAATCTGGGCAACTGAGCCAGTGGCAGAAGTCCCATTGCCTTTGAAACACTGGAATTTCATTGTTGTATGTAAACTCCTTTGTATCTTATTTCACAGTATTTACATACTGCCCTGCAAGACTGCAGGCCCTGTGGCCTCTGTGAGATTTTTCAGCAGTATCATAGTACAAAATGGTACTTACATGTAAACATTTCAATTTATATTGTGTTCTGAGCACAGGGAGATGCTATGATATCTTTGCATTTTCCACACCATGGTGCCTAATCTGCTAAGAATGACAGTGTCCTTCTGAAGCATTTTGATTTGGGTATGCATGTGTGCTGGCATATATTTGTCTTTTGGTATGTGTTTGCTGATGTGGTTTTATCTTTTAATGACATAAATAGGGATATGTATATTCTAAAGATACTGTAAGGATATAAATTAGGTTGGCTTTTGAAGTGTTCACTGAAAGTATTTGCCAGAAATGACATTCTCTTGTGTTACGTACATTGTAATGCTTTTCCTGCTTAAAAAAGGGGAAAAAAAGGAGCAAATTTTGTGTAAGTAAATACATTTTTCCTCACCCCTAAGTGTATTGCTGTCAGCTGATATAATAGGTTTCTCACCAGAGTTGAAGCAGATGAGACTGCTCTGAGTCCTGAAGGGAGGCAGACAGCATAGCTATTTTGTTTTCAGATTTCAAATGGTTTTGAGGGCCTGCCATGAGATGAGGAGAAGTCCCAGGCTGTGATGGTTGTTAAATTACAGAGTGCGTGTTTTGACAGCCCAGCAGAGCCTGGGCTGGGTAGGAACTCGTTACACCCTGGATGCAGAGCGTGGGGCTGGCTGCAGCTTCCAGCCAGCAAGTGCCGTGCCAGGCATTGCCCAGAGCCCAGCAGCACAGCCTGCCATGCCAGGCTTTTCCCAGAGCCCAGCAGCACAGCCTGCCATGCCAGGCATTGCCCAGAGCCCATCACCACAGCCTGCCATGCCAGGCATTGCCCAGAGCCCAGCAGCACAGCCTGCTGTGCCAGGCTTTTCCCAGAGCCCAGCAGCACAGCCTGCCATGCCAGGCTTTTCCCAGAGCCCCATCACCACAGCCTGCTGTGCCAGGCTTTTCCCAGAGCCCAGCAGCACAGCCTGCCATGCCAGGCTTTTCCCAGAGCCCCATCACCACAGCCTGCTGTGCCAGGCTTTTCCCAGAGCCCAGCAGCACGGCTGGTGGCTCTGCAGCTCGGTTACTGATGGCCTGGTCGCGGCAGTGGCAGGGGAGCGCGGGCTGTGATTCAGTGAGCGCGCTGTGAGGGACCCGGAGCCGGCTGCTCCCGGCCAAGAGCAGCACATTAGCTCTATGACATACATTATGATATTGCCAGCAAAGTGGTCAGTGCCTAACTGGGATATGCTACAGCCTGTGGAGTGGCTGAGGGCTGCAGCACAGAACATATGGAGATTATTTCCCGAATTTATGCAGCACGTGTTTTCCTATAAATTAAATTCAGTGAAAATGTGTATCATAATAGGGTGATGCTCACAACAGCCTTCCCTGTTATGAATTACAATGACCTCTCTCAGCCTGCTGGGTGCCTAGTGAAACGGCTTCATGCAACTGGAAACAATAGTGTATGTGGTGTCCGGCTCTGAAAGCCTGACCAAAAGGCTCTCTAACGATAAGCAGGGCCTTCCCCCCCCCCCACCACCAATCCTCCACTGTTTCTCTTTTTCTTCCTTTTAGAAACTGCCCAGTTTCCTCCTGAGGTGCCAAGCTGTCAAGAGTGTGGGCAAATGCCCCAGGGTCTGCTCTGTATTGAACTGGGTGCTGCCCTTGCTGAGGGGCTGCTGGACAGCAAAGGCAGCTCTGGATGTGGCAGCAGCCCCACTTCGTGGGTGAGGGTGCTGTGGGTTGCCAAAACAGGAGGACAGGGGTCCTTAGCCAAAGTAACAAGCAAAGCAGCACATGTCCCTTCTGGTCCTTGGGCTGAGCATCCCGAGTCATTTTCTGGGTAAATACTTGATGTTCTGTTGCCTGGGGCTGGGGTAAAATCATCTTTGCCTTTTTCTTGGATGTGCTGAAGCAACTGAAGGAAAAATACAGTAGACACAGTCATTGTAACTACCTTCCTAAAGCACGGAAAAGAAGTTATGTTCCTTACAACTCTGTATGTGAAATCTTTAGCAGAGGAAATGTAGGAAGGGAGCAAACTGGAAACTCATAATTAAAATATAAATGTGTCTGTGTATAGATATATATAAAGCAATGGGTACCAGACATCAAAACAATCTGGGGTTTGCTTTGGGACAAATCACTGTGGAGTCAGTGTCTTCAGCTGTGTGTGAGGGACTTGCTTTTTCATTTGTAGCTGATTACAGGCTAATAGGATTTCAAAAGTTTCTGGGAGGGAACAGTTCACATCTCATTGCATTTGAGGGGGTGGGGTTTTTTTTGATGTTTCATTAATCATACTGATACCTAGCCTTAAAATACATTTTATTACTCTCCTGTTTAGCTTCTTGAACTGAATCTTTCTCCTTGGTCCCTTGCTGCTGTCTAATTGGCAGTTTTCAAGTCATTTGGGACTTTTTGAAAGATCTTATCAGCCTTTTATGCGATAGAGGAGAATGGATCATGGGGATTAAAAATAGTGTTGTGAATGTTTTTAGGTTTAGTCCTCTCTTTGTCTTTCACTAATACGTGCATGATGTGGCTTGTACATTTATGTTTTCTCAATGAAAATGAACGATTTGAAAGCAACTCATGGGAACGACCAATACAGCAGAATTTTATTGGTACAGACTACTTCTGTGACTGATCTTTTCTGTTTAGTAGCAGTAGTAGCCCTAGTTATTTTTCTTTAGCAGCTCACATGTTGGGAACACACACTTAGCCTGTAAATATGGATTCAGGAGGAAAATGAATACGGCAGTGTTCAAAGCAGCCAAAAGCCTAGAAATAATGTTCTGCTGTGACTTTTCCAAACTGACATCTTGATGCGGGGATTATAAATGAAACCATTGTTCCAGCAAAGGCCAAGACTAATAGAAAGCCTTTATTACCAGTCCATTGGCTAATTCTGCTTGTCTAACCCCTTTAGATGGACACAGTGTCAGAAAACAGTCACAGAGGTTGCTTTGTGTGAGATTTGGCCTGCTGCGTGTTTACATGGGGGCACAAAGATATCTCAATGACAAGTGCTCTTTGACTAAAATTTGTAAAGTCATTTTCTTTCCCTAGGCCTTGGAGAGGAGTGAACTGATGTTTAATCTGCAGCTTCTATGAATGATATTTGCTTTGTGTCCTATCACCCTTCTATTCATTTTCTTTTTCCCCATCCAAGCAGGTAAACCTCTGCTTAGAAGAAATTGTTTCTTCCACTGAGCCTCGGTGTGGTTGACAGCTGTCATATATGAGGATTATACTTGAATACGTGTCTTTAGAGCTAGACAGTTATAAGGGGCTTTAATCTTTTGTCTTTGCACATGCAGGGAATGCCTGGGAGCCAGAGACCCTTACTGTGGCTGGGATAGCAAGCAGAAGCGATGCACCACCATTGAGGACAGCTCCAACATGAGCCTCTGGACTCAAAATATTACTGAGTGCCCAGTAAGTGGAAGGAGTGGAAATATTTTATACATACTGATGTGTGTATGTGTAGAAGGGAGAAGGGGAGGTGAGTGTGTGGCAGTCTGAAAAGGACTGGCTGTTATAAAAGCAGTGGCACGCACTAATACCTGTGCACAGCTTCTTGTTTAGAACATGGAGACCCCAAATGTATTTGTTTCCTCTGAAAGAGGGATCCTAAAGCAAGCATTCAGTCTTCCTCATGCCCACCCATGCCTTGGGTGAAAAAGAATGGATCATGCTGCTAAGTTACTGCTGAGAACCATGTAAGCCCCAGCTGAAACTTGAGCTTGCTGTCTGCACGATTTTCTTGGCTTCCCTGCAAGCTGGGGAATCAGAATAGCCTGCTGCTCCAGGATGCTAATACAGCATCCTGGGGCAGCAGTCAGGTAATTTTCCTCTTGGATCCCTGAGCTGGGCCCAGGAGACAACACTGGTGAAAAGTGTTGTACTGGCAGGAAGAGCCATCTAGACAGCAGCACAAATTACTGCATGTGTGGTTTGCAAAGGGAACAAAAACATACAGTGTGTACTAGAGAAATCAAGGGACGGGGAGAGTGCGACTGAGAGAGGGGGTGTGAGAAAGACAATATTGGGTTCTCATCTGACTGCAGCAGACCAGAGACCAAATCTACATGATATTGCAAGGAGATGGCCTTTTTTCCTGGCCCTGGTCTCCAAGAGATGCATATAGAAAAGAAGTGTCTCTGCTTGAATCAGTTTGAGTTGACTCTCCAGCTCCCTTTCCAGCCACCCACCCTTCTCTGATGGCAATATCCAGTTCCTGGCTGTGATCCCCAGAAGCTGTCTGGCCGAGTATAATTCCTGCTGCTTGAATTGTACCTGCATGCTGGCTGGGGAGGAAAAACCAGTCTTGTTAAATAAAGTGAGGGTGGGGGAGAAATTGTCATTAATGTTCATTGTTATTATCTAACGTCAATTAGCATATTAATACTGCTAAGTCCAGTAGATAGGGAGGGAGGACTGGATGGGTTGTATCTTCAGTACGCTATTTCTGTCTGGAGGTGCTGGGATGTTTATTCCCGTTATCTCCCTTACTCCTCAGATATTTTCCCAGGAAATACTAGTCATTACTTCAATCCATCCTCAGCTTGGCAGGCTTAAGTTTTTCACTGCTGGATTCAGAGGCTTGTGTGTTTATAACCCTCCTGTGTTGAACTGGGATGCAGTGCTTCTTGATTGCCCATGCTGTTATCTCGTCCTGCTTAATGCCTGTGTCTGTTGATAGGTGTGTGAGGTGTTAATCCTCTAGTTTGAACATGTCTGCTGTGGTGCACACTAGGGAGCAAACTACTCCAGATCATTGTTTCAAGGTCATAAAAATTCAGCACAGAATATTCAGGAGCTTTGGCTGTTCTTGGGGTGCTAGTTTTACATTTGTTTTAGCATTCCATTGTAGATTATTTTCTGTGTAGATGCTCCCATTCTGTTACATATATCAGCCTTGTGCTCTTTGACTGACAGGCTGCCAAGCCGTTTAAAATCCACATGCAAGTACTTTCTTTTTCTTTCACCTCTGCCACTCACACTAGAATGAATTCACACTGGCGTGGAGTGGGATAGCTCATTTAAGCACCTACATCAGCAATATCCAAGTATTTCCTTGTATTCAGTGCAGGACAAAGGTCATGGTCAGCAGAAGAAAGGGTCTAGAAGTGCATGTGCAGATGAGCACTGAAAAGGGACGGAAATGCAGTGACCCAATGCCAAACTTCACTCCAGCAAAAGACCTGTCTGAGTTTAGTTGGATGAGTTACTGTCATAAGAAGTCCTGGCTTTTCCCACCCCACTTTTCTGGGCTGAGCACCAGGCGCTCAGCTGTGCTGGTACAGCTGTATGTGAGATCACAGTCAAGTGTGAAATTGTGTCGATTAAAAGCACCCCTCCCAAATAAACTTTTCCTAACCCAGATAATGTCAGTGAGTTCTTTCGCAGCCTAGCCCACAAACAGATGTCCTGGCACAGCTGAGAGACTGGCATTCAGCAACTTTTAAAGCCAGAACTGGCATATTATTGAATTATATCCTACATGGGCCAGGCATTTGTGTGAGTCAACCACAACACTAACACAACTTGACTGCTGCTCTTGTGCAAACGGGCTTGTTCAGAGCTAGTCTGAACATCTTTGTACAGCACTACCTTGTGCCACAGATTCCCACTCTCCAGCTTTAATATTAAGGGACTTTAGATAGAGGCTTAATCATGTAGTGTTAACACAATACATTGGGTAATGGTTAATATATGTTATTACTAGATAACATCCAGAATCTCCTAAAGGTTCATTACTGAGGTTGCAATGTCAACCATTTTAACATTAAGAAATGGTAGCACACAAATTCCACAAACTAAACTGCTCTTCTGTGTATGTGCCCATGCTTTATCAGGGAATCCTGATGAAGGATTGTATGTGCTTTCCTGGAAGAAGGGAGGGAGGTGCACTTTGATTTTAGAAAAACAGACACATCCTATTTTGTGGTATCTTACTGATGCCAACATGAGCCACCAGCAGGAAAGGAACTTCAGCTTTAGCCAACAAACTATTAGCCAAGCTCATGGTGTCACTGTTGAGGGTGGTTGGCAAGTCAGGAATTAAGTATTCCCAATAAAGTGTACTGTCCTCCTTATCCTCAGCCAAACAATGATCTTCCTTCCAGGTTTTCATTCCAGTCCCACTCTGTGTTTACAGCAAACCCCTATCTTAGTCATATTGCATCTGTTCCATGCTACCTCATTTTCTTACTAATCAATGGCAGTTTCCCCACTCTGGTTTTGGGTGTCTTGTACCCTGCTGTCAATTCACGTGGACTGAGCTGCTCAGAGCTGCATTGCCCAGGGTGATCCTGCTCTGGCCCACACTGAAGCATGTCCAGTGCACAGAAAAGACGTTGGGTGCAGGGATCAAAATCTATGAATCTCTGAAAACTGAGAATTTTTCCCATGTCCCAAGGATTTTATACCCTGGACAGTTTTGAATGGCTTTTCATGGGAATTGAAAAAGGTGTTACAAGGACAAAAATTTCAGTTCCTTGCTCGGAACACTAGTTTGCTTCAAGGAAAATATTGCTACTTATGGACAGTCTTTTTTGCTTTTTTTTGATTTTATAAATGGTTTAAGTAGTTTCACTGAAACTTTGCAAGACTTTTCAGCTTACATCGAACAGCTAACATGGAAACTTCCAGATTAAGTAATTAAAGCTTGGCAAAATTATAAGCTTTTGATATCTGAATCCTAAGACAAGGAATAGATGAACTGAAAGAACTAGGAATGCTTCAGTCTTACCTGTAATATCAGAATAAACATGGAAAATATCCTGGTAGCAGGGATTAGGAGTGGGAGTGGGCAGTCTGAATTTTTAGATCCTGCACTTGAGCCTTTAGATTCTACAACGAAGAAAGAAAAAGATGAGGCCTTTGGTGTGAGTGTGGCAGTTTATAAAAGACAAGAATTCCAGAACTGGCAATATTGTCAGGTGAGGGAGGGGCATTTGATCAGATGTGTTTTTAAAGATGTCCTCTCTGTCTGATGGGCACTGTGTGGGCTTCAAAGGATTTGCCTTGTAAAGGTATTCCTGAAAAAGATCAATGCATGTGGGTTTTTATCCCACTTCCCAAGTTTGCTCTTTTGAAGATATTTTTTGTGAATTTAAAGATGGAATAATAACCCATATGTAATTTCTTAAGTATAAAAACTTCCCACACTCACAGCGTGACATGTTTATAAATCTCAGCATTTTGGTTATGGTTGCTTATTTGTTTAATTTTTGGGTTGTTTCCCAGTATCACTTATGAGCCAATAATTATTTATCAGCTTTTTTTTTTTAATTGATGACACAGGCCATATCATACCATTGATTTCTGAACAGGAATCTTGCTGGAATCAGCAAGGCTTTCTGGGTCAAAAATGAATAGAAATGATGCAATGCTTGGATTAGGGCTTTTGTAAGGCAGGAGGAAAAAGGACATAAAAATCTAGTATTAAGTGTCTCAAAGTACTTCTTTTGACTCCCCCCCTCCAACTTTTAGAAACCCAACTGTACTGATTTTTAAACAATGTTTAAAACAGCAAATTCAACAACAACTACAAAGCTCAGGGATCTCCTCTGTGGGCATCTTGCCTTTTAACCTGCAGCCCAGAGCAAATTTTTACAACTACATGATAATCTATTGCAAACAAAGGCTTACAGCAGATGCCTGAAACCCCTGGCTGCAGCCTGACAAGTGCAGTATCAGATCTAAATCGCTTCCATGCCACTGCTGCATATTTTTGATGCTGCTGTAGATGGGTGAGAGGGGAAGATGACAACCCACCAGAGGTACATTCTGAGTGTTTAACATAGTGCCAGTCTTGGAGAATAAGCACAGAGCTGGAAAGCACTCTTCCCATGGCTGTGGTTGGCTCCCTGTGTGGCTCCTGAGCAGCTTCATAGCCCCTCCATGCGTTAATTTACTTGTCTGTAAAGCAGGGACAATCATTCCCCCCCTGGGGCAGCCCAGGGGCCTGCTCTTGCTGGCAGCAGAGCTCAGTGAAACATGGCACAGTGGGGTTTGTCAGGGCAACTGGCTC
The DNA here is from genome assembly GCF_020740725.1 of Corvus hawaiiensis. Lineage (NCBI taxonomy): Eukaryota > Metazoa > Chordata > Aves > Passeriformes > Corvidae > Corvus > Corvus hawaiiensis. Next base: position 29,632,089 of record NC_063219.1, on the reverse strand, counting down.
AGGTTTGGGGCCAGGGCTGTTTGCCAGGACCCCAGCCTCTTCCTTCCTTCATCCTTCATTGCGTGTGACACCGAGGCCAAATTCAGTGTTTCCTTCAGCAGTGGTTTTACCAAAGCTGCTGAGCATCCCACCACCACATGGGTGACCCCACAGGCATGAGCCACTTGCAGGCAGCCACCATCTGTGCCATCTGCCTGCAAGGCCTGGCACTTTGGGATGGGGCATGGGGTGGGGAGCATGGAGGAAGCCACCAGGGCAGAAGTGCATGATGGTGCTTGTGCTGTAAAAAGGGAGTAGCTGTACACAGGTAGGGCCAGCACCAATCCCTTTCAGCCTTGTGTTTCTCAACAAGTAGTAGAGGGGATGCCAGGGCAGGGGTATTCAGGGCAGCTTTCAAGACATGGTCTTGGGCTGCAGGATTCTGCAGTAGTGGTGGAGTGGTAACAGGAAGGCAGTGGTGGCCAGGAGTGATCCCAGGAGAAGCAGGTAGCACACAGCCTCTCCAGACAGACTTGGGAACAAGGGGCCCAGCAACCTGGTCCCCCAGCCCTCAGCTTAGGGCTCCCCTAGCAGCACTGGTTAAAACAGGGCACAGGAGAGCAAGCTCTGACACACTGTCTACTGGAGGGTTGTCACCAGTCCTGAAATAGTTCTATTTCTCATGCTCTTGGTCTGCCAGAACTACTGTATTTTTCCTTTGTTACAGTGTGCAGGAAGCTCTCAAGTCCCAGCCTGTTCAGGGCTGTGCAGGCATGAAGCAAAGGGCAGAGGGGACAGATAGTAGTGTGGTCTGGTCCATAAATTGTCTTGAGATGAATTCTTGCTCTTTAGGTGACTATGTGATCCTCAGCATTAATGCTAGTCATCATCATCTGCTTCACTTTTTGTTCTTCATCCACATGGCCATTTAGGGTATGGCTCAGCTTAGAAAGGGAGACAGTTCTTACTGCACGTTTGGACAGGGCCAAACTCAGTGAGGCCCCAGCCTCAGCTGGTCACTACGGTTATATGAACACTAACTTGGAAAATACTCTGCAGGAAGCCCTGCAGAGGCTGCAACATGATGGAGTGAGGTCAGCCAGTATTGGCTGTGGTGTTGCTTGAAAGACTGAAGCTGTGCAGCGTGGAACAGGGAGTGTGGTGGTTGTGTGGTGTGGCAGATAGATGCTTGCTCCTGGTGTGGTGCTGGCTGGGTCGGCTCGGTGCCTGTGTGCACATGTTAGGTATGTGGTGTGGAATTTGGAGGGTAAATATTGATGTGGCATTGTCTGAAAACAGCCCTCTGTTTTGAATCCTGCTCGCAAGCACAGACAGCTCCCCTCTAAGCTGCATCTTAATCCCCCTGGAAGCTTTGTTTGGCATTTCTATTGTGGGCCTGTCTCCAGAAATGTAAACTTGCTATTAATGACCTTTTTTTCCTCTTAAAATTAGGTGAAAAACCTGACAACAAATGGAAGGCTGGGGCCTTGGTCCCCATGGCAACTGTGTGAGCATTCGGATGGGGACAGCACAGGCTCCTGTATGTGTAGATCACGTTCATGTGACAACCCTCGTCCTCGCTGTGGAGGTCGCAGCTGTGAAGGGGCCAGGATTGAGGTTGCAAATTGTTCAAGGTACGTCAGCATTTTGTGCTTCTTACGGGAACAAGAGTTGTGTCTGTGCACAGCTTAGCTCCTTCCTTGTGACCATGTCATTGTATCCCAGCCAAAGTGAGGTGTGTGAGGTCGAGCTTGAAGTCAGTGTAAAATGAAGAAACCCAAGGGCTCTGAGTGAAGAGCACTCAGCCAAGGCTCTTGGAAGATGAGCACCCCAAATTATTGTACCGTACACTGTGCCTTGGTTTCCCTCAGTTGTACAGTGAGTAGTGACCCCTCAGGAGGAGGTGAATAAGGCAGAGGTAGTTGTTAGCCAGCTGAACAGCAGACTAAAAAAATCAGAAAGCTCATAACTTCTCAGAGTTTGGGTTCCAAGGCCGCATTGCCAAAAACAAGCAGAGCTCCTTCAGAGCAACTCCTGTGAGGACAGGGCTGAGCCTAGCTCCAGGCAAGGCTTGTTTGCCTTGTTCTGTGAGTCTGTGACCTGTCTGCAGCACAGCCTGTCTGCTGGGCAGGTGAGAGCAGCACGTCATCCTCTGGCAGCGAGCGGGCTCGGGAGACGGCCCGGGGACGGCGCCGGAGCAGCACAGGCAGCTCAGCTTGTGCCCAAATGCTGCCTGCCCACAGAAGCCTGGAGCTCAGCTTTGGCAGTATGGAAGCTAAATGTCCTCCTGTGGGGTGCCCAAACATAGCCATGGTGTTTGTGTCCGTGGTACCCCACCACCCTCAGACTACATCATGTCATGACTCAAGGGAAGATGATGCAATAGTGTAAACACTATTTAACCAGGGTGGGGGCAGCCAGGATTTTGCTAAATATTGGGTCAATACAGTTTTAATCTACTTTATCTTCTCCATAAACATTAATTCCATTAAGGACATCTGCCTCTTGACTCATCCCTTGAGATCAGTGCTGGTCTTGGCACCAAAAATTCAGCAATATTCATGTTTTAATTGGCATCTCTCCTTCCAGTTATGGGCTGTGCTGCCCAAAAGGTGTGCAGTCATTCCTGCCCCTGTGCTGCCACCGTGGGCTGAGCAAAGCCTTCCCCAGGCAGGCTTTTTCTGTCAGTGGCAAATGGAAAACATGCCAGTGGGATGGGTTTCTCAGCACTGCTCTGATGGCAAAAGAGGCAGGAGCAGCTTCTAAGAAGGGGATGAAAAACAGATTATTCAATCTTGAGACATAACAAAACAGCATGGTTTGAAAAATAGGGACATCTGGTCATCCTACATCCGCTTCAGCCCTCAAATTTCCTTTAATTGACTTCATACAGCATTGAGATTTCTTTCTGCAAAGAGGGAGTAGGATGTTTAAAAATGAGTTCTGTTAGAAAGCTGGAGATCTGAAAGTGGAAGGTGTCTTCATTTCTGCTAAAAATCCTGAAACACAAATAGATGTTAAGAGCTGTTGGGTTTTTGAGGATTTCTTTAGTAGAAATTACTTGCCCTTTTTGCAGCAGTAACAGCAACCTTGCATTTGATTTTTTTTCTTTTCATGATTGTACATATAATCTTTCTTTTGGGTTAAAGAGTTGGGAGGTAGTAGGTGGTTTAAAAAATAGCAGAATAAAATGGAATAGTAGGATTTTTATATGAGTGAATTTCTTGTTCTTTGACCTTGTTTAGGGTGGGAGAGGGGAAGGGAGAGGGATGAGAGAACAAGAAGAGGAGGGGGGAAAGATCTAACAGGGTTCTGAAATAAAGCTGCCAAGAACAGGCAAGAGTTGATAAAAAACACAAAAACTGTGAAGGGCAATGTGGGTTTTAACTTTCATCCTCTTCCCTGATTGGTGCTATGCCAGGAAATATTTCTTGCCAGCAGTGTTATTAGTTCAGTAAATGCTTTGAAAATTAACATCTGTTTTCAAGCTTAGCTTTCAAGTCAGTGAGCACCTGAGTTGTTTTTTGACTAGACTTTTTAGAAAGATTTTTCTTTATAAAAAAACACACCCCAGAAAAGATATTTTTTGGCTTAAGGCACTGAAGTGTCAAGATTAGACAGTTTTATAAGACACAGCATTACCACTGGCTCCATATGAAATGAAACCTGCAGCACAGAAGAGATGAGATATGGTTCCTTCTCTCCTGCTTCAAGGTCCAGTGCTGCCAAATCAGAGGAAGGTGAGCTTTAATAGATGCAAGATTTTAAAGATGAAAATGTTGGCTTCTGTGTAAGCACAAGTTTGAGGTACCTCACACAGCAGCGTGGCAGGAGCCGCCTGCACGTGCTCAGCCTCTCACAGGAGCTTTGGCAATATCTTCAGCGCTGAGGTGTGAACTAGGGGGTTTTACATCACACTGGCTTCAGGCTGTGTTACCACTGTTCAGCAGAGATGTGATCACTCATTAAACCATGAAACTAGATCCTGCCTCTGAGCTCTTAATTGCCTCTGGTTTCTACAGATTTAAGGTCACAGTACAGTGACGTCTGCAGGTGGCCATGAAAGCTAGAAGCAATTATTGTTATTTTTAATGAAATTTGAGATTTCCATTTAATAGGATTCAATGCTGAAGGCTTTAGGAATATTATATATAAGAATATACAAAATATGATGAGGTTTGTGATAAAAACATGGGAGCTGGCAGTGGTGTTGCTGTAAGAGATTTAAAGCATCAATACGTACTGAATTAGCAGAGGGTAGGTTTTTTACGTCCATTGGCACAACTGGCCTTCACGATACTCAAAACCTGAACTCTTTGTGCAGAAGTGTTCAAGACATAGACCTTTGGGATCAGCCATTGGGTCAGAAGAGCAGGGTTATGAGACATGGGGAAGATGATGGGGGAATAGTCAATCAAAGTTACACTAACAACGCTATTGCCCAGCAAGTCCTAGGAGACATTTTCAAAATCATTCAGCATTGTCTTCATTCTCTTCCTTTCCAATTCTTAGAGAATTCAAAGGGAGGAAAGTTAGGCCACTGCTAAGCACTTTCAAAACTCCCTTTTAAAAATCTCCCCTGATACAAAGTCTGGTTGAAATGAATAATCTATTCTCCCATGAGTTCAACACTTCCCCCATACTCTGTTCTCTCTTACCCTCTTTGTTAGAAATGGCGCTTGGACACCGTGGTCTTCCTGGGCCCCCTGCAGCACCTCCTGTGGGATTGGCTTCCAGGTCCGGCAGCGATCCTGCAGCAATCCTGCTCCACGGTATGGGGGCAGGGTCTGCGTTGGACAGAGCAGGGAAGAAAGGTAAGAGTTGTCCTTGATGGTGTGTGTTCATTTCTGTGGCTGTAATGTTGGCAGCTGGAAGTGGTGGCTGGGAATGCAGATTGAGGCTGTTGGGCTCAATGCAGAAAGCAGAAGCAGTCCCAGAGCCTGGGAGGCATGCGGCTGTTTACAAGCATGGACACTCTCTTTCAGTGAGCCTGTGAACATCAGACACTTCAGAGCTGCCCTCACTCCCAAGCAGGACCCTTCAGGCCTTCACAAGTATTCCTGTCCCACACAGAGGGCTGACTTCCTCCCGAAATGCAGAAGCTGTGCCTGCTGTTTGCACTGTAGAGTTTACAGGCACAGTTACTCTGTTCTGATCTGTCCCTGGAGTGGCAGCTGAGTATGTGCAGCTTTCACTGCCAGTTGCACCATTCCCAAGTCTCTATTACTTGTTCTGATGCTCCAAAAGCAGTTCATGACAAAATACAGCTTAACTCACAGATTCAGGGTTGAGTTTTTGTAGGGCATGGCATCAGAAAAACATCTTTTTTCCCCTCTAAGCTACGAAAATTTCACACAAAATTACTAAAACCTAATACTTTCTGAACCTACAGAGCCATCTGCACTATAATGCTTCTTCAAGCTTGGCCCCTCATGAAACACGTGCTTCAAGGCATCCCAGCTTCTTTCCAGGCCTGACATTTCATTAAAGGGCACCTCTACTTGGCAATAGGCTGTTGCTTGTCTCTTGAGTGGTCACTAAGACATATGTCTCTGCATTTCTCAGAATAAAAAGAGCAATTCATTTCATTGCCTTGTTTCAGGACATTTTAATGTTTGGTTTGATTTGTGTCCATTCACAATGGTCCTTTTTGGGTTTGAAGACTACCTCTGAGTAAATTGCAGTTCTGTGTGATTAAATTTGAGAACAATATTGGTTAAAAAGCTGAACAAAGTTACAGTTACTTTTGACACAGAACATGAAGTAGCATTCACGTAGGGCCTGCTTTTAGATGCATATAGCATCTGGTTGCAAACTCCAGTTTCCTAGGGTCGAGGCAGCAGTAAAAGCCAGACTGTGTGAAGAGAAGATTGTCAGGTGTTTAGCACTTGCCATTAGTGACAGATGACTGTTGAGTTGTCCTCCCACCAGTCATCCCATTTAGAATATTTACTATCCACTCTCCCTTTTTGTGACACTTGGGCTTCAGTTTATGAGCTCTTTTGTGGACTCAGTGTTTGTGGAAAAGTTTTGAGACAGAGCACTTGAGAAAACCTGATCTCGACCATTCACTCCAACTGTCTCACCGAGCTCAGCCTGATTAACCACCCCCATTTGGTACAAAGGCTACATTTCTCTCCATGGACAGGAATATTGCTAATCTGACATTGTGTCAGTCTCTGCTGGCTCTCTGTGCATGCATCAGTTGTGCCCAAATGCAGTGTGCAGTCTTGCATCTCGCACCATTTTGTACCTCGGATGTGCTGACGTGGAGTTTTTTGAGCAGTGCTCTTTCTTCTTTCAGATTCTGTAATGAGAACAGTCCATGTCCATTACCGATTTTTTGGTCTTCATGGGGACCTTGGAATAAATGTAGCGTGAATTGTGGTGGAGGGATTCATTCAAGGCAGAGGTCCTGTGAAAATGGAAACACATGTCCAGGCTGTGCTGTGGTATGTATTGTTTACTGACATTGCACGAGGGGCACCTGTTGACAGTAGCATCAAGGAACAGGATATTTAGCTCTTCTCTCCACTGTGGTTTTATTTCTCAAGCAAGAAGAAAATGCTGTCCTCAGCTTTTGCTGGAGAGGATGCTGAAATGAACTTGGAAACAGAGGGGTGGCAGATTTACGGACAGACTGGTCTACAGAGTACTTCCTTAGGCCTCTGTAGGCTGATATCAAGTCCTTCACCTGAAAGATCTATAGATGTTCTTTTCTTCTGTCCCACTCCCAAGAATTATCCTGTTGAGTCAAGGAGGCCACACACACATCAGAAATGAGTTGCACTGTCATACTTGAGTAAACAAGAGGTCCAACACCCCATCTGCTCTTTTTATTTTCCCTTTCCTGTTCCGGCAGCTGTTTCATGCAGCCTTTTTAATTGATTGTAGGGTTTCCTTTCAGTGTAAGCAGACTTGATCTGGAACCTCCCATTTCTTCACAAGCTGTTTGGCATTTACGCTAGAACCATGAAGTCCTGAAGCATTGCATTTCTTCCCCTCTGCCAGAAAAGAGTTGTTTATTTAGTTACTTTAAATCAAGAACACAAATGTTTATCACTGGAATTCCTTCCACTGGTGACGAGAATTGTAAAACCCTCAAATCCCCCCATTCCCAGCCAGCCAGAATGTTGTCTGTGTTCAATGGCTGCTGTAGACCAAGGATGGCAAATGGTTCATAACCTTCACTAGAGAGTTTGAAAAGCCAATCAAACTAAAATAGCTGTAAGAAGATCTACTCTAAACCCATATTAAAAATAAAAAAATAAACTTACAAGGAATAAACCTTACTGACATTTTGTCCTCTTGGGGCTCCTCTACGCTGACCTGAGAACAGCCTCTCAGGGTCAGAGCAGAAAACTTGTTTGCTGTTATTATTATCTGTTGCCTGAATTATTCTTCTGCCCATAATGAACCAAGCTGTCGAAGCCCCACAGGATTTTGAGTCAGCAAAGAAACACAAACCTGAGGGAGACATAAAACCAGCAAGCACAGTTTACCCTTGAGGTCCACCTGAAGCTATGCACCACCACTGCCTCCATAGTCACCATATTTTGTGCCATGCCCAGCACTGACTTGTGCCTGTGAGGTCAGAGAAGGTGGATGGGGATTGTTTTAGATCCAGAGGGTACCCCTTACTTTCTGAAGTGTAAATAAACCTCTGCCAGTTAGGCTGCTGCTGTTTAATAAGTAAGGAGGAAGTGGTTTTCCTTCTTGGCAGGAATATAAAACCTGCAACCCGGAGAGCTGCCCGGAGGTGCGCAGGAACACACCCTGGACCCCTTGGATGCCTGTCAACATCACCCAGAGCGGTGCCCGCCAGGAGCAGCGCTTCCGCTACACGTGCCGGGCCCAGCTGTCAGACCCCCATGAGCTGCAGTTCGGGAGGAAGAAAACCGAGAGTCGGTTCTGCCCCAACGATGGCTCCGCAGTGTGTGACACTGACTGTACGTCCTGCCAGCTCTGAGGGACCATGGGGCAGGCCTGGGTGTGGTGGTGCAAGGGGGATCCTCTCAGAACAATAAGACTGTGTCTGCAGTAGTGTTGACATGTAGGACTGGTGTCACTGCAGAGGGGCAGCGATGGGGAGAACCCTGTGACGTAGACAGACAGTTGTGAGCTCTGTGCTTATGGCAGTGTATAGATTTGTTCTTGCTCCTTCCAGGCTGCCCCAAAGACAACAGGCGAGTAATGAGGGTGTAAAGAAGAGAAGAGCAGTTCTCAGGACAGTGTGTCTTTTCTTTCTTCCTGGAGCTCCCCTTGTGCACTGTCTCTCAGGTTGTTCCCTGCAGTACTGCTGTGATGCAAGGCAGCATCTTGAGGGCACAGTCTGGACTGCCACAATTTGCTGCCCAGGGAGGTCATTTATCAGGGTTATCAGTAAACTCAGTTTGTATGGTACAAATTTCTTTTTCTGTCTAGCTTAGCTGTAGCTCTGGGAAAAAAAAAACTCTTGCCAAGGGCTTTCAACAGAAGCTATTCTGCAGGGCACATAGATCCTGATTGTATTCATGAGCTGAACCCCTTTCTAAAAGCCCAACAACTGGTTAATCTGTGATCTTACGGTGTCTTGTTTGTTTTCCTTGAAGCTCTTGTTGATGACCTCCTCAAGACTGGTAAGACCTCTGCACGGATTATCAATGGGGGCTGGTCCTTTTGGGGGGCCTGGTCTTCCTGTTCCAGGGACTGTGAGCTGGGCTTTAGGATCAGGAAGAGAACATGCACAAACCCTGAACCTAAAAATGGTGGCTTGCCCTGTGTGGGGTCAGCGATGGAGTACCAAGACTGCAATCCTCACCCCTGCCCAGGTAACCATGATCATCTTCCTGCATGAAATTCAGAGGTGTTTTCCCAAATCTTAATGGTAGAGCAACAACAGCAAAAAAAAAAAAAAAATCAGTATTTTTAAGCTGCCTTTTTTTTGTTTGTTTGTTTTTCGTTTGGGGGACTTTCCTTATTTTTTTAAAGCTATTGTAATGACCCGTGTATGTGATCTTTAGTGCTGACTTAGGTTTCTTCTCGGCTCAGAGGGTAACACAGCCACATCCTCTAGAGGAAGTAGCATGGTGGCTTATAGCAATCCTTTGCTTCAGGAAGGTTTGATGCTCCATCCAGTGGAGGGCATCATGGTTCATCTGCTCCCTGATGAGGAGGCAGGCTTAATAAATGTGGCTTAATACTGTTTAGAGATGCTTGCTGTGGCGGTTCTTCTTGTGAACACTTGTTTCTTCCCCCTCTCCTGCTTACGTATTGTTCTTGCGATGGGCATCTACTCTTGACATCAGTTACCATTTCCTGCACAGCCAGCAGGGAGTATTCTTGCCTGGTTTCCTGGTTTTCGAGTTTGTCCTCATGTTTATGTTGCACTCCTGGTCCAGAATAGTAGTAATAGACCATTGACTACTGTATTCTCTCTCACTTATCCTTCTCCTTGCTCTGTAATAAGTGTCTAAACTAAATTTAAGTGATCTTACACAAATTACCTTGCCTCTTTGCAGTTCCAGCAATTATCTACCTCTGGCAATACAGTTTGTGGCCTACACTTGAAAATGCTCTATTATAGTAGTACTATTATGATTCTAAAATTCAATACAAAGATAAAATTCAAATGCAGATACGATCAGAATGTGCAGCAAGAGCATAGCAAGAGTGTCAAATATTGCACTCTATGGCCTATAAAAAGGAAATAATTCTAGCACTATAAAGGCAGCTATTAGTACTATTTTGGAAGCTCTTGGTGGCTTTTCACTAATGTCTGTGCCCTTTTTCTGTGCTGTTTTCTCCCCTTGGACACTGATGTTTTACAATCTGTTCCGAGTGCATGATTACTATTTCTATGTGTCTCCCTCCTTCCCTGCCTCACTCAATGTGTATACACAAATCCTGGGTTTATTTCACTCTAAGTCACCAGGTTATTATCTTGATGGCATGTGGACCTGCGAACCAGGCAGTTTAGTGGGTGATTCAAGGATCTTAAGTCCCTCCATAGTTTTATTATTAATCTCTTACAGGGTTATGCTTAGATCATAGAGTGGTTTGGGTTGGAAGGGACCTTTAAAGTCACCTAGTCCAATGCCCATGCAATGAGCAGGGTCAATAAATAAAGCCTCTGAATTTCTGTTTCCTGACGGCTGGGACTAGAGGACTTGGGCCTCCCACAGAAAGATCCCATATAAGCTCCACTTAGGTGCTACAGTGCTTTTTTCCCAAGTAAATTTGCTGTTGCTATGAAGCTTCCAGAGACAATATAGTAGTAGTAGTACTAGTAGTAATAATAATAATAGTAATAATAGCAATGCTGTTTTATAAAAAGGAAAGGAATAGAATGGAGTAGAATATTTCAGTGAATATTAATGACTACAACAAAGAATAGTTTCTGGTTTTGGCACTTTATGATGCAGAATCTTTTTCTGCACAGACGCATTCTGCATCCACAGGAGACAGTGGATTTGTACCCTCTCTTGATGTGAAGTTCTTATCAGGCCCAAATGTCCTGGGGTGCAGGAAACTGCTAGCTAGTGTGGGCAGGGTGGATGTGGAAGGTGAGACATTGGGGCTCTCCAGCTTTGTCACAGTGAGAGGAGTAACCAATGGCCTCTACCTGTCTGTGCTTGCTTTTCAATGCCCTCCAGTGAAAGGCTCATGGTCTTGCTGGACTCCCTGGTCTCACTGCTCAGCCACCTGTGGGGGTGGGCACTACCAGCGCACACGGACCTGCACCAACCCAGCTCCATCCAGCGGGGAGGACATCTGCATCGGGCTGCACACAGAGGAGGCCCTCTGCAACACGCACCCCTGCCAAGGTAGACACTTCTCATCCCTGCTCCAGCTGGCTTCCATGGTGGTGGGAGCAAGGCACAGCTGCAAAATGTTATAAAACAAATCAGAAACACCACCAGTTATGAGTTTTTTGGCCATTCAGTCAATGTCTGTTGAGCCAGGGAAAAAGGAGACAGTCCAGCGTTAACTGCAATGCATCCCCTTTCTCTTTGCCTGTTCACTGGTTCTTGCTCTGGCATTCTGGTGCCAGTCAAGCAAAATCTTGCTAATGGTTGATCCCTTTCAAGTACTAGAAAAAGCAGGAGCTTGGTTCTTCTGTGTGGAAGCTGACATGACAAACAAAAGGGGCCATGAGGCAGCAATGTGTACAAGGGAAGGGGATCCTTCCGTTTTGTTTCACAGACAGCAGATCAGCATGTGCTACAACTCAGAGGATAGGGTTTAGATCTGTGCTGGTTTTGAACTACCTTTGTGTATTTCTGATCCAGTGCAGGCTGACTCCTGCCCTTAGGAACCTCAGCAAAACTGTTAGTGCTCTAATTTGTGCTGGCTGCTTGAGGTATCCCTGGCAGCCCACATCAAAATTTGGAGGTCCTGGTGCAACATTGCCCCACCCTGCTCCTTGTATGTCTTTAACCAGAGAGCTTATCTAGGAGCTTTTAAGGCAACTTGGTTCTGTGCAGTGCTCCACCAAGGGTTGGTTTAGTCCATGTTAGGAGAGCTACAACCTGACAAGTAGGGTGTGATGCTTGCACTGAGAAAATTAAATCCACTAAGGACCCCTGGATTAGATGTGCGAGAGAGGCCCAGGCCAGGATCTAGAATCCTTCAGCGTGGGAGAAGTGTGGTATCTACAAAGCATCTTTTTCCTTCTTGGTGACGCTGTATGTGTGTTGTCCTAACCCTGGACTTCAGGTGGCTGGTCAGAGTGGTCAGAGTGGAGCCTGTGTAATGAAGAGGGCATCCAGTACCGCAGCCGCTACTGCGAGGTGCACAGCCCGGACTCTTCCCAGTGCGTCGGAAACAGCACTCAGTACCAGGATTGCCTGTATAATGAAATTCCTGGTATGTACCATGTCATCCAGGAGGAGAGGGTGGGCCAGTTCAGGAGAGCAGCTTGTGCCTGGACTGTCAAACTAGGCTGAGATCTTCTCTATTATAATTTGGGCTTGGATGCTTCTAGAAAAACAAGAAAACAGACAAACGTTATAAATTCCCTTGTGGCAGGCACAAGGTAAAAGGCATTCCCTTAAGCAGCTTAACATTTCTTTTAAACAGAATTACCTTGATCTGTAACAAATAACTAGTATTGCTTCAACTGCATCGAAGCTTTTAACCTTGTATAGTTTGTCTTAGGCTGGGTTATAAAAATTGTCTCTGCTCTCAGTATGCATACAGGCAACAGAAGGTCCTTGATTTCAGGTATCAAAAAAGCATCCCAAAAGAGTGAAGAATTAAGGTGAGGCAGATGGAGAAAATTGGGATGTGAAGGTGGGAGATTAATCCAGGGTCTAACAGAGCAACACTGTTGATGGACAGATGGTCACCACCATATCCCACCCTGTGTTTTCTGGAAATTGAATCTCTCAGGCAAATATCTGATACGGATCTAGACTGAAAAATGCCTTTCCCCATGTTCTTTTTTTGGATTACAGTGCACTGACTTAAAAATCTGAGATCTCTAGGCAATGGTATTCTTTTTCATGGTTTTCTCAGCTACTATCTTTTCCCTGTATTGAAGAAGCTAAAGAGTGATCAGGTAACAGTACTGGAATTGTAAGATCTTTACGGAGGTTTTGTTGCATGTATTTCAAACCATGAGCTTATAATTCAATTTAGAGAGACTCTCAGCTTGCTGCAGAACATATGAGCACCTTGAGTCTGGAGCACAGAGGGTTTAATTACTTGAAGAAGTAAAGGGATGGCAAAATGACAACTTTCTCTAATCTTTTCTTTGTTTAGTGATCCTGCCAGCCTCCAGCATTGACGAGAGCACAAACTGTGGAGGTAGGGTACCACTAACTATATATCTTATTTTTATCTTAACCTGACTTCTTTTCTCCCTGTGCAGTATCAACCAAACCATTAATCTATACAGCTCATATCCCACTGATAGCCTTAATTCCACTGGAGTCTTGCTGTCTGAGTCAGACTGGAAGAATGTATTGCATGTCCACTTGTCAGTTCCAAGATTTTTATTTATTTGGAAGTTTGGGTTGGCCACTGAGGGTCATTAATTACCAGAGAGCAATTGCTTGTGTCTCTCTACCTCCAGGGTAAATGGTTCAGGTGGAAGGGTTATTCCCCATTCACCACTGTAAGCCTCCAGCTGTTTGGAGGCAGATGTTTTTAAATAACCTATAAAGATTTCAGTGAACAGGGTCTCTTAGACAGATCCTTTGCTGATATAGGACAAGATTAGAGGTTTATACTTGTCCTTCAAGCACTTCCTTTCATTCAAGTTCTCACCTCTCACAGAAACTGTGTCTCTTTTCTGCATGTAACCTGGAAAGATCCAGTCATTAGTGTCACTTTTCCACTGCCCTGGGAGCCTCTATGGTAAAAATGCAGACTGAAGAAAATGGCAGGTTCCTTTAATGTTTTAAAATGCTAGTTTCACACTAATGGCCGTGCCAATTCCTGCTAGCATCACATCCCTGCTTTCCTGAAATCTAAATGATCTTCAGGCTGCCAAAATCTCTTCTCCCTGTAGAGATTATGGCAAAAACAGGTATGCCACCTGTGGCATGGAAATGTGGCTTCTCAGTTTGCAACTGAGGGCAGTCAATGGAATTAAGATTTCAGCCCCTGCAATGTAACATTTGGTTTCCTGCGTCACTCCTTCTCCCTCAGAGGGTGCAATGGTTCTGCTTTAATTCCAGGACCCCTTGCTATGGCTTGCACTCTGCTGTTATGCACTGTACCCACATTTCCTTCATTTTTCAATCACCACTGTATTTGCTGTTGCTATCTACATTTTACCATAGCTAATATTATTTATTAATGTAGCCTTCTACAATATTTGGCAAAGAAACCAATCAATAGAAATTCTGTTGATGCATCTCAGAAAATCCATATTTTCAAAGTGATGAACCAGAAAGCTTCCCCCCTGGGGACTCACATGCTGCAAACAAAATAATTTGGTTTTCTTCCCCCTAAGATAAAGCCAAAACTCATTTGAAAAATCAGATGGGTGTTTCAGAGGTGAGAGTGAAATATAAGAGAGCTTTATGTTGTGACTTGCAAATGTGGCAGTGAAATGAAACATTCACTGCAATATAAGCAAAGCTGGGCAGGAGACGAATGTGGCAGCATGTCATGTGGCTTTACTGAACACAGTTGCATATTCTGTGTTTTAGGTCTCGTGAGTGATGCAAAGCAAGCAGAGGTTTTTAGAAAGGAAATGTATTTTTGAAAAAGTCTTGTGACATTTAGTAGGAAATTATAATATTTCTGCTGGGGTTTTTTTGGACAATCATCCAAAACACAGTAGAAACTGGTCATCTTGCAATGGAATTTTATAAGGTGGTTTGAAAAATAAATGTAGCTCATCAGTCTAATAAATTCTGTATGTTCCTTGCTGTAATTATGATTGAAGTGCATTACTTTGCTGTAGAACTCTATTGGTTTTGTTCTTTTTAAAATCAGGAGGATATTTTTTAACTAAAGATTAGATGAGAGCCATTGACAAATGGGCAGAATCTGCTATTTGAAAAGCATATCACTAAAAATGTAAGATGGCACCAAAAAACTGCACACCGTGATCAGACTGAAAATGAGCCTCATTTAAAGCCACTCTCTGAGTAGTCCCATTTCCCTGCACACAGTCAAGTCAACACAGCAGTCTGTCCAAATGAATTGGCTTTTTAAGTATTACGGGAAATTTACCGCTGCAGTTGCCACTGAGGTGATGTGAGTGACCCCTGGGACAGCTGCCCTGGGGCCAGCGGTCAGGGGGTCCCCTTGGGCTCTGAGGCCTCCGTCATTCCTGTTTGAAAGATGACAGAGCAAAGGCAGAGGAAAGGCAGAAGCATTTGTAGTTAAATAGCTGATTTTTTTTCGTATAGGCCCCCCTGCACATAGCAAAATACAACAGGGTTATAAAGTTTTGCCATCCCACATTGCCTCTGGCTGCTTTGATAACTTGGTGGCTCTAAGGCTCACTACTTGTTGTCAGTGGAGATCAGTTGGTGTTGGGTTTTACTGTGGGGTGTGAGACTCAGTGTGGTGAGGGAGGAACAAGGAGTGCTGTTTGACTTTGCCTTCCCCCCTCCAGTCAGAGCTGCAAGTTAGGTACTTTCCCGTGTGTGGGATGCCCAGCTACAGCTCCTTCCAGAGTGCTGGCCTTGAAGGGTGCTGTTGCAATCCTGCGTGGAGAGATCTCTGCAGGAGGCTTTTATAGTCCAAGAGTTTTTCTGTTTGAAGTATTTGCACTGTAGCTACCCCGCCAGCACCTGCCTGCAACTGATTTCCTATCTCTGCAATTTGTGGAGAAAGCCAACAAAGAAGAGTTTTTCAAGCACTGCCCGCCTTATCTTTCCTCTTCTCCAGAGGACCCCTGTTTCACTGCTAGCAGTACAAATACACCTCAGAGGTAGTGCAGACACGGCCAAGGCAATGCCATCCCATGAATAAGCAAGAATGCTGAGCACACTTGGATTACAAGGGGGAGGAATGTGTATCTCCCCCACCCCACACACAGTCCCATAGGCATTTTGGGCTGCCGACAAAAAAGGCTTTCCCCTCCCTTCCTTCCCCTTCAGAGAAACACTGAGCATTTTTATCCCCTTATTTCCATGACACGCACATGCTTTGGAATCCATTAATGTGCATTGTTTGTATGGCTCATTTCTTTAGCTGTCAGCTTCACATAATGTTTAGTTTCAATATCAATAGAGGGTAGAGAGGAGAGACAGGGAGGGAGCTTTGAGAAAACAATGCATGAACCTGTTAAACTGCACAAGGCAGAGCTGCAGTGGGGAGACCGATTTGCAGGGAGATTATGTCAGTTTATGTTAGAACGTAAGACTCTGGCTTCAACAGCTTATTAATGTTGATCCCAAGATGTCACTGCTCTGATTTGCACCTGTGGTCTTGTCAGGGGAAGGAAAAGGGCTGTTCTTTAAAAATAGCATCTCTTGTCATTTCCCTTGCAGGTTTTAGTCTCATCCATCTGATTGCCACTGGGGTCTCCTGTTTCTTCGGCTCCAGCCTCTTAACGTTTGTGATTTACGTGTACTGCCAGCGCTGCCAGAGGCAGTCCCAAGAGTCCACTGTTATCCACCCAACCACTCCCAACCATCTCCATTACAAGGGCAACACAACTCCCAAGAATGAGAAGTACACCCCTATGGAGTTCAAGGTAGGGTACTTGAGGAGAAATACCACAAACAGCTTGATAGTGCCTAAATAAATTCTGTATTCATGTCATGGTTGGAACTGGGTAGGTCTGTGTTTCTGTGCCCAGCTGATGGCATTATACATGGGGTTGAAAGGGCATTTAGCTCTGCTGTCACAAAGGGGTTAAAAAGCCTCATTACTGCAGTGGGATTTTGTTCTGTTTCACAGTCCTGATGAATGCCAGTCTGGCAAGTACATACCAAGATACTCCAGCCCATTCTGACTATTGAATGTATACAAATTGTCCTCTAAAAAATCAGTAAGAGCTCAGTTCAGTGCATTGTTAGTGCGTGGTAAGAGGAAATGGAGGGGAGGAAGAATAAAAATGGAAACTTCATTGCACAAATAGCTGGGAAAATGTGCATTGGTAGGATGAGATTTTGGAAATTCTTTGGTAACTGCCAAATTGGAATGAATGAGAAAGCAGAGAGGGTTCTGCCCCCTCTGTCAGTACTGGACAGAACTTACCCCAGGCAGCTGTGCAGAATTCAGCGACAGTAGCAGAGTAGGGAGCTGCAGCCTTAGGAGATGAGTGCTGAAGGGGCATGTGTTGTTGGCATGTCGGCTTGCTAAAGTGAGCACCGCCCATTATCAGAGCAGATAGGACCCAGGGTGCTGCAGACAATACCCTGAGACAGCAGCACTTCACTGTATTGGAGCATCAGTCTCCTGGTGAAGTGTGGGATCAGAGCAGTGAGCAGTGGCGTGGATGGAGGGGCTTCATGCCATCACAGGAGGAACAGCCTGCCTAGGGTCACTTGAACAGTGTGGAGCATTATTTGGGACATGAACACAAGCCAGAAGGAAGCCCTGCAGCTGCTCGTTCCTTTGTACAACTACGTGCTGTTGACGTTTTGATTGTCTGCCTCTGGTGGTCTGGCCCGGCTTCTCACTGAGACCCAACAATAAGATCAGTGGTGGGACCGTTGCCACAGTCTAAACTCCCTGGGTGTTGAGGACAGTTTCTACATAGGAACTGTACAGTGCTGGGCACAGGACAACTCCAGTACATGGCTGTGATTTGCAGTGTGAATGCATGTCAGAAATAAGAGCTTGCATCAAATAATTTGAGGAGGGTTTATGTTGTTTTGCTGTTTTAAAGGAAAACAGTTCAAGCTGGAAAATAACTGACCAGTATGATAATAAGAATGTGGTGAATTCCTTGTTGGGCATTGCAGCCTCTCATAGGATCCTGCTGCCTATAAATGCAGTCTCAAAAACACGTCTTTTAGCAAGCATAAAGCTACAGTTGCATACAGTTTAATAAGAGTCCAGCATCATAATGCAAGTCAGCATAGATTTGTGGAAAGTAAATCATGTCAAGCAAATTGGATTCCTTTTTTAAATTAAATAAATATTGATCTAGATAGGAGGGAAGCAGAAGACATATCGGGATTTTCAGAGACTTTTAACAAAGTTTCATGGGATGTATTACTCTACACACTCTGCATATACAGGTTTGGTAATAAATTATTAAGACAGGTAAAGAACAGGGACTTGATTCTGGAAGCATCAAACTATGAGAGTAATCCTTTCAGTTATGGGAGTTGCTGTGGCAAAGTCAATAGGAAGACCTAGATTAAAAAGACTTGCAGGAATAAAGAAATGAGCTAGAGTATTCCCTTGTTTCTTATATAGCAAACAATGAAGAAAAGAGACAAATTTATTTTTCTGGCCAAAAGCAGGTAGTTGGAGGGCTGGATTTGTGTTAACATTTTCTTCATGATTTATACTGTGCTATCATGTGTTACCAGATGATGCTAAAATAGGCAGAATGGGTAAAATTTAGAAGGATGAGGTTGTTCACAGAATGATCTTGATCAATTGGGTAAATGGGTTATGAAATGCACTATGTCTATGTCAAGTGGTGCAGTGAAGTAGAAGTAATAACAAAGCTAAGCAAAGTTTAAAATAGCAGCAGATTAGTTAATGTAGTGTCAGGAGGGAGTTGACCTCTTTGATAGATCCATCTCCTAATACTTGATCTAGTGTATAGTAACAGTGAGCAGCTGTTAAGAGTCTTCTTTCGAGGACATAAAGAGCTTAGGCATTAGATCAAGTTTTGAAAAGTCTGGTTTATTTAAAGGAAGGCATTAGCTAACTGAGACTGTATGAGTTACGCTGGGGGGAGAAGGGACTTGGACACAAGGAGAGATAGACCAGATGGGGCTTATTTATAGAATGTTAGGAAGTGAAAGAGTTCAAGTGCATAAATCTGCAGTCATTGGACAGACCAAAGCTAAATGTTTAGGAGCAAGGGGCTACTTGCTGAGAAGAACTCAAAGTCGTACAACTTCAGAGTGGTGAATGACGCAAAGAGATTTACAGAAAGGGTAAAATCTGTTTATCGAATGAAGCCCCTTTTTCTCCATTCCTGTTGAGTATTTCTTTCTGCTCACCTTCTCTATTGTGCCTCCTTTCCTAAACTCTTGGCTGAAAATTTCTCATTTCATACTACGAATTTGCCACTCCTCAGTGTTTCCTTGAAGCATATAGCATTAGTGAAGTAAGAGGAAAGGTTCTGTGTGCTCTGTGCTGTGTAATTGCTTATAGAACTTGTTATTAACCAGGTTTATATTTAGCAATAACTGACAGGTTTTTTTAAGGGTCAGGAGGGAGTTTTTCATGCCTTCAAGGAGCATGTGTGGTTTTATTGTGATGCCACACAATTAACATTCAAATGATGGAGAAGCTAAAATTCACCTTCTGGATTGGACTGAGCTTGGATATGAGCCTATCTGAACCTAAAATACGTACATATGAAAGAAAGTGGAAACACCTGAAATTCCAGATTCTAAACCCAGATAAGTTTCTATTCAGCAGATACCAAGAAAACCACCCTGAACATTTTTTAAGTAATGGAAGTAAAAGAGTAGTTGTAGGTCTGTGTGTGTGTGTGTCTGTGTGAAAGAGTTAGTAAGTCCATGATTAAGGAAATAGAGGGTGTGTAGACTACTTTTCAGTAACAGAAAATGATAATACACAGTGACATGATGGTAGCAGAAGGCTGGCCTTACGCACAAGTCTGTTATTTTCCATTCTTTGATAATAATAAGCCTTCCGCAACCATCTTTAGTTTGTTTTCATCTTGAAATATCTCTGCTCTACAACCAGCAGGTGAACACTGTAGAAAGTTTGGCAGTGTTACATTCCAATGTACAGCACTGAATGCAAACTCATAAATCAAGGTAAATTTTATATGAAGGCAGGTTTTAATGAAGGAAGTGCTAGCTGATACGAGCCTTGTTGGCCATTTCAGCACAGCAGTGCAGTAATGCAGATCAGATGTAAATACCGTACATAATGGTGACCTATTGATCATGTAGTTGATGCTAACTTGCATAGGCAGTGTTTTGCAGATGCATGTTTTATTTTTGTTGGCTTCTTTTCCCTTCCTGTTCTGCTTTCTCAAGAATGATGTGAGGTTTATTATTAGCTATTTTAGCCATGATGTCTTGAAAGACTTAATGCATATGCATTTACCAGCAACATGTTGATTTTGATTTGGTATTCATGGATCGTAGGGGAGAGACCTCTTGGGTCACCTAATAAGCAGTTCATGTTTCATTAATTGGTTGAAGTTCAAACAACACTCTGACAATATTGAAGACTGTGCAGAACAAAAGCATAATGAAATAAAAATTATCTGCTCTTCACATTTTGGCATGACGGGTTACAGAACCACCTACAACCTTCCCAGCACTGCCATGCTGATTAGATAATAACTGACTATCAAAGCAGCGAGGAGGTCTTCTTTTAAACATCTTGCTTCAGCTACTCCATGCCTTGTGTGAGTTACTTACCAGAGCTGTGCTGATGGAAAGCCAGATGATCCTGCAGTAGAAGCAGGAGGATGTAGGGTCAAGATTGAGCCCTTGTGAATTAGGAACTCATGGAACAGCCACACATGGAGAAAGGGTTTGGACTGAACTTCTTCCTATTGCTAAATCCTCTGCCAATAAAGACAGCCAACATTTTATTCTACATGGGATTTGGACAAAGGCGTCTGCATATTGGTCCAAATCCAAAATCCAGTGGCCTTTGGATCAGGCCAGATGGGATCAGTGAGAACTGTAAGTTTGCAGGATGGTTTTGATGATGATTCTGCAGATTTTCTTTGAGATTGTGCTGGACAGACCTCCCTCTGTCCTTCCTTCCTTCAACACAGCTTTAGTCATGAGTCACACAGTAAAACTCTCTGTATTGATGCCTCAAATAAGCTGAGGAAGCACCTGAGTATTGCATCTTCTCTGGCATCAGCACTGCTGTTGTAGGAGCTAAGGGCCAAACACTGAAGCAAAACAGTCATTTATGTCAAGGATTAAATTTATTGTTGGAAAAGATGAGGTGAGAACTGTGTGACATTGCAGGACATGGCAATGAAAGAGGGAAGCTAAGTGTTTGATGTATCACTTGATATCTGAATTTTCTAGGACATTAGAACAATACACATTAACTTCAGTAGAACAATACACATTAACTTCAGTAGAACTGTGAGTCCTGCATTTGCCTAAAATTATACAGCAAATATAGATGCAGTTACCAGAAAATGGGGGGAATATTCAGTTGATCACTTGGGACTCTGTATAAATTAGAAGCTGCAATGAATATTTTCTAATAAAGTGAGAACAATGCTGTTGGGAAACAAATGACAGAGTGCAGAGCAGACACCCCCTGTGAGGAACTCCGGGCCCTGTGATCCACACTTCATTACTAATCCCAAATAATTCATGGCAATAAAATACTAACATTGAGAGCTGAGAAACAGAAACCAATTCTCTCTTTGGAAGAAGAATCCTTCTGAATAAAACAACAAGCTGGATGTTTGGTGTGGCATTCAACCTTGCAAAAATTAGCAAAAAGAAGATTAGTTCAGTTGATTTGAGCATAGTGCTAATCATGCCAAGGTTATTCTGTAAGGGCCATTCTCTTGAGAGATGGACTGGATGATCCTTGTGGGTTCCTTCCAGTTCAGAATATTCTGTGATTTTATTCTGTGAAAAAGAAGTAGAGCTTAGGGTGTAGGAAAGTGAATCTCTGTATGGATTTTAAATATCTCTCTCTTGGTGATGGTCATTTTCATTGCTGCTGAAAATCACACCTCTTTTATAGAGAGGAGTCAGCCAGTGGTTTAAGTTAAAGCTATTTAAACTGCTGTCAAGTGCCCTAGAGGAATGTTTGTCAAAGTCAGCCTTGGTCTCTGAGGATGTTTACTTCTCCATGGAAAACTTTGTGTTTCAGTGTCCTGCCACTTAATTTGATGTGTTGCTACTTCAACTAAAATTGGCTAACCCATTTATTTTTGGTGATCACAGCACATACATTGATAGCACTGTGATATAAGCTTTTTTCTTTTGCCAGTGACCCTATCACTGTGCATCGTTCAAGCCTCAGGAAGTGGCTGTAAAGTTCATATACAAGGCAGTAGTTGATGATACTCAACATTATCAAGAAGTTATCAACAGTCTCCCTGAAGTATTTGCTTTAGCTGCATGGCATTAGCTGATGTAATCAGCTGGGGGAAAAAAGCCATATATATATATATAAATACAGTAAATCAGATTGAAACATAAATTCTGTTCCCAGTGAATTTCATGTTTAACAAAGACTATTTCCCTTGAACAAAGTGGCATTTAAGAACATAAAGTGCTTGAATGGTAGAGTACGTATTTTTAGTACTTACCATGAGTATAGTATTATTTGAAATAGAATAGTAGGGGCAGGGGGTTGAATTGGCAAAGAAGCATAGTGCCTTTTCTTGTATGATCCTGCAGTTGCAAATATCACTTCAGGGGACTCTTGATTTGCATAATGCCTACTATGAAGGGAAAGAAAGAGAGCTTACTGATGGGGAAAAAAGGATTAAGTGGTGCGTCTCAGTCTAAATCTATTAGTGTCTTTTCTCCCTTTATATCATTGGCTCGAGTCAAATTGAGCAGTCAAGCATGCCTGAAGATGTGGCTGTCCTGGGATGATTGTGCCCAGAGAGGGATGTGCCTCTCCTGGTGCTGTCCCCACCCCACGGCAGCAGGGGCTCAGCGGGTTGCTGTGTGTGAGTCACAGATACCGCACTCGCATAGATAAAGTATTTAAGAGTAGGGGAGACTGCCAATTCAGATCTGAGTGTTACCTTGCTCCTGCTCCCTCTGGGATACTAAGCAGCTGCTCACAGCAGTCCCGCGATGGGAATTGAGTCCCCGCTCCATCTGCTTTTCATGCAAACCCTTGCGGCTTCACAGGGCTGTTGCTGCTCCCTGTAGGGTGGGAATCCTCACTGTTCCCTTTTCCCCACCATTTTTAAGAGAGTCTGGCTTTTGGGAGGACTTTTTGTTTTTAAGCCACATTATGAAGTTTTGACACTGTGGGTAGATACTTCATATTAATCCTGTCATGTTTTTCTTTATTGACTCAGCTTCTCTGCTTCCTCTTTATAACTAGGTGTATCTCCTCTACAGCCAGGTTAGGGATATGGTCCATGCTCTGCTTTCCCACAGGCTAGGCTGGTCATCATGGATGCTCACGTGAGCCTTTCTTTGGAGTTGTTTTACTGCAGCTGTGATAATCTGTTTGTAGGCAGACAAGTTTTGGTTTGTTTTTAATTAGATCAATGAGTGTAGCTGGAAAATCTGGCAGGTTTTTGAACATGTGAGCTGCTGTTTCAGAACTGAAGACAGATGTGTTCTAAAATTTATCTGATTTTTCCAGATACACTCATTGATCTAGTGACTGATACTACCTTTTTCTTGCAATTTTCCCCTTTCCTAATTTCTCTGAGCTTGACATGTACATGCCTGCACCCACCCAGCTGTGCTGGAAGAATAATTAATTGAAGAACTATAGGAATGGGCATAGCAAAATTGCACTGGACTGGCTGCTTCTTACTTACATGACTTCCCTCTACCGGTCAGCAGAGGAATATTTCAAATACACCCTTGCCTCATTCACTAGAAGTTAATGGTTCTCCCTTGGTCCAGGTGCTTGGGGTGATTCTCTCCTCTTTGTCTCCTTGAAGCTCTGGCTAGAAGTGTTATGTGTATTAGCTGAACCAGGAAATCCTCAGTGTCACCAAGATGTGCAGGAGGAATTAGTTATGTGTTTGCAGAAGACTTTAAAGGGAGCCAGGAAAGAGGCAGGGAGCTAAAGTAAAGGGAGAGGGTAATATTAGACAAACAATAAATAGCAGAAAACATATAACCTTTGTGCTACACTTGGGGAGTGCCTCTCTATTCTTCTGGAACAGTTCCACTTGCAGAAAATGAATTCTTAAGTAGAGTTATAAAGAAATTGAGATACATGCATACAAAATAAAGATAGCTTTGTCAGTATTCAGCTCTGAGTGAGGACAGATGAAATACTTGAGCTTTTTTTTTTTTCTGGACCATGACTGCCCGGTCCCAAAGAGTCATTGAGAGCTCAGGGCTGCTCAGGATGTGCTGGCTGCTGCCACAGCATGGGCTGCACAGACTGAGGCAACACTACAGCCATGGCCACCTTCCCTGATGCATCATTTATATGTGCACGAGAGGTTTGGCATAGGGGAAGCAGGAGTAACTCTGCCTGCACTCCCATACAGCTGGGGGAATCCCCATTAAGTCAGCTCTAATATCGTCCTGAGATTTGGCACAAAGCATGTGAATAAAGGAAAGAACTGAAAATCTGTGGATGAAGGAATCTAGATGGACTGTATCCCAGAGTCTCTGAGAACCAGCTAATGAACAACTCCAATTACCTTTATAAATACCATGGACCTTGGGCAAACCCCCAGTGCCATGAATTGCAAAGGTAATACAAAAGTGTTAGTGAGAAAGCTGGCCAATTTCCGCCCTGCTAATTGAGTCACTGTTAAGCTGCAGAAGTCCAACGCACTAAAGTCACACAAGTAGCTCCAGTAAGTCTGTGTGGGAAATGTCAGTTGGATTTGGGGATAAGACAAAACATCTGTGAGCATACGGGCCCACAATCACTAGAGAACGCCTGGACCTTCCCCATTCAACCCAGCACATCAATGGGGTGTTAAATCCCACTCTGTCTGTAAAATTTGGCAGTGGGGGCCATACTAGACAGTGAAACCAGGAGAAACAAATGGGATTGACTCGACTGTACTTTCAGTTACAGCAAAGGAAACTCATTGAAACAAATCTGTGTCAGTATTAATATGCAGGAAGATCTGAATTAATATTTGAGAGGCAACATATCACATACACTGATGAAATGAAAGGTGGTTTGGCTGAGCTGACAGCTGAGCCAAGACCTAATGCTGAGCAGGGAGAAATCAAACATAATCACTTTTTGCACAGAGTTTGAGCTGCAGATTCTCAGCTGGTTAAAAATGTAGCTTCTCTCATCTATACATCTAAGGAAAAGAGGGTGGTATTGGTGTCTTAAATAATCTTGTGATGTGTAAATAGAAATTGGCTTGGACAGGAAGGCTGCTGTAGAGATTGAAACCTGGCTAATGGACTGTGAACATCGGGCAATTGTTAATGGGAACAAACGGGGCTATGGGGAGGAGTTGTTTGGGGCACTGCAAGCAGTAATGCAAGGTTTGGCTTTATTTAATATCTTCATTAATGAGCTTGGAGGGAGTGCAGTTAGTGTGTAAATTAAATGAGCAGAAGATATTAAACTGGGAGGTCTGTCAAAAAAACAGCCACTGGTATAGAAATAATGGAAAATGACCTGAGGAGGTTACAAATGTAGAGAGGAAATAACAAGGTGAGATGCAGCATGGGGAGAAAACAAAGCAGTCTTGAGGAAAATAATCAAAAAGCAGCTATTTAGAGGGTGGGAGAATTTGGAAAGCAGTAAGACTATAAGAGACTGAATGGAGTTAGCAGATGGCAAATTGGGCTCAGTTTTTACTTTTATTTTTATTTTTACTACTTCTTTTTTCACCACTGCAGTTACACCTTTGCAATTCTCAGTCTAAATGTAGCACTGTGGGCTGGCACCAGGCTGCATGACTTGTGTTGGTAATTCACCAGAACAAGCAGGTCTGAGGCCATCCAAAACCTCAAGGCTGCTTGCTCCAGTATGACTTCAGTGTGGCAGTGGGAGCTGCCTCCCCCAGACAGCCCCAGGCCAGGTACCATCAGCTGAAGCCCAGCAGAGCCCAGTGCTCCAAACCATCATCTGCACCCAGTGTGACTATTAATGTCAGTTTTAAAGGGCTGTGGTTATGCCTCTGGGGAGTTTGTCTGAGTACTGGAGCATGTGCAGGGTCACATGCTGCAGCTGGGGTGCTGAGCCTCTCTTGTAACACTCCTGTGTACGTAGGGCATCCAGGAAGGGCATTCACCAAGGAACAGGAGTGCAGTGAGGAGACAGTTTACACCTTCCCACACAGCTGAGATCATGTCTGCTATATCCTGTGCACCAGCTATATTGGGAAGCACTTGGGCAGCCCTGAATTCCTTTTTTGTGTCTGGACGCCACGTCATGGGTGTTGCCACCACCAAATCATAGTCAAGCTGGGGCTAAATAGCAAGCTTTAGGCTGCACACCTGCACTTGCCAGTGGGAAGATTTCCATGACCTCCTCAGACTTCAGTTTCCAGTTCAGAAAAATACTTCAGTTTGCCTTACTATTAAATGCAGTTTGTTTTGCCATCTTACTCATATGCTTATAGTCAGAGATGTGCCAAAGGATCCTTCTGACAATGGTCCTTTATGTTGCCAGCTCTGAAGGGTTTTATAAGTTTAAAATGGCAGTAATATAACTTCGCTCCCTCCTAAGTGCAAGGATAAAATAGCTATTTTCAAACAGCTATAGATAACTTTAGCTATTCATTTTCTGATAATTGAATGTTAGTTCTATTGTCAACCTGAGCACATCTACAGATGCTGCCGTCATTTGGGGGTTGTTTAATTTATTTACCAATAACAGTGAACAAAGAATCTCCAGTCTAAAAATACGGTAAGCTTCCATCCAAAAAGAACATGCAATCATAAGTTTAGTGTCCCAGTGGGATTTTTTTGTATCTCTTTTTGAGATGAATAACCTTCTTATATAGAAAATAGGTTGCTCATCTGTACATCTACAGTTCATTGTAAATCCTGCAAACAGCCTTATTGAATTCATCAGGAAAAAACTCAATACATAAACCCTGGCCACTGCTGCCTTTGACTTCATGTAGGCAGAGCTTAAGAGGTTTTATGAAAGTATCAGGTGAGATAGTTTGCTTGGCATAAGACACTAAGCAAATTCCAAAGAAAAATCAGAAAGAGAAATCATTCAAGTCTTAAAAATCACTCCTAGCTTGGAGTAAATACATGGGTCTCATAAGGTCTTTCTGGCAACTTTCCATCGTTCCAGGGTTATTTGTAACTCTTAGCTTGAGAGGCACAGCAGTGTTGTGGCATCCAGTTGATCAGAAGAAAGGGAGCATGTGGGTGGGCCAGACGTCATGTATTTTCTCGGTGTCAGTTATTGCCAAAAGAGGTTATTTTAGTTGTATGGTTTATTTTGTTGAAATGTAATTATTATGCTAATTATTCCCAAATTCTATGGTTAATTATAATTCTGAGATCTCTGTCCTGGTACTTCCAGAGATGTATAAGCTTTGGTAAATATTTCATAATATTAATATATTTCCACAACCCTGAGTCATTTGGTTAATGTTCCTACAGCACAAAAAGTAACATCCTTTAACATGGCTAGCTCCATGAAACAGCTGATCTGCATCAAAAAGGCATTTTGCTCAATCTAATTTCATTGCAAGAAGCAAACAGCTTAAAAGGAGCACAAAAGAAACTAAATGTTGGATCTTGGTTTCATTACATCATTGCACAATTCCCTTATCCCTCCATTTTCCTGGGGGATGAGGGGGCGTAATGGCCATCCCACTGTTGCTACAGGAGGTCTGTTGGATGCTGTTACAAGAAAAGTTGGAAAGGCTGCCTCAATTCTTTTAGGGATAATTGTGTGACTGAGTTCAGCAGGAACGTTGTCCCTGATTTCTGCAGCGGAAGGATGCGGGATGCACAGGGGCTTCATTTGGATTTACAAAGAGGGATGGGCTGGCTACAGAGTTGCTGTCTGTTTCCTGGACCCTGATTTTAGACCTTCTCCTGTGTCCACAGTGGATGACCAGGATTAGCAATGACTGGAGTTGTTAGCCCTGGTTCCTTCATGCCTGCACTCACCCTGTGGTGAAGGAAGGGGGAAGTTTTCCTCTGTAGTACACTGGGATGTTCAACATTACAAACAAACGTTCAAGATGAAAACTTACACCTGTGCAGCCCTGGCACAGGCAGCACATCTCTGATGAGTCATGGCCATTGGAAAGGTGTGCACTGCGTTGTTCAGCCTCTTCAGAGGCTGAAGTGGTGGTAATCATAGACACTGAAAAAAATGGTTTGAAGCTGCCCAGGGAGGGTCACCCAACTTTTTTTTCTTTTTTACCCCTTTAAAGAGGAAAGTCTCATGGGTGGGAGGTAGAAGAAGTGAAACTATGACCATTCACAGAGAAATAGTGGAGAAACTGTGAGGTTGGGGGAAATCGTCCTTGCTCACTGACTTCACTGGGACTGTGGTGCTGAATAGCTGGTGAGGATTAACCTACAAAACTCCTGGGAAACTTGCTGACTCTTCCTCTACAACACCCAAAATAGAAAAGAAGATGTGGAGCTCAGAGAGAATGCTCTGAAAAGCTGAGTGTTTTCTACATGAGCAGATTAAGGAAATCTTGCCATCATATGTTACCCTGTGGGAACTACATAATGGCCCTAATTTTGGTATTCGTTGTACGTGTATCAGATGCTTTTATAGGTATCATTTTCATTTTAGCTTCTCAATAAATACATGGAATTCCTTGTAATTGGGAGTGGGGAGATGCCCATCTACTTTTTAAATCAAGTTCTGAAATTTTCATGACTATACTGAAAATTGAAACATTTGATCTGTTTATGTGCTTAAGAAATGTTTACACAGCTTATATTTGCAGCTGTAGGATGGGAGTTGGGAGTAGTACTGGAAGTCCCATACTGTTACGTGTAAAGATGTTTTGATACATCTGGGAGAATGTAAGCAAGTAGGTCAGTGGATAATGACTTAATGATTTGGAGCAGAGGCAGAATTTGGGGAAGTAGTGGCAAGGCCTTGCTGGAGAAAAAGGAACAAACGGAAAATCTGAATGATGACTTAGGCTAAAAATATCAATGGAGAAAGCTGAACAAAGTTAAATGTATGCATATGGTACAATAGTCATGTTTAACACACCCAGCACTTGGCTGTAACTGGGAGAAGCAGCCTGTGAGTGCATGTGAGTGCTCTGCCTCTGGTGTGAGCACGGAGGCAGAGCCCCACACAAGGGAGGCATCTGTAACCCTGCCCCTCAGACTCCTCCAGTTCTAACTGCAAACACACTAGCATGAGTGATCAAATTGTTCGTATAATTCCATAAATATTGAAATATTCAAGATTCTGTTGTGCTTGGCTTGGACATGCAACTCACCAATAACAAGGTTGGACCTCTTGGTTAGTTGACAGATCACATATAATGGAGCAAGCTGCTGCTCTTTTACATTCTGTTAAAGCCATAACCATTTTAGTCCATCTGAAAACATCCCTGCTTGACAAAGCAGAGTTCCTGGGCCAGAGACTTTTTTTATTATATTAGTCGTATGCCAATGCAGCCAAGTAAAGTGTCATTTAAAGAAAGCACTTGAAGTTGGGCCTGCTTTTGAGTGATCCACTTGGCTGGGTTAGAGCATGCTGGTGGCTTTCCTTCTGCTAACAGGCCCTTGAGTTGAGGTTAGGGGTGAACAGACCAAAGAAAACAAATTATATTAGCTATGTCAGGATGGCATGGCTCATCGTGTAAGGGAGGAAGCAGGTAAAAGAACTAATTGTTAGTTGAATGGAGTACTTTTCCTAAGCACATTCCACAGGTTTTTCGTATTAGCTCAGTCTGGCCTCACTTTTTATGGGCAATATTATGCTTGCACAAATACCAGAAGCTTCTTTGAAGAAAGAAGGATAGGACAAAAACGAGGGCCTGAAATGCATTTTCCTCAGTGTTTGGAATACATTGTGTGTATGGCACAGAGATTTTGCAGCAAGTAATTTGCAGCTGTAAGCATTGATCAGGCTTTTGGTTCTTTCTGCTTACTGAGCAGACAGTCCAAAAAGCTTGTAGTTGCTGGCAAGGGCAGTCAGTAGTGTTTGATATGGGAGGGAGCAGACAATAAGAGGAAAATAGAGGCTGAGTGTCAGGAAAAGTGTCATGAGTAGGGTCTGGAGGTGCTCAGATGACTGACATGTCTGTCACCCTGGAGGGTGCAGAATATGGTGCAGAAGGGCTCAGGTTGTAAAGGCAAGTCTCTTTTCCTTCCCGGGAGCCTCTGGTGAGGACAGCCTGAGCTCTAGTGCTGGCTGGGCTGCTTCAGTCAGCTTAGCTGCTGCAGCCACTGACAAGCCCCTGCAAAAGCACCAAAGGACTGTCCTTTCTGAGAGGACTTGCTGGGTGTTGTCTTCAGGAGGCACTTCTTGGCCCTGGTAGTACTGGGTAGCTGGCTCAGGAGTGGCTGAGGGGATGAGACACTGGCAGGAGTTGGGCTGGGAGCCAGGGTCTGCTCTGTGTTGGTTTTTGTGACAGTCTGTACTTGTGCATTGGTGACAACTCTCACCTTTCCTGTTGGGACTGATCAGTATTGCTGGGGGCATCCATGGGTACTCCAATGAGTTCAGACTGTCAGGAGGCTCTGACCTCAATGGTATAATCCACACAGCATTGGGGAAATGCTTTCCAAAGGGAAGCTGTTGGCCATCTCTGTACTGTCACTGGGAAGAGCTGCAGGAACAAGAGCAGGGGTTAAAACTCTGAGTAAAGCAGCACAGGAGTCAACCCAGAGAGATTTAGCTCCAACCTCTTCTCCTGCAGTGAAGGCATGAGTGTGTCTGTGTACATCTCTAAATTTCACTGCTGCCTAATTTCCCTTCTACAAAATATCAACCAATTTCTAGTGCCAAGGAACCTAATCATCTGTTTATTAAAATGAGACAGACAGTAAGTTTGTGTGGGGAAATGCTAAGGCAGTGCACATTGATCATGCTGATTTAGGACACTACTGCCATCACAGCATTTCCAGAGACAAATTCTTTGCAGCTAATTGCATTATAAATTCCACTAAACCATTTTCATGAGGTATTTCCCTAAAATATAAGCCCTCCATCAAAAATAAAACCAAAAAGAGCAAATGACCAGATGTGGGGTTTTTCCTAAGTAAGTATTATAAGAACATAAGAAGAAAGAGAGGGGGGAAATGCACATCATGTGCATTCATAGTTGCTAATCTGCTGTAATGGGCTAGTTTTAAATACTGTGGAACATGTTGAAACTCATACAGATTTTCCATCTGAAAGCCAAAGAAGTTGAGTCCCAATGTCTTTGTCTTCAGATCAAGATGGTCCTGAGCTGTTTCAGGTCAGGATTTTCATCTCACTAAGTTTCAGAGGTGGCAATCCTGGCATGTCATGAATCTTAACCAACCCAGACAAGGCCTGGATGCTGGACCAGCTTCAAGAGAGCCCAGAGAAACCGTGGCAGTGGGACCCAGCCTTTTCCTCTTCCTTCCTGCTGTGGCCATGGAGTTACAGTGTCTGCAGCGGGTATCCTGGACTAGGAACATCAGTAGGAAACAGCAGCCATCATGTACAGCCAGTGTGAACACCTGTGAAGCTCACCAGAGAGCAGCTCCTCCAAATACTCAGTGGTAGTACTTAGTAAAGTGCCTTTCTACAGGGACTCTCAAATTTTGTTTTTATCAAGCTGGGTCAGAAGACATGGAAGTGCAGAGCAGTTAATTGGATTTCCCAAGGAAGCATAGCAAGCACTAGAGGATTGAGGCTGGCTTCCTTGTTTCCCAGGCTCTAGCACAAAGCAGCAGGCTGTTGGCCACACTATAATATTTCTTTGCGTGACTGGGAGCAAAGCATAAGATTTCCTTTTCTACTTTCATATTGAAGGGCACAAATTCTCATTTCTTGGAAATATTTGTCACTTAGAGCATGCCTATACAAATTCTCTCCTTGGTTCCTACAAGTGTTGTGCTGCAGGATCATTTTAGAGACTCCATGCAGGGGGAGATCACAGTCGGACCAGGAGGGGGCTGGGTCTCTCCAGTTTTCATGTATGAGATGTTTCAGGCAGTGCTCATTTCTGAAAAACTTATTCAGTGGTTCAGCAATTGGGAAATCTCTTTGCCAGGGTAGCTTTGTCACAGGAAAGCTTTTCCTCCTAACGTCTTGTATGAAACTGGGAGTTGTAAGCTCCCAGGGTAGCTGTAGCTGTCAGGCTGCGATTAAAAGAAAACATTTTCTTTTCTTCCTCCTCTCTCCCCCTCCCCATGCAGTAAAATGATTTGATTACAAAGAAATAGGGAGATAAATGTACTGCCTGTGGTCTTGTCTTTGAGCCCAGGGGTACCTGATCCTTCCAGTGGTCACAGCTGGGATGTGGATAAACCCTGACTGTGCAGCAGGCATATGCACAGGGCAAGACCCTGCTCCCCATCTATAGGCAACCCAGTGCTGCCAGGTCACCCTGCTGCTGCTGGGTCTGAGGGGGACAGAGCCTTCCCCAGAAATTTCCATCTGCACCTGCCCTCAGGCAGAACAGAGACTTCTCACCTTGCTGACAGAGCCACTTTGCCTGAAGTTCAATGGGGCGAGTAAAGCTAAATGAGCTGGGTAGTTTATGGACTCGAGCATTAGTTAATTAGTTCTCATCTTGCCCTGAGCTGGGTCAGGTATGAGGTGTTTGTCTCAAGGGGGAACTGAGGTGAAGTGGTTCATCACTAAAGGAGCATCAGATCATGGCAGAACAACCATTAGGGCTAAGAACAACCATTAGGGCCCAGGACTAGCTGGCTCATTAGACCTCTCCATCTCTGCTCCTGGCAGGAGAGATGCTCATACTCTCTTTAAATGTGCTGTTAATTAAATGTTCCCTGAAGATAAGGATATGCTGTAGCAGCATGCCTAGTGTTGACTCTCAGATCAAAGGAGTGAGTTCCCTGCACAACAGCCATTAAAGGCTGGAGTGACACAGACCAGAGATAGGCATAAGAAGTTTAAGCTAGGGGTTAGTTGAGAAAACTGTGATAGAAGTATCTCAGACAAATTCACAGAAATCAGATGACTGTGAGGTAGGAGAAAGTTCCATAGAATTATTGCACACACACACAATATGTGATTTTATCCTTGTACATAGGTAACAGCTGGCATAGCAATGGGCTTTAATCTGGGGAGAGGGGGACATCTGCTTGTTGGTGGGAAGAGGGGAGGGAGAAAAAAAACATTTCTAAATTTTTGTGGTAAAACGGGCATTTGTCGTTCTCATTTTTTATGTTATTGTTTCCAACAATTGTTACGTGGTTGTTAAAATTTTTAAAGTAATTTTAGATTTTCCAAAAGTGACCATGATTTGTTACTTATACTGTAGCTTACAGAAGTGACACACTTAATATCGGGGGGTCCAAACCTGGATATCTACCAATGGAGATGGAGATCAGGTAAATGCACACCTGCTCTTCCAAAGAGGAAAAGCTGCCGTTTGGCACCTGGTTTGAGAGGGAGCCACAGGCTGTACCATGAGCATTTTGGATGAGGTTAGAACTGAGCGCTGCCATTAACCACCAAGTTCCGTGTAGGCCCAGCATGGCTTTGTGTGACAATGGTGTTCAGACAACACGCCATCCACCAGGAGACTCCGTGTCCCTGGAGAGGGCTCTGGGTCCATCCCTAGCAGCAGCTGAGCACAGGGCCGCTGAGGGAGACCTGGCAGCAGCTGTGGTCCCCCAGACCAGCCCCATAGTGAGCGCGAGGCACCATCTTGCTCTCCCAGCTGGAGGGAAGGTGGTGGTGGCCGCAGCAGAGTCCGTGCTGGAGAAGGCAGGTGAGAGGGAGCTGTCTGCAAGTAGAAAAGAGAAATTGTGTGGCACTGTGGCCATGCCTGTCATCTCCTCTTCTCTTTTACAGACACTTAACAAGAACAACTTGATACCAGACGACAGGACCAACTTCTACCCGCTGCAGCAAACCAATGTGTACACAACAACCTATTATCCCAGTACACTGAATAAATATGATTACAGGCCCGAGGCCTCCCCTGGAAGGACCTTTACCAACAGCTGATGATGGACAGATCCTATGGGACTGGATAACTTCCTATATGATTTTTTTTTAATTGATTTTATGGACCAAATACTGGCCCAGCCTCTAGATGTAAATATTGTACAGTAGGTCTTTTTTGTTTTCTTTGGTTAACTGTGTTTCTTGTAAACAGCACATCTCCTTACAAGGACAAAAATGCATATGGACCGTTCTGCAGAGCTTTTGTGGATATTTGGCTGGAGATGGCTGTTCTACTGCAACTGTTTATGGCTGGAAGGTCAGTGTGCTGTCCAAGGCTGAGATTGTCAAGGAAGGGGCTGTGTGCTGGATTTGAGCACACTTG
Organism: Corvus hawaiiensis; assembly: GCF_020740725.1. Classification (NCBI taxonomy): domain Eukaryota; kingdom Metazoa; phylum Chordata; class Aves; order Passeriformes; family Corvidae; genus Corvus; species Corvus hawaiiensis. The sequence goes on along the minus strand of NC_063219.1, from coordinate 29,598,470 downwards.
TGTGGACTGAGCAGCCACACACAACACATGGCAGCACTCCAAGCAAGGCAAGAGTTAGCCTCCTGGAGCAGGGCTGGATGCATCCTTCCTGAGCCAGGACAGCAGTGGTGCACTGGATGACACACACCTCATGGGACAGGCCGAACAGGACTCCGTCATGCCAACAACTTGAAGAACATTTTCTTTTTCCTTTTCTTTTTCTTATTTTTGATTTTTTTTTAAGTTTCTGAAAAAAAAAATAAAGTAGTAACTTTCTAGGGCACTGTTCCCTGTATCTTCAACAGAATCTTTTCATATTACAGGAAATACTCTCTGCAGCCTTCTTTGGTAATATGCAGTTCTGCTGATGAGAAACAACACACAAATGAAGTGCATTATCCAAAGAAGCTTCCCAGAATGTTTCCAGTCTTAATTAAAAGAAAATTATACAGGCAGTGAGACACTGAGAAAAATAAATGTTGGAATAACATTGGAGACATGAACTTGGAGTGCCTAACAAACAAAGATGTTTATATCACTGGAAAAAGAGATGTGATGATTGCCGCACAAGAGCCATGGGCTTTTTTCTTTCTTCCTTTTTCTTTTTTTCTGAGACAGTGTTAACTCTTTTTGTTATAGCTGTGATCCTGATTGTGTCTGCCAGGAGAGGCAAATTTAGAGGCCATGCTCTTCTTGTGGGAAGTCACCATGCTTTGGGCTAATATTTCCTCTCGTTTTATTATTGGGTTTTAGTTCATATACTTTCCAAAAGTGAATAATTCTGACTTTGCAGGGGGAAGGTATTTTTTTAAGGAATGTTTCCATAGTCTGACATGACCCAGAAAGTCTGCTGCACATTCTTACAGCGTCTTCCAGTCAGTACTCTATGAAATAGTAACACAGCTGAGTAATGTGCATTGTTTGCCAATATTTCTTTAATTTTTCTGAGAAAAAACAACCCAACAAACAAATGCTGCTGCAGCTATTGAAGTAAATTGGAGCGGTAGCATTACCAAACAGTATATCCAGCCTTGAAATGTAATTTTGTGTATGTGTGTGACTGTGTCTATAAGAACTGTATTAGTCTGATGCAGAAGCCATGTTGTCTACAACCAGATGTTTGTCTGACATAATTGTTTGGCCAAAAGGAAACTTATTGCTGGTGCTTAATGTACAACTACATCCAGTGTGTTAGCAACGTGAACAAGTTCACCGCTGTTATCATTCAGTGTTTCTAAATATTTATGATGAACTCCTGATGCTAAGTATTTTAGAATGTCGCAATACTGAGCATGAGATGAAAGTACACGCTGAAATACGCATGAGCTCCACGTGGTCCTGAGCTTGGCTTTGTTGTCTGCATCTTCCCTGAGCAGTGCCTGGCCACAGGCTCAGCCTGTTCCCAGCAGTCCTGTCTGTCCGTGCTTGGTTTCGGATTTCGCTGTGAGCCGACATCAGTTGTTTCTCAGTGCTGTTCCTTTGCAGTTGCTTGTTTGGAAGCCCAGCTTGGGCCGTGTACTCAGCTCTTTCATGTAGGCAGCTGGTAGGAAATGAAGAAAGACTGTTTGCTCGTGACAAGTATATTGCTTTTCCTGCGAGGAAGAGCCAACATGGCTCTGCAAGCCTGCGTGTTATGGCAGTTTGACCAGAGGGCAAGAGTAAAATAGCCTCCCATTTCTAAATTACTTTGTTTGACTTCAGTTTGCAGTGATTGAAGGCTGTAGGGATATTTGTAATAAAGTGGGGTTATTAGCACTGCCATGAGGACACCTTAGGCTCAGCAGTGCCCATCATTTTCAGCAGCTGCTTTTCTAATTTAGCAGCTCATCCTGTTTCTGCTCTGGTCTCACCAGGTGAAATAGAAGAGACAGAGGTAGAGAGAGAGATGCCCTTAAATAGGTTTTAAGTAGTGGAGTCAGGAGCTGATGCAGACCTAGAAGACTGTCTGAAGCAACTGCTGCAACTCTCCAAGTTGGCACAGTGGTTCAGCAGCCCTGAACCCCCAGCAGCACAGCCGGGCAAGAGCAGCAGGAGTGGAGCAGGATCACCAGGGAAGCAGGATAGCACACTGGTAGCAGGTAGCCTGCAGGGAGGCTCTTCCCAGGCCCCTAAATCCCATTTGAGGAGTGATGACTTCATGCCTCATGCCATAAGGAGTTCACCCTGTCTCACTGAATTTCCATATCCCCCTCAGCAACACAAAATCCTGACTTAAAGTAGTTCTAACAAGTATGTAGCCCAGGGGTTGGAAATTATTACATCAGACTATCAGGATGGGATTTCCCAGCTTTAATTTATGTGATTCAGGAGAAAATACTGGCTCCCAAGATCATTCCAGCCATTGTAAAATCAAAGCCATCTCTGAGGTTCCCTGTCAGAAGATTCCCTGTATTAACACACTCTGCAATTACCATGCACATGGCAAGATTGCAGCTGGAGTTTGAGGGGATGCAAGTCAGTCAAACCTTGCAATTATCTCAGTTTTCTATTTTTCCTTTCTCTTTTCCCCTCTCCCCCTTTAAATTTTTTTTCCATTTTTGGCTTCACAGAATAATATGATGTAAACTGATTTCTTTTTCCCAGAGTACCATATAGCAGATAAAATTATTTAAATGTTCAAGTGACCAAGATGGGTGATTACTGCCATTGTGCTCAAGAGGTGGCTATTTTGTAGGCTATTGGAGAGCAGGTGCTGTGAGGGTGGTGCATGTGGTTATCGTTTCATCAAGACATTCCTTCTTATCAGCCATCCAAATGGATTCAGCCCTTTTTCATATAATTGGCAATCACAGCAAGGGGCTGTAGTCTCCATTCAAGCAGAAAGCAGAATCCAGGAGAGAGTGAAAAAAAGAAATCAGAACACTGTATTACTCAATTAATGTTTGCAGGAGAGTGCAGTTCTTTAAGGACGATGTTAACGTGGTGTGAGAGTTGCATTTTTTATGAGCTCTCTAATGCGTGGCAGGTTAATGACACCATGTGCAGGGATATTCTTGCAATCCAGGTAATTTGGCACCTTGAGCATGAGGTCTGTAATATCTGAAGAAGTTTGAGTTGCTCCTGCAGCTGGATGTTACCCTTGCTAAGATTTCCTATTCCTAACACCATCTTAAACTAGAGTGGAAATGCGTTTCCTCTGGGAGCATTCCCTTCCAGAAAGTTCATTATGCTATATTTATATATAAAAATATATATAAATATATATATATATTTTTTTTATATATATATATATATATATATATATATAAAAATGTTTTTTTCTTTTACTTCTGAGACAGGGAACCCTGGGTGGTTCCTGTGTAGGTCTGGAGACACTGTGTCTCTGCAAACCCTTTGGACAGGATTCAGGTGTACAGTACATGAAATATGATGGAAATCTTACAGCCAAGTATGTAGTAGAAACATCTGTAATTAGGCCATTCTCTCTTTTTCCATGGAAGTGGCTGCCTTCCTCCCAGCTGAGGGGGTGTGCACAGTGCTGTTATCCAGGGATGTTGTGCTCTGGCTGTCGGGCTTTCCTTGAGCAGTCGCCAGTAACTCACAGCTTACTGACAGACAAACCACTTGAGGATCAAACCATCACATAAGAGGTGCTGTTGCTTTAAAGGTGCACTTGAATGTTCAGCATACGAGCCAGGGCTGCTCTTAAATGTATGACCTGTACAGATACTATAGGAGAATAACATTTATTGTCTAACCACCACTGTTCCTACTGCCTTATGTTCAGAAAATGACGTGTTTGGTTTGAAATCAACAGAGAGCAGGAATGGAGCCCGTGTCTGACGCAGACAATTTGATGCCTCCAGTGATAATCTGCTGTTCAGCCCACCTGGAGAGAAAACTGCTGTCCACTGAGATTGATTTATTCTTTGTACCAAATGTAGTGGGGGAGAGTTATATATATATATATAAATATATATATATAAATGTAAATGTAAAGTTTCTGTAACAACTTACTCTTCTTTTTGTAACAGTGTATACATCTATCAGTGGATAGATACAGTATATATTTATAATATATACACACGCAATATATATATTTAGCAAAATGCCTGCAGAGGAAACTTAGAATAAGAAAGGCAGTGCTGGTATTCAAATTCCACAAGAACAAACTGAAGAAAAAACCCTATAAAAATCTAATGCCCTTTCCATTAGGTTTAAAAACCCACTTTTGAGGTAAATGAAATATAATTTTTTAATTGAAAAGTAAATTGATTTTTCTAGTTAGAAATGCTGATTATCCCCTAAATCATTCTGGTTAAGAGTTATAAAGAAAGAGATACTTGATACTGTTTATATTTTCATAATAAGCCTCCTAAATTTCTCATGTGTATCACTCTATTGTTTTTGTAATTATAAGTAGGGAGTAATTGTGCAAAGAAAATTAAAATAGCAAGTAGGAGTAACAAGTCTTGTACCATTAGAGCAAAAGACATGCTCTGTTAGAATGGGGAAAATGTCATCTCCCATGTTAAAGAAGTCAGTAACTGCCTGCTGAGTTATTGATCAGCATTACAAGCCTTGCCTTACAGTCACACCAGGAGGTTTTATCTGAAATTTAGGAAAAGAAGCCCTGCGAACCCATGGCTTTTGGTTTTCAGAAGGGTCCAAAAAACCCCACCAGGCCATGGAGGCACCTGGTGCCATGGGTGTCTCTGGAGCTTTCTGTGTCGGTGGCCAAGGCTCTGTGCCCACTTCTCACCCCACCAGCCCCACGGGCCAGCCCTTACGCACGGCAGGGCACAGCACCCTCTGAGCTGTCTGGCATGGCAGAGAAATACCCAGTAATCAGGTTTGAGGGATTCATTCTTCTCCAACAAATCACTTAAATGTCCTCATGACCAAGGCCTAAACTCCCAACAGGTAAATCTTTCCCTTAAGCTTTTTAGAAGGAAGCTTCAGGTGGCTTCAAGAGCAGTTTGGGGGTAGGTGAGAGAGCTTTCTGTCCAACTTTGTTTTACCTGGTTGTCAGAGCCTTCAAAGCTGGGCAGAAATCCCTCTGGAACTGGGTCCTTGTGGGACTTACCCAGTCTCAGCTGTTCTGCCTGGAAATTCCTTCTTTGGACCCTTTGGGAAAAATTAATGTTTGCATTAATCCTGGCTGGAGGAGCAAAACCAGCAACCCACTATTTACATAGCCACAAACGTAAGTGCTCAATACCACTCAATGTAAGTTTGGGTCTTGAACCTGTTACTTTTTCCATTCTGCCTCCAGCCTCAGCTGCAAACTCACCCCTGCTATTCAAGAAGGTTCAGTGCTACAAGAGCAGCATTTGGCTTTCTGCAGGCCCCAGCCACGATTTGGTTTTAAACAAATCTGGTCATGAAAAGTATTAACACTGCCCTCTGGTTCTGATGCCTCTGTCAGCAGGATGCTGCTGATTCTCAGGCCACAGAGTCAAGCAGAGGTCGGCATGGACGGGCCATTAATAACTGGAGCAAAAATGTTATTAGTACCAAAATGTCAAACAATGTAAAAGCCAGCCAGCTGCACAGCAGTGTGCTTTCTTTCCACACCCCTCCTTACACAGCATCCAGACCTGTCCATACCTAAAAGCCATGTGCTTAATTAGGAGCATTCCCACAGAGGAAGCTTTAGGGAGGATGCATGGTATGTGAGATGGAAATGATAGGATTAACTTGTAGGTGAGGTGGGAGAGTGACAGATGCAATACTGGATCTTGGATCCATGGGAAACGATTATGTGAACACAGAATGCTTGCCCCGAAACAACAAAACCTGGAGAGTATTATTGGACTCTGTTGTGAAGGCACATCACCTTTCCTATGCAATCGAACTTGATGGTACTTTAGCATAAAGGTGACCTAGACTGTAATCACTGCCTTTAGACACTGTGAATTTTTTTTGGGTACTCTGTATTTTTATATATTGTACAATGTAAAGAATAATTCAGAAATAAAACAGACCAACCTGACAAGCCTGTGAGTTATTTCCCCTGCGTGGCCAATGCGCGGCGGGGCTGGGGCTCCTGACAGCGCTGGCTGGACGGGCCAGCGGGAATGAGGAGGAGCTTCCTCCTCACCTTGGTGGCCAATGCAATGCAAAATCCACTCAGCTGCTTGAGTGGGATTGGGGAATTGCAGCATCCATCCTTCCTCCCTGTCTGCACTTTGGCTGCATCCTGAGGCTCAGGTTTGGATTATATTTGCCAGGAGTTGTAGTTTCTGTGGACACCAAATTGTGTTACTGAATGTTACACCAAAGGCTCCCTTCCCCCCATCACAAGCTCGGCACCAAACCTGGGGTGCCTTTCAAAAATGGTATTTCTGAGTGAGGTGCCCACTGAGGTAAGATGACATATGAAATCTGGGGTACCAAATCCTTGTCCAGATCTGCAGTACATGACTCCCCTCTGCTCCTCAGCTCTCCGCAGTTGACACCAAGCCCCCAAGGGCACAACTGCTCTCCATGCCAAGCCAGCAAAAAGACATTCATCCTCTGCAGAGCCTTTCAGCTGTACATGCTCAGCTGCAGTGGAATCCTGTCACTGCTGCTGCTCAAGCCCTACATGTTGATGCAAAAAGTTGTAAAAAGCTGAGGGACACGTTTTGATTGAAGGATGATCGTAGCCTCGTATTGAAGAACATTATAGCTCTTGTTGCATTTATTAATCAAAGTAAAGACCATGAAAAGTGACAGAGTCAGGAACATTTTAGTTTATGTTCCAATGCAGCTCAAGACTTATATTGAAGTTCCATACAGAAAATTACACCATAATGTCGTAAAAAATAGATTGGATTGCTAATAACCTGAAACGTGCTACACCTGCATGCATAATACTTTAATCCTACTAAATCATAACCTATCATTTGGGTGTTTTCGTATTCTTAAGTGCGCATACAGGAATTTCTTTTCAATGCAGACCATTAAAAAGTAATTGAGAGGCACAAGATCAGTAAAAACAAACTTGCTGTGAATAAGATGGATTTTTTTTTTCCCAGTTTGCATGATAACAGAGAGAGGTCATTTCTGAACACTTTTGTTTTGCATCAAGACACCTCTGCATACAATTAGAGCAAAGTATCACGTTGGAACCAACTTCCAATTTCCCTTAAATCTGTCTACCACCACATTTTTTTTAGCTGCTAATTTGATTCATTAACATAACAGTTTCACTTGTATCCTCAGTAAATTTTGTTGTCTCACCTTCACTGTGCATCCCAACTGTACCCTTTTCCTTCTGTAATTCTTAACTGTGTGGAAAACAGAGAAAGTTTCGTTATCTTGTGGGTTCCCCGTGAGGTGTGGGAGCACCCCCAGCAGCGTGGGCAAAGCAGGGACCCAGGCCAGGCTGTGGAGCTGTCTGGGGGGACCACAGATACAGCTGTGGCCGCACAGCCCCCTCCAACCTGCCTTTGGTAGTGCTCAGAGGTTCAGTATAAAAAATGCAGGAAAAGGAAAAAGCAGAAGTTTCTTCCATGACTCGTGTCTGGTCTCTGTGTTTCCTCCAGCCCCCTGCAGTCGGGCCCTTGGGGACGTGCTGAACCAGAGGCTGCAGTGACAAACCCGTCCCAGCCGTCCCCTCCATATGAAGCCCATTTGCTGGTGCTTTCTTCTCTATCAAGGGATGGAAATATCCATGGCTGGTGAGGCACTTGCCTGGGCAAGGGCACTGCCACCACTCGGTGCTGTGGAGGTGAGGAGGGGCAGGGAACTGCAGCCCAGCCCAGGTAACACCGGTGTTAGTGAAAACGCTGGAGCAGGGACTCGGATGAATGAGTTCTAACCACCACAGAGCAGCTGAGCAGATGTGTTTAGGCACCAGGGCATTATCCAGAGCAAGTCAGAGCAAGTTAATTTCCTCCTCTGAACAGGCACCACATCGTGCAGATAGCATGGAAATAAGAAATATCCTGCAGTCTGATTTTAGCATGGAAATAAGAAATATCCTGCTGCCATCCTGCAAAGATCAGCACAGAGAAAGCACCTCCTCAGTGTGTGTGAGAGTCAACCCTCAACTGCAAAAGCTCTGCTCCCCATGGTACCTCGTGTGTGCTTCCCCCTTGAGGGTACAGCTGAGGGACCACACACTCCCAAACACACAGCTCAGTTACCAAAAGCTTTGGAGACTGGTTACAAACTGTTTTGCTCACAGCTGAAATGCATTTTGACATGGATTGTTTTGTTCATTTGTAAAAAAACCACTGACAGAGTTGTCATTGCACTTTCTGTTTAAAAAAACTGAGGTTCAAATTAATTAAGAGGGTGACAGAGTTCAGCTGTGCCCAAAGGAAAAAACCCAACCACATGCACACACCCCGTGTCTTTGGTGAGATTTCAACCCTTCAATCTGCTGACAGTATCTCCAAACCAAACCATTCTCCTCTGGGGAAAGGACTGAACCAAAGGTGATTTTGGTGTTGTGACAGAAATGTAAAGCTGGCTCTTGGCAGCTGGGCAGACTCTCACCTTTCCCTGCTTGCCCCGGTGTGATCACAGGCCGAGTTTATTTTGTGACCCAGAGTTTTATCACCTTTTTTTTGTTCCGACTGGCCCTATGTTGACACCTCACAGCAACTCAAAGGTGTGTAAAGTCAGCTGGTTTTCATTTTAGAACTACTGAGATGACAAGGAAACTTTGTTGTGCTGCACACCAGGCACATCCATCTGTCAGCTCCACAGTGTGGATCACTACAGAATATGGAAAGTGCAACTCTGGGTCCTCTCACCAACTGAGGCAGATCTGGAATCCAGCAACCACTTAAAGCTCCTCCTGTCTGTGGGGAGCTGTGGAAAGAGTCTTCTGGCTGAGCAGCTGTGCTGCAACATTGTCACCCTTCAAAATAACATCTCTGGAGATTTTCAAGGTCAAACTTCACAGTTTGTAAACCAGCAATTATCTGGAAGCAAAAAGTAGTCCTGGATTTCCATCACTCTGGAGACAGTGAGGTGTCTCCCAGACTCAGGACTAGCATCGACCATGCTGAACAGCAACAGGCTGGTGAGGTTCAATCCATCTAACCTTGCTGTATTCCTTCATTTTAAACCTCCCATAGTCATTTCCTTGCTGTCATGGAAATAATGGAGCCAGCAAAGGATTGCTCCCCTCTCAAGCGCAGGGTAATGAACAGCCATCAGAAACATTTGGTATTTCCATGATGTGAAGCATCAATGGCCACAGAGAAAACTGTACCCATTTTGGCAGTACTTAATTTACTGTAACGAGCAAGCGATCTGTACGAGAGAGCAGGCACAACACTGATGCACTTTTATTACCCTGCCAGGAGCCACATTATTGTTTTCTGTTTTCACATTTCTTAGCAACAACATTTTTTTGTTCATAGGTTTTGTCCTAGGAGCTCGGCTGGAATTATTTTTATGTTGTCCCCAATTTACATGCTGACTTACATCAGCCTGTCCTCGAGCGAGAGCCTTGCTTTCTGCCTGAAAGCCTCCTGGCAATTACTGCTGTCTTCTGCTGATCCATCACTCCTGTGGCACTGGAGGAGGCGAACCTCCCTGCCTGGCAGAGCTGCCTGTTCTGGGGAGCAGCTCAGTCCCTGGCAGTCCCCACTGTGCCAGGTGCTGCTGGAGCCAAGGAGGGTTGGGAGTGAACAGGTACAAACTTGTACTCTCAGCATCACTCTGCATGCCAGCCCGGAGCCCCAGAGCCCACCCCAGCTAAGATAAAATCATCTCTAGCACACCGAGTGTACAAGGTGGGATGAGCTGCAGTGCTTGGCCATAGGCTCAGACCTACGCTGAAAATCTCTCTCAAAATGTTCTTTTCTGCACATCAGAGGCAGTGAAGGCGTTTCTGTACAAGCTTGTGCTGATCTAGTTCACACTTCTGCTGCTCATCCACTCACCGCAAGCCCTTCAGAGCTGCCTTTTCCTTGCCCACCATCACCCTTTGCTCTTCCAGCACTGAAACTCAGCCTCAAAGCTACATCCACAATCCTGAGCCTCGGCTCTGCAATCAAAGGCAGGTTTAGGGGAGCCCTGGGCAGAGTTTCAGGTTCAGAGTATGGTGGGGGCAGTTCCTTGGCTGGGACATTTCCTCTGCCTGTGCTTGCCTGAGCCCCACCCCCCTGTGCTGCCCGTGGGGAGGTTTGTGTCCCCTGCTCACTCCTTCTAGTGCCTGAGCCAGGGACTTACCGTGGCAGTCAGTCTGTGGCCAAGCAGATGGATGGACAGACAGAGGGATGGAAGGGGTCCAGCCCGTCCTGGTGCCACTGGCAGAGCTCCCCCAGCCCTGAGACCTGCCTGCAGATACCGAGCAAAGAAATGGAGCAAAGCAAGAAAGCTCCCAAAGAGACCTCACTGTGGCCATGGGACCTGCGAAGCCTCCCAGGGCTGTGGGGCCTGCTCCCGTGCTCAATAGGCTCCTGAAGAGTTAAGGTGTTTTTTGCAGCCCTTAGCCAAGGATGACTTCAGTGGGTGGCTGGCCTGCACTGGGAAAGGAGAGCGTGCTGCTCCTGGCAGCTGGCATGAGGAATCCTGGCATGGTGCACACTCTGGACCTTCCCCTCTGTCGGCTCAAGCTCAAGTTGCGGCAAAAAAAAAAAAAAAATCTGTGGTTGGAAATTTTTGTTCACGTGGTGGTGGGTGCAGAGTAACATCAGTGGCATGTGCCAGCTGAAGGTGAGTGCCTTGGGTCCCAAGTCCCTGATGGGAGCCCAGATCATGCTCTGGGAGCGGGTAAAGCCCTGCAGCTGCTCAGCTCTCATTACCCATGGCAGGAGGGTAAAGGCAGCTCCATCTGCCTTTGGGGACTGCAGCTCATGTTTCCCAGCATCAGCATCCTTGGTGCTGGGCTGCAGGCCAAAGATGCCAAAGCACACAGACCTAGCACTTACAAGTGGCCCCAGCCTTTTCCCCAGCCTCTGCTGGTCCCACGGCCATTAGACATGAGGTATCTGTGAGAGCTCACCCACATCTGGGCACATCTGGGCACAGCACCAAGAGCTTTCAGCCAGCTGGCCCCCGCCCAGCTGCTCCCCCATATGCAACTGCAGCACAGTCGAAGGGGGAGATGCCAGCACCCAGCACTCCCTCAGGAAAGACAGAATAAATGTCATTTCAGTGCTGGGGAGACAGCAGACTTCAACAACAGCAAGGATAAAACAGAAACTGGGGAAAACAACTGAGAAAGAAGGAGCACAGGGGCTTCACCAACACACAAAACTACATCAGGGCTCTGAGGCAGACCCTCAGCTGTATTCCCCTAAGGATGGAGGTTTCTGTAACACTGCAAAGATAAATACAACTGGGAACCGTATCTTTGGAGGCGCTTTAAGCTCCCATATATAGCCTGGAAAGAGACTGTTGCTAAGAATAGTGGGGCCCACATATTCCACGACATGAGAGTTGACAGATTTCTTCCCAGCACTAATAGGATGTGAGGCTATTTTAAACTTGCCCTGGTAAGTAGTCAGGGCGTTCTTGAAGAGCTGGTCCTAGAAAATAAACATGGATCAAAAGATGCTGGGTTGGGTCCGTTTCAATTAAATGCAGGATAAACACAAGGAAAGTTGTTATGAGGGGTCTCCTTTCTAAAAGCCCCAGTGGAGACAGTGATGGTGGGAGGCAGCAAAATCAACTGGCCTGCAGCATCCTGAGCCCTGAGCCTGGAGGAATCAGGGTGTGAAATCAGAGTCATGACACTCTGATGGGGCTGCAGATGCTGCCACCACTGCCAGGCCCTTCCCCTCCTTCAGTCCCCTCCCTGCTGGGGACCCTCTGCCCCAGCCCAGCACCCCTTGGCGCACCAGCAGTGCCAGACCCCCACCCCAGAACCTCACTCAGAGCCATGGAAATCTTTCCATTGGCTGGCTTGGGAGGTTGGATGAGGCGACATTCATTTAGACTAAACAACCCCCATTTCGTAGCAGTATCTGCAGTGGGTTTTGGCAGCATTATGGCAGAAATAAACTATTCCCTTGTGCTTTCTTGGAAGTGATGAACAGTGATGGCAGCAAACTGAGTAACCTCTTTAATGTGCAACAACCAGTACGTAAAATAACACACACTTCATGGTCAGAATCCAGTTTTAAATAGAAATTACGCAGTGGACATGTTACATTGACAAGTATGTAGTGGTTTCAACATTATTTTCTCAAAAATAAAAATACACCACATCAGAATATCGCATACAAAATGTAGAATTTGCCCTAAAATAAAATTCTATCAAATCACTTAAAAAATTACAAAAGTAAAATGCATACAAACTCCAGTAAAACTGAACAGTCTTACAAGTCGAGGATAGTTTACAAAGATGCTCTCCAACATGTAAAACCCTCTTCCTTCTCCATATGTTCATGCAGTTCAAAAAACCCCAACTGTTAGGTGTGTCCCATAATTAAAAGCTGTTTTTTAAGACCTTATCAAGTACTTCTTTCTAAAATGCACAGCGGAAGACATTAAATGTGGTAGAGGAAAAAGAGATTTTGATCTAGGAAGTATCACAGGCAGAGAAAAGAAACATGTCTGGAAAATGCATCATTGTCCCCAGGGAGCAGGAGCTGATGGCAGGCTGCTTGTGGGGACACCCTACAGCTCTGCTGCGCTGGCTCAGCCCAGGTGACAGCAGAAAGGTCAGGGCACACAGGAGAGCTGTGTGCAGGGAGGGGGCAGGGAACCCAACTCTGGTTTATATTGCACATTCAGGGTGTCCCTGCTGCAGAGGGACATGGAGCATCCCCCTCCCCTGGCACAGGTGGGGACAGCAAGGCACCCCACGGCCCCTGACTTGTCCCACACAAACCTGCACATCCCCTCTGTGAAGGAAAACATGGGCTTGGGGTTGTTGTGGCTTTAATAAACACATGGACTAAGGTTGGAGAAGTGGCCTCAGCCTGAAGGGAAAAGCTTCCCATAAAGTAAAAAGGTTTTGCTGGTGGTATTTTCTTCATGTAGCAATACAAAGTGAGTGCAGTGAGTCTGTCCAGATGTAACAAATGGATAAATCACATGGAGGAAGCCAGTGGGGAGAGAGATGGTGCAGGGAAAAGCTGTTATTGCAGAGAGCAAGTCCCACCTGCCTTCCCTGCTGCACCTTGGAAAACCAGCACCTCCTCGTCTTGTGCCACCACCGGAGGTGTCCCTGTCCCTGCGGCACAAATCCCGTCACAAACAGAAAATGAAGGTCAGAAACTCATCCTTGAGGAAGGAAAAAATGAGGCTCTGAGACAACTGGGCTGAAGTAGACACCCCTCCAGTGCAAATAACCCAGGTGCCCAACATCCCCCCTCCTGGGCATCCTGGCTGAGCGCTTCCCTTCTCCCTCTGTGCCTCAGTCCCTGCCCTCTGCCTGGGCTTGAAGCTTCCCACAGTGCTGCTGGGGCTGAGCAGTGAAGGAACAGTGCTGGGGCTGTGGGGGGCATGAATTGATCCAAAAACATTGCAATCCCAAGTAATTGGCAGGAGCCAGCACATCTGTGCAAATATTTGCTTTTGCTTGTCAAAACTTTGGACAGAGTTACACTTCTTCCTCTATTTATTAGTTTCATCTGTCTTGAAACACAAACTGCAAAAATTGTAAGCAGATTGACATCTTCTTCTGACTTCACTGGGGCTGTGCCTGCTCTGGGGCAATTCTCTGCCAGCTGAAGTGACACTCCTGGAAGCAAGGCAGATGTTCCTGTGCCACCCACAACCCACCCTGCAGCAGTAACGGCGGCAGGGAAGTGAATGGAGTCTGTGTTGATGGTTCTGACCCCTCACGTGAAGCAGCGAGCCTGGAGGCTGCCTGGCTGTCTCTCTGTTGGAAAGGAGGCAGCAGCCACAAGGCAGCATTTCCCTCTTCTCCTGTCACAGCTGGAATGCTGGGACCCATGGAAGGTGACAAAGTTCTTGTGTGTTTTGGCAGGGTTGGCATCTGCCCTCACACAAGCGTGCACCCACACACAGTGACCTCCTTGCACACCCCACATCCCTGCTCTTCCCACGTCATGTGGTGCTTTAACAAGCCCGAGAATGGCAGCATCAACATCAAAAACCAAATCAATACCCAGTACTGGTGTAGGTTTCCACACCAGTGTAGCAGTTACCTCACCAAGTTATTACGATGGTGCATACTTAGTATAAAAGGAACCTCCTCAAAACTAATGAAACATAAAAATGACTTTGTCAGAGATACTTACTAATTTGCAAGTGACCCAACAGAAGAAATGATCAATTAGAGCCCTGCTGTCACACCATTACAGAGCAGTTTTATCCACTGTGCAAACTGTGTAATTCCCATTCATATTTCAGTCACTCCTGACAATTAAATCACATTTCCCTTTATTGCAACAGCCAATGCATGCACATCAATCAATGCAGCTTGTTTGTGTTGCAGCGCAAGGCCACACAGTCATCTGCTCAGTTTACTGTAGAACAAGCCCAACATTAACATCCCCATCACCACAAAAATTCAGATTTTATATGGATTTGATCAATCCAATGCAATATTTTGGCGCTGAAATGCCCCCTGGAACTGGGTGCTTCCCCTTACTCAATCCAACCTGTTGCTCTCCCCAGGTTAGCACTACAAACACGGACAGAGTCTGGGGTTTTCCAACCCACACCAAGATTAAAGTTGTCCCACTCCCACTCCTTTAAGCTCTGTCAGATGGTTGGGAATAACTGTGATGTTGTGAGCCTGAATACCTGACACATATGGTGCCTATCTGCTCAGCCTCTCTAGGTGTGGGAGCTAAAATCATAAGTTTCAGGTAAATTACCTGAATTGTAATCTGCTTGTAACAGATTATCTATTCACAATATGTGCAGAATCCTTTGGGTCTGCACTTTCTTCCAGCTGGCATGATTTTCTAAAAAAATCCCTGTTCTTATGTATATTAAGTACATGGCCAGCCAGCCCATCCCTGTAAAATTGCTCTGGAAGCAAGGAAGCTCTTCTCCACACCTCCAGCTCAGGGGAGCAGGCAGCCCCAAGGGAAGGCAAAGGATTCCAGGGGAAGCTAATGGGTAACAGCAGTGATCAGAGACAGGAACCAGTGCTGTAAGCGGAGCCTGCATTTTCTAATCCTGAGCCTCCCCATGAGCAGCATGGGAGCTTGCACAGCTCCACAGCTCAGGAGGAGAGCCAGCAGCACTGGAAGCTGGACTGAGGGTGTCACAGAGCCAAACAGAAACCTGAGGAGCAGCCCATGTTTAAAATGAACCATTAGGAGAGAGCGGTCACTATGGAGCATCCTTCCCAGCATTCCCAATACAAACCACAGCACAATTACCTGTGTATGAAGGGGCTCAGCACTGCTGGGGAAGATGTTCTTCAGGGCTGTGACCTTACAGGCCACAAAGAGAAGGAAATTCCGAGGCTTCTCAGGGCACCTTCCTCTGCTTGCAAGTCACAGGCCATGCAGCAGCCAACACTGTGACTGGTACAAGTTAGAGAGACTTCGAACTTTCTCTCATTATTAAGAAAAATATTAACTGTTTTGAGCCTATTCTGCACTATTGCTAATTTCATCAGCACTGCTAAGGGCTCTCCCTGCACTTCAAACTCAAACTTCCAATGAAGTTCAGGTATCCTGGCAGCTTGGACTCTTGCTAAATCCAAACAAGGGTGGACCAAGTGATAATGCTTATCCAAAAAATATTTCTATGGGTTGAGAGTTGCATTACTGACAGGAAATGGACTGCTCCTCCACAGAAGGATGCTGCTTTGGGGCACAGATGGGGATAAAACATTTTTCGTAGATCTCAGCAAGCACATTTACAAACCTCACCTCCATCCTGAGCCAGACTTGCTAATCTAATAAAATCCTAAAGCCTGAACACTGTGTCTGTGGAATGCAGCCGTGTCCTGCACAACTTCAAGTTATTTGGGAGCAATCCTTTGACTTTCACTTGGGCAGACTTCCATCAGCCTTGCTGGAAGTCGGGTTGAGCCCTGACTGCAGAGTGAACCCAGCGCAGGTTTCCAGCAGGGCCCAGCCGGGCTGCCCAGCCCTGGAGAACGTCCCTGCTTTAGTGCAGGGGCACTGATGGCTGGAATTCAGGCCACACTGCAGTGCCAGACAGACACAGGCCATGGGCTCTGCACAGAAAGGCTTTGGCAGTGGGGGCTGCAGGGGTGATTCCGTGAGAAGCAGCTGGAAGCTTCCCCATGAGTGACAGAGCCAACACCAGCCAGGCTCCAAATGGACCTGGCACTGGCCAAGGCACCCATCAGACATGGTGATAACACCTGTGGGACAACAGATTAAGAAGGGAAAGGAAGTTACTGCACAGCAGCAACTGCAGCTGGAGAGAGAAGTAGCTCCGCAGGGATCCAGGTCAGTGCAGGAGGGGCAGGAGCTGCTCCAGGCACTGGAGCAGAGATTCCCCTGCAGCCTGTGATGCAGACCATGGTGAGGCAGCTGTGACCCTGCAGCCCCAGGGGAGCAGAGATCCACCTGCAGCCTGTGGAGAACCCCACGCTGTGCAGCTGGATGCCCAGAGGAGGCTGTGGGCCTGTGGGAAACCTGCTGGAGCAGACTCCTGGCAGGACCTGTGGTACCATGGAGAGAGGAGCCCAGGCTGGAGCAGGTTTGCTGGCAGGATTGTTCCCGACGGTCTGCACCCACACTGGTGAAATTCGTGGAGGACTGTCTCCCCTGGGGGGGACTCCATGCTGGAGCAGGTGAGAATGTGAGGAGTCCTTCTCAGGGGATGAGACTATGTGTGATGGTCTGACCACAGCCCCATTCCCTATCCCCCTGTGCTGCTGCAGGGAGGAGGGAGAGAAAACCACAAATAAAGTTAAGCCCAGAAAGAAGGGAGGGATGGGGTGGAAGGTGTTTTCAAGATTAGGTTTTATTTCTCATTATCCTACTGTGATATGATTGCTAGTAAATTAATTTCCCCAAGTCAAGTCTGTTTTGCCCATGATGGTAACGGGTGAGTGATCTCTCCCTGTTCTCATCTCAACTCATGAGCTTTCCATTGTATTTTCTCTCCCCTGCCCAGCTGAGGAGCTCAATGACAGAGCAACTTTGGTGGGCACGCGGTGTCCGCCCATGGTCAACCCACCACACAGAGAAACAGCTACCAAAGCATCAGAGTCACAGTGAGCCATTCACACTGACTCAGAAAAACAATCAACAGGGTTTAAAACAAGAGGTTCACTCTTCTCCCCTGACTACGGAGAGCCTGCATCTGGAAGCACTGACAAATATTTTGAATTGTTGGATGCCTTCTGGAACAGAGGCAGAATAGATTATAGTCTCAATACTGTGTAAAATGCTTCTCCATCTTAAAATAGTCAGGAAAGTGAAAGGATTAGAAATCTCTGTCACTCGGGACAGTGCCTGAGCTGTGCAATTTTAATCTTTATATAGCTACAGTAAATTGCAGAAAGAGAGCTCTGAAGAGCCATCCGAGCCTGCAGTTCTGCCATGACAATGCAACTCCAATCAGACTCTTGGCAAGTGATCCTTGGTTTCAGAAGACAATAGGTAGCAGCAGATACTGGATACTGAAACTATTCCAGGCACTAAAACATAGTAAAAAGAAGCTGGACAGTTAACACTACTCATCTGAAAAGTAAGAGGATGATGCCAGTGGATCTGAACGTGCTGGTTAGACTGATTTAGTTATCCCTATGGAGGTTAGCTCCACTGCCACAAAGAGCCTGCTTCAAGACAGAAAAGATCATTTAGAGCTGATATAGGCAATGAGCTAAATCCATTTTCAGTTACTACAGTAAGTACATCAATTCCTCTGAAAACATAAAAGCAGGGAACAGCTTGTTTTATTTTACTGCACAGATACACTCCTGAGTTAAATCTTAGAGGTGTATTCTCTCTGCAAAAGGAGAGCAGGCAGAAGGAACAGATCCATGTCTGAAAGGAAGTTCTGGGTTTATTTCAGTGAGCTTACCATGTTGGTGTCACCCCAGGAGAAAAGAAGAGCCCCACACAGGAGCAGAGTGCTTGATTTAACTTCTAGGGATGCAGAGCCCTGCACAGCAGCCTCCAACACGTGCACCCACCCCCTGCCACAGAACTGCCATGACAGGAGATCATTCACCCCAGAAAAGAATCCCTGTCACAGACAATGCACGACGCGTTCCCGCTCACGGCAGTGACTGGCTTGGTCACAAACAGGGGCACATCACCTTCCCAGACAGCATCACTTGGAGTAAACCTAGGGAAATACATACCCTTGCACAACTTATATATATATATATGTATCTCTTATATATATAAGTTTTATTTGTGTATACATTGATATAAATATGCACGCCCACACACACACAAACACACTCCCATAATACAAAGCACTGAACACACACATACAGAAATATTTTAAATTATGCTGAACTGAAATCTAAGAATATAATTAAGAAATTATTAGCAGGTTTAAAAATTGAGTTAAAAAACTATTCAAAGTGTCTTTAATATTTATGTTCAAGTAAGGGCCAGAAGGACCACAGATTAGTACCAATAAAAAGAGCTGGCATTAATTTCCCATATTATGCCAGAACTCATGAGTTACTCCTCATTGTCAAACTCATTGTCATTTCGCCATCAATGCACCTCCTCAACTAGAAAGGGTTTTTTTAGGAAACAGTGATTTCTCAAGACTTGGGTTACAAGCAATATTGTTTAGGCACCCTCAATCATAAACTAATCCTAAAAACCACACACACCTTAGAGTATCAGGAGAGAACTAGCAGGACTCAGACATCCACACCCACAGTATTCAGTGGCACAAACAGTAAAAAAGGCAGTACTGGAGATGGAGGATGGAAAGGTGACACAGTGGTGGCCTTTAGAACAAAAACATTTACGTAGAGTGACACTCCAGTACACCACAGATGCTCCATATTCGGAAGATACGGAACCACAGTGGCATTTCAGAGAGGACTGTGAGTGCAGCTGGGGATTCAGTGGCAGCTAAAGATATTGTTTACTTGTGCTCCAGGGTGATAACAAACACCTCTAATAACACTTCAAGGATTATTTGGGATATTTAGTATGGCTAAAAACCCTGGTACCAGTGTCTTATATCAGAACTCACTTTATCAGAATGTAAGTGTAGTGTACAAGCACCAAATCATTTTAGCTTAACTGTTTAATGGACATTCAATATATAAATGACTAGTGATTTTAAAGAAGTTTTGAAGAAAAGATTTTTGTTTTCTTTCCTTATTTTTTTCCTTTTGTTAAGATTATTCCCTATTTTTATTCTGATAGAAGACTCCAAAGATTACTGGTACCCTGGTGTGTATAACTGTGAGTCAGCACACAGGCACACACATACACACACAACATACAGCTCACTTCTACATCAACAGCCTCTTCAATAGAGAGCCCCAGCCCTGGCACAGGGACCTGGACAGCAGAGAGATTCTCTTTGTGCATTTCGGTGTAACCATCACCACTCCAGTTCCACATTTATGGCAAATCAAGATGGTCTTAAATGTAAGAACAACCCATCCCTCACCCTCTCTAAATAAAGCCATGAGTAAGTCTTGAAATTTCTTTGTTTTTCTGCTGTTCAGCTGTGCAAATCCAGACAGATGTGCAGACTGCAAAGCCGACTTCCAGTCTCTTCCAAGCCCTCACCAGTCCGGCGTGATCACACGGAGACGACGACGTCGAGATAGAGTCTGTCGTAGGACTCGCGGAAGCACAGGATGAGGAGCAGGCTGAGCAGACACGACCCTGGCAGGCACCAGTTGAACCAGGAAAACTCTGTAAAGCAGAACAGAGATCCAGCCTCAGTTAGCAAACATGTTCTGTGTTTAAAGCAACCAAAACTCGGACTGATGGCAGGTTTGAAGGAAATTGCTGTGTTCTGACAAAATCCTGACAGCTCCTGATCGATCGATGGTTAACATGGTCTGTGAGCCGTCTCCACAGACACCTTATGTTATATATATTTATAACCAATGCCTCCAGCTAATGTAAATCCTCCTTATTCAACCTGCCAATGAAGAGAACAGGGAAAAAAAAATAAAATCTATCATTGCTAATGGAGAATAAACCACTTCCAAAGACTCTACTCATTAGTCCCTTGATTTCTATGGATTGAGAACTAAAATTAAAAGCATAGGAAGAAGCTGGGGTTGATTTTAATCAAACCTGCTACATGGCCATAAGGAGGGCAAACCAATTCCTCAGAAGAAACTTGTGCATAATACGATCAATTCAATTTATAAGTCGTTGCAAAAACAGGTCCTCAGAAGCCTCTTTTCAGCTGTTCGACACAACATACTGCTCTTAAAACCCTGTGTTCCATATTCAAGAAATCCTATCATCTGATATTTGGCTAATAATTAGCAGTTTTATTCAGGGTTTTCTTCAAACAATACAATTTTTTTTTTTTTTAACATGTCAATTTACTAAAGAAGCATTCATTTCACTGGATTGCATGTTTTACTTATTTTTTTAATATTTCCCATTATTATTATTATTATTATTACTCTTATTATTATTTATTTAACTTTACAGAATCTAAACTCTCCCTCAAGGTCTGAGTTAATGAAAATCAAGGCTTCATCACTGCTACTTTCTTAAATTTGTAATTTATACTGCTGAAGGAAAAAGCATGATTTATTTTAAACAATGTGAAAGACAACAGTCAGCCTGAAAAATCAACCCTCCAAAACCAGTAACCTTCAATAACACCCTCTCTGATCCACCAAAAACCCTTATGGATTTTTTTAGGCAGTAGTGTTATTAAAACCATAGTAAAATTTTTCTAGGCTTGGAGAAGACTGTTATGTGATGCCAGAAGTCAATAGGCAAATGCTTTGCTATTATTTTCCTTACAACATTCCTGCTTAATTGAATTAAACAGACTTTAACTCAAATATCCTAAACGACAAAATTGAACTTGTGAATCCTTCATGTCTTTTTTGATCCAGAATTTGTGACAGCACTGGTGATGCAGGGAACGCATCAATCGTGTGAAGCCAAAGGTCCGTTTCCTTTTGTTTTTCCCTTGCAAGTCCCTGCAGAAAAGGCAAAGGACTGCAGCTTTGAGGCACAGCACTAGCAGAAAGGCTGAGCTTTAAGAAGGTTTACATCCCCACTCTGCTAGCTGAACCAAAATCTTCAGTGCACTGGAAAGCTTCCAAGGTTTGGGTCCTTCACAGCATTTGCAATATCAGTACAAGGAGTAAAAGCAAAATTGGAGAGAAAACTACTGAAAGATTATTTGGCCTGAAAGGAAAGACCAAGGGAACAGGATGAATTTGACTGAGTTCTGATTTATCTGTAAGCTTCTTAAATGCCATTAGAGGATGTATTTGAATCAAATGAAAGCAAATGATTAAGATCATTATCTTCCTTCTAAGGGATTTTTTTAATCAGAGGAGCCAATAGCACCCCTGGCACTGATCCCCCCCAGTGACCACATGCTCTCTTGGACTTTCTATCAAAGAATGGATTGTCTTAGAGCACAAATTACTTTATTTTTTTTTTCTTTTGAAAAAATAGGGAAAATATTTTAAGTGTATGGGTATTCCAATTTCAAGTTTATCCTAACCTGCATTTCCTGGTATCTCGTAGGGAAAGAAATACAAGAGACAAAAAATGGTCCCAAATACCCTATTTATAGGGGAATGAGTCCACTTTATTGTAATTCTTTCATCAGAAGTGAGACACCATATCCCCATCCTCATTTATTATGTAATGCCAAACACTGAAAAAATTCTCAGAATATTCTGTGTCATCTTTCCAGCTCAGGTACAGATGTCAGAAACAATAGTATGTGCGAACAGAGTTCACAGCAATTAATATCAAAAGCATACTTCAAAATATAAAGACTAGCTCTCACACTACCCAAGGCTAGCCCAGATGACATTCAGATTTTACAATGATACAGTTCAGTATCAGTATTAAAAAAATTAAATAATTTTTCTCTGTTTGTGTTCACAGACCACAATTTGGAGCAAGGTTGCCATCCTGCCTGCAATTTCCTAGCAGAAAGACAAACCATGCTGAAAAATTGCCCCAAGTTGAAACCTTGATAATTTCTAGCTGAATTCAATATGAAATTTGTCACTCTCCTCTTAGTTATAAAACACATCTTAAGAAGTAATAATACATAAAAGCTCACATTTTCTAATGCTTTACAAATATTGCACCATGAAGCAAATGTTTACTGTAATGACAAAATACAAAGAAAAAATCTGTGTCTTTGAAAACCATTAATAAAGACCACTTCCCTTTGAAAACAAGCTGGGCTCTTATTTTACAGCTTAGAGTAATAATATCTATTACAGTCTACTAAAAAGCAAGTTGTAAGTTATGATTACGAGTTAGGAGGAAGCAAATAATATTTGAGAGATGAGAAAGTCTGAATAAATTGACAAAAACATGAAGCGAAATACTGCTGTGCTGGATTAGGCCACGGGACTACCCAAAGGAATGCCTGCTCTGTCTTTGAGCAGTGGTCAGGAGATTTCTCTGCCCTGCAGGGGGACCTCTGACCCACTGAATGGAGCTGGCCTTACACGAGGCATTTCTGCTCTGCCTCTCCTGAGCAATCCAGTTCTACAGTTCTCAAAGCATGAGATTGGGTGAGCTTTACTGTGGTTCTGAACCCCCAGAGATACAAACATTATTAATGGTCACGTTACCCATGCCTTTATAAAATATGATGACGGTGCATACCTTGGTGTTTCTGGCTACAGCAAATTCAAATAGAATTACCTTGCATCTAAGGAATTTCATTTTTATAAGCATGCATACAGAAAAGAACAATTAAAATTCCCCTTCCTTGCTGCCCTTGCCTGGATTCAAACATTTGGTTATTAACAGAAATTGTATGTTCAAGTCCTTCCTTTTACTGACACAGATACATCCTTAAGGAGAATTAAATTTTCCAAGTGGCTTATATTTCTTACCTGTATGGTAAAATGTGAGGAAAAATAAAAGCACTCCCATGAACACATTACTCAAAAAGGTGACAACTCCACAACTTATTCCTTCTGGAACAGGGTAGACTGTCTCCACAAAGAGCTCAAAGAATATTGGTACGCTGCTGTTGAGGAATATACCCAGCAAAATGCAGGATGTGTACAGTGTAGCTATGACAGAAACAAAAACAGTTATTAATTTCGTGCTGGTGTTTTCCCCCCTATTCAGAGCTGCCAAGAATATTAATATCTGAATAACCAAAAAATGCATAAATTTATTTTTATCCTCTGTGTATCACAAAGAACATCACATCCCACTAGCTTTAGGCAGAATGCATGCATTGATTTGCGAAAAAAAATCAGAAATACTGATTTATCTATTTATTTAAACAGAATCCATGAAGATACATTCAGTGATTTGGACTTCACTTGTAAGTAAAACAAACAACAAAATTATGAATGCAAAGCATCATCTACAGTTTGATTTACCTCTGAAACAAACAGAAAATATTGTCCTACACACAATTAGGACAGGGAGCAATTAATGCACCAAATTGGAAATGGACATGGATTAACCTTTTGACTTAGCTCTAAAGGTCAAAACTAATTTTGCTTCCATTTTACAAATAAATACTAATGATCTACCAGCTATCAAGACATTAGTATTCAGCACAGCCTGAGCTGCAACATGTTGAATCCCTTCTGGCTTCAAAAGGAAATGAAGGGCACCCAGCTCCTGACAGGAACAGGACAGATCTGATAATGCACATTATTCACTGCTGCACAACAGATTGTTTTTCTTGGACAAACCAACACAAGAATGTGACATTTCTTCAGTAGCCTCAACTATTTTGTTCTACAATTTCTAACACTGCCAAATACTTCACAGTACTTAATATAGAAGCTTAGTATACCTATATTATCATTTAATAAACATATTATAGCTATTTCTGGACAAAAAAAAAACGAACCACAAAACTTCACAAAAATTTAGTACCTATTTAGAAATTTAAGTAAGTTTTTTCTTAGTGCTGTCTTGGACAGGGAAGATTTCCTGACTTGCAACCTCAATAACCCGAGGTTACTGACCAAGTAAAAAGAAGAAGGAAATTATTAGAAGGCTTGAAATAACCAGAAAACTCTGGACTAATTTGTGAGGTTCCCACCAAAATAATAAGAAAACCTAAAGAAAAGATTTTCAGATACAAAAGTGTTATGAAGTCACAGGTAAATTATTTATAGCATCTTTTCACTGCAGTGAAAAGATTATGTGGTACAAAATCCTTAGATTTTTTTTTTCATATAAATATATATGTGTGTGTGTACATATTTCAGTTTAATTTACATTCTTTTGTCTTACTAAGGGGAGAACTGAAACAGCTCTGCTTCATCTTCTGTTAAGCACTGCTCAAGCTTTCAACTGAGAAACTGTTAGGAAGCAGGAAACATCCAGCTTAAAAAACAACTAAAAATCAGCTTTTTTAAAATATGAAGAATCACGGAAAAGAAATAAAGGCATTAAGAAGCAGAAAGGGCTATTTATCGCATCCTCTATTTCATGTGGTTTGCTTCCAAGGCACAAAGACATATTTCTTTCTCTACAGAGGACTTGTCTGGACAGGAAAAAGGAGGGAGAGCTGGCCCCCGCTTTTTTGGGTACACCACAATATTCTGAGCTGTTAAGAAAAACAAACACACACACACACACACAAACCAACAAACCCGACCCCCTCAAAACCATGGTAGCTTCTCCTACTCTTGAATTCTCCTGTCATAAACTACAGAATAAATCAAAGAAATTGATGCAAGGTGTGTCCAGAAGCTGTCAGAGAGGAAAGAAAAATCCCCATACAGTATTAGGATGCTCTTCCTAATGTGCTCCTCTAGCTAACACTGAAGACCTGATTCCCCAGTTAAAAGATCCATAGAGTTTTGCTGCAAGTCCTCACCAGTATTTAAAGTTTCATGAGCCACTCTTTGAACTCCCATTTACCTCAAACACTGCTGCATATTGCTCTAACTCTCTCTAACTGCTGTCGGGTGTAGCCAGAATATCCAAACACACTCAGTGGTTTGAAATTTTTGTACTGGCTTGAGAGACCAACACATAAATGAAGCAAAAGATTCTCTTAAGACAAATGAACATCTGCCTCTTATTACACTCAGTTGAAGACTTGTAACTTCTACAGAACACCTTCAGAACCTCCCCCAAAGAAGAGAAGGTGGCAGCCAGCTGTAATTCTGTATCAAAAACTCAACCAGTGGAAATAGTTGAGAAGTTGCTGAAAGCCACAACAGCACCATCGAAAGTGGAGCAGCGAACAAAGTGCCAGAAGCAACACCTCTGCAAGAGGGCTGAAACATCTTCCATAAAGAGCATCAGCCAGGAAAGGGAAATCATGCCTCTGAACAGACACAATGTCTAGACATATAATTTCTAGAAACTTAAAATCAATGAGATGAAGGCAAAAATTACTAGCCATTTAAAGATCGAGACTTCAAATTTTGTCTACTACAGTAGATGCCAAGGTTTCCATGAGATAAACAGAAGCCTTCAAGCTAGATTTGCTAGTTTAAAATATGCCAGTTGAATTACATCATTGCTCACCACTCACTAAAATGTATTAAGATGACCAGACCACAAGTGAACAAGGGCACTAACTCTGTACCTTAGAAACAACATCCTTACATTTCCTTGTCATGACACTCACACAAACACACCCACCAGCACACACCTCACATTTCCATACCACAAGGAGCAAAGCAGCTTTACCATCGCCCCAAAGTATTGCCTGCCTTTTGTGTGCACACCAAGAACTGCCAGCTGAATACCAGTAACAGCACCTCAGCTGAGATCACAGGTAATACTGATAAAACAAGGTCTACGTAGAGGTGCAGGTACACACACCTTTGGAATTAATAAGCAGAAATGTCACAGCAAAAGGACAGACAGAACATAGCATCCAGTAGATGCCAATTTAAGTTCTAACATCTAGTGGAAATGATAGGTTTTAATTGGGAAACCACAAAAAGAAGCTCTGAAAATGAAGAATGAAGGAGATGTGCATGTCTGAAAGCCTTCTTTAAATGGTACATATTGTAGTGACAGAAAACTGTTTTTTATTTCACGCCTCTGTAAATCACCCAGGGTTATCCCGAGTGCTATACAAATAAGCTTATTCCACTAGCTTGGCAGCTAAGTCACATATCCAACCAGTCAACTAGACAGGAACTCAAAGACAAGATATGCAGTTTCAGAAAAATAAGTCACAGAAAGAGGTAAAATCAGAGTTCAAAAGTGGTTTTTGCTTTTTACTTCACACACTAAATAGCATATCTCATATTCCAGCCCGTGGGCAACAGGATAGCAGGCAGATACCACCTATTAACAGGGACCATTTGCTTTCCCTCACAGAGACCTTGCACTGAACAAACACAATTACCATGATTTTATACTGCAGAAGAACAGCTGCTGAAGTTACAGCAAATGTTCTTTCAATTAAGACAATCTTAATGACAGTCATTGGAAATGAATATAAGGATCTGAAAGCACTGACTAAAAAAAACAAAAAAAAAAACCCAGATGATTCACCAAGAAGCTAACATTATGTCCTAAAGAATAACAACTAACTTGGATAGGCATACACTGGAGAAGTGTGTCATGCTACTAGTATAAAAAAAAGGTCACTTTTTCTTAGGGAAAGGAATTAATTAATTGCCTATGAAGTTGCGCACAAAGTTGTGTATCCAAGACAGTGGCAGCTATGGACATCAACAATGGAGCTGGGCTAGGTTTCTTAAAACATGACATTAACTGAAATAGTTTAAAATACGTTTCTGTGCATTAAGCAGCTATTTCTCAGGTTGGCCCCTGCAAAAAGATCAGCAAAGGCAAAACACCCATCCAAAGCACAGCTGTTTCAGAGAACTGGCCAGGAGCTGCTGCAGCAGGAGGCTCAAGCCATGTTCATGCTTGAGGTATGAGCTAACCCTTGCTATTCCCTCAGCACTCATTCTCCTGACCAGGAAGGAAGCAAGGAATAAAATGTGTCTTGATAATAGCTCTAGAGATGTTACCAGTTAGATGAAGCAAGGTAGTGACTTGGGACTGATGGTGATACAGTGGCTCAGCACAAAGAGGAGAAAAAATGTCAAGAAGGAAGGTTCCTGCCTGGCTTATCTCCTGTATTTGCTATCCATCTCCTGGATGGAAAATACATGCCCATATCCCAGGAAAAGACTTTCTGTTTTCCCAGACAGAAGCTGTGGCAAAAGCTTTATACCAATTAAAAAAAAAAAAAAAAAAAAAGAGGGGGGGAGGGGGGTGAGGGGGAAGTTAGGAATTCAAACAGGGAAGTGATTTAAATGACAGCCTTCACTTGGTGTCCTCAGATGAGCTTGCAATGCAGCAGAAGGAGACTCAAGTATCTCTGACATCCAGACAATTTCCCAGAATTTTCCAGGACATTCTACAACATGTTCAGCAATTTACTCTTAAATTACACCATCACTATATGTATAACTGCAGAGCCTGATCCAAACCCAAATGAAATTGATGGAAGGACCTCAACTGCTGTGACTAGCTCTTATCAACCATTGGCACATGTATCTTAGCTGATTTTTAACAAAGAATATGAAATATTACCATTTCTTAAAAAAAAAAAAAAAAAAAGTTTTCAGATAAATTTACACAGGAAATGCTGTATGAAGTGCAGGCAAGTGGTACAGTATCTCCTTCCAAAGTCCTCTGCCAAAATCTCTTGAACTCTGTACATTTTGTAACAGTTCTCTTCTGAGACACACTCAGCCAAAACTCACACAAATTTTATACAGAAAAACAGGAGAGTAAATACAATGGAATATATTCTTTGTTATTGCCCATTATAACTGTAGCTCAAACACCAAAGTGAAAGGATAATGCCTCATGTGGATGCAGGCTTTGTTGACTTTAGTGCTTCAGTATCCCCATAACCAATTTGAACAATTCAAGTTAGCTCCTGCCAAAATCTAAAGTCCTGTAAAGTAGAATGAAACCTCCCTATAATCTAACTCTTGCTGCTGGCCATGGTACGAAAAGTCATGGAAGAAGTCACCCTTAATTTTGCCACAAGAAATGTGACTCCCTCAAGGTAAGACAGTAAATTTTACTGTAATTCATTTATGGGAATGGGAAAACACAATAGAAGAAAGATGTCTCTGTAGTGCACATTTATAACATCAATATGTTTCATTGCCTGGATTTCCATTCCAGCACACACTGATCAAATTTCTATCTCATGATAGAGTTTTGAAAGTAACCAAAAATCTGATCAAATTTGATTTGTTCTACATTCTTCTCATGAGAAAAGCAAGTGGAACTTGCTTTGAAAGCAGAGCATTCAGTTTGGAGGACTAAGAAGTGAAAAAATTACTGAGTAAGCCTCAAGAAATGAAAGAGGAGAGGGCTGGAAATTATACAATATTTGAGGTTTGCTATCAATGGATATTTAAAGTGCCCAGATTCACAGATATTCATCCCTGAAACGCTCCTCCCAAATTTCAAGCACTGTACACTATTTAACACTGTTTTTTAAGAGAAAATAACCCCCTAAATTAGTTCCTCTTTAAGCACTCTTCTATCTGTGAAGTCAAAGAAGCTGTCAGCAAAACAAAGGCCATTATTGCCATCTTATGAATGGGAAAAGCAGGAGTAGAGGTAATGATTTGCCCATAGCCTCAAGCAGGTTAATGTTTTCAGGCCACTGTTTTCTCCTCTTGGTCCCTCTGCCTTACACTTACCAAGCACATCTTGTTTATAGTACAGAAATTAAACTGAAATAATAAACTAATCAGTATTACAAAATTAACACCTCTCTTTTTCAATACTGCACTTTGTAGATGAGGACAGAGAGACAGATGTGTTTATAATGTCCAATCTGTTGGACCTGAAAATAAAAGTGTAGGCTGCTTAACCTAAATATAGTCATCAGCTTATGGAGTTGCCACTGTATTCAGTGTCTGCCATGCAGCACTAGAAAAGATTTTGTAAAGCAAACTTCTGCTAAATGTGCTCATAAATATTAGAATATTCTTGATATGCTATGCTGAAAACACTCAATCTGAGCTGAGAGCAACTAGTGTTGCATATCAATTTTTGGAAAATGCTAGTATTTGTATCCAGAGATACTACCAGCAATACAAAGTGGCAAGATACTGAAACTGGCAATACAATGCCTTACACAATTATTTTGGGTCGAAGTATCCCATTGTACATAAATTCACATAATGAAGTTCAGTACAAAGCAAACTAACAATGAACTTGGCACAGAGAAACAGATCAGCAGCTGCACTGGGAATTCAATGGAGAAAACTATTTTAATGCGTGATGTGTACATAAAATTGTCTTTGAAACTGAAATGGAAATAATATACATTAAAATTAAAATTTCTTAAAATAAAATTCAGGCTCACTTAAAATATAAACCAATTCCAGAATCAAGGTTTTTGGAGAGCTGTGATTAGCTGATGAGAGGTGTTTTAGACAGATGATATAGTAGCTGGCACTGTATCGTTATTGCCCTGCTTTCTTTTCTCCCCACACTGGCTGTTAAAGTTCTTATATTCGACTCTGAATACACTTTTTATAAAATCTTTTGGAGTTACATTAAGAAGTCGGCAAATGACAGAAAACTGGTCTTCCTCCATGGGAGGAGGAAAAATGGAGCATATTATGCAAATACAAAGCAATGCAGGCATTACTCAATGCAAACAATGCTAAACAGTATAATTTAAAAGAAACCACAAATGCAGGCATTGATTTTTAATATCTGGATTAAAGGTCTCTATTCTAAGTAATTACATTTTGTAGGAAATATCTTTAAATTATGTTGGGCCTATTTAAAAGGAATTAGGAGAATATTATACAAACAAGGTGAGGAAAATACATTTTGCTGTGACCATTTTTTCAAATACCTTTCCTCCCCCAATATTTAAACCAGACATTACTAAAACTGCTACAAAGAACACCAATTAAAAGAGGGATTTGGTTTGCTTGTATTTTAAAAACAAATATTTGGAGACTTTTTTTTCCTTTCTTTTAGAGTGAATAATTGGCCATACTCTCTGATCTTTTTTCATGCTTCCATAAAAACACATCCATCTACTGCTTGCTCTGAGCCCAGGTGGGAGACAGGCAGAGGAGCATGTATGTCACCCGATACCCCCATGCTCAAGGAAATGACTGGTTTTTGACCTGGGGAAACCACTATCAGGGCCTGCTTATGGATGCAAACTATTCATGGATCAAGCAGCTGTCAGGTGAGATACAGCTGATGTCATCTAACCAGCCTTCATCTCTGTGGTGAAGCCTGCTTAATGCCTGGGCCAGTACAAAGGCTCCCATAAAGTGTCTTGTCTCCTCCCCAAAATGACTGTCCTGTCCTGTGCAAGAGCTCCCTTCTAACTGTACCAGCAATCCTTCAGACCGTGTGGATATTTCAGCAGTTTCCAGGTATTGCTGAAGATGGCAGTGCTTGTGGCTTTGTAGGGCAAAGCCTGACTTGTTCAAGAGAACAACACTGGAGGCAGGCCAAGAGAGGAGGGGGAAGTCCCTCCCAAAATGGGAGCTACATGGTTGGAAGGGAAAACAAAATCTCTTCGGAAGATCAAATGTACACACCCACAAGTTTCCGTGTCGGTGTTGAACCCTGCTTGCTCTGCCTCAGATTTGAGTAAGGCTGAAAAGTGTGGACTGAGATCCATCACTGGCTCTGTAGCACTTCCAAGCCCAACACTTGTGCTCTCTGCCACAGGACAGGAGGAAGTGGAGGAGCCTATGAACCTTCTGGCAACATCAAAACCTGTTGCCTTCAATAACATAACAATCCCTGCTTTGCAGCAGGTGTCCAGTGCTGCCTGCAAAGTGGCTCTGGAATACAAAGTAGTTTATGGACCTTTTCTGGAAAAAAAAAAAAAAAAGAAAAGAAAAAAGAAACAGAAATAAAACAAAAATTGTAAAGAAAGATCAGTGAAGGGAAAGCCCCACAATGATGTCTGCTTTTGTTTTGCACATCTTCCAGCTCTACTAAAAACACACAGAGAATAACTACTCAGCAGTCCACCATCAACACCAGCCCACTGATATGCAGAGGGACTTCCACCTTTACCAGCTACCACTAATCACTTCCAAAAGCTGCCAGCCCACAGCCTGCATTTGACCTCCTAGATTTGTACTCAGATACACTCTACATCTCAAACTTTTAATTAAAAAGAGAAGAAAAAAAGGAAGTTCATCCAAATCAATTCAAATGTACCGTTTCTCCCAATTACTGTGAATGCAGAGGTCATCATCATGTCGCATCATTACATTGAGGAATAATCTAGCATGAAGTCCTATAAATTAGCTTAAATAGCTTGTGTGTTTTCATCCATAGCAGTGTATTTTATAAAGATATACCACTGCTTTTCTGTGTACAAGGAATTAAATTGAACAGGCACATTACATCTATTTTATATGAACTTTAATGAGAACAGCCTGATACGAACCTTCCCCCACAGCATATCTATGAAATTTAAACGGAAGAAAAAAGAGATCTTATTTTCTGGCTGCACATTAGACTCTGATGCTTTAGATTGCCTTTTTTTTTGAGGAATGCACCACATTCCTGGCACTTCTATTCAAAACAAGCTTATATTTTAAAGAAAAGGGTTCAGTATTTACAGTGACATATATAAGAACAGCACTGTCAGAAAACTCTGATATATAATTACAACTTAAGCTAAGGAATCATCCGTTTTAAGAGAAACGGTAATTGCATGAAAAGTACAACCCAATCCCTGTATTTGAATCAAGGGATGCTAGTTTAGGATACTATATATCAAACCTCAAATACCCTACCTACTTTTACGTCCTGACAATGGATCACCTTTCCAAAAAAAAGCAGCACAATGCACCTAAATGCTATAAACAAATAAGAATTCTTATAGAACCTATGTTGCATGCCAAATTCTTTACTAAAAAAACAATAAAATAAAATCAGAGAGAGCTCCATCAGTTTTGTTTTCAAACACTGGCGAATGTACGTAATGACTTTCCCCTCTTGAAACGTCTCTGCTTCATTCTTATGCATAGACTTGAAGGGTCATTTATGTGTTTGGCTTGTTGCATCAATTCAGAGGATAGAGCTACTGTAAAAATTTACATTACTGCAGGCTTGTAGTGATGAAGCAGGCAAGCACGAGAAAAAAGCTTTTATTGTTTTTATTTTAGATTTGATGGAAAAGTGTAGTCATTTAGTATGACAACAGCCATCATGAAATTTGATTTGTTTATTGATTGAATTATGTTTTATTTAAGCAGAATTTCTGAAAGCATTGAAATTTCAAGATAAAGCACAAATTTGACCTATCCATCCAGATGGTGTTGCTCCTGAATTGATCATGTATTTCAATTTGCTGTACCCACTTTAGTTTATAGTTGTGACATTTGCAGTGCACCAAGGACACCTACTGAAACTCAAAGTTAATTTGAGTAAAACACTACTCTATATACTACTCTCCACACCGAACTCTTTTATTAAAAATGGACAAAAAAAGTCTTCATTTCTCCTAGAATGCATAAGTTGCTTGTAACAAAGATAGAACTATATTTAAAATGTATCTATAGAATTCTTTACTAAATAAATATATTTTTGAATCTTGATGGCTTAGGTTTTACTGTAATTTGCTACTCTGTTGACGGTCTTGGAATCACAGGTGGATCAGTCCTTTGGTGCAGATAATAAAGTGAAGGATGAATTTTTAAGAGCTAAGCAGTGCTAGCTTTCAACTAAGGGTACAGCTAGCTGGCAGCCTGACTAGACCTCTGAGCTTTTCCCCCACTCCTGCCAAGAGCTTTTTTCCTTGTCTTTTTGAGGCGCAGGCTGAGTTAATTTTGGGCTGGAAGAGTTCCCTAAACCTGCATGCAGGTGCAGAAAAAGAGGACAGCACTGTGCAGGGACAGATTTAGATGGCTGAAAACACTACAGGTCACCTTGGTTTGAAATGCACCACGTGTTCCAATAACTAATGTAAGTTTCAAACCCCGAAATTCCCAGACATGTCACTGTTTCTTATATGCAATGCTACTCTCATTCATCTGATTTTTCTTGATTTATTTCTCACTTCGGTTATTCCAAAGGACCCAAAACAGAAAAACACTCAGTTACAAATCAAATTTAGATGTGTATTCGGGGTTCTTATTATAGGGTTAAGTTTTTAATCTTTTTATGAAGTTATTCAAAGCCAGTGAAGATATTTCAGATTCAATAGACTTTCTAAACTTTTTTTTTTCATTTTAGTAAAACTACTGTATTACTAAAGATACCAAACCAGGTTATAAGATAGTGGAGTGAAGACTTCAAATACTTGCCTGCAATATCAGTTATAAAGAATAGGAATTAAAATCATTGTCGATACCTGTGGTTAAAGGCAGATGAGTGACAGTAGTTAGACAGGTGAGAGTGAACCAGGTTGATGCTAATGTTGCTCCAGATAAAAGCAGCAGCAGTATGAACTTCAGCATGCCCCTGATAAAATCTGCAAATCTAAAATAAAAGCACACATCAGAGCAGTACAAATGCTGATTTTCATATTATTTAAATGTGACGCTTGACAATTAATTCAGTTTATTCTCATTAAACATTCTGGAGACTATAAAAACAATTTAAAAGTACTTTCTCATTTTCAGAAATAGAAAAAAGGTATTTTTATAGAATGGTGATATTTCTAGCTGTCAAGCTGAAGAGCCATGGATTTTTTTAGCTGCCATGAAATAACAACCAAACCAGAACAATTCTCAAGTAATTCTCAAGGCATCAAATGAATACACTTGGAGGAAAGTTTTTTTTTCTTCTGCATTTGTTGGACACAATATCACACCACTACTTTCATCGCTGTTTAGTCAGCGTTTGCCAGTCTCCCTTGGCAGACACAGAGCTCCATTAGCATATGAGGAGGTTGCCACGTTTTATTCAAGACATAGTTAAGTGTCAAGATTCATTCCTGTGGGAAATGGAAAATCTCCAAAAAATTCCAAAGAAAGCCTAGTTGAAGGTGAGAAGGAACAGCTTCTGAACCCTTGGAGGCATCGGTGATGAAGCTCATGGTGGCTTAGGCAAGGAAGGAACTCTTTACACAGGGGGTCACACTGCCAGTGGCTGTTTTGGGTTGAAAAGTTCCAGAAACCACAAGCTTGGTGCTGCTGCTCTTCTACACAGACACTGCTGACAGACATGGGGAGGGACAGCCCCACAAGTCCTTGGGCAGTCTGGCTGTTATATAGAGGGAATTATGATCTTTATACCACTTGATGGTACAATTGCTTTTTTCATCTTTTTTTCCTTTTTCTTTCAAGGAGCCAGAATGCTTTGAGCGGTGCTTGTGTGGCAGAATTATCAGTGCAACCACTCTTTTCAAAGGGGATGTTAACCTAACTACTGAAAAAGATATATTAGAAAAGGCAATGTCATTTATTCTTGAGTAATTTGTATAATCTCCTGCTTAGGAGATGTGATTTTGGGAGGGACAGGTTAGGTATGCATTTCTAAAGCATATCTTCTGCCCCCACAGCCTCCTACCTTGATTAGGCTAATGGTAGCATAATCCACCTAGTTTGGTCCATGATGAAATTTGTCTGTCCATCAACTAACTGCCTTCTCTGCCCTGACAAAGAGCACTCTACAGGCAGATACCTTATAGCTTACTTGATAAAACAGAAAATGCTACCAACATTTTGAGAACTTCCACATATACCGTACGAGATGTAGGAGTAATGCAGTCAAATGCTCTCCACTCCCCCAACCAGCTTCTTTCCTCTTATTTTGATTCTCCCCATGCTTTAATTCCACATTGAATTTAGCAGTGAGTAATTCAATAAGCAGTAGTGGGAGATCAATGCTGCATATAATCTGAGAAGTTTATGACTGCAGTGTTCAAGTGGCTTATGCATTCATCTCCAATACCCAGAGGTCAGCTGCTACTGGTGGATTTTTTTCTGACAATCCAATCTAGGAGTCAGGATTGCCTCACTGGTTTGCCAGTTTCTTTAATTATTCTTTGGGATCACTAGGGTCAAAATCAGCAATTTTAAAAGCTTTGCAGAAGCATCTCAAAGTGTAAACTTTCAGCTTATTCCACAGAGACTCCCACTTTGCCTGCTGGCAGACAACATCACTGTTCTCTGTTCTTACAGGCAAGGGCAGTAACGTGGATCCTGTCTAATGAAACAAGTGTGAGAAGTACCAGCCTTCTTGAAGGGACATTCACAGACAATAGGTCTGGGGGTGATCTCTAGGGGATTCTGTCTCTATACCACCACAAGGAATATGTGAGGATTAGAGCATGATACGCATCTAAGCCATTCATAACAGCTAAGTGGAGAAAATACCTACCAAGCAGCTGCAACTCTTTTTGACACAAAGATCCCAGTTTGGGCAGCAGTATGTTCCAAAGTGCTCTCAGATATCATAGAATTCCAAAAGGGTCAAATGTACCCCAAAGGTAAAGGTTTATGCAGCTACTGGATTCAGCCAGCAATAGAAATAATGGCAAAAAAATGACATAGCAACCTAGCCTGAACTTGGTAATTGAAGGACCTCTCTTTCTTGTCTGGTTACAGGAATAAAGAAGAGTGTAAATCTAGTCTACTCTTCAGAATACTTGTTTCAATCAAAAAATATGAGAAATTACTTTTATCCTCAGGCCCAGCATTTGACTTCAAACCTTTGCTCTGTTTAAATCCTTCTTCATCATCTAGCATGTAAGGGATTGTCTGCAGCTGCTAAAACTGTAGGCACAACAGGAGAGAAGGTGCATATTTTGCCAGACACAGACCTCTGAGCCTACTGCTGGTAACAGTCTCCAGCCTCCCAGCAGATCCAGCCCCAGGCTGTATCCTACAGTTAAAATCACAAACCTGCACTGCTGACAACACTGCCTGTTGCTAAGGAAATTATCACCATGCCATAAAGTTTCAGCATTTTGACTATACTGCAGGTTAGAAACAGGAACTGAAACTGAGCTGCAGAGGACAAAACCTTAGAAATATCTATGATCCTTGGCAAAT
Source organism: Corvus hawaiiensis (assembly GCF_020740725.1). Taxonomy (NCBI): domain Eukaryota; kingdom Metazoa; phylum Chordata; class Aves; order Passeriformes; family Corvidae; genus Corvus; species Corvus hawaiiensis. The sequence goes on along the minus strand of NC_063219.1, from coordinate 29,562,586 downwards.
GTGGGGAAAAAAATAAAAAAAAAATCTGAGAAAAGGGAATAAAATTATGTTTCCATGCACCATATTCCATTAGCAATATGAATGCTGCTCTTTGACACTGCTTTTCTTCAAACTAGTAGCATTTGAAAGCTGCCAGCAATGGGTACAGCACCTACCAGCTGCCCAAAATAGGCCTGGCTTTTCAATTATAAAAATGCATCAAACACATTAGCTAAACATGTAAGTTCATGGCTATCAGGACAGCAGTGGGTGGAGAGTAGAAGGATTTATGTATAATGCTGAGGAAAACTTGCACCATTTTGAAAATGAGATAGATATACAAATTTCCAAACTGGGCATTATCTTAAATACAGATGATTTAACACCTACTGTGATGTACAGGACCTAATGCTCCAAGGCAAGGCTCAGGTTGTTAAAAATTCTTAATTATAGAATCTGCATTGACAAAAATGGAAGGAGCAAATTCCTAAACTGAACCAATTTTGCTTTGACAAATTAGCAAAAAAAAAAAAAAAAAAAAAGGAAAAAAAACCCCACCCCAAAACTAACAGCTTCTTGAGAGGTGGTTAAGGGAGAGAGCTGCCTGCTTGGCAAATCACAGTTCTGACACTGAAATATATCAACTTGTCAGCTTTGACAAGAATCATTACTTAATTTTCCTAATTACAACATTCAGCAGATTACAGTCAGACTCGTCATTGATTCAACCCTACACAGATAAATGCTGAATAGGCCTAGGAGGGAGAGTCATCCATCAGAAGTGACAAATCACCTCCTCCCTCCCTTTCTGTACGCAAACCCTCCCATCTGAACTGTGCATCACCCAAGTTAGAAAGACGTATTTGAAGACAGACTGTTGGTATTTTTAAAATTTATTAAATGCTACAAAATACAGGTATTCTACAAGGTTTGAAATCAATTTTGAAGTAGTTAAGTTAAAGGGACTGCCAGCATTTCCTGAAACTTAACCCAGGCAATATATTAAATAAATTAATCTACCATAAAGACTGAGAATTGCATGTTGACATAGAGTCTGCAGATTCTCTCCTAACAAAGTTAGGTGAGCTTCTAAGCTCTACTATTGAAATGCTGCAAATATACTACAGATTAATTAATGATGGGAAAGATTAAACTGGCACTCTACCTGCCTCAACATGCAACCTATGGCATCTGTGTCATTTACAGCAGTTGCTTTAAACATCTATTCTCTTACAGAGAAAACATTGTATCTGAGCTTGGCTAATCAAAAGCAACTCTTTTTAGAGGAAATCAGGGCATGAACTTTGTTTGGCTAGATGAAGTCCTTTGGCCTGCATCTGGAGTGGATGGGAGAGAAGCGCTTGTTTCTTTTCCCTAGGTCAGGAGTTTTTTCCTCTCCCTGTTGCAGTTGCTAGGCAGCCTGCAAAATGTCAGCATGTGAAACATCACATTTCTTTATGCATTGTGTACTCTGATGGAAGCACAGCAAGTGAAAAAAAGAGGGTTTGGTTTCTGTCCTAAAAAGATCACTCTCTCCATCCACAACGCCACAACGATGCAACAACTACAGATATCTGCGCATGCGCTGAACTCATTGCAGAAACTGGAGTTCAAAGATTGGACACAGAGAAGCCAGGACAATGCCCAGATATCCCAAAGCAAGGGGAATATGTGATTGGTTTTAATCACATGATAAACTCACTGCTCAGGTACCTCCTAAAAGACTTTTCTACCCTCCCACCATCCCTTTTCCTAAAGAGGACCTCAATGAAGAATAAGCAGCAGCCTTTTGGAAGGGCAATCAATTCCTTGCTGTTCCACTCTCCGTGTCATTGGCATTCACGATGACCAGAGAGGGCTGTGTCTGGATTTATAAAAGCATAGGTACACCCATACTGTAGCCCATAGGAGACAGCAGAATTAGGTTATGCAGGAATCCAGCAACCTGCCCAAAATGGGCCCAGACTGATTTCTCTGTGGAAGAACAATGTTATTGTGGGTAGGCTGCCTGTGCTACATTCCCTATATCCCTTTGGGAATCAATATGCCCAAAAGTGTTGATCAAAGGAGACAGACAATAATTTCTTCAATGCTTTCTGAATGTGCTGCAATGAGGTTCTCCCTCATATCAGGCAGCTGAATTCACCAGAGCCATCTTTAAAAGCAGCATACAGGATGCCACTGTCAGGAATAACAGTCTGACTTCCAAATTCGGGTATATGCATGTGGAGTTCTCAATCCCCAGCAACCACTAACATGGTACAAATTATTGCTTTACTAGAAACAGATTATAATCCCAAAATGAATTTTCCATTTCAGGTTTCTGGAAGATGAGAGAAAACAAGTTCTGTTCTTAAAAGGATAAACTAAATGACAATCACAGTTGAAGAAATGGAGAAGGACCTGTAATTATTCCTACCTTGCCATTGCTATGCCAACAACACAACCTCCAACTATAGACCAAAATCCAATCCAGCCTGCATCCACCTGATAGGAAAAAAAAACAAAAAACAAAACAAAACATAGAGAAATGTGTTAAAGCTGAGAAAATAAGATGATACTACTTTCAAAACAAATGTTGTGCAGGAGCTCCAAACTGCTAACAACAGCTCTCTACAATAATCTGAACTGCAAGGCTTTTTCTAGAAAAGGAAATAAATTCACTACAAGAAAGTATGACTAAGTAGTCTGTGCCCTAAATGTGACCTCTCTTTATGGAATCTGAGTAATGTCCTCTGTTTTTTTATAATACTCTATCAAAAGCTTAGAAATTATCTTCTCCCCACTTCATCTTTTCCACCAGGCATACATTATTTTCTTTCACTAGAGATGCAGCGGCCAACAATACTCTCATTTGTTTACCTACTTCTTCCTTCTTGTCAAAAGGTATGTACAGTTCTGAAAAGACTCACCATTAATAGAGAGTCAGCAGGAAGAATTGTGAGAGTTTGGATGCCAAAGCTGCAGTTCATTTTGTTTCAAATTTCAGGGAGTAAAGTGGTCTATATGTATTAATAGCATGTTAAACATAAAAATCTGATAAAACTGCATGCTAGTGCAAAATAAAAACATGCCACTTACAAAATAGCTGCTGATTATCAGTCGGGAGATACTTACTTGGCTTACATGAATGGGTGTTAATATCAAATCCAGAACACCAGACCAGCCTGAGAAAACACCCAGTGGTATCGCGTAAGCTAAAGCAATCATCAAGAATCGGAAATTGCTGTGAAGATAAAACATTGCCATTAGGCTCAGCTTATATTAAAAATTGCACCGAGAATAGCCAGGAGAGTAAATCACACCCTAGAATCTATATTCTGCCCATCAAGAAAAACAGCAAAGGTCTGAAGGAGGAGTGAGCCAGGGAAAACAAGAAAGGTATCCAGCCATGTCACTGAATTTCTAGTAGCTGGTATGTTACTGCCTAAGCACTGTGCTAATAGAAAAAGCCAATCTCTCCACAAAGTTCAAAGATTTCTGTAACATGCTGGGCTCATGTTTCTCATTTCTGCAAGCAATTCTTCCATGCATTGGCATGGGCAACCTACTTAGCCTAAGTGTGTGTTAGCAATAATAAGCACTAATTTAAAAGATGAAAAGCTTATTTCAAAAAAAAAATCAGAGATTCATCCCTCTTGAAGTGTACTTAAAAAATAAAGAAAAACCCAAACCTGTTTTACTTCTCTTTATTTTGATGAAAAACAAGGAAAGCTCTGGAAATGAGACAGGTACAGTTGCAAGAGTGGAAAATTTTGACAACTTGAACTGGCAAAAATCATATGCAGATATAATACTCTATTCTAAATAGTCAACATGTTTGCTTTTCCCCCTCAATAAAAGTTATTCAACCTTAAGTAGTCAATGAATGTGAAACAGTCAAAGCTTTATCATCTTCTTCAATGTATAGAGCTAAACAGGAATTTAACCAACAACTTCCCCCACTCACCATAACTGAAAACAAATGTGAAATCCTTGCTAAGAGACATCCAAGTTTTCCTTAAAAACATTTCAAATTGGAAAGAAAATATACTTTGGAATCTGAAACAGTGATATTTTAAAGTGAAGAGATTTTAAGGTGATTCCAAGGTCAAGTATCCCATGGGATATCTGTGTAACCCCAAACGTGGCTCCCTCCAGTCCCAAACGATTTACAAAAAACTGATCTTGATCAGTACCAGTTCCTTGGCATGCAGTGGCAATTTGATAGCACACAGGTACAAAAGCCAAGAAGGAGAGAGAGATTCAATTACTCTCCGAAACACTCCTAAATTTGCAGCTTACGCTGGTTTACTCCCTTAGATGCTCCACACACAACACACCAGCCAGTGCTTTTTGCAGTGTTCTTTTTCACACATCCTCTTCTTGAATAACACATTTCCATCACATGAACATATCCTTTGCTTCCAATACCATTTGTGTCAGATTTATTTTTTAATGCAAAGAAAAACAACTCTCAAACTTTCAGCTCTTCTATACCTTGGTTATATTTCTCTGAATGCTACTGTCTTCCTGACAACTGTTTTTCCTTTAAGAATGCCATAGTCTTATCCGAGTCTATCTTGTATCACCTTGGCATGCTATTTAATACTATCAATATGAAAGCCAATTCAACATCTGTAGAACAAAATAAAAAGGAATTTTGCATGGACACAATAGGGCCATATTGTAGATTGCTAAGAGGGAACAAGTCTGAATGCCGTGTTCTGAAATAACACTTGCTGAATATTCAAAATCTTTGGCAACCTGGACCTCAGCTTCATTAAAGACCTACTTCTGAGGGAGAACTTTGTCATTTACTTGACCAGAATTTCCTGTGGTGTATGTTTTCTGTAACTCAAGCAGCAAGACAGACTGTGATGTGGGATAGCTGCTCTGTGCCACATCCAACTCCTAGTACCAATACCAGATTAACAGATCTGCATGATGGCCGTCTCCAGGGACAGAGTGCCTTAGGTTACAATATAAGATGTAACCGAAAGTATATATTCTATCACCATCTGTTGAAACCAGGTGGGGCAGGATTCTTTATCTCCTCTGTGACACATCCCTGGTAACTCCCTCTGGGGGATATCTTCTTTTAATGGGCCATCCAGCCTCACTGCATGACTCATAAAATTACATCATCCCAATGTGAGATGTTCTGCCCAGGGGGAGCATTCCTACCTGGATATAATCTGAGGTTTGGAACACCACAGTCAGCCCTTACCTACTGGATTCCCAGAGGACGAGCTACATAACCACCACTGGACCTTCAGAGGAGGACCAGACCTTTCTACAGGATCACCACTTCGACAGAACCACTTCAAAGAGGACGGCAGCCACCATTTAATCAGACTGCTGCCACCACCCTGCCCGACAGAGTGTCAGCCTGTATCCTGACTCTGTCAAGTTAAGCCAATATTTCTGTATTATTGCCTTGTTATATATATACACTAGTAAAGAACTGTTATTCCTGTTTCTCATAAAATTGCCTGAAAGCCCCTTAATTTCAAAATTACAGTAATTCAGAGGGAAGGGGATTACATTTTCCATTCCAAGGGAGGCTCCTGACTTCCTTAGCAGATACCTGTCTTTCAAACCAACACAGAGGCTGCTCCCCTGCCTAGCCCAGAACAAAGAAGGTAACCAGGAGAAAGGGAGCCTGGCAGTGACAGAAACACTGATCACCAGGCATCATTCTGCCCCCTTGCCCAGCAGTATCTTGTGCTGGCTAAAGCCATTTGAAACACACATCTTCAGTAGCAGCTCCACATTTCACGGCTCCAGTCACTTGTACACAGCTTTTGCAATTTTGCAATTGCTCCACTGAAAGTAGAAAAATGTGCTGTCTGTCACACCATCAGCTGTTGAACCCACACTGTTTTCCATCCTACCAGCAATGACAGGATATCAGCATTAGCCTCTCTGTTAAACCATTCTGCTGGAATATGAATTGATTTTTTCTTCAATTTTTTTCAGAAACCTAACGCCACTAGAATCTGTAAGACAGGCTGGTTCAGAGGGGAGCCCCATCAAAGTCAGTCATCATTTTCAGAGTAACTTTGACAGTGCCTGTTAACATCAGGCACATTCTGAGCAGCTTCCATTACTGATGGTGATGTTGATGAAAGTGTCATTAAAGCAATAATGAAGCATAAAACCCCAGATACAAAATTTCAAAATTGCATACACAGTCCCTAGAAAATATAAAAGCCAAATAACTGGATAAAAGTATCTTATTACTTCAAAACAAAAATCACAACAAGTTTTTTTAATGCAGGTTTTAAGACTTACCCACTGTTTACTTGCATTAAGGGTTTTTTTCCATTGAAGTTTGTGGAATATTCTGAACTGGGGAAACAAAAAGAACTCATATTTGCTTCACCCAAGAAACTGAGATAGGGCACTACACTTTTTATTATGGAAATTCAAACTACACTTGTCACAGTGTGTGATAGACTGTTAAAAGATTTGGGCTTAGCTCCCAAACCATGACCAATCTGTCATCTCCCACTGTAGGCTGAGAGAGTTGGTATCAGGAGATAATCAGACATCAACTAATTGTTACAATCTGTCAGAAGGAGGAACCCTCCAAATCAGAAGGAAGAATCAAGTTCCTAAGAAAATCCCCCAAAAAGGGCCTACAGGGGATGGCTGACCTCTGTTGATGGTATAATAACTCTGCAAGAAGCAGCTCATGTAGATGACTGCCCAAGGACCTGAAGGCATGAAGGAGTGTGGGAGTTGCAAGGATGTGATAGATCCCTTTGGTGTCCAAGGAAAAAAGGTCAGTGACTTCAATGGTCAAGTTATGCTATGTTGCTTTATTTTGAAGTAATAAAACTGCAGCCTGGGGGAGAAGACAGGGAAATGATGAACATCTCAATTCTCATGAGTGTATCTGGTGCACGGCTGGGTCAGCCACCAGCTCACACACATCCTAAATGCCTTAACACAGCTCTTACATCAGAAGGTAAGTCTACAATAAAGGGAAATCATGATTTCCTGGTAGTCATCTCCTGGTTACCTTCAGTCTATACCACTAAGTCAAAAGAAAGGCTCTCTGAGCCAAGATGAAGCCTAGATTAGGCAGGCAAGAGAGCTTAGAAACCTAATGAACCAGATGATGGATTTCTCTTGAAGCATGGCAGACACCATTTTCTTTTATAAAACTCCCTTGCATGACAGATTGTTACTGAATGGCTCCACAAGATAAGTGGGTTTAATGATGAACTGTTGATTGTTTCATGTACAGAGGAATGAAGAAGTGCCTTTGATAAAGGGTAGCACGGAAGAATGCATAAAGACCAGAGGGAAGAGAGATATAATTACCTACCTATCCACATTTTAAAAAAACCCTCATGATTCTCGCAGACACTGTAAATTATTATTTAAGAGTCAAGTTTGTTTTCTGAAGTTTAATTGATTATTGTTAACAGTAAGCCAGCTTTGCTGTTTACATCCTGACCTTACCGGTATCTCAGGTCCACTGTTTACAAGACTTTGAACATGGAATCTAATGGTTATAAAACTCCCAAATGGAGCACTGTCAAATGAAATTTTATATTTCACCTGCGGAGACACTTGCTGTTTGGATTTCTGTTCAACAGCAACATTTTTACAACACAGCCCTCAGGCAGGGTCTAACTGCACATCAGCTTGGGTGCAGAACAGCATTATTGTGTGTGCTAAGTGTCCTTAAGGGAACTGCTGTTTTTTAGTACCCTGAAGAGGTCACTTTGCTGACTAACACCAGCTGTACCAGCACCACTACACCCAGCTGTACTCACACCTCCTGAGTGCCAGGCTGCTCCAGGATGAACACACAGGATTAAGCATCCTGCCAACTAATTACTCCCCCAAACGAAAAAAGAAAGCCTCTGAAAACAAAAGAAAAGAAAACCCAGTGACAACAAGGGATGAGTTGTTTCCACTGCCTCTAAACACACTTATTGAAAGTACAGCCCACAATAGGTCTGTAGTAACTAAACGTCTAAAGCTCCACAATTATCAAGCTTCAAGCAGCCCTTTATATGCAGATTCAGCTCCTATCACTACATCACTCAACAAACAATTACAGCAAGAGTAGAAGCTTCCCAGTGAAGTCAGTCATATTCCGTACCAGGGAGCAGCTCTTCTCTGCCCCAGAAAGTTCCTCTCTGCAGTATCATGTACAAGGCATGGGCCTTCACAATTATTCACCATTAGTATTTCAGCTGCTTTAGCTGCTCCTCTGAGATCATATTTCCATTACAAAAGATGCTGTACAAACACTGGGGGGATGTGGGGCTGTGTCTTACCAAAAGAACCCAAGTGGGAGAAGCTGCAATACTGTCACTTTCTTTATAACCTTTATTTTTTTTTACCTAAAAATTCAAAGGAAGCTAGCTCACCTTTGAGCCTATCCAGAAACACATCTGGAGACATTTCTCCTATTCCCACTTCATATTTTAACGTACAATTAATGAGATTTAATAGATCATATAATAGTTTTAAATAGTTCATTCATTTCTTCCATGGCTGAATGAAAGCAGTTGAATAATCCTTCAAAGGCAAGTAAACCTCAAATTCATTCCAATATAATAAGCACAGAAAAAAAGCAAGTTATAAGTTACTTTTGCCCAGTGTTTTCACTGTTTTCTCACAGCTCACTTTCAACAATCTTGTATAACCTGATGTAACAGAAGCATTGCATAAGAAAAGCCATGCTAACAGGAGGACTAAAGCACTGCTGGTGCTGAAGGACTGGCATGAAGTCTGGAGATACACACAGTGGTTTAAAATTTAATGTCTGCTCTTTAGCAGTTAGCATCCTTTTATGTCTTGACATTAATATTTAATTTTATTTTGTTTAAAAGCACTACAAACCAACTTGTTTGCTCAATGAGAAGATTAAAGCACACTTGTTTTTATTTACTTAGGCACTGATCTGCTTTGAAGTGGAAACCCAATGAGGTCCTACCTTAAGAGTCTGCAAAAACTTCTCCTGTAGCTGAGCCGCTGGCTTGCTGCAGCCACGCTGGGGGGGAATGGAGGGCGTGAGGGGAAGTAGGCCAACGCTGCGGAAAATATCAGGGAAACCATTCCAAATTCTAAACAAGAGGGCAAAGAAAAACAAAACCAAGAACAGATGTTAGCATTGAAAGACTTATTTCACTGCAGTGCTGTTATCAGCCAGCCTCCAAGACATAAATCCCACCACAAGTGCTTGACTGCTCCTGACAGCAGAATTCCGTAACTTGAAGGAGAAATTTCTTTCTCCTTCTGCAAACAAGATTTCAAATTGAGATGGGGAATCAATGAGACTGGAAGTCCATTCCAGTGATCGGTGCTGCAGAGAACCAGGCTCACACACAGGGAACTCAGTGAAGAAAAAGGAAAGCTTTTGCTTTTTCTCTTCAGAGAGAACTGCAATATGAGGATTTGGCCACGTTTCCTTGTGATGGAAGTAACTCAGTGCAGGTAACAGCATGCTAGAGACTTTAAACAGATGGGACTGGGGAAGCCCCAGGACATGGAATAACAATTATTCATTGTGCAAGATGATGAAGGCAAACAAAAGGTCAAGCAAGGCAGCAGTTCCAACACAAACAGTACTACATGGCAACAGAATATAAAGAGCAAAGTGCAGAAGCAGCCATGGCTGATGAATAGAAAAACTACAGGTAAAAGGGGGAAAAAAGAAAGAATACAGCTGTTTGCGGATGCTCTGCTTGTTTAGCAGCAGGTATTTCAAACCTTTGAAAAATTTCATAGCAGAAGTTTGGACTTGAGCTTGAAAAGTGATGAGCACTTCACAGAAAACAGTAAGTCCCATGAGCAGACATTCTGAAGAGAAACAATTCTACCCACAGCCAGTCTAATTAATTTGTTTTACAGGCCTTTTACAATGTATATCATGTTCTCCACAGTCCTCAATCCCAGTATTTCTCCTATCCCCTTTGAAAACAAGATTCTTTTCTGCTAAGGAGAAAAATGTATAGCTGAAGTGTGTTATCTTAAAAGAACTTGTGATCTTATAACAAAGAAGTGTTCACTGACACCACAAATAAATTCCAACAGAGCTAGATACTCAATTGCCTTAATTTTCTTTTTTTCTTCTCTTTTTTAATAAATCAATATGAACATGGCACTTTGCCAGGTTTTCTGCTAAACTAGAAGAAAATAAATTCAGGAAACTGAAAAGTAAATAACACTCAGAGTCTAAATGGATCAGCTGGAGATGGGGAAGGGAAATGAATGCTTCTATTCGGCATATGGGAAAAAAGGCATATCAGGACAATGCCATTTTTCATGATCAAATACCAAAGGATTCATTTTGAATTATGTGGTGTCTCTTCTCCTGCTGTGGTGTAACTGAATGTTTTGAGGGCCAAGGGCACTTTAACTAGACCTTCTCACTCCTCTGCTCTCCAGAAAATAGATTAATTTCTATCTTTGTGCACATGGTTTTGGAGACCATGAGCAGTGAATAAAGAACTGGCTGTAACTGATCGTCCCAGGCCTAAGAAAGAGATGAGATGCTCTGTCACTACAGGATGATGCAGCTCTTTAGTAAAAGCTGTTTATCCCCCCTCCTGCCTCTAGTCTACATATAGGTTTATAGGTATACATACGTACATGAATACACACATTTAATCATATATTGAAGGAAGATTTAAGATTGCAGACAGGTAAAGCCAATCAAGAATGTGGTCACACAAACCCATAAATTTTTGTCCAAGGTATTCATTATTTAACATTGTTATACTGCAATGCTGTAAGGGGAAAGGCCAGGGTTTTTTTCTGAAGAATGTAAACCACATCGATAATTTTAAGTCACAGAAATATCTCATAAGAGATGCCCATCTGGAGCCTCATCTATGAACTGCCTCAAGATTTCTGCCATTCAAATTGCTGTAGTAGGAGCAGTATAGTAACCCTCTTTTTTTGTTTTTTAATTATTAAGTTCAGCATGCTGTCCTTGTAGTACCTTCTTGCAACTCTTTAATGTTTCCCAGTGTTATACTTTGCAGGCTAACAAATTTGCCTACGTAGCTCTGCTCTCATGCACAAAAGAAAAGTGCAGAATTCACTCTGGAAACAAAAGCATTTCCCTCTGGTGAAGAATATGAATTTTTAGTGCCATCTTAGCTTTGTACACAATACTTACACCTCTATCAAAAGTCCAGGTACTGCCAAACACATCTGGTTTCTTACACACTGAAATCCTTCCTCAATAGGAAACCCACACCCTTATCTCCATCATTTACTTTACCAGACTAGAGGAAGAGGAATACAATCTAAAACTTTTCCTGGGCATGTAAGTAGTGAGTAAAAGCAAGCAAAATCGAGAAGGCAAGAAATAAGTCCATGCTGAGAGCAAGGGAGCTGTAGTCATAAGAAAGAAGCTCTTCTTCAGGAGCTACCGGCTTCTCAACAGGGCACCAGATATGCTCAAACAGAGCAAAGCACTTGGAATGGGGAAAGTCATAAATTACTGCGCAGAGACACAGACATGTACATGTATCTCTTGTGGAGGAGTGAAGCTAGAATGCTTCACAGGAAAGCTGGGTACCACACAACAGTGACTTGTGACGTGAGAGATGCCTGCATCTTAGCCTAGGAAGCAGGCATCTGATGCTTGTGCAAACCCCAAACAGACCAGAAAAAAAAAAAAAAAAAAAAGAGGTTTACAGAGCCACAAGCCTCCTTGATGCAAAGTATTTTTCCTTCACACAGGCTACTCATAGCACAAAAACCTACCCACTCTCAGAAACCCTTCTCCCCACCTCGTTCTGTGGGAACATTCCAGGGGATATGAGGGCCCCTTACACACACACAAACTTTTTTTTTTTAACAAATAATGGTTTTACATTGATATGTAAGAAAGCACAAGGCTAAAAGCTCTGGCTGCAGTCCAGAATAATTCATGCTTCCTTACACAATTCAGGTAATACAATTCACTCCTGATTTGCTATATCTGTACTATTTAAGCTGTGAACCAGAATGTGCAGCGACACAGATGACACAGAAAGAGGCTGTGGCAATTCAGCTGAGCTCTTAGTCTGAGATAAAGGAACAGCAATTTATTAAAACACAGAAGAGACTGGAGTTAACAGAGCAATTTCAGAATGGGTTTATAAGCAATTGCTTCATAATCAGTCTGAGCTTAAGTCCTTGGAAAATTTGCACACTCGTGGCGCACTACTGATCCCAAGTTAACAATTCACATTATTACTGTCTTTTAAAAGACATCATCTAACTTTTGGTGGCTGCTTATTTAACGTTACCTCACACAAAAGCAACAAGCTCATTAGAAATGCAGAGTACTTACCCTGTGAAACTGACTTTCCTGTAGTATCTGAAAAGAGAACCCATACCAAACCTGACCACACTCGCTGAAGAAGTGGGGAAGTGGGACATTTGGGTCCAGCTCCTTGTTCTTCTAAATTCTGCAAAACCTTTGCTACTAATCTGTGAAGTCAATTTGAGCCTAGTTTTCTGCCCAGCTGTTTAAGGGGACAAATACTACCCCCTACCACACCTACCAGGTATTTTTTGTCCCACAGGTGAACAGAGCTGTTTGTTCACTATCACCCACCACGAGGCAGCCATCCTTCCACCTCTGGAGCCCATGCAACACAAGAGAGGACAGGGAAGCTGCCAGCAGGGACCTTGTGCCTTCAGCTCTCCAGCGAAACAGGGCTGAGGTGAGACAGAACAAATCCCATGAAGGATTCAAAGCAAACTCCTCTCTGACAGTTCTTTGCAATTTTAAACCAGTTGGAGGTTTTCCATCATCTCTGTGATTCACTGCAGGCCAGCAATGTTCACAAAGCAGCACTCTGTCATTGTCTGAACAGCTACAGGGGCTGCAGCTCCTGAAAAGACACATCCCATAGGACACAAGCACAAAGAAACCACCTCTATTCAAAGCACTTTCAAATATTAAGTGAGAAATACAGATGCCCCACAAAACACAATTCCTAGGAAGCTGAAGAGCTGCTGTAGGATCATCTCTTGTTGGGACCAGTGATCCCAAACAGGTCTACAAGGGTGTTCCCACACCCTTGCCAGCTCAGAAAGGTAGAAAGAGCCATGCTGAGACATGGGGCAGGCAAGACCTGAACCTTGATGGCAAAATCCATCCCTGTTTCTGAGGAAAATGCCTAGGAAAACCTCCCAAAAGAGAATCGAAGAGAATGTGAATCTAATGCGCTGCTCAAAGCAACATTTCTAGCGCTACCAGACTCAAACCAGTGGTTTCAAGCACAACACGGTAGTTCCTTAGGCAGATGAATTCTTCCCTCTCCATGGAAAACCTGCAGAGGGAGAGCTAAAGCACTTCTCTGATTGCTAGGGTTCTCCTCCCCTTATCTACTGCTCCTGAGCACAAAAGGAGCTTGCTTTCATTTTTCCTTCTTTCACACTAGCCATTTTCATCTGCCACAAGATTTTCAGAGCCTAACACCACATTTACTTGTGAAAAAGGCTAAACTTGAATTTTCTTGTTGTTCCATCTGAGTCCAGTAAAAAGTAGGTTACTCAGAAATACTTGCTGAAGTCACGATTCAAATTCTTATTACACTTTCTTTAAAACAAACATTAAAGTGGCCCTCACCCAACAGGAATATTAACTTGACAAATTTCCGTAAGAATAATGTCCAGGAATAAATGATCACAAACAGCTAACTCAGTCCCTTAAACCTCCATATAAACTACACAATGTATATACCTTAGGACTTCTGGAACACTTAGGACTAACTCCTGGCTGAATTTCAGATGATGCAATTATAAGAGAGGAAAAACCCTATCAGATGTGCAACTCTTAATACTGTACCACTTTATATCCACTAAAAATCAGAATGTAGACACTTGAACCACTTAACCAAATCTGTTTCCTTAAAGGTTGCTGCTAATTCTTCTAAGTGACAGGAAAAGGCATAGAAGCCACTGCAATAAAAAGAGCAAGGACATAAAATCCAAGTTTTATCAGGTGAATTTTATATCAGTGATTTTTTCCACTAAACGATTGTCACTTCATTGAAATTGCTCACCAGTAAAAATGATGTCGTTTTAGTTAAAAACAAAACCTATTGTGTTTTAATTTCAATGTTAGATTCTTAAATACTAATAATCTAATCACATTTGAAAGGCACGTGCATGTCATAAATTAAGGCTCAGTTAATGCAGAAAATAATTTAATGCTAAAAGACTATTGGATTTCCATCCTTACAGAAACAGTAGAAGAAACCCAACTTGTCATGAAAACATATTTTTAATGAAAATTCAATAAGCAAAAAACCAGTCTGGAAGCTCAGAGAAACTGTAAAAAGACATTTCTCCCCAGATCAGCCAATACAAACAATTGAATTACTTCCTTTGGAGTCAGTCTGTACAAAAGGCCATTTTAAAACCTTTCCTACACAAAAGGAAAAAAATTAAGCCTCCTGACTTAATTATTTTCCCTCAGCCAGAGACTAGTTCCTGTGCAAACCAGCCACTAGAGGGTAGTGGTTCTCAAGCACCAACCACACACGAAAGTGTGCACATTTTCTACGTTTTCAAGCGTTGTGGTTGACCCACACCTGCATAGAGCACAGCCTCGATGCGGTCCTTGATGTGCTGGGTGTTGCTCTGTGACACCAGGTGAGCGGTGCCATTGGGAGGTGGCACCACCAGAGGCCCCACCAGGAAGGCACCAGCAGAGCCCAGGTAGTTGAGCAGCGAGGCGATGGCCGTGGCCGTGGCGCGCTCGTCCGGGGAAAACCACGTCGTGGACAGGAACGGAGCCGCGTTCATCACCGTGGGCCCCGCCAAGCCATTTAACAGCTGCCCTCCGTGAATCAGCCTGAAAGAGAGAACAGACCACGGCCATTTGGATGAGAATTCCTTGCTGGGTTTTGTTAATTAAAAAGGCATGTGAGATATCGAGTGCTGGAGATGGAGCTACTGCACAAAGAAATGAAAGTCCCGTGCAAAAGAAGGGATATTCTATACACTGAAAGAAGCCCAATTAGATTGATTCAAAGAATCTGGAGCTACTCTGATCTCATTACCTCATATAAATAGAGAAGCAAATGTTCTCTTCAAAGCAGAAAAGGGAATAAAATGGACTTTCTTTGCAGCAAAAAGGTATTATGACAGGATATAAAAGTAGCAAAGGTGTAGTAGCAGAAAAGCTTTAAATTACAAACACTGTAAACCTGACCCCTCGCTTGCGTAAATCCCAACAGAAGATTTAAATTCGTTTTGGCAGATCCAAAATTGAAACACTTCAGCAAAATACTCTGCATATTTTTTCACTGCATTATTTATTTTTATTTACACACTCAGATGAGCTCTATGTGCCTACAGATGAGAAGGCCGGGCTGTTAGGGTTTCCAAGAGAGTCGTCTTCTCCAGCAATCTGGCCATTCTCAACATTCTGCTAAAACAGCCAAGTAAACCCAGATTTTTCTCGTTTTTCACACTCATTGGGATTTAACAGATAAGGCTGGTGACAGAACAGAGATAGTACTTCCAAGCAGTGAAGTCTCTGCAAAGTTTGGCTTAATATTAGTACAATGAACAAATACAGAAAGGACTTTTTGAAGGCTCTCCTACACGTGGAATTCAGTCAGAAACTTTCTACTTTGACTTTTCCAAAAAGCAATCAGCCATGGAAGGCAAAACTATTTTTGGAATTTATACAAAAACTTCATGTCTAAAAAACAGCTAGAGAGTCAAATGAGATATTGCAACCCTCCAAAGTAAATCTATTCGTTCGCAACAAAGTGATGGCAGATGATATTTTCAAATGGGTGATGTTTTTCTAACCATAGCATAGCAGGAATTCAGTGTTATTGCTGCAAGACTTGAGTTGTGAGACATAAGAAGCTATGGCCTGAAAATGGGGAAACATAAGCCAGCATTTAGGCACTGTTTCAAGCCACAAATGGCTGAATAACATACAGTATAGCAGGCAGTTTTTTAAAGCACACAAAGGAATGAAATATGCAAAAGAAATGCCTACAGACTCTTTATCGAATTAAGTAGACTGCAATAGAAAGGAATAGATGCTACCAGTTCTCAGTGGATTAGAAATTAAATTTTTAAACAAAATTTACAAAAAATACACAGGAAAAAAAAGCACTATTATATATCACATACAGGAAACACTTTCTGAGCTGGGAAAGCAATTCAATGTTTTGGGGTTTTTTTGAGGGTTTTTTTTTATGCTCACATAGAAAGGACAGATTTCATTACTGGTGTCGATGATGTGCTTCAGATGGACATCACACCAAGGCATGGTCAGGCCTTTTTAATGCTTGTTAAACTGCCACACATACTAAACCAAAATGAAATAGCTTTAAATAAATAAAAACCACTATATAAACTATGCTCTGGTATAGTTTTCTGGAGGACACATTACATCAATCCCCTATGGTTACTCTATGGTGTACTCGGGACAAACCAAGGTATCCTTGTGCACTTTGGGATTTTCATTCTACTTATCTCACTACAGTAAGTTATTCTCAAACATCTCCTAAAATGTTCCAGAGTATTTGCAGAGCTATGGCACAGCCCAAGAAACAACTGCATTTCAGTAGCAAGTGAGGTAACTACTGTAACAGATAAAGATTTTATTTTAGTATCTCCTCTTGCTCCAGAGTGAATTTAATGTTTAAATTGTGTTCTTGTTATTGTATGTTTGGAAAACTGTGTCACCACAAAATAACCTCTATAGCTTTAGGCGCCACACTGCCACTTCTGTTCACTGACACCACTATGATATTATTGTTTTAATTCAAATATGCCTCCTCTGTAGTCATCCTAACAGCAAATAAAACCCACTAAAATCAGAAAAAAGTACAACAGTTCTGCAGCAGCTGTAGTCATGTAGGCACTTCATCTGATAGAAGAAAAGTTTTGTAAAAATACCCTGAACAAACCACCGAATTTATATATTGTGAAAATTACACACACATACTCTTACCACGTACTTCAGATTTAGATTATGTCTATCAAACTCCATCATCTGAATAAAGCTCTATAACCAATCTCTGTACTCGAGGGAGCACCAAATGTTAATTTTACTTTGCAGATCCCAAGGGAGAAAGTAGCACCTTAATCCAGAATTTTAATTCTATATTACCTTTCTGTCTTTGTTGTTTTGGGTTTGTTGGCTTCTTTTTTCCAAAGGATGAACCAGTTTTGCCTCTCTCAAGGTGTCTTCTATTGGTGTTTTCCTGGCTGCTCTCTCTCCAGCCTTGTCCTGGCTAGTTTGCTCTCTGTTCCCACAGATTTGCCTTTCCACCTGCATTTTTGGCATTTACAAAGCCTGACATTATCATCCAGGGTAGAGCATCTCTATCTTCATATTGTTTAATTTCTCAAGTCTAACATATTTGAGTTAATAAACACTATTTTCAGACTAAATTGCCATCAATATACAGACTACTACCCCAAATATCTCTGCATATGGTAACAGCCTAAACCTTATTTTATCTCTTTTTCGATACTGGTTTGAATTAAGCTACTTTTTCCTGAGAAAAAGATTATTTGCATGGTTCTTCTGCACATCCTTAACTCATTTCCCCAGAGAGGCAGGGACGAGAGATTCAAAATGTAATTCACAGCATTTACTAAGCTGCTGCTCTGGGAGATGTATGTAGCAGCTGCTCCACCTGACAGAGAAATATGAACACAATAGTATTGGCGGCTTTTTGCTGTTTGTTACAACATCTTATCAGCACTGCACTAGATTTTGGTCTCGCAGCTCATGAGTTTCCTCTCATATACCATCAGTGCTAAAAATTGCTCCAAGACCAAGAGAGGTTTGTTTCTGTTATCCCCTGATTTTCTTCTTGTTTCTGCTACTGAAAAGGTGCAAAGAGGAACTGCATTTTCCCTGTCACTATTCCAATTTCATTCTGCACAACAAGTTTTCTGTTTCCTGAGGAAAGGGATGAAAAGACAAGTTTAGCTCAGGATCCTACCCAGATGGAAAAACATTTTTCAGTCTCATTACACTATCGAGTGTAATGTTCATCTGTTATTTATCCAGCTCTGTTTTCAGATGTGTTATTTATCCAGCCATCATTTAATTATTTTCAGGTATCAAAAAGTAGAAAGCTATTGAGGTCAAATGACAGAAAGTAACATGAGTAGAAGGCATTTTAATCACAATCATGAAAGAGAAAATTGCAAAAAAGTTGCACCAGAAATTCATCCTCAACTTCCAAAATAACTGATGACTGTAGCTTAAAGCAAAAGTGGGGAAGTAAACATCTACCAAAATATCTTGTTTCTAACTGCCTCAGAAGCCAGGTCAGGACTCATTTTGATATGTCAAGGTTTTTGCACACTTGACCTCTCTGCTAATGAATTTATGTGCTCTGCCAAACTTGTAACTTGCAATTGAACAGGAGCCCTTTATGAGCCCTTTTAAAGAAAAACAAAACAAAACAAAATTATTTGGGGACTGTTAGTAAATGGTAGTGTGAAATATCACATGCCAGAGCATCACAGTAATGAGTAACTTACACATTTACATTATGCATCTATCTATCTAAAAAAACCACAGATACACACACATACTTTTGCACAAAATAAAGATCACTTTTGTTCCTAAATTGGCCTCTGAACTGCAAAAATATAGTACAAGGGATGGTTCAAATACAGCAATAGAAATTAGAGTAGAAAAACACTTATTGTACTATACTGTCATCTCTTTCCCAATTTTTTTACCAAGTCACACTATAAATAACTTTAATTATATGGTTTTCACCACTTCCCTGAGAAGACTTCATATTACTATCAGGAACTGACCTGGTTATACCTGCCTTATTCACTTCTTGCAGTCACTGTTGCAATATCCTAGCAGGCAGCAACAAAGAAAACCATGTAACACTGTAAATGCTGAAATTACAGTATCACTGAGCCAACTGGGTATGATAAAAGTGAGATAATACAGGAAAAAGGTTCTAGTGATTGATGATAATACCATACAGTTAAGATGGGAAAGCACTTCCATTTACAGTTGGCTTTATTTTTCTTTTTCTCCTTGTAAAAGTTGAAACTTTGCATGCATGGTCGCAGCCACATCAGGTACTGGATTTGTTAAGCTATCTAAAAGCTGTGTGTTACATAAATGCTTTTTCTAGGTGAAAAATCCAGACATTTAGTGTTTTTACCACTGTGTGTCTAATGCCTGGACTTAGGAGAATTTTAAATGAAAGAAAATCTCATTAGTTTCTGTACTCAGATGGGGAAAAAAAGGCAACAGTGGAGGGAAAAGTACTTACCCAAAAAAATTACTTTTAATACAACGGATTTAAAACCCACAACACTAAAATAAGTATCCAAAGCTCAGATCTAAGACATGTAAACTGAACTTTTTCTGGGAAGGCTAAGACTGGAGAAGTTGGATCAGTATTTTAACTGATTCACGGTATGGAAAAAGCATTTTCACCTTTTCTTTGGCAGACAACACAGTAAAGAGCAGGGCTGTCAACCCCAGGCTGTTGCTTTGACTCTCTGAACACAGTGACCCCAGCCAAGTGGGAAATTCAATTCCTTTGCATCTTAGGAGGGAGTAGAGCTCATTTCAAGAGCCCTGAGAAGATGTGATTCTGGTGCAGGTTTTTTTCATGAAACCTTTACCATGCTTTTCCCACTCACTGCCATGAGAATTGACCACTTAGTCACTATTCAAATTCTGTGCAAATACAACAAAAATAAACTGTAAATCTGTTTTGCCACTGTTGGGCAAAGTGTGAGGAGCAATGAAGTCACTGAGAGTGCTTATTCTGCAGGAAGACAGCGCTGTAGTGTGCCACTTACTATGGAAAAGTTTAGTACATGAACTGCTGATCCTAACAACGCAAAAAGCAATTCTAGATAAAGAAGTTAATGTTTTATAGAAATGGATGGCTAATACTTCTTTCACATGCCTGTCAATTTAATTCACTGAAACAAGTGGATTGTTCAACTCCTGCTAATTTGTAAGACAAATAGGTTTATGTAGTGATTAGCTCATTGTGGAAACTCCTGGAAGCAAATGAAAGAGACCCTTCCACAGGAGGAATTCAGAGAACTTTTGAAGTGCTGTTGAATTTAGTGTCACTACATGGCAACAAAGCAAGCAAATACCTCCTACTCTAGAATGCCTGCACTGACGTATGATGCACATTGCTTGCCCAGGAAAAGGCATATGAAAAGGCCTGGAGTTACCCACATTATGTATTAGGAGATTGATTATACCTCAGAGGGAACCAACACCAGTTTCATCAAGAATCACTTCTGATTTTTCACAATCAACCTACTAGAAGTGGATAGAGCTTTTTCTTTAAACTCACAAAAATAAATACAACAAAAGAACCTCCTAGTAAGTGGAACTTTTTCAGGCACTTTTAAAGCAAAGAGAATTAGGGAGGTCAAATTCATGTTTTACTGCAATTCATTGCTATAGAGTATGGGGAGAACCAATGCAAATGCTGTTTTGTTTATACCCCAAAGAGAGCACAGTAACACTCTATGTCTGGAAAAAGACTGACAAGAAAAACACCTCTGGGTAAAGCAATGAATTCGTCTATTAAAAATAACATTCTGATAGATGAATTTCATGGAAATATACTTTCAATATTTTCATTAAACGATACATTTATACTACAAAAGCTTTCTGCCTTCCAGATATTCATGCGTTGAGGTCATTAGCATTTTTTAGCTTGTTTTTGATGCATGCAGCCATTGATATGTGGAATAATTTAAAGCTGGTTTTTCCCTCACCAGTAAGAAATATTATTACAAGCAGAAAGCTTGAGTCACTGTGTGGTACATTATCTCCAGCAACAGAGTGAAAAAGAAAAGAGAAAAACTTTAAAAATGCACATTTAGCCATTTTCATCAGGAATTAGGCTCATGTTTCACCTCTGTATGAACCATGGCCTCAGCACAGTCAGTCAGACTATTATGGAAGCAGACTTGGAAGGGACCACAGCATTTCCCAGGCATCCCAGCCTCATGTCTCTTCTCCCACACTTAAAACAGCAAATGCATTTACAATGGTCTGAAAGACAGTGAGTTTTGGGATTAAATTTAAAGGACTGGAAAACCAGTTACTCCAAAATTTATTCCTGAGAGCCTGCCGAGAGAGACAAGGATTTGCAAGGTGAGGAAGCAGCAATCTCAGGCCAAGACCCTTGAGGTCTCCATCAGACATCCTGACAGAGGAAAGGGATGAGGTGGGTGTACAGTGAGACCCCCTGGCACTGTGGTGACAAATTTCCTTGCATCCTCACACCAGGTTACTGTGCAGCCATCACACCTGTCACACAACTGTGTGTGGGGGCATTCTTCCCTTTATCCAGGTTTCATGGATAAGGACAGATAAAGTCAAAGCTGATGGTTTTTTTATTATAAGTTCTGTTTTCTTGTTTTTGTTTTAAAACTAACCCACTCCACAAACCAATTACTAAAAGAAGAAATATTTAAAGCAACATTAACAGTGGACATGCTCATCAAATATGAAAAGACGCAAAGTAAGCAACACTGTAAACACAAAGTAGGCAATTACACTATGGGCTAATGAAGCAAAACATACAGAAAAAAAATTATCAGGGACGTGCACCAGGACTGGCTGCTATTGGGGCTGCTGTGGGAGAAAGCTGATTAAGATTACTTAGTACAAAAGAGGTCCTAAGTAGGATTTTTTTAGTAAAAGAGTAGGAGTGCACAGGAGATGCAGCAAATTAAGGAATGGGATAAACAAGACGTATTTAAATATTCCTGAATAATTTTTCTTAAGCGAGTGAAAGAGCAAGAGAGTGTTTTGATTATAATGCAGCAACTTCAATACAAATTCAATTAATATGAATTCTTTAAGGACAGAAATTAGCCAACATAATATGAGTCACAAACTAAAGCAAAGAGCTCAGTATAATTAAAAAATTAAAAGCATTCTACAGTTAAGGATACCACCTGCCATTATATGAGATGAAGCTAAATATCCCACAGAGAATATAAATTCTCTTCCCTTCCAGCATAGGCTTACACTGGCTGAGGCCTTGTAGAAGTGCTGCCCACTAAATACTGCCGCAATACCAAGCCCTTTCTGAGTTTCTTTAATGTACTGGATTCAGTACTCCAAGAATTTACACAGGGTCTGTAAATTGCTAATTCAGCAGCCACGCTGGTCGCTGGTAGATGACACCCACAGTGCCATGGCCAAAGTCCAGCACAGGAGCAAAAGGAACAGTGTGTTTATGACCAGAACTGTCAAGTCATCTCCTTTTTCCACTAAAGCTGCTCCAGCTGAAGAAGCCAACTTGGCTGCCTCCGGAGTGGTGGCACTGATCAGGGGCTGCTGCTGCAACACAGGACACGCAGCTTGAGCACTGGCAGGTGGGACCACTGGGCAGCCAGAGGGACACTAAATCATCCCCCACTACCATGAACAAATAAGCAAAGCTGGAAAAATCATCACCACGTAAGAACAACTCACAGGACCTTTCATGTAAAAGAAATGCTTTGGAGCAGAGGTTAAAAAATAAATACCCTGTGTACAAGATGAAGCTGGTGGAGGTAATAAAAACAAGATAAACTGTTAAGTTACAGGAGCATAAAAAATATGTATTCCCCATGTGAACTTACTCAGGAATGACCTGCTTCCTTTTTTCCCCACTTTCCTCTTTTTCTGATCCCAAGAATTAACCCAGCTCAGCCGTTCCCCAGCACTGCAGCACAAACCAGCACCATCAGCACCAGGCAAGTGCTCAATCTTAATGTTTTCCCCCTCGGCTTGCTGAGCTACAACACACAAACAAGTATGTTTATTCACCTTTCTACTCCCAGACCCCTGCTTTAGATTAAATCCCTTTTTCATTGCTCTTCCCCAGTGAGGTAGGGAGCACAAAACACTCAGCACACTCTGTCTTTATTTCTTACAGGCTGATTTGTCTGCCATCCTCTCCTAACAGGCTCTTCTCATTCCCTAGAACACTTTAATTCCTCTTCTCCACAGATGCTCCACTTTGGGTTGGTTGGGAGTTTTTGAGCACAGAAGTGTGTTCAGTATTCCCAGGGAATATGGGAATCCTAGTATGTCTTTCCTTTACTGAAATTACCTCTTCCGAGGTGCCCCTTTGCATTTTTCATGCATAAGAATGGTAGCTTATGGCAGCCTTAGGATCAGAAAAGACAAATAATGAGATGATCCTGTGTAATTCTTCAGGCTTTCAGGGATGAAAAAAGTAAAAATGTGGAATTGTTAAAGAGTAAATCTAACAAGAGTAAAATACAAACTACGTTGCAACTCTGTAATAGAACCAAAATGTACCAAAGATGTGGTAATACAAATACAGGGCAGAAAAAAATGAGTTCACAGCAATGTATCTCAAGAGTAAGAAAAAGATTCAAAATTCCAAGAACTGGTAATACTAACAAAAAGACGCAATTACAGAATCTACCAGCTATTGGTGTGTCTCCAATAAATGACTGTGTAAACAACCACTCTGTTTCCACTGTAATCCTCTGCGCTATTTTGTTGGGTTCCCAACAAACATTTTAATGGCATTTACTGCCAAGGAGTATCCTCTCACTGCCATGATTCAAGGTCCTCAATAACTACTTCTCTGTTGTGAAATCTAATGTGAAGGACAAACCCTACCAGCCCACAGCATAACAGGTTCTAACAAATTGCTTAATTAATGTGTTCAATACAAATGACAAATTATGTTACATCCTTTACTTCCATGTCTTTAATTATCCTGTCTTTCAAAACATTTTAAGAAGTCTTACATCACACAATCAGTCTTAAAAGCCAAAGATTTACAGCTGTGGGCTGATTTCATCATTTTATTTCCTTCTTTTTTACACATTTCAGCTCATACAGGTTTTTGCCTAGATTTAAGAACTAAGATGTATGTAAACCTATTCCTAAACACAGAATACAAGGTAAATATGAAGTGCTATGTGGAGGGAAAAAACCAACTCTGATTTAATCAATTAAAAAATGCATCCCAGTAATGTTAATGTTCAGGATAAAATAACCAAATCCTAAAAGAGTTCAATGAAAGTATTTACTCAGTGACAAGCAGGAGTCAGAAAGGAAAGGACTGGACAAAACACAGGCAAAAAAGCATTAGTGATGTTCTTGTAACCTCCAGAGAAGGGAAGATGATCCAGGAAAGGTACAATTTGATAACATCTTTTTTTCTTTTATGTTCTATATAATGTATATTAACTGTGAACTAAAAAAATAGGTGTGGCAAATGAAGTTTTCACAATATTTAGAAAGGAATAATAGTTTGGGGGTTTATTTTTAGAAGTCAAATTTACTGTCACATATCTGGCACATTTGACAAACCCAGAAGCTCATGGTACATAAGAAAAATTCTTTTTAACGTCCTTGTCTGTATGATAGACTCATTAACCCCACAGGTTACTGGGCTGGGGAGGAAAACAGGTAAAAGCATATGTACATGAGACAGACTCTATTAGTCCATGTAAAGGATGGATCCTCCATCTGACATGCAAGTTCACACTTCAACATTTTCCCCATCTACTCCCACTTCAGCCTGCACTGAATTTATGCAGCTCTTTATGGCATGGATTTCCAGTATAGTTTTAGGTCACACACTGGCAGAGAAAAAAAATTTACCATAGAAAATTCACAGCTGCTTCAAGAGACACACTGAAATGTGCAACTTGAATTTTCCCTCATATGCAGAGGCATCAAATGTACTGAAAAGAGAGGTTAAGGTCTATGTTTAAAAACACGACTCAGAGGACTGGAGATGACCTTAGTCTGATACTACACACTATAACCAAAAGAATAATTATAGACTGGAAAGGGCCTTAAGAATACACTTGGATATTACAGGTCTGCTTGAGATAAGGAGCATAAAGCAGCCAGGATTAAATGTCAGTCTTAACAGTGATTTCCTTACGTCTATGACTGCTCTGATAGGTGGTGGGCTTTAGCAGCTCTCCTTTATGTTAAATCACAAGAGCTTAGGGAGCAGAGACTGCTACAAAGTACAAAACCCCCAACCTGAACCTTACAAACCTCATGAACATGCTTTTAATTTTATGTATATTAGCTCTGACAGAATTGTCCCATGGAAATCTTCGGCATATTCCCACAGATTACTCACAGACTGAAGGAACACACTACAAAACACGCAAAAGCATTTAAAGAAATTCCAGTTACACTGGCTTCTGAAATGCTTCCAATTAGCTTGTGTGTGATCTTGTCCCTCTGACAGGCTCTGTAACATTCAAATTGTTCTATTAATGCATATACACACTCAGAATAAGTGCATTATTTAGTACTCAGCCAGTTGTGGCTAATGCATTAAGCAGTAATGCTCATCTCAAAAATATTATTTTATCTGGTATCACGCTTCAAATAACGGATGAGAACTGGCCTTAAGCCTTAGCCCTCCAAACAATGCAAGTTGCATGGTATAAGGTCACACAGTCTGTACAATTATTTACAAAGTCTCAAGAAACTTCACTGAAAACCATTCTTTTGCTTCACACAGTTGGCCATAATTAATTCTTGGTAGATTTTTAATCAAACTGAGTAAAAGATCAAGCTACTTCCTCATGTAGAGCTACAGTTCTTGAAAATTTCTTTTTTGGGAGTAGGATAAGTAGGCAAATTTATCAGTTTCAGCTGGAGATGATACATATTTACACAGCATGAATATATGAAATTATTAACCTTTTCCATCAGGATTCTGTTCATACTCTTTTTTTCCCTATATAGTTTTCAATAAATTTTAACATCATGTTTTATGCATCTCACTCATCAGACTCTATAGAGTCCAAAGCCTTTCTTTTTCTAGTTGAAGAAGTTGTTCCTTGAATGTTTTTCCTTAGTTATGTATTTCATTGTTTTCCTAGACCTCCTTGCTGCAGCTATGCTGGAAAACCTTGTTTAAAGGTGCTAAGAATTTGTGGAAACTCTCCTTTGCATTCCCCAAATGATACCTCACATCTCACTTGGGAATTTTCATCTTCTCAGTTATTTACAGTCTTCATCCTTGTTTTGGTAAAGCCTAGGGCAGCACATGTCTTCTGGCACACACCATAAATGAAA
This sequence comes from Corvus hawaiiensis, assembly GCF_020740725.1. Lineage (NCBI taxonomy): Eukaryota > Metazoa > Chordata > Aves > Passeriformes > Corvidae > Corvus > Corvus hawaiiensis. Next base: position 29,536,554 of record NC_063219.1, on the reverse strand, counting down.
AGCTACATAAAATACCGCATTTCATTGCATTGAAGTCATCTGTCCCATTTAAAAGCTATTGATATTTAACCCAAGACTGATGAGAATGAACAAACTGAAAGTCGAGCACCCCTTGACATTTCAAGAAAATGTAGACCAAGGGTAAAATGAGGACAACTCTCCCTGGCCACCCAAACAGTACTTTTCCTCAAAAGGGTCACTGTGAAGGGTAGCACAATACGGTTAGCTCAGCCTGCCCTGCTAACAGAGTCCTTGAACACCCTGTGAAAATGGGCAACACTGGGCAACCAACATAAGGAGCACCTTGAGTGCTTTGTTATATGCTCATTAGACACCTAAGAAATTGCATTCCCCCTACCTGACACACTGCTCTTAGTTTACTTATGGGGGCTAGTTTTACAATTAATGCGTTTTTTACATACTCAGTTCTCTCTCTGAACCTCTTTCTTTGTTTTACCCATGGTACCCAGTCATCAGCTTTCAACTTCACACCAAACATTTTCTTTCTCAGCTTAAAAGGCTTCCAAGCTGATTTTCAGCTTAAGCAATACTAACAGAAAAAAATAAAAGAAAACAAAAAACCCAAACCCAAATAACTTGCTTAAGTAATACCAGGACTGCCTGGTAGAATTCAAGCTGACTAGAATTCGAGGGGGAAAAAACCCAACCCACATAAAACACTTTATTTTTAAGAGCTTTTCTTACTGTTTACATATTATGCAAGCATAATTAGCAAAGAACCAGTGCTACTGCTTTTTTAAAGTAGCAGGAAAGAGTAGTAATGCCTCCATACTCCCACCTCCTTCGCACTAAGAGGTGAAAGAAAGTTACGTGAACAACGAGTGATCCATATTCCCTGGCTGTACAAAATAAGCCCTACTCCTGTACTTACTGAGGATCCCCAGATTCAGGATATGCTGATGGAACAATTGAATTGTTTGGTTTGTGGGATTTTTAGGAAGGAGTCTGTTTCTATCACAAATTCTTAAGGTGCATATGTACAGTAGACAATCATTTCACTGCAGAAGAAGTACAAAGCTACTTTGGAACATGGACTGGAAGAGACTACATGAAAAAAGCCATTTTGCACAAATTCATCTGTCTCACGGCATGATGCCATACATTTGATATGAGAAAATGAACTAATTATTTAACATTTGCATACAAATTACTTATTTTTGGGGTTTGAGGCATGACTCTCTGTGTGATCTTGGGCCAGTTTCTGAATTTCTCTAAATCTCTGGTTCCTTATTTGCAAAGCAGATTAGTATTAGTTATGCAGGATGGGGTGAGGCTTAATTAACTCAAGCTTGTAAAGGGCTTTCTGATCTTCAGATACTATGGAGAAGAAGGACTAGAAAAACCCATTTAAGACATGAAGAAGCATGTAAAACCATGGCCACACAACAAACATTTGGCATATCAACTTCATACAGAAAATCTGCACTAACATTTCTTTGTAGTAGCAACAAAAATTACATTAGCAGAAAGAATAAAATATGTATATTAAAAATAATTAATTCACTTACTTCTTCCTAATTTCTAGGTCTGAAACTGGAACACATCTCAGGCCAGCTCCCAAGACCATGAGGGATGATGTTAGTAACACTGTTACCCTCAGACCTAAGATGAAAACACAACAGTATTTTACAAGTTAAGTCAGTAATGTTGCAAAAGAAACATTGCTTAAATATATATATATATATATACATACTTACATGCAGTCTCACAGAAATAACACATATTTCTTTCAAACCATAAGCACTTTGGTGCTGATATGAATTCTAGACACATTATGAAATCCTGAGTTATTTTCTACACTTACACTCCAGAATCACAAAGGCTTACTCCTGGCATAGTAATGCACAGGAGTGTATCCAAAATCTTTACAGACATTCTTGAAAGTGAAAAGTGGTAACAAAAGTATCGTCGTAAAGTACACTATTCCCTTTAGAATTAGAGGCATCGGGGAACATGCTCTACTGCGTCATCTGAAATCTAGGCAGACACAAAGAAAAATCTGGACTTGTTCATTCTTCTCCAACCACTTAATGAGCACAGACACAGCACTGTTATTGTTTTCTTTCATAATGCAGACACACATTTCAGCCCAAAGAAACAACCATTTATTCAGGGGGGAAAAAGTGTGAGTATTTTTTTGCAGTCCTTGCAATTAGGGTAGATTTTTGCTGCTCTCAGCTCAAATTGTCAGAGGTTGTAAATATCATACATTAGAAAAAAGCCACAATTGACTGATTCCTTGAATATGTTTTTTCCTCATGCGATTTTCAACTGAGAAGCACTTAGATTAGAAACAACCTTATCTTAGTGCTGCAATTCCTTTTGCCAGCAGTTGTTTGCTGCTGCTAAGGTGTTTCCATCAGCAGCAAACAGTGACAGCTGAGGGGCTTAAGCTCCAGAATCTTGCAAAACACCAAAATCATAAATATGCACAATTAAAAACCACAGAGAGAATCTGCATCTGTGAAGCTGTAAATTTTGAAATAATTTCACAGCAATAAATAGAAAATAAAGGGCTTCCATGTCCCTAGTAGAATATAATAAAAATCATTAATGATGACAAACACGGAGTATCTCTAACATTTAGATAAAACTAGTAATTATCGAAAATACAGATGGTGAAAGAACCTGTCTTATGATAAGTCACCTATCAAACAAAATACCTTGATTCTTTCTAAAACTGCCCATTTTCAGAGGAGTGCTCCCTCTGTGACACCTGTAAACAGTACAATTCAACTAATAGTTGCATTAAATATTTTGTCTCCACGTATTTTACTAAAATGTAATTTTACTGATGAGACATAATTTTGCTCATATTGTGACAGCTCATAGTGAACCTCACTCATGGGTATGCAACTCCTGGAGCTGGACACTGCACAAACCAAACCTAAGACAAGTTTCTCTCTCAATCAGCATAGCCCAAGACAACCCAAACAAAATTAAGTTAGTAAGTTAAGTTACAGGTTTTCTGAACTGGAAGTCTGACTTCCTTTGGTAAGGCTCAGTCATTAACAGAAGGAATGCCAGCTGCAGTGATGTGACTCCGAAGGACACCTCACAACCCTAATGCCCAGGAGAAGTATCATCAGCCAAAAATATTTCTTTCCTGGGAAGATTTCCTAATGCCTCCCTGACTTAGTTGCTTCACTCTGTGGTCAACCAGCAAATGCTGCTGTTAAACTGGTTTTTCTAGTGTGTTCAGAAAGCCCTAAATAAATGCCCACTTAATATGGCTGTTCAAAACCTTCAGGTTCTTATGTTTACTGGGCCACCTGAGTCTTCATGCCACACTTAAGTCCACATTACCATATTGTCTATGCTGCGGGGGCAATTTCTTGTATCTGGATTGCATACATGATGCTTTTGCCTTTTCTTCTTGGAAATGAATCTTTGTTAGCACTCCTTTTGTGTATAATGAAAATCTGTATGCAGTAAGGATTGGAATTTTATTGATGGAGGATTGAAATACAAATCTTTGATCTGAAAAACCTGAAGTTTTCCATTAGGAAATGCTATCGAAACGTTTCAGGAAAACTCTAGTAATGTACACATCACCTTACTTTCCATGCAAACTAGGATCTTTTTGAACAACATTTCACGAAACACGGTGTGTTCTGCCTTTCTAGAGACAAGGACAGCATGGAAAGTGCTGCTCATGGGGCGCTGCTTAAGGTACAAGCCAGGGGCAAGCCCAGGACACAGCAGTAAATGAGAAACAGAAATTTAAGTTTCAATCACCACAAGAAACAAAATTATTGTTTCCATATAAAAACCTTCTATTTGATTTCTTATTTTTTTTAAATCCCTAAAGCAAAAAAAGCAAGAAAGTTCTAAATTAAATCTGCACAAAAATTTCCTTAAAAAAACCCCCAACATGTAATTTGGTGAAAAATTAATTAGATGCTGAAGTTTGCCTCCAGCCCTAAATCTAAGCTTAACTTTAATGTCAACCTCACATGTCAGGTAGTTTTAAAGTAAAATTATCTGTTAAAGCCTCAAAATCATGTATGCCTGATCTCTCCATTCTTTGAAGTCCTAATCTTGAATATTACTTACTGTAAGGTGTCCCTTTTAAATGTTTTGATTGCACAGATTATTCTCTGTCCTTTTTTTCTGTTTCCACCTTAACATGTAAGCATACCCCTGAAAATTCCTTCGGTTAATGCTGCATGTTGAAAATGATGACACCAGGATGAACAAACAACTGCCAGACAAGCAGCATATTAGACATTTTCTTTGCTAATTACACAATATAGTTTTACCCTCTAAGAACCTCTGCCTGTTGTTTTGCTTTACATTTTACCTCTTTTTCATCTTTGTTAGAAACCAGTCTTTTTATTTATCTCAGTATTTTTGTTTTGAACACTGCAGTTGTCCTGACACTGAATTTGACATCTTGTATTACTCTAAAAGGTTCACCCCAGAGTGCTTAAGATAGCAACCATGCATCATGGGGACTATAAACCAAAGTAACCAACCAAGCTTGAAAAACAGTCTGTGAACCCTGCAGAAAATTATGTCTCTATTTTAAAAGATCTAAGTAATTCACTCAACCAAGAGATTTTGTGTAGATGTAATTAACTTCATTAATTCTACCCTGTAAATGCAAGCAGTAATTGGAGGGAGGGAGGAAGGAGGGTACAGCTTCTTAAAATCCATCATTCAGTTTCTATCCCTTTCTATCCGTGGTTTCTGAAGGGCTAGAAGGGGAGGAAATTCCTTTAAACAAGATTTTCTGCCAATGGGTGAAGTTGCGTGTTCTTTACGCTTTGTCTTCTTAGCTGCTCATTCCCATCCCGTTCTTGCAGGAGGTTTCTGGGCCCCATAGGTGGCAGTGACTCTTGAGCAAACTGCGGCCTCATTCAGAACAGCCAAACCTCACTGATAGCAACAGAAAAGTCCAAGCAAGCAGCAGAAATTGAGTCAGTAATAAAAAACACATATTAATTATCATTTATGAGTGTAACAGTCAATATTGTTCAACTGTTTAACCCTCCTGTGGCTCGTAACACCATCTGCTTTATGACTTCAGCAGTCAATGCTGCATTTGCAATTCTTTTTAAAACAACTGTCTTCAAACTCCAACTACTATCAGAGATTTAACAAACTCTCAAGCCACAATCCCCCACCACCCACAGCCCAACACAGAGCGCAAGCAGAACCCCACCATGCTGGCATGTGGGGGAGCGGCTGCCAGTGGCACCCAGCTGCTCTTCAGCTCCCTCACAGCAACATCAAGCGAGAGCATCCACTACATTGGTGCTGATCTCCCACAACTCCTCCAGCATGCCTTACTTTCAAGATGCTTTTCAAAGTATATGAAAAGAAAATGCATTCCCCCACCCCCCACATTACTGACTTTAACCCAATGAGTGAATTACTATGCTCAGTTTAATAAGAAATTTAACAAAAGATGTTGTATGGCTACAATGAAGTCCTCATTCCAACAATTTATACATTACAGCCTGGCATTCACAAGGAGAATGTGATTGACTCGTTCCTGTGCATCGCCCACCTGAGCCCAGCACAGCAGCTCCCTTGGTTCCCCACTACTGCTAGAGAGCACCGCAAGCAGCCCCTCCTAGCTCAGAGCATCATACATGGCAGACATTGTTTGAGTGTGGTTTCCTCCCTACAACGAAGCATTCATCCTAGGGGAAATCCCAGTCAGATGGGCAGAACAGACAAGTTTTCACCTTTCTCCTTTTATTTAATGGAAGTTTGGCCAGAGGAAAGGCTGCTGGATCCAGCCCTTCTCCGGGCACGGCAGCAGTGATTTCCCTCACACAGATCACACACCTGCTCTTAGATGCAGTAACATTTGAGGGGTTTTCCAACTTCCCCTGTAGATACTAAAAGTGGTTCTCACAAATACCAAGTACAACAAGGCTCTGAGTAGAAACAAGTGACATCAGCCTGCTGCATTTTTTCACAGTTTTTAAAGACCAGGATGAAAAGGCGAATGGTCCCTTCTGACATTGAACTGAAAGCATTTGCTTAACTTCCCTATCATTTTGACTAAAACATATCTAGCTAAGAGAAAATAAAATGTAAAATTCTGTCTTGGTCCACACACACCAGGATATTAAAAACTCATCAATTGCAACAGCTGTTCCAACAATTCACTGTTAAATTGTGCTTTTCCTCCCAATTTAAAGCAAATTCAAAGACATTCTTGTTTTGCCTTTCTTGACAAAACAAACCCCTGTTCCTGCATGCTTCCTTCTACGAAATTTAACCTAAAAAAAGAATTTTTACATTTGGGTTCAGTAAGCAAAGTACTGAGCTCCAAGTCTTCCACAATTTTTCTTTGGACTTTTTTTATGTCTTGTTTAAATGCCCTTCTTATTGCTCAAACATTCTTTTTTAAATGGGTTTCTTTACTGGATGCTAATTCTCTGATTCATATGATGGGTCTGCTTTTGTCCCTCTTAATACATGCCTATACATTTAGCTATAATTTAAAAAAGGCTTAATTAAACAGCTCCCTTTATCAGGGAATCCTGAAAGCATTGCATACACTCACCATCCTCCAGAAATCTTTGGATTTTGAATGTAATTCTAGCAAAATTATACTAATAGCTGCAACATTTACTCTCATAACATCAATTATCTTTGCCATTATTGAAATACCAAAAAAAATTGGCTTTCTACTAAACACGGCAAATAAAACTTGCATTGTGCCTGCTCTTTGCCAAATTGACTATAGTCATTAAGGAGGATAAGTGGCAATCCTCTTTCAGAAGAGGCGTCCTTGCATCAAGCAATACAATTTTCAAAAGAAAAGAACCTTTTCACTGATGTAAAAATACTTTGTAGCTGAGATGTGGTCCCAATCTTTCTGCTAACATATGGAACAAACTTGAAAAGTCAGTATATTGGGCCTGCCTCAAATTCCACAAAGGCACTTGATTGCAGAGTGGCATAAATTGTGTTTGGAAACTCAATGGAAAATAAATACATTCTCAAGAAGAGCATCAATAAAAACTGGGAACCAAATACCAACACTGCATGCAAGAGAGAACAACTACCAGGTCATACGTAGCTAATCCAAAATTACAGATTCACAGATAATTCTGAGGTGGAAGGGACCCACAAGGACTGAGTCCAACTCTTAAGTGAATGGCCCATACAGTGATTGAACCCACCACCACGGCCCATACAGGGACTGAACTCACAGCCATGGTGTTATCAGCACCATCAGCACCATGCTCTAATCCTGGTTTGGTGGCCAATATATCATTGGTGCTATTAATTGCTGCTTCTATCGTTGGGTGCTATTAAGCACAACCTGGACCTCCCTTTCTCTCTGGCTACTTGATGCTGATGCTTCTGTTACTGCCCCATTCCAAACCTCTGTTTTTAAAACAAGCTGAAGCCAAGTGCGTCCATTCATTCCCCTGGCTTTATGTGGCACTGCCAAGACAGCATCCAAATTTCAACTGGAAAGATTTAGGACCTGTTTTTTTTTTTTCCTGATTGAAAATGAAGCCAACTCAAACATTCTGCAAGACAGGTGACAGCATCCTTCTGGCATCAAAATGAAAGAACCAAGCTCTATCACACAGAACCTGTCTGAAATAAATTAAACCCAGAGCTACATTTTAACCCGCAGTCTTGTCTAGGGCACAAGGAGATATTTTCCTGTTCTAATCCATAACACATCCCAGTTCCACCTTTCAGTGGAGAGTTGCAGGGCTGATTCCACCAGACATTGCTCCAATTTCTGTCTGACATAAACAGTTGGCAGATTGAGATGACCAGATGAAACATACTAGAAACTTCCTGAAATGTAGATGTAGGAGGTAATGATCTTCAGAGGGGCAATTTCTCTTTATAGTATCTTGCAGCTGTTGCAACAGAATCTGTCAGCAATTGCTGTCCAGTTAACAGCAAGGCTATCAGCAGGAGTTGGACATTTCTATAGAAATTGATTTACTTGCAAAATTTAAATTTGAGGAAACTAACTCTGTACACAAACACAACAAGCTGAAGTAAAACAGTTCCTATGATTTGGATAAGCTTTCTCATCAGGGTCAGAAATTCAGTAGAGCCAATATCTCAGAATATTCCCCCCATCACCACTGATGGGGGGAACCCACAGGGAAGTCCCTGCCAAATCAGGAAGACAGACAGGTGCCAACAAACAGATCTGACCCAAAGATAAAGTCATATCTGCTGCTTGTGGGACAGACACAGCGAGGCAGTGTGCAAACTGAAAGCATGAGGGCCAATACACACCCTTTCTTTTTTCCAGTGCTCCTCTCAGATGAAGAACATGCATTCTCTGCACAAACATAGTCATGTGCATCCTTGTAAGGAGAGTATCCCTCCCAAATTCTGAGGCTAGTTAAGAATCTTGTAGAAAACCTCAATATAGCTCAGAGACTCAAAGTACAAAATTTATCCAGTCAAGTGTTTCACAGAGAAGACACTCATCTTGAGGGAAATGACTGAATACATATAAAACAGATACGGAAGCTGACAGGATATAATTCTGAGAAACAAAACTAAATAGAATGCAATTGAGAGTTATTATGACAATCACACAAACACTCCACAATTCCTGAACTGCTGCATCTTTCTTTATGTGCACCCCGACTGTAAGGAAACCAAGACACTTAAGTACACACTCCAATTGCACTGCTCACTTCTGATTTGTATTGTAAATACTGTTCCTGTTTTTAAGTTATTTTTATTCTTTTCCACACACACCCCTCCCCAACATTCATTAAAGCACATTAAAGTCCTTATTCTTCTGTTTACTCTAGATACAAGAACTTGACTGCACCTGTTAGAAAGAACAACAAGCTCAAACAACCACATCAAGAGGCTGCAGGGTGCTTTCATCTCATTTGCATGGATGAGGCCAAACCCATGTGAACAATGGACTTACTCTGTTTTAACATTATCCCAGCGTAGTAGGCAAGCACATAATCAATCTCTAAAAATAAATCAAGGAAAGTATCGCTTAATTCTCCTGCTCTCTACTCCTCTACATTTAGTTATCACAGACTTAATGACTCAAGTTCTTTACAGAGTTGGCTGCACAACCACAGATTTAACCATTGTTGGTGACACACTACACCTGTAAATACAAAGCAAGTATTTGAGAGTTTGTGCAGCAATCTAAAAGTCTGGTACTGTAAATAAAATAGTCCTGTTTTTAAGAACTGAACAGGCCTTATCTAAGCTTTCGGATATATAAAAAGGTAGTTCACAACTAATGAAGCTTTCTTCCATGTGGCACTGAAGGATTTTGAAGCATCCTCACAGTTTAACATCAACAATGGGAAAAAATGGAAAAACATGTAAATTAGAAATCTGCACTGCAAGTTTATACAAGTGTTGCAAATTCTATTCAGCAATCCAGAGACTGACATTTTGCCTGAACAGATAAACAAAGTGCTCAGCTGAATGGTATTTGCCTGAAGATCAAAATGATGATTTTAGAATCAGTTATAGACCCTTTACTAGAATATCTCCTATTGTTTAATAACACGTTTCTTGACTTCAAAGGAGACCAATTATTTTAGCCAATTATTGTTATTATACATTTTACTGGAGAAAGCATCCATTTTATCTGGAACTAATCCAAGTGCAATGAACCTCTCTAAATGGTTGCAGAGCATCTCTGAGAGAAGAGAGCACTAGCCTGGGGCAGCAGGACCTGCCTTATGAAATCGGGCAGGCCATTTCTCTTCTGCTTCCCCTTTCTCTCTTCCCCCTGCCCTCTGCCTTGTTTATTCAGGCTATGAACACAGGGAAACAGGAGCCAATCTCACCGTTAATATTAGAAAGTCTGTTAAATCAGGTGTTCTCTTCACCTGAGGTGAGTGCAGTGCTGGGACACAACAAAAAAGAGCTATTTGAGTGCTTATTAAATCTGTGACATTAACAACACTTGTATGAGTTGTTCTTTCTTCTCTTACCACAGGTAGCTGCTTTCTACTCTCAATATCAATATCTAATAAAACATGAAGATTCAGGTGAATCATTAAATCCATCTTTGCCATTTGATAAAATTAAATCTACATAGTGGGACGTCCTAATGTGTACATACAGAGAGATGTAGAGCAATCACCAAAATATCCAATAATGCAGTCGGGGGCTAAAGCTCCTCATTAATTCTGAAGCTAAAGTAGGGATGTCATTAACGAGTTGACAGAAAGCACAAGACAAGATGCTTTCACTCTAGCTCTCCCTGTTGTATTCCTGAATGAACACCAACAACTTAAGCCCTTACAGCACCACACAAGGGGAGGGAAGCACTTTCTTTTCTCTTTCCACTCCTTTCAAGGACTCCCAATTGCACAGCAGGCTCAATTACCACACCACTAACTACAGAGCCTTACCTGTGGCAACAGAGAGCAAAAACAATCTCTATGACACACATCTACCAGGGAAGATGTTCTGTTGTTTTCTTGGTGATACTTGCTCGCACCACTCAATGGAGCCTTACTTTTTAAAAAGTACAGCGACATTTTGCTTTGCCTCAGCAGAGTATCAAGAAGCAACCATGCAGCAAGGATTGGCAGCTCCATTAAATACTGCCTAGTGCATCCGCTAAGCAGGACACTTAGTGCAAGATTTCTCCTTTTTATTATTCCTGCTGCAAGTGGGGGAAATAAAGAGCTGGAAGAGCTTCACTGATGTAATATCCATGCAGGTCTTGTGACTTATATGAAAGGTCACTGGAGTGAGCTTTCAAATTTTCTCTGTGTGAACAGTTTCAGTGTTACTTTAGCATTAAAATGCATCAAGCACTATTTAGGGTACATAGTTCATTCCAACAGACATCTTTTGCAGCACTATAATGAGTCCTAAACCCATCATATTTTTTATGGTTCTTGATAAATTCTTTAGGTTCATGTGATTAATTAAAACTATAACACCACCACCTTTCTCAAGTATTCAAAAGGAATGGCTCTCATCAAAAAATGAAGAAGAAAACCAAAAATGTTTCTAACTGCAGTTACACTTGACATCCTGTATTCCAGAAAAAGACCAGCATTCTTTGCAAAAAGCAGAAGACCTCTCACTTTCAGAACACTCTGGCTGAGTCACAGTTCTCCAGCTCTCAAAACAGGAAAAATCTAAAAAGTCCGCTCTACTAAAAATCTGCATGAGAAAGCTTAATTTACAGCTTTTGAAGAAGTTGGAGCATTGATCACAAGCTCCTGCAGCACAATTAACAGCAACAGCACAGCTACAGAGCCACAATAGCACATGCATGCGAGAAGCACCAAAAAAACGAAATTACGGCAGGAAGTGATGGAATAGCTCTGAATGACACCATTAGGAGAAAGGCAGGGCAAGCCACAATTTCCCTGGCCCTGGGAATATATAATAATATAGGTACAACTAAAAAACTTCTTAAATTTGTGTCAGGTCCTTGGTCTGCTCAGTTAAGGCTATACCATGCTGCCACTGGGAGAAATCAAATACTCTCCAAGAAAATTTGTAAAATAATGAAACAACTGCCAAAACATCATATTTCTTCAATTTACTTCTACTCTTCTCAGCACTGACCATGGTTTTGGGGGTTTGGGTGTCTTTAAACAAGTATTTTATATAATCCAAATATTTTTATTTGACAATATCAGACTACAAATTTTCACAACAGGGAAGATTATTTCAGGACCTGTGTTATGCACTGTTTCATCAGTCTGAAAAGGCAGGCAAATATCCCTGTTTGACATAGCTCCTTTCCCACAAGCAAAGCATTTCTTACCAGAACAAAAAATGCACATGTGAAAAATCAGCAATGCAGAAAATATCCAAACTTCATTAACAAGTAATGAACCTCATTTTGTGTTTGCTTCAGACTTGTCTTTCACACCTAAAACATAATATGAAACTAATTCCTAAAAACAACATCTGCTGAAAATAATGAATAAAAATTGTTTAGTTTATGCAGTTGTGTAATGCTTTTACTGGAACTCAGAAATCAGTAAAGCAGGGTTAGTTCAGCATTACCAAAGGAAAATGGTCTTTCTTTGTTCATACTTAGCTTTTTCTGAGAGAAAAAAATAAGTATCATGTTAATTCTTTGAAGAAAAAACTCCGTTTTCTTTAAAGGAAATAGATTCAGCTTTTGCAGAACAACAGCTGATCTACTCTTCTTTCTCTTTAATAGAATTCTAAACTAATAGCTTGGAATTATAAATACAGTATAAACATACAGCTAGCAAAATGAATGCAATACAACTTTCCTATGTACTTTACTACTTCCATAATAAAAATCTATGAGAAAGCCCAGGGGACTTTGATAAGAGCGAAATTACTATTGTCATTCACATTATGAAAGTTAGTACCAGCTACCTTTATGTAGCATGGCTGCCACACTATTAAAAACTCCCAGAAGAAAGGAGACTGGCAAAATGTCAATGTTTTTAAAATGCAGCAAGGCAATGGAAAACAAAATAGTATTTTAGCACTTTTTGTCCCATTCCACAAGGCTTCCCAGAAGGGCAGAGATACCAGCCAGAGGGGCCCCAACCTCTTCTGCATCCCACTGGTGCCTCCATCACGAGGACAGACATCCGTCACCACCAAAGCCACACAAGAAGGAACAGCCACCCTCCTCTGCGTCAGCAGCACCCAGAGAGCCCTTCAGGGAGCAGGCGGCTGTGGCCCGGGACACCTCCAGAGAGGCAGGGATGAAGGAAGGGTCAATTCATCCTCTGGCTGACAAGAGACACTGCCAGGCAGAATTCAGAGTGTGAAGAGGCCAAACACTGGGACCTTGTTGGAGATAAGAGAGGCAAAAAGGTCAATTGTGTCCCAAAAGATTCCCAACTCCTGGTTTTAAAAGCGCCTCTCAAGGCAGTTCACAAAAGCCACGCTGCTGACCTACAGTGCAGTGCAGGCATCTGCCCCCTCCCCATTTGCTGCTGGCTACCTCAGTCTCATTTCCTACTGCCTCTTGCAATATCCATCTCCCTGTGCCTCCTGCTCAACTCGTTCCTCCACCTTGCCCATTCCATGCACTTCTTGCTCTCTGGCTCCAGATCTTATTTCTGCATCTGTGCCTCCCATACTTCACCCACTACCTTGCTCCATACTCTCCCCTTCTCATCTATCCATGGGCTTTTCTCATTCCTTTGAGCCCTTTGAGCTTCTTGCATTCAACCTCTCCTACTCCTCAACAACCAAGAGGAGTGGAGAACAGAGGAAAACAGGAGGACAAGATGGGCATACCACAACACAGGTGAGGTAGGAAGTAGAGAAGAAGCAGTCATTAGAAAGAACTTGGGTCAAGAGAAGGTTATGAGGAACAGTAAAAATACATGAGCATACAACACAGGAGATAGGTATCAGTGCACAGCTACCCTGGCATTATACCCTTTGTAGTCAACTTCTAAAAGCTACTGTTATTAACAGTTAGATACTAACAAAATATCTTCCTGTCTGTCTTGATCCAGTTCAGGGATGCTTCAGCGCTTTAATTCTGCTTGTGTTAGCAGCTGCATAAAAAAAAGCAAGGGATCATATTTTACACTGGTAAATGATTTCCCTATTCATCAATTTCACAACATCATGGTGTATCAATTTACATACAGAATCACAAAGTTGTTAGGGTTGGAAGAGGCCTCTGGAGATCCTCTAGTCCAACCCCTCTGCCAAGGCTGAGGGTCACCTGAAGCAGGCTACACAGGATTGCATCCAGATGGATAGTGAGTGTCTCCAGCGAGGAGACATGACTCCATGACACTCCTGAGCAGCCTGTTACAGTGCTCTGCCACCCACAACATAAAGTTCTTCCTCATGTTGAGGTGGAACTTCCTGTGTTTTAGTTTATGGCCATCACCCCATGCTCACTGTGCTTGTACGTGCAGTGCACCAAAGCCTCAGAAGAGCGTTATCCCCAGATAACATGGCCATTATTATTGCCACATAAGCTATATGCAAATGTAATTATTTTACTTCCCATCATGGAAAAGTTCTTTCAAATCAAGCATGCAGCTTCCTGATATGCTTCAGCACGTAGTGTTTAAACAGCTGCCCCAGCACCCCTGCAAAGACCTGTGTGAAGAGTGAAAAGGGCACAGCAGTTGCATAAAGGAGAGCAGCATAAACAGAATGTATGGAAACACAGCAGCAATCAGAGCTGGGGTGGAATCCCACCCAACAGAAAGACCTAGCTCCAGTACAGGACATCTATCTACAGCCATGATTGATGCTTTTCAACTCAACCTGGCCCAGCAGGAGGTATGAGGATTGCTACTCAGAATCAAGATAGCATTGCTATGAATCATAGCAGCATCAAGTTAATGCAACCCATCAGCTTGCAATTAAAGCACTCTGTGTTGCTAATGACTGCGTATCAAGTGGTCTTTTGCAGCATGCCCGACCCCAAGGAGGGTGGGCCAATCAATTCTCTAATGAGCCTCACTTCGTGGACATTCATGTAGCCACAGTACATAAAATATAGCAACAAAAGCCCAGTTTGGTTCAGTCTTCCTTTTTCTTTTCTTCTGATGATATAGAGGAAAAGTATGTCTATACAAATAGGCACACCAGCACTCATCAAAATAAATTTTGTAAAACCAAGCTGATCAAATATCTGCTCTAGTGGGATTTTACCTATATTCAGCTCTCTAATTGCTTCTTTCATCTCTCCACATGAAAAGCAACACTTCATCTCATTTCTTCCAAGATTTGTTAGCTTAGGAAAATTAATCACTTTCACAGAATTTGATAGGTGTGGATCAGTATCGCTTACAAGATAATGAAATATGCATCATTAATAGCATGCAGTAGATGTCTACAGGATGAGAGAGACAGACTGGAGTAAAGCAGGTAATTTTCTTTCAAACTTCTTTTGTATTTGGCTCAAGTACATCAACCACTTGCATTTTCACCAAATACATGCACCTTTCACTTCTTATGAGTCAATGCATTCTCCCCCCACTCCTTTCTTAGCTGAAGCACTAAGTTCAGATTTAACTTTCATTCAATCCAAAAGAGCTTCTTGCTGCTCTTGTTGGAGTTAAAACCTTTGCCATTTTTAAGAGGCTTAAAGGTCATAATGGCCTGAAAAACTTTTAAGATCACCAAAGGACTTTGCCCACTATGGCAAACTGTATAAAGAAGCAACTGCTCATCTGTGACCACCCCATTGTGCCCTTCCCCCTTGAATATGCCTCCATGAATTCCTGGAAATTTGGACAGTAAGTTATGCCACCTGATGGGAACTTGAGATAAGATAAAGGTGGTACCATTTTCCGATTATCTCAGACTAGGAAGAGATAAACAAGCTGGGGGAGCACTGGTAATGAACACAAAGAATCCACAGGAAAAGCCTACTCAGCAACTGGGCTGAAAATCAGCTCTGACTGCGTCCAGTAGGTGGAGGCCATAGCCCACCCATTTAAGATGGGAAGCCCACCAACTCAAAAGAAGAGAAAGACCGAGCATGGGACTAATTAGCATTGGAAGAGAGGGAATCATTTAACCAATAAAATAAAAAAAAACCCCTGTGTAGCCAAATTATTCCTTTGTTTGCTAAAATGTATAAATGGTGAAACCCCCCAGTGAGAAAACCAGAAGAGGATCAACCAGATGTTGTCTGGATCCATGGTTGGTGATACCTTTCTACTCTATCTCTCTGTCACTCCCTATCTCTCTCTACCTCACATTTACTGTTAAATAAAATCTGTACTATGGACTTGGACATATGGTCTCCTTTGCACCTTAATTTGGGCAGAGGCATCTCTCTAATAATCGTAACAACTGGATCCTAACACCATAAATACTAAGCAGAATCAGCTGTTTATGATGAGACTACTCTCTCATCTCTGCATCACACTTCCCTTTCTTACTTGCTCCCTTGCCATCCTACTCACATTTTTGTATCACCAAGTTTTCCCATGGGTATTTCTTGTAGGCTGTACTAACCTACCAAAGTCACAATGCCTAAAAACTTTTTCTGTTGTTGAAGTGTGTAAATCCTTTTGGCTTTATGTCACTAAGTTATATTAAAGTCTTACAGGCTTACGCCAAGTCTTACTGATGTTTTTAGCTTAGACTCATGCTTGAACTTAGCACGTGAATTATCAAATTGGTCATTTCAAAATACTGGGCACTCATCTTGCAGTCATGAATCTGAGAAAAGTCTGTTTTTGAGATCATGACCAAAAAGATATGAAAATGCATTTCTTTGCCAAAGGTGAAAATTCTCAGACTTTCAAGCTTCACAAGTCACCTATTTCATCCTTCTGTTAAGCACCTGTGACATGACAGAACTATGAATAATTCCATCAAAAACTCCCATTTTCTTGTGAGTGCCGCCATGGAAGTACTTCACATAATCCATCTATATCAACAGTGGAACCCATCAGCAACTACACTTGCGGCAATTCTTCTATGTTATTAGTAACACGCTCCAATTTATATTTACATTGTCCAAAAGCCTGAATGACAGAGAAGGACTCTGAAATGCCAAGCACAACGGAAACACTTAAGAAAATCTTTCCCACCTGCTGGATTCACTTGGCCATTCATGTTTTCACCGACTTCTGGAACAACAACCTGCTTCCTCTCTGTACCCACTTTGACATCTCTCAAAATAAACCCAAAAGCATTTAACAAACACTTCCTAGACTAAAATCTCAGGGGAAAACAAGTTCACTTGGAGTCACCTCCCTTCTGTCCCAGTGACCCTAGATGTGAGGCAGAGGTATCTAAAGATCCCCTGAAAGCAAAACCAGCACTTACATACTTTCAGCACCAAGTGACAATCCAGGAACTCCAAACATGAAAGCTGCCATGCACAATTCTGTTTATCCATCATGTGTAGTTTATTTTATATGGAGAACAGTTATTAAGACATTTTTATATTAGTAAGGTCCGATTTAGTGCTTGTACTCAATATTCATGACAGTTTTGTCAGACTGCATTAAAGGATTTAATCTCAAAATTCCCAGGTGGAACAGAAAGAACTATCAAACGTCTCAGAGAAGGAAACCAAGATGCATGATTTAGGAGACAGCAATAAAATAAAAAGGTTGATATTCAGGAAACGAATAACTACTCATAAAAATAAAAACTTTCATGATGTCAACAGACAAGCCAATCTTGATTAAAACCAGAATCTGATTATTGAAGTTTTCTCTCTCCTTCATAATGTAATCACTAGAATAACATTGCTGTGTAAATTTAATTTCAGCAAAATAAAGTTACTAAGATTGTCCATGCAACCCATGTAAGCACAAAGAATTTTATAAAAAAGGACCAAGAAATAGATTACATTCCACTTTTACAAGTAATGTCTCATCTTCAAACTCAATATAAACTGTGTTCACTGTATTCCAAAAATTAATGAAAAATATCACTATTCTATTCAATTTGTTTAATGTAAACTATCATAAAATATTTCATTCTTCATTGCCTCTTCTTGCTTATATGGGAACATAATGAAGATTGACATATATTGCTTCTAGGTCTCACCTTATAACTAGGAACTTAATAAAACCCCCTTGGTGAACCAGATCCAGGGAAGTATGTAAGCTTTTGATTTCAAGTTAGATATATAAACATCCTAACAGTCCTGTGTGCTTGTATTTACAGTTCTCAGGAAATGAAACACTCAAGGCACAAAACGTACACAAACACTCAAGCATCATGTGACAAATTGTAGCTAATTTTAATCATGTAAACAACAAGGGTCCATTCAATAGCACACTGAAGTAATTTCCCATTTAATTTCAGTCTTATTAAATCTCTAAAAATAATTAGAATTTAAACAAGGACTTTCTAATCCTATTGCTAAAGAAAATGCACCAAATAAGACACATGTAGCTCCATGGCACCCTCCATCTTTTCACCTTTCTTCACTAAGAAACCAACCAAGACAACACCTATAATCCTACACATAGAAAAAAAGTTTTCAAACCCACCCAAGATGGCACATACTCAAATATGACATAAGCAAATATAATTCCTGACTTTCAACATGCACCCATCCCAGAACAGGACTAAGAAACATGAGAGATGCCACCGCTGTCCTTATACGGCACCCAACCAAGGAGGACGGAAACCCCCGAGGGTGCTCAAGGGCTGGCACAAGTCTCCATTCAGCCACAAAGTTGGGAGGCAGGAACAAGTGTTGCGGTGGTTGAGGACACCGCAGGAGTGACCAAGGAGCCACAAAGCCCCAAGACAGTCGATGTTCGTTGGTGGGCCAGCACTGATGTCTAAAGACACCTTCGTGGTCACGGCCAGTTCCCACAGCCCCTTGCTCTATTATGTAGATTATCCACTTTTGGTTGGCCTGTTGGCCTACCTACCACCCCTTTTACTCCCTATCCCTTGTTCAGCACCCCATTGGTTCTTGGTTCCCTGGTCCCTCCCCTCGCCTTCCCCATTGGTTACTGTTACATCACCCCATGTTCTCTCCACCCCTTGGCCCTCAGTTGATTGGTCTCAATGCTCTGCCCGCCCCTGTTATGCCCTCCTATAAAACCCTGGACCCCTTGGTGCTCTGGGTCCTTTGTCCCTGGATCCCTTTTTGGAGTAAACCCCTTGGAACTCCACACAAAGGATCCCTCCCACCTCTGTCTCCAGCTGTGCTAGAAGAGCTATCCTGCCTTTGTGTGAGTGTGTGTGGCTGTGTGCTGTCACCTGCGCTGTGAGTCTGGGTGCGTTCTTGTGTGTGTGTGTGGCACCCTCAGCAGATCCTGCCCTGGGACGCTTTCGGGAAGGACGTGGCATCCATTCCACCAACTGCATCTCACCGTGTCAAACAGGAAGAGCTCATTCCCCAGAGAACTTTCAGCTGTGATATGCGAGCCTCACTATCCATCTGAAAATGATTTTTGGGAAGGACAAGAGCTCAGCAAAAATGCAAAGTAGCTTTCAATTTAAACAGCTTAGAGAGATAGGGGCTAAATCCAGCCTTCCTCCAGTGCCTCAAAGACCCTTTAGCATTGAACACTCTCCAAAAAATGTCATTTCCAAGTCTGTTCAGATCTTCAAGTCAGATTTTTTTTTTGTGAAGCCTTGTGAAGACCATCACAACTTGCCTGATGAAAAATCATCCTCAATTTCATAAAAAACATGATATCCCTATAGATCCATAGGAACATGGGCTTAAGTCAACCAAGACTTTTTGTCATGCTGCTTCTGGCACTAAGACCCCTTCTGGATCATCCTCTGGGGAGGCAGCTGCCAGAAGTATTCCTCAGGGAGCCAGAAGTGACACCATCTACACATCTTCCCCAGTCCACATATTCTTCCCATTCCCCAACTGCCTTGCCTGGGTCAGCTGCAACCAGGCCTTCAGAAAGAATCCAGGAGATCCCTTCAGCAGGTCAGAAGGAAAAAGGTCACAAGAAGCCTTCTGAGGTTAGAAGACCAAAAAAATTAATTTCTCCCTTCTAGAACCCTTCTGTACAAAACTGAAGAACAGAGCTTATTTAGCACACTTTTCACTAAAAATAAACACTGCTGTCCTCTCTTCTCAGAGGACCCCACACTTCTCTGAGACGCTATAATGGAACTTGATCACAGAGTCCAAGAAATGCTTCTTGTAACTATTAATATGCATATTCATGAATATTTAATCTTTCAACTTCCAATTAGTTAAGAAGCTAAAAAAAGAAGAAAAAAGTGACCAAATTCTTACAAGCAGTATTGAAACAATGAGCAGGTGCACAAAATGTACAGCAGAAGCTTGGTATGGATACAGATTTATGCTGTGAACTATGTGCTGCAATGAACAATTAAAGCCAAAAAGACCGATACTTCTTGAACTTCTTCTGAAGCATCGTAACACAAAATCAGACTTAAGTGACAGCAGGCAGCTACTTATCAGTTAGATTTACCTCTGACTGTGAAGTATAGGACTACCTAACAGCAAAATCTCCTCTCAGATTCTGACATGCCTCATCTACAGTGTCATACTTCTGATACATGCCAGGTTTTATATGTTGACGCTTCACAAATACATTTTTTCCTGACAGCTCCTTTACTAGCCAACTCAAATGACAGATGATTGAAGTCAAAGAGTAAATGGTGTAGCTTTTCCGGAGTAAATCTGGTGTAACAGCAAGCAAGCAAAATACGGCCCTTGCAACATCAGATTCAACCAACTTTACAGCTTCAAAGCAGTAGAGTCAAGACCCTCCTGGAACACGTGTACTCCAAAGGGCAGGTAAATCCCCACAACATGCCTCTAGTGGAAATGTGCCCCATGGCTGACTCAGGCTCAGCAGCTCTCCTCTTTGCTCCTTGAGCACCCAAGTTGCAAGACTTCACCATTGCTTCCAAAGTGAACAGCACCACAATCTCTGTGGGAATCACCCAGACTCAGAAAACAGCATGAAACAAATATCAGAAAACAATCAGGGCCCTCACAAAACCTGCTGATCTCGAAAGAACTTGATCCAGTGCCCGTATGTACTCCTTATGCACACAGCCGATGAGTTGAGATGCTCTGTTCAGGTTACCTACCAACGTTCTCTCAACAAGGAAAGCAACAAACCAAGAGCAAAGGGGTTGTTTGTATCTGCACCTCGAATGAACATGGAAATAAAAAACAAACAAACAAACAAACCAGCCAAAAAATCCCTCCAAAGCAATCAGTTAAGGAAATGAGAAAAATACCTCTATACCTACTCTCATCAAAACAACCTATATGTGAAACTAAGAAATCCCACAACTACACTACTAATCACATTAAAAAAAGAACAAAATACTAACATTTCTTTCCCCATGAGTTATTTCAAAACTTTTCCAGTAATATTTTGCATTGCTCAGGATCAAGTTCATAGAAAAAGGCAAAAATAAAAATATAGACTCAGCTCTCTAAGCACAGGTTCACATTTACCTTTATTTCCTTCATACCATGAGCAGAGTCAGTCTTCACTGTACAAACCAAAATAACTTACTTTAAGATAATTAACAACACTATTATATATCAGTCTAGACAGAAATTGCCAACTTAAGTCTAAATTGCTTGAGAGAAGACTGGATGTACAGCCACCATGGACTCATTTGAAGAATGTATTTTCAGCCCAGTAAATTTTATTCCCCCAGTGCCTCTTCAGTTTTAGGAAAAGTAATTCCAATTTCGAGACAGGCCTTCTCACATACAACTTTTCTCCCTTCCTGCTTTCACTTTCCCTTCCTCTTCCCTTTCCCTTCCCACAAATGAGCTATTAATTCCTAAATAAATGGAGTAAGTAGCACTTAAGATCAGGAGCCACAAGGGTCCATTGGCGCCTGTCTCCTGCTTAGAGGTCTGTTTAAACAGGAATTAAAAGAAATCTCTTCAGTGGATTTAGACCCAAAAGCTGAAACCTGCAAACACAGGTACTTGACCTCAATGGAATGGTCCCCTAGGTGACCACAGAGGAACCAGGCAGACCTTGGAGAAGTCATCTAGAGACAAACACCATTTTCGGAAGTTTACTACCGAGGTGCAACGGTCTGAATACAAATTAGGAAACTCTCCCTTGTGCTCCTCTTCGAAACACTGAAGTGCAACTTCTCTCTCTGTTACCTTTTCATCTACCTCGCACAATGAAAACCACAGACTTCATGTCCAGCCTGCTTTTAAAAATGAAGCACTTCTTTCAAGATGCAATGGCCACCCTGAGCAATGCCATTACTTGATCCAAACATCAACACGTGTTTGTTTCACAGCTGATAACCAGAAATCACGACCATCTCCAGGTCAAACAGCCGGACGGCAACGCCGGACTGGAGCACGCTCCTCCACACCCACACCTCAGCTGCGACGTCAGATGCCCTAATTCCGTTTAGCTTAAGTATCTTCCTTGTGAATGTACTTTGATGTGGCTTCGTTTGGGCAGTGTACTGAAAACTGCAGTCATGATGCCTTTAAGTATTAGTCAACCCTTTTCAAGGCGGAGGCCACTGGCCCCAGGACCGCGGCGTCGGGGGACACGGCCACGGCGGCCCCGCCTGGCCCGGGGGAAACCACAGGAGCGGGTCGGGGAGTCCCGAACCCCCGGCCCCGCCGCCCCCGACCCCGCTCACCCTTCTTGTCCATGAGCCACATGAAGAAGAAGCAGGGCGCGAAGCCGATGGGCCCCCAGAAGACGAGCAGGGCGATGTCCCAGCCGCTGAAGCCGAAGGCCAGGCGGGCCGAGTTCTGGATGGGGCCCCAGGTGTTCCACACCAGGCCCTGCGCGAAGCCCAGCAGCGAGAACAGCAGCAGCACCAGCCACCGCCTCCCGTACACGCGGCCCGACAGCGGCGGCAGCCGCCCCGCCGGGCCCCCCGCCGGCCCCCGCGGCTGCGGCCGCGGCTGCTGCGGCGGCGGCGGCAGGAGGGGCCGCCGCTCCTCCGCGCTGCTCCAGCCTAAGCCCATCTGCGGGGGCGCTGCCGGGGGCCCGCAGGGGAGGAGAGAACGGGGCCGGGGGAAGGGACACCCACACTTCAGCCCCCGAGCGCGGCAGCGCTGCCCCGGCCCGGCACTGCCGCATGCGCGGTCGGGAAGGGCCGGCGAGGGGAGGAGGGAAGCGGCGCCGCGGAGGAGAGCCGGGCCCGCCGCCCGTCGGGAGGGAGCCGCGCCAGCGGGCAGCGGAAGCGTGCAGGGCGGGGAAGCCGCCGGGCCGTCACCCCGCGGGGAGAGGAAGCCGGGGCGGGAGCGAGGCGGCCCGCAGGAGCAGCCGCCCGGGTGTCACCGGCAGGGCCGGGGAGCTCCGGCCGTCACGCTGCCACCCGGCTCCGCCCCGCCGCCGCTCCGGGGCCGCGCTGCCCCTTCCGCTGCCGAAGGCGGTGCCGAACGGGGCCCGCCCGAGGCGCCCCGCAGGCAGAGCCGCCGGAGCATGGCCGGGGCGGAGAGCCGCCGTCCCCCCGCGCCGGGTAGGTGCTCCTCGCCCCCGCCCGCCTCGGGCCCCAGCGCGGCGCGGCTCCAGGCCCGGGCCGAGGGCGGACACGGGGAGGGCGAAGCGGCGGCTGAAGCGGGGCCGTGAGCGGGCCCGCCGAGCCTCTCCATCGGCTCCTCCTCCGACACGTCCCTCTCGGCCGCGGGCCCCTCACCGCAGCGTGGGTACCTTCGCGCAGGGAGGTGCTGCAGCAGGGCATCGCCCGGGTGTCGATCCTTTTAAAGAGAGAAGGAAATCATGTTGCTTTGGTAGATACAAATCAACCGTGGTCCGAATTGGGAGGAAGAAAATAGTAGGGTTCAGATACAACAAGCATTGAAATCCACTTTAAAATAACTCGGGTGAATATACCATCATGTGGGGAACACTATGCTCATTAGTATTATTGTTTAAATAGATTGAAGTATATATTCATTCGGTTAGGTTATGTGAGAATTTATTTGTATATCAACCATCTGCACTTGTCATAAAATTAATGGCTCGTATGCTGCACAGTACTTCATCTTCCCTAAAAAATTGGGCATTTCAGCGTGGCTTGATTAGGCATTCTGTTACAAAGTCTGCAAGTTGGCTTGATAAGTGTCCGTGTAATTAAATGGGGAGAGCTGAACAGTGGGATCCCCACAGACTGGTTTTAGGTCCAGTGTCAATGTCATAACTGTTGATGTGCTGGGCAGTGCACAGCTGAGTTTCACACGTGGCCCTCATCCCACTGTTTTGCAGCCAAAACCACAGACTCCCATGAAATTCTTCTCAGAACATAATAGACATCGGGCTTTGTTTAGTCCACACAGCTCCATTTCCTAGACTGAAAGGGCAAAAAGGAAGTATATGCTAGCTGAAATCAGCAGAACTATGATCAAAAGAAAATTATGTTTTGTTTTCAAAAGTTCAGGAAATACCCTAGGAAAAATAAAATTCACGCATAATTAAATAATTGGGGGACATAGGATAGCAAACTCAAATTTGAGCCTGCTGTGTACAGCTGTAGTGACAAAAGTACAGTAAAAATATCGGGTGAGATTCAGACTTGCTCATGACTGATGGATATTCCCGTAGTGCTTTGGAGCTCCAAATAAGATTAATTCCTCATTTTACTAAGTCTTTTTCATACATTACTACCTCAGCATAGTTTAGCCCATGCCAAAATGTTCTTTCAATTTTAAAAGGGTATGTTACTACTATAATTTAAGTGATTTGGTGGCATTCATCCAAAGACAAAGTGCTGTTATTTTCAGAAGTAAACAAAGTGAAAAAGTACTTCTCTCTTTGAACATTTTTCAATTAACGGTAGTAATTGTGGTGGTTTCAGGGTTCTAGTGGCAGGAAACCCATCCAGAAATAAGGCAAGTGGGGCTTTGTGATGTCCTTTTAACTTCAGAACTTGCCTCATGCCTCGTTATCTGCACAGTTAAATGAGAACTTGAATATAAGTAGGTTAATTCTGATAACTTATCTAAGCCACCTCATCTAATGATGGGTTTCAAGATATTTTGATTCTTTCCTGGGTCAACAAGAAAGAGAAATTTCTGAGAAACAGCAACAAACTAAAGGGGTTGTCAAAATGGGCTCAAAAATATCTAAGTGTATTTATTATTGACTTAATGATTATTTAAATAATTTATTTTAATTGCTTGATTTGAAATCACTCCATCTTTTCATAGCTTCACAACCCATATGCGCATCTTTCAGTCATGGCCTGACCTTTTCCATTCCAGCTATTTAATTAACACAATGTAATATTCTGTGTGAATTATTCTTGTTTGCAGGATATGGTATCGGTTAAATTTGTTAATGTAAAGGAGCAGTGTATTGTTGATAAACTGTTGGAAACCAAATTAGCTTTATCTTGCAGCTAGCTGATTGCATTATTTCACTCATGGGTATAATACTCCTCTAAATATGCTAATTTCACTCTTTTCTCCGTGTGGTGACATTTTTACTGTTCTCATTACTGACATTTGTAATATTTGAGGTGGGGAAATTTTTCTTGGTTTAACCTCATTATAATGTAGCTAAAGAGATTTGAATATTATCAGATGAAATGCACATATATTCGGGCAAGCAGAAAGGTTATTTTCTCTCCTGGCCCATAACTTTCATGTCTATAGCAGGTCTTGCATGGACTGAATGACAGCTAGATCCAAAACTGTGATACAGATGTCCATCCAGGTACTAATTGCCTATGCACAGTAGTGTGTCCTTTGTAGGTGCCTTCATTTCCAACCTACAAGCTCTGAGACTAGTTGTGTGACCATATTCATGCCTGTCTGCCTGTGTCTGACCTAAAACATTCTGGAATTCATCTTAGGAGGAGTTGGTCGCCTGGAGCTCTGATAGACTAGTGGTGACGGACAAAAATTACGTGGCTGAGGCTGTTTTTGCTTCCAAATGCTCTTGCCGTCCCCAGGGTGGGCCTGGCAGATCTGCTTGCAAGTTGGCACCTGCAGTGTGCCGATTTGAAATTGGCTTATTAATATAAACTGAGGCTCCGATGGGTTTGTTACAACCTTGAGGCATCTGGAGAGTCTAGTTCAGCTAAAAAACATCTATCATGTAATGGCTGAGCTCAGCAGTCCAGGAGAGCATCCCCCCATGGGGCAACCCCCAGTTCCTAGCACATTAGAAAGTGCCATTTGCTCTCTCCTGTCTCCACAGTTTTGACAGATTTGCTCTCCATGTGACGTTCTTCAGAGAGATTCAATGAACTTCAGAATCCCCTTTGTTCTTGCACCTTTCTCCCAACAGTTCCTAATGTCATGTATACAATCTTGTCCTTTCTTGTGTCAACTCGTACCTTGCCATGTGACAAGCAGCAAGTGATTGTATACCCTATAAAGGTTAGAAGGATTTTGGCACAAAATGGGCAGAACCCAAAATTAATTTGAAGATTGAAAAGTGGTATTTAGCCAATTCTGAATATTCCTTTCAGCATCTAAAAAAAGGCCTCTTTACCAGGGATTTCCCTCAATTTCTAGACTTCAGCCGGAGTTGTGACAGTGCAGTTTCAGAGCTGCCATAAACAACACTGGTGTAGCAGGGAGCTGTAATGGGTGTGTTCTTTACACCCCATCTTGAAAAACACCTCTGAAGGTGAGCCTGTGAGGTGTGAGCAAATCCCGTTCTTCCTTCCTCAAGTTTTGACATCCCTTTTCTTCTAATTGCTCAGGAACAGGTTGTTTGAAATCTGCTCTGGCTTGGGCTTGGCTTGGGCACCTTCCAATCTATTTATTCAGTAACTTTCAGCATCTTTTTTTGCCTTTTTTATTGAGAAGTAGGTAAACTCCAGCTCTAACGTCATACAATGATTTCCTTGTCCTTCAAGTTTTGCAGTGCTTCCTTTTCCTTTTTTCTAGTATCAACAAGAAGCAAAAATACAGACCAGACAGATCTTCAGCTTATGAAAGCTGAACAGTTTTATTCTTAAATTCAAACGTCAGCGTTTTCCAGTGGGGAATTCGTTTATACCTTTTGATTGCAGGCTGTGTATATTCCCACTGCAAAGTGACCATTGTAGTGTAAATGATTCCAGGTTTGTGGTGAGCCAGAGCCCATTGCAAGGTTCTCTAGGGAGAGGTGGGGTAGCTCCTTTTTCTTGTGGAGTCTGCATTTGTGGCTGGCTAATGAAAGACATGTCATTAGATTCCCTGTACACACTGTAGATTCCTTACTCCAGCTCGAAAAAGGAATATGCAAAAGTCACATCCGACTTGGGCTTTGAGCACATTTAAACCATTTTGTGCTCCATTTCTGCTTGTTCTGCCATTCATCACCTGCTTAATGATGAACATGTAAGTGATGATTGTATCTTCTTTGAGGGGGAGGTGGAGGCTACATAATGTCTTTCATCAAGGTAATTTTGTTGGCTACTTCCCTACCTCACTTAGCCTTCAGGCTCCCTGTCTTAGGCGTTTTAGGGAGGTTATGTTGGAACTCCAGCAGACTACTGTCCCTATGTTCTCTCATTTTATTCAGGGCCACCGTGTGCAAGTAACCACAAACTACATCAATGGAGTATTTTACACACCAAAGTTATGTTAAGGAAATTCAGTTTCAAAGACTGATGGTTTCCTCTCTTCCTGAAAACCTGAGAATTATGCTGATGAACTGAGTCACGGGGATGGTGGAGGACATTAGGCTTGAATTGGGAAACACAGGGTGAAAATCTCCACCATCTCCTTGGGCTAGGACTGCCTCAGTGCAGCTCTCATTGTCTCTGATGCCAGCAAAAAGAGATAGTCATGGTGCTCTGGTACGGGTCTGTCTGTTGTGTCTCTGGTGCATGTGTTTCTCATTTCTTATCAGCCTGTGCATTGTTCTCCTGTTGTCTTACATCGAAGCAGCAAGGGGTAACTTAATTACCGCTCTGCTATAATTAACAATGTAGACATTAGGGAGTTTGTTTCTGTTGGTCTAGTCACGTTTAGCTGTCATACAATAGGTATGCTGTGAGCTCTGCAAATGGGTCCTCTGAAGATCTGACTGTCTGGGTGGGTGTTTGGGATCAAATCCATGTTGAGGACATAAAGCTCACAAAATGTTGTTTGTCTCTTTGAAATGTGACCGTATCATGTAATTCCATATAGAAAGAAAAGGCTGAATCAATTATTTCTATGTCTGTGCTTTTCTGAACAGGGACATACACAAATAAAGTTTAAACTATTCTACACTTTGTGGTCACAGATACAATGAAATTCTTGGGAGTAGATATAGTAGCATGAAATTTTGGATTCTCTAAGAGTATTCTTAAAAAGAGCAATGGTAAGGTAGTTTGGATGTCTTGGTATAAAAGTGCAACTTTAACCTTTTGCAGTTTTATTATTTTGCTTATGTTCAGGGGTTATCTTAAATTTCTATGTACCATGTGCTTTTGAAGACCTGACATAGAAGACATCATTCCTTCTAATACTGGTATTAAATCAGACAGTAGTGAGTAGAGTGATGCTAATGTTTAAAAAGAATATGAAAATATTGAAACTCCTCTATTGAAAGGAGTTTTCCGTATATACTGATAGGTTGAAAAATACTGAGTTTTGGTAGATTTTGCATATTGCAAGAAACTTCCAAAATTCAAAGCAGTAGCACTGTCATAGTTTGTTGTATAATTAAAGGTCACCTTCAGTCTCCAGAAATGCAGGTGCAGCTGATTAGAACAGAAGTTCATGGAGATCTGAGTAGAGACTTGGGCCTGCAGTGCTTGATCTTTTCTGATTTTTAGTCATGGTGTTTACAGATAAAGAAACTTTGCAGGCAGTTGTTATTTGAAAAAGAAAATAGAAAGGAAATCTCTGGAGGGAAAATGGTAAAGATACGTTGACACCACTAGCAGTAGCTTGTTGTATTACAAAGTTTTGAAATATGATCTTCTATGTAAAAGGCTGAGCTTTTTCAGCTAAAGAGGAAGAGTTCTTTTATGTTTAATAGTTATATTAAAAAACAGAACTAACGTGAACAAAACGTTAAAGTTGAAAATTAGATTAGAAAACCTTGGTTGTTCACATTTTTGTGAGCTGTTTTGGTCGTATATTCTGGACATTATGTCAAAGCAATATTTTTACAGTCTTTATATGAACCCCAGGATTCAAAACATAACCTGTTAACAGTTTTCACAGACAAAATTCATGTTGCAGCATGAGAACCTTTATAAACAGAAATAGCAATTTGAAGCAAAGATTAAACGCACTTCTGCTTGTTTTACCCACGCTGAAAGAAATGGAATGATGTAAACAATGGAATAATAGCCATGCTTTATCTTTGGTACTCCTATAAAAGTGGCAATCCCTGAATCTAATACCCTTATTGTGCATTTCAGAAACTGTTCTTGAGGTTCACGTGGTGGGTCTCTTTCAATTCAATAATTTATGTAATTCAAAAACTTCTTTTACTCTTTTAAAGTATAATTTCGTTCTGACAATTAATTATACCTCTAATTGACTCAGTCATTAATCATAATTTGTATCCTGTGCAGTATAATCGTGAACAAAGTAATGTATACGACCATCATAACCCTTTCATGGATGAAATGCAAAAGGCTCCATTGTATTAATTACTATTTATTACAATGGCTTGTAGGAAAAAAACCACATATTTTGAGAATACTTTTGACTATTTACTACAATAGCTTATGGGAAAACCATGTAAATTAGAAGACTTAGATTCTTTTGGTGTTGCCATTTTTAAGTTCTTGTCAGTCAAGTTTACAGGACTGAACAACAATAAAGTCACAATTGATTACAGTTTCTGACAATGAATTTTATACAGTGTATTCATCTATTTAACAGTAGTGCTTTCATACTACTGACAAGGAATAGAAAAAGAAATACAAATAAGCTTATAATATGAACAAGTTCTTTTTTTTTTTTTTTAGAAATAAACACATCAACTCCCTGACTTGCCAGTTCCCTACCTTCAATTATAATGTTATATTAGTTTTAAGTTTTGTATTAAATTTTCTGTTTATTAGGAAATGTCAGAAATGTGTATCAGTTCCAGTGGGGTTCTGGGAACACATGGTTTGGCTACTTAATCCCCTCAGTAGCAGGGGTGTGTAATTTACACTCCACAGACTGACAGAAAGGTGGAATTTTGGGAGCCTAGCTTAAGGAAGAATAATCTTATCTTTTTATACCCTGGTGGAAGGTTTTGATCAAAGACCATAGTATTTTCCTTCAAGCAGTTCTTCTACTGGAGGAGACCAGAGGAGCTGAGGTCATTCGACATTCAGTTCATTAGCTGAAAACTGGCACAACTGCATTCTAAACCTGCGGTGCAGGATGGAGGAGAGACATCAGGCAGAAACTGGCTCGGGGTTCAGAAAGAGCTTTCGAGGAAGAGCCTTAGGGGATTTAGGGGAAGAATTTCCTAAACATGCTTGAGATGATGCGCTGTCATTTGGAGCAGGGGCGGGAAGTCCCTCCCAGTGCTGTGTTCTGGGCTCAACCCTTACTCCCTCCAAAGGAGTCTGCCAGCAATTCCCTTTGCTCTATGGGAAGGACAAGATGAGATTTCAGCATAGCCCACACTCCTATCTTACTTCATGTCTGAAGTCACTTCGACTTCCTGTAGGAAAAACTGTAAGATGCTCAGCTCTGCCACAGGAGCACTGGAAAGTGAATCCAAATTCCTCTTTTGGCCTGTTTCTTTTCTTACTTTAGCTGCCGTCCTTCCACAGTAGCAGACATGGAGAGTCAGGAAGGGTGTGTTGGCTGCAGGCTACCAGAGTGAGCTTCAGGTGCCAGTCTTACCAGTGCAGACTGGTCTGTCCTGAGAGTCTCCATGCAACTACCACCTCTCCTTCAGTAACCAAAACATCTGCTAATCTAGGGTAGCTGCCTGCTGGCTATGTGCATTTACAGTTATTAACATTCCCAGAGTCAGAACTAATAGCAGCAGCAATAGCTGGTGAGGAAGTAAAGAGTTGGTGCAGCCTATTCTGAAAACTACACATGTATATTTAGAGGCATTCTGTTTGCCCAGAGTAGGTTGATTATAGTGCATAGCGTTGCAATCACATGCAGATTATTTAAAGTTGTTTTTTAATTTACAGAGTTAATGTACTGTGAAACCATTAAGTTTGACCTCCAAACCAAGTCACTTATATTTGGTTCGGGGAGTTTGCCCATCCTCCCCCATACCTTCTCTTTTCCCACTCCTGGCTGTTGGAATAGTTATGATTCTGGAGGTTAGGTGACTTTTTTTACTCACCTGGCTGGTCTGTATTAATGTATTCAAAATGGGTTTTTTTTCTTTTATTTTTTATATATTTTTAAAATAAAAGAAGTAAGGAAAAGGGAGCATTACAGATTTGCAAGAAAAACAATTTGATGATGCATGTACCAAATGCATTACCAGGATTTCCTTGTACTCCCTCTTTTAGAAAATAATTTTAATACCTCTCAATTAAATCTCATATTTAAGCAGCAGGGTGTTTTGGCAGAAGCCAGCTGCTATGCACTAATGAACTCTTATAATTTGCTAAATTATTTAAAATGAATGACAGTACATTTAGCTTTTTAATGACAGTACATTTAACTTCTGAACAACTTTGATCAAGTCCACTTTTAGTTAGACTGCCTGCTGTGTTAAACTCTTAATTCCTAAGCCCCACTCAGTTATTCAGAACAATTGATAATCAGAAACATTAAATTAGTTTCTGTTTCAGAAGCACAAAGTCTGCTGGAGAGTACTTGGCTGATTCATCACTTCTCTCTTACCTGGCCTCAGTGCTAAGTCTGGATGAGTCTTCATGTTTGACAGTACCTTGTGTAAAGACAACTGAAGAGCTTTCTTTTGTTAATTGGGAGATCTCTATTTTGCAAGGTGTTGCCTTTCTAAAGAACACCTATGTTTTTTGCCAATTATATAAGCTGCCACAGTTACAAAACTTGAGCTAAAACTTGGTTCATTTTTTCAGTTCGTGGCTGGATTCTGTACATGCCTTGGGTAAAGTCAAAACATGAGACAAATTATTCCTGCTTCCTTTTGTACTGTGAAGTCACACCATTTGTTGAGCCTGATAGAAAGAACTAAGCTAAAGTATTCCTTTTCTCTTGTGGATCAGAGTACAACTGAGAAAATGAAGACTCCCACAGAGCTTTTCTTTTCAAAGGGACTATGCATTTCTATTCTCTCCTGCTACCCAATCTCCCCTAGGAATTTGATATTTAATGCCAAGATGTGCAGTGGATATTTTACTCCTTTGCTACACATTTTATTTATTCGCCTTTTACTTGTGCACATCCAAACTGTATGTTCTTATATATGCTACACAACCTCAGGTTTTGCCTTCAAATCAATTACCATCAATCTCAAGCTATAAAATACCAAGAAGCAAGAACCCAGCTTATAAAGTCTTTGTGAAGCTATGATAACAATAACTGAGGAAAAGATTGTTTTAAATTATAATCCTGCTAATCTCTCTTCAGGTCTTCTATCTTCAGATATCTCTTTAAATTACTTTTTCCCACTCCTACAGCATATAGTTCCATCAAAAATCTCTGTTGGTCTTGAGTAGAGTTCTCCAAATTACCATAATATCTATTTGCTGTAGTATATTATATTTACCTTTTATCATGTGTCTTTTCTCTAGCAGGCACTTAGATATGCATGACAAGTATTATTTGAGAGAATTATGTTTAGCTGACTCCATTCTCACCAAGGAATGCATAGAGGTGAATCAAGACACAGATTCTTCACTCAGATTTAGCAAGAATCTGCATTTGTCTTTGCAAAAACCCCTAATGTATATTTATTTAAGTCTTTAAATTTTCTAAACATTTCAATTGTAGGGAAATATGTTTACAACTGAACATGGTGACATGACAATCATTCAGTAGATGAGAGGCTATTTAGCCTAATTGTGGTTTTTTGTTGGCCTACTCTCCCAGTAGCTTGAGCTCTGAGCTTCCCACTGTGTGTGTATGCATTGTGGTTAAAACCACACCTTGCAAAAGCATGATGTGCATGTGGAAATCACATTAGAAAGCCCCACAGAATCAACAGTTGGCTTCAAAGAGCCTTCCTGTCTCTTCCAGTGAACTTTCTGCTTTCATAGCACATCCCAACTGTTGACTGAAGTTACAGGATAAACCTGAAGCTTTTGCAATAAAAGTCAGCTTTACAAAATCCTCCAAAAAAGTGTCACCAGTTTCTTGCATTTATTAGGGTTTACATTCTTTAAAATACTTAAATGTACTGCTCTTAAAGTAAAAGAACCCTGAGTAGTTGAAAAGACAGCCATGGAGTGATAAACATGGCCTAAGCAGAAGTAATTTCATTTTTATGAGCTGGAAAATTTGAAAGGTAGATAAGGCCTGCCAGCTCCCACATGGTGAAAGCCACCTCTGTATGGTATTATAATTGCACTGGTGAAAGACAGAAGTTTTATAAACCCCCTGGGAGTGTTCAGCTCTGGACCAAGTTTTGCCTTAGCTCTTGAACAGAATCTCTGTGAAAAAACGTGCTGAGCTTTAACCTCTTACCATGCCTCCAGCCAGCTCCTGGTGGCTGCACCAGCACATGCCCTTGTGTCTGCAGATGGTCTTTCTTCCTTCTCTGGGCTCGCTGCCTCTAGGTATACTAACCTATTTCTTGGAAAGCCCCAGAGCCTCATCCCGGGGGTAGGGAAGACCATATGGTAAGACATACGGTCCCCGTGAGGCCTCCTTATGTCCTGGTTGTGTAAGTTGCTGGAGTGTGAGACTGAAGGCCAAGTGTCAGAGAGATCTCTGTGTCACAGCAACACCATCCTGTCAAGTGTTGCTCTGCATATGAGAGGAAATGTGGAAAACAAACCAAAATCCAAGCTCCCTCCTGTCATCTGCCTTAGGAAAGAGAAGCCATTTAAAAATTTTGTATTCCATGAAGATAAAATACCAGAGGTCTTTAGTTTTAAAGCTTCACAATGGAGTTTTGGTGAGTGAAAAGTAAGGGATTCGGTTTCCCTGGAAGTCTATGGAAGAAGAGACCCGCTGACTCTAGGAAACCCCAGCCCCCAATACCTCCCACTGAGTTTGTGTGCAGATAGCAGCTTAATTTAGAAAACTAAAAAGCACAGCTTTTAAACCTTATGTGGGAGTATAAACCCTGTCAAAAGAAGGGGGACTCACATAAGTTACCAACAAGATACAGCACACAATGTGCACAGGACTCCTCTTATTCCTGCCATTCCCACTTCAGCATCCATAGATTTATTTTGGTTTTTTGTTGCATTTGAATTAATCCTGAAGAAATTTTCTCAGTGACATTGTTCCCAGTGGGTCATCTTCTGTGTTTCCCCTAGCTGGCACCACGGGGTTGCCCCATGTGCGACTGGCTGGTTTTCTGCTATCTCCCACACATGGGGAGGAGTGACAGGCAAAATTAGCACCAGCAGAGAAGGAAATTTTCTTGGCCTGTATTTAATTAACTCATTGTGCATGCCAGACCATCATTTGACCCCTAAATACAGTGATTGAATTGGTTTGTTTGTTTTAAATAAACCGCTGGAAGTCATGGGGAGCCATGTGTATCAATTCAGTATGTTAAATCTTAGCCATTATACAGATACAAATTCTGGATGAGCTAACTTCAATAGAGGTTAAAATAATGAATGGATTTTTTTATGTTCTGAAGCTGTAGTCCACCTCTTCAGCTCTCTGGACATGTTATTCCTTTTTAAAAAACCCAGATTTTCCTTCTGAATATGTCCCTAAAGAAAAGTTGTTCTGAAAATGCTGAGTTAATTCAAGATTGCCAACATTTCAGCTTCACAGTTTCAGTGGGGCATATAAATCTCTAAACAGCAAAGGAATAAATGGAAATCTTGGGTTAGTTTAGTTCTTGGACCGGTACAATTTCCTTTTTCTAAAATTCTGTTGATGAAACTTTAAAACACTTCAAAAATACCTGCTGGTTGGTTATGCTGCCGTTCCTTGGTTTAAAGCAAACACATGGGGAGCTGGTTTGCTGTCTGTGACAATGCACTACAATTTTGGAAAGAATCCCATGCAGAAAGACTGTTACTCATGAAATTTATATTCTCTAAACTCTGGACGTTATTTGCAAGTTTATTTTATTGTTAGCCTATTTCTAAGCAGTTTGGCTACAGTGCTTTATTGCCAAAGATACAAGTGAAAATTCTATTTTTATTTTTTGTTTTACATTGTATGTGCTCATACACCACTTTACACTTTAATTTAGTTCTTCCAGTGCTTGCAGAACAACTTTGATTTGAAAAAATCTACAAATGTAATAAAACAATCAGTCATAAACAAAGGAGGTCTTAGTTCTTAATGTTTTCTGTCCCATGAAAGATGGTAGGTAACACTTCATGTATGATAAATCATCTCTCTCCATCTGTTTTTTTTCTTTACATAGATGAAGATGTCAAACCATTTACTCCTGAGAAAACCAAGGAAATTGTGATGTCTCTACAGCAACCTGCAGTCTTCTGTAACATGGTTGGTGACTGGCCAGCCCTGCACTGGAATGTGAAACACCTTTCTGCTGTGTTGGAGGGAAGGACAGTCCAGTTTAGGCTGGGCCTGAAGACGGTGAATTTAGGTGAGAATGAGGTGGACAGGCATTAATGTCACAAGTCTCTTTTTTTAGGTCCTGCAATTATCTGCCTGTTCATTATAACTGTTCTTTCTCTAATGTATTGCTTTTCGTTGCAGGCTTTTTTTAGGACATGGGATTTGGCCAGCAGTAGAAGTCTCCCTTGTCTTTCTCATGTGTTTATTCTTAGGAGGAAGTCTGGTGGGTAACACCAGCATCTAAGAATCAAGCCTCTCAGTTTTCCTTCCTTGCTTTGTTGTGTGTGTGTGGTCCTGGTCTTACACATGATTAGATTGTTCATGTGAGTTGAGCTTCCATATCCATTAGCCTGACTGTTAAGGAATTAGCTAAATAATTAGCCTGATTTGTTTGGGTTTTTTTCTGTAATGGTGGTAATTCTCACCTTCCTCCAGAGGTTTTTAAGACTTAGGTGGTTTTCAGTACTTAAAGGTCCTGTGATGAAAGTCATGATGGAAGTATAAAGCATGAAGAAAATCATTTGACACCAGTGCAATAATTTCACTGCTAAACCTCACGTGCCATGGGAGAAAGACAATTTTCCAACTTGATTTTAAATACTACAACTTCATCTCTGTCTGTAGCCACACACTAGTGTGTCCATGGACAGACTGAGTTTCATATCATGGAGGGAAGGTACAAGAAACATGTTCCAAGGTGGCAATCTGCTATTCACTTGAAAGGTTATGCACTGCTTTATTCCTGCCCTTTACATCCTTTGCTGTCCCAAAGACATACCAAAATACATTTTGCCATGCACTTTCTCCCTTTTGCCTGAAAAGTATCTTGACTACATTCAGGATTTTTTTTAACCCTTAGGCCAGAAAAATCCACTTTAAAAATATTTGATACGTCATGGTCTTTTAGACCCCACCCAGCTATTCTTTCTGTAGTCTTCTAACCTTTTTCAGTTGGACTTTCTCTTTCTTGGAATGTAGAGTCTGCACAAAGACTCCAGATGAGGATCTGCCAGTTCCAGTGAAAGTGGTAGGATTACATCATGCTATCTTAACACTGTGAAATTTGCTTTCTTCACAGCATCACAACCATGTTATTTCATGTTCAATTTTTGCAAGAGAAGTGATGAAACAGAAGTGTTAGAGGGAAAATGCTTGGCATGTTAGGATTTCAAAGCATTTTACCAGCATGGATTAGGGAATAGATATTATTTACTCACTTTCTACAGATGGGAAAACTGAGGTGTAGAATTAAAACCTTGGTACATATCTTTATAGCAATATCTCTGTAGTTCAGAGAGGTACCACCCAGTTCTTGCACTATGTGTGAAATGCATCCCAGTGCTAATAGAGAAGGTGTAGCATATATATATGTATATGTATGTATGTGTCTATATATATATATATGAATGACGCTTTCCTTGATACCTTGTTCATATATCTCAGTTGTAACATGCAAGGCCTACCAGGTAAAAGAATAGTTGTGGTCCTGCTCTCCATTAGTTAGTAGGCACTTTTTGAGAGCCAGATGGATGTGCCAGCTGGCAGAGTTTTTGATGGGACTGATGGAGTATTTTGTAGCTGAGTCACAGATTGATGCTACCAAGTAGATATGAGTCATCACTTAACAATAACTTGTCATCACTAGAGATACAGAGTGGATTTAAATTGGAATTTGTATCTTGAAGCATCCATCTGCATTTTGCTTTTTCCTAAAGGCATTTATCCCTATGCAGCAATCAGTTTGTCTCCAGGAACCTCCATTTTATGTAATGTGGGCTAGAAATGTCTTCAAGGAGCTGGGTACAGCCTTCAGGTTATATTGTAACTGGATGAGACCTGTGATGCTATAAAAAATTTGCAGTGTAAGAATATATTAGTGAAGCCATTTTCCAAGCCATCTCAGAGTCTGAAATAATGTAATACATTCCATGGGCCACTGTCATTTGGAAGGTGGTTGCATGCTTAAAACTATTACTACTCTTGCATGCTTAAAACTACTCTTAATGAGGGCCTCTCTTTCTTATTGTTCCTGCTAACTTTCATAGGTGAAACAGAGCCAGTCATGTGGTTAGAGAGAGAACAGAACTTGTATTTTAGAATACAACTAAAATTGCATTGATCTCTCTCTGAATATTCCTTCCATGTTCACAATAGGTTTATTGCCTTAAGACTAAGTGGGAGCACTCCTGCTACAGAGTTGGAAATGTAGAAGAAAAAATCCACTCTCCTGCTTAAAGGCATATTTTGGTGACACTCTAAAATGGCAGCTTCAGAGTTTCTGAGGTTTTTTGAGCTATGAGGTTCATCTGGAAGACTCAAAATTAATTGAGACCTCTTACTACAGCAACTCCTCATCTTTCTCTAGTGCCACATCTGCAGCCTGGATGGGTTTCCCAAGCTAAAATTCCTTAATGAACAAAAGTGAGAATTGCAAATGGGGCAATATGGTGGGAGTTGCATGGATTTTGTATTTGCTTTTCTTACTAGTTTGTAACTTCCTGAGGCATGTGGATGGCGCATTTGAAACATGGAAAAATGTGAGAGCTAGCAGTATTACTCGGTATATTATTTGTATCTAAATGTGTGTTTGATAGTATTATGTCTGATTACACAAGTTAAACAGTTTATGTCCATAAGAAGGGGAAAAAAATACGATCAGAGGGCCAAGCATTGACAAAGATACCTTCAAAGAGAGTACCAGAATTCATTACAAGAGCAATGAAGGTGCTATTAATCAGGAAATCCCTACCCATCTGGTTCCAGCCACACTAAAAGATTTATTTTTCTGATGTGGGATAAAGGATAGGCCAAAGCTACAGAAGTCTTGTTCCTCACAGAGAAAATGCAGCATTACAGCCCTTCTATCTGATAGCTACCTGGAGCACACCAGCACAAAGAAAGCTTCCACAAAACTGACTTCTATATGCAGCCATTTCTTGTTTTGACCATTTTCAGTAGTTGCATAGTGAAATGAATCAACAATGAGGTTACTGTGAAGAAGCTGGAGGGAACAAGGAGTTGTCATGCTGATCAGTTTCTGAGTCACAAGATCTCTGGAGGATGTTTCTCTTACTGATGCTGGATAGAGCTGATGCTGTCAGATAACGCAGTTGGATAGGAAAGGGCTGTAACTTGACCATCTTGCCAAGAGGTTTTACCACTAAGGATAGCAACAGAATTGAGGTCTCTGAGGTTTGATATAGAGAGACTGCAAAGGTGGCTATAGAATCAGTACCTGAATAGGAGGCTGAAAATACAGTACAAATACTGTACACTGATTAAATGTTGCATAAAGCTGAGATCTGAAGTGGTTATTGGGGTTGGATGTGCATGGCCAGGTTTTTTTGTTTGTGAGTATGCCTGTGCTTTGTTATAGTATGAAATGGCTGTTCCTTGCTTGGATTATTTGTTTAATTCCCCAGCAGCTATGAGTAGGGGTTTGGTTTTCCTTAAGGAAATGGAGGAGACATTTCACTTGCATTCCTAATGGAGGTTTAGGTGTTTTCCAAGGCTATTACACCTTTTTTTCCTACATTTTCCTTAGTACACATTGCAAATACTCTGAGACAAACAGATTTTGGCAACTGTCAGAACCAGACCTTAACTAAGGAGGAGAGTTGCTTCTCCAAAGCCCGCTTTTTCCCCCTCTCCTTCCTTCCAGTTTCAATCTGTGGTATTAGGGGAGAGAGGAGGACTGTTATGCCTTCAGGTACCATGTCATCAGACAGAACTGGCAGCCTACTTTAGGCTTGCATGGCTTAATCTTCAATTTGTCAATTACAAAACACCCTCAGCTTTTAGTCATTAAGTATTAGCAAACTGGTTAATAATGTTCTTGCTTTCAGTTGCTCGTTTCCAACATTTTCACCCTTGTTGCAGCCTACAAACCCATCTAAGCAAACTGTCTAGATTGCCCAAATATGTTTTTTTTTTTACTATTTATTTTTTGATAAATACCCACACCTTGGTACTGAACAAGGTATGAATCAAACCAAGAACCCTGCCCTGAGGAGATTGTATTCTACAAGATAGTTGGATTTTTTTTAAATGAAACTCTGAGTGAAATATGCTGTGAGGAAGAAGGAGCATATTTCGTGCCTTTAAAACATTTGCTTCTGAGTTGTCTTGGAAAACAGGCTGTGTCCTATGTACTCTTTTTTCTCATGAAAGTAATACAGATATTGAAGCATCCTTAGTAGTGCTTGTATCTTTTGTCTAATTTTCCTGTCAGACCACCTTTTAGTAAAATTATATACATTAGGGACTGCAACACAGATATGGGATCCAGTACAGAAGGTTTTGTTTGTGATTTTGTGAATTGCAAGGGATTTATATGTCTTGTGTGTAGTCCTTAGGTAGGAAGCTCTTCCACTGCACAGACCCAGGTTACAGACTGCTAAACAACGAGGCTTATCTGACACTCTTAGTTAATGATTTGGTAGCCATGGGAAGGAAACCACTACCTATGCTATCACAATGGAAAATAGCAAAATAATAGTGATAAAGGTTTGTAAAAGCTATATGAAACTCTGTGAGAACTGCTGCAGTAACAAAATGAAAGTGGTAAAGAACGAAGAGCTGCTGCTGCGCAACAGTGAAAGGATCCCGTGCAGCTCTATGCAAGTTACACAAGGTTAAATTGCAGCTCTGTCATTGTCATTCATGCAGGCTGCAGTAATTTTTCCCCAGTAGTAGTTATAGTAAAGTCATATTTTTTTAAATACTGGAGAAATCTCTTTGAAGATGGCATGTTTAGTGGCAGCGGGAAATGAAGATATCTGATTAATTGCAATTAAAGTATACTGTGATGTGGATTATCTTGCAGACCTTCCAAGTGACCTGACCTTGAGCTGAAAAGCTGTATCAGTCAGCCTGACTAAAGCATGCTGGGAGCAAAACCCTGCTGGTAAACACTTCTTGTGTGTGCCAAGGAACACTGCAATATGCTTTTGTCAGTCTCAAATGAAAAATAAGGGCACACAGCATTTTAGGTGGATCATTGGCAGCGTGTGTGTGGTTCCATAACTCGCTTTCTATGCATGACCACACTGGCTTGGTTATTGCTTTAGGGAAAGGGTAAGATGAACATGTCCATCTGCATAAATCTATGGAGACAAAATAAAGGATACATAAATACTTGACATGCACATTTGCAACTCACACTTAGGAAGGGAGATGAAGCAAAGTTGTTTAGCGACCTAGGGTGTGTTATTGAGTTACTGTGCTGAAGAATAACACTAAGTATTGGTCTGCTTTTGTCTCACAGCAAGTTCAAGGTAACAGCCATTCAATTAAACCTTAATGAAAAAGCAATAGTCTCAGACTTTACTTATGAGTTAGGTCATGAGAACCATTTTATTGACCAGAGTCAAGCTACCTAGTCTGACTTCATATCTCATGTTGCATTTAACCAGAGCCAAGAGAGAAACTGTGTATTAACATTTTTACTGGTTCTATGCTCAGTGCTCATGTAATATTTGATTTTTCTTTTGTTGCTCTAGTTCCCCAGTTTGAAACCAGTTGTAGCTATGTGGAAGCTACACTTGAGGAGTTTTTGGCTTGGAGTTGTGGGCAGCCTTCTTGTCTCTCTGGACCATTCAGTTGTTATGATTACTCCAAATACTGGGCTTATGCTGACTACAAATACATTGCCAGAATATTTGAAGACAAGCCAGAAATCTTCCAGGTAAAACATTAATATTATCTCTTCTTAGTTGAACCATTGCAAATTATCTGATGTAGCTTCTGAAACCTCTGCTGCTATCCCTCTCTGCTCCTTTGGCCACTTACTTTAAAATATTGAAATAAAAGCTACTGGCTCTCAGGCTAACTGAAATCTGCCAAGTAGCAGCCATCTAAAATTCTGGGCCTTCTTATGAGTTTAGAAACAACACCCCAAGTGACAAAAAGAACTATCAGGTTGGCAGCACTCTCCTTCCCATATAGGCCAGATCCACCTTGCACCCAAATGGTTCTCAAATTAACAGCTCCACTCAGGAGGGAGGATTGATGGCATGTATTCCCTTGTAGTAACAAGGCTGTAACATGGCTTTGCTCCATGTTTTTGCCTTGTGGCTCATTTTCTTAAGTAGCACGTCTCCTTCCCTTAATATCATTAGATTAACTGTTTGTGAGGAGGAGAGCTTCTGTGGAGGCAGTAAAATACAGGAAGTAACCTGCCCACAGAAGTACATCATCTGTGGTAATTACCATACATAGTAGGACAACTACCCAAGGTATTTCCTTTTATTTTCTCTGTACCTATCTCCTATTTCAATGTCTTGCTTCATCTACATTCCTGCTGTTTCTCCTTGCTAATTGTAAGTGGGCAAACTTAAGGATAGCTATACAAAAGGTGTACTTCTTCAAAAGATATAAAGAAAGAGTAACTAAAGCCTTATTCATTTCTATACTTTGAAAGGTGAAAATGGAATCATAACTCCCTGCGAAATCACTGTATCACTGGGATGACAACGAGTATGAACTGATAAGTCCCCTCAAATTAATTATTTCCTCAGAAAGCATTTCCCATGCTCCTTATATGTATTTTATTCTTTTGTGCCAGTAAAATTGGTGGTTTTCAGTGATCGGTCTTTTTGCAGACTTTCAGACTTTTCAGACTTTCCTGTTGTTCTTTGGGTCGGAAGGTAAGGACTGGACACAGAGATCATCTTACCTTTCTTTCCCCCTTCCCTTCCGGAGCACACTGAAACATAACCAGGATCACATAACCTGGGGCTGGTTTGTGTTGTTTGAACTAAGCTGGGAGTTCCAGGGATGTTTCAGGCTTCACCAGATCTTTGCATAACTTTCTCTATCTGTGGTCCTGTCTTGGTCTTCACTTTTTCTGCCTCCACAGACAGCATTTCTGTGTGTCTTCTGGCACAAGCCAGTAGCAGCTCAGAAGACCTGAATAGCCTGCTGGTTCCTTCGGTCAATAAAAACACACTTGAAGGAAACAACCATTTTCCTACCACCTTCTTTCCCTTGCCCCCATTCAAGAACAAAGTTGAGGCTCTGGGAGTTGCATTTCTGTGCAGGTGTCATGCCACAACCTGATCACCTGACCTAACACGCAACAGATTGTACTGCAGTTTTAGAATAGACACATGTAATGGTTATGCCATGGATTTTTTTGAAAAGCAGAATCTGGGAAGGAAGACATTGGTGGTGTTATGCAAGCAAATATGGTGTGTGTCATCTGCCATTTTCACAGGCATGGGAGAGAAAGGCATCCGTCAGTTCCAGAGTCATATGGCTTTTGAAACACAGCTACACAATTTATACCAGCCAAGAGAATTCTTTGTAGAAATTCTCTTCCATTCTTGTGTGAATTTGATGATAACCCCTTTTTTTCTTTCTAGATTTTATTTAGATTTACGTAAGGTTATTTGAAGGGGAAAAGAAGGCCAACTGCACTGTTATTTATAGTGATTAATAGGGCCATTTAGAAGTTGTTTGAAATTTAGATTGCGCTGTTTATCATTTACAGTTGTGTGGGCTAAGGTAATGATTCCATTATTCTAATCTATGAGCAATATCTAGCATCTTACATTTTTTGTTCAGTTGATATTTCATTACAGAATTTGAAATATAAATCAGGAGCAAGATACATGCATGAGGTTTAAATAGAAATGAGACCTTTTAAAGTGACATACGGGTACAGATTAACTTCATTATAAGCAGCAAATGAAATAAATATATATCACAAGTAATGTGCCATCTGTTATGGTTGGAACACCTTTTAGTGCATTTCTTCTTACTGTGGCTTTTTATTGTAGAAAAGGAACCCAGTGTGACAAGATTTCAGTAACACTACTGGTTCCTTTTCAGTTCATTGGTTAAAAACTATTTTACCCATAATCGCTTCAACTATTTACTACAGCAGCAGCATTTTCAAAAAGTTCTTTTAAATCTAATATTGATTATGTGTGCTTTCTTTTCACTTAAATTGTAACAAAATATAAAAACTATTTAGGTG
Source organism: Corvus hawaiiensis (assembly GCF_020740725.1). Lineage (NCBI taxonomy): Eukaryota > Metazoa > Chordata > Aves > Passeriformes > Corvidae > Corvus > Corvus hawaiiensis. Next base: position 29,493,676 of record NC_063219.1, on the reverse strand, counting down.
TGAGATTAAAGTATAGAAATGGTGTTACGCTTAACTTTTTCACTGAAATAGTTGTATTGAATTTCAAATTTTATGCCTGCTGAAATCTATAGGAGCAACTTTTTCTTTTGGATCTTTTGCTGTCTTTGACAAATGTTTGTATTACTCTTCTGCATTTTTTTTCAAATGGTATCTTTAAAATCAATAACTCTGAAATTCAGAATCTTTAGCAACACCTAATTTTTGGGAAGGCTATCACTCATTTTGAGGGTTTCCTGATACAGAGTCATGGTGAAGTCATCCTTATAATGTTTAGCTGTAGTTTTCCTCATCCATAGATCTTAAAAAAGGATAGTCATCCACCTGTCTGCAAGTAGCAAACTTACATACTTTAATTAGGACTCCTAGACTCCTATTTTCTCTTTATAGACAGCAGAAAGAGAGAGGCTTTTCCAAGGCATGATTGAGAGTGCTTTGACTAGAGCAAGAGCCAAGCTTAAATTAGCTTCCTAAAGTTCGGGGATGTGAATGACCCCAGAGTGCTTAACTGAAATGGAACAAATACCGTTATCTTCCTTTTCAAGATGGGGAAAATAAAAACTCAGAGATGAAGCAATTTGCCCAAGACCATCAGGAAGCCAGAAATTTAATCTCTGTTTCCTAGGGCTCAGTCTGGGGCTCCAGCCAAAAGGCACCAGTATCTCTGGCCAGTATTCCTCAAGTGCTTTCCAATAAACAAATGATCAGGCCCTGCAGGTGGCAGGATGAGCTGTAGATACATGGGGGAAAGCTTTATCCAAGCTATACAGAACCATTCTGCAAAACCCTTGGACTGTCTGAAAAATATCTCACTGTGCCTCTTTCCAGCTGTCATCCCCAAGGGATTGCTTGTGGGAGGATCAATGGACTGGGAAGATCCAGGACTGTGTTCATAATACATGCACACCTGTTCTGCCCTTTCTCACCCTGTCATCGAGTTGTTTTAAGTTCACTGCCTTTGCAGTTGCAAATATGCCCATTAAATAATAGAAACTTCAAAATCCCAGCATAACACTGGGTCACAGATGGGGTAAATTCTGTGTTCCCAGGCTATGTGGAGAAAGCTGAGATAGAAGCAAAGAGAGAGCAAAAATTCCACATGCATTATCAATTGTTTGAAAAGGAAATAGGGATTTTTCTTCTTTCCTTTCATTCTCTTTTTAAATGCCATATATAAGAATTTTTCTAAAAGCAATCCTGAGCTTGGGTGGATGGTTAAGAGTGGAGAAAGATAAAAAAGAGTGTTTGAAAAGAAAAAGAAGCCCCATGTGGCCATGAGAATTTGGCAGTACTTCTGTAGAGCAAAGGAGTAAGTTCAGTGATACGAAAGGCGGGGATGAGAATTTTGGAGGAAGGGGAACAGACTATGCATGCTCTAGAACCCAACCAAGGAAAAACAGCTGCAGTGGATAAAGAGTGACTGAGCAGTGGAAGAAGACAGGAGACTTTCAGAACTAAGGATAGGATGGGAATCAGTTCAACAGCTTACATAAGTAACTTTTTTGTTGCTGTAGGATGTAAGGTGGTCTGACTTTGGTTTTCCTGGAAGAAGTGGAAAAGAGAGCACACTGTGGATTGGTTCTGAAGGAGCAAACACCCCCTGCCATTTGGACTCCTACGGCTGCAATTTAGTATTGCAAGTACAAGGAAGGTAACAAGTGCACATATATACAGCAAATACAGGGGAGATATACTAACTTGATACTGTGCATGAAGTTAGTTTTGGATTTTTGTAGTATTAATTCTAGGTCCTTATTATTTTAGTTTTCTGAGTTCTTGATGATTGAAGACCATCATAACTGCTCTACAGGAAATGGCAGAACTTCAGGGCATTGGTTTGACTGGGTCATGGAGTTAACACAATTTTATTTTCTGGTCTGTGTGTTATGTGGTCCAATTATAAACACTTTAATCTTCAAAGTAGTTATGAATTCAGGAATTTGGAATTAGGAGATAAAAGAGTTAAAAATAAAAAGCCCCAAAACAAAATAGAAATAAACTACTTTAGACTTTTACAATATTCTCTGTGCAAGAGCCTCTAATAGCCTGCTAGAATTAATTTAAAAGGGGACCATCAGGATGGAAGCAACTAGCTGTGAGCAAAGTTGAAAGGGACATTTGAGGCTCCAAACTCATTTGGGAGCATGTGGCTGTTGCTGTATCTTTCTTCCTGTTTGCATGCCTTCTTTTTTTTTTCTATTTTTTTTTTTCTCCTTTCCTTGCATATTGGCCTCAGGGCTGGTGTTTGTTTTTTTGTTTTTGGGTTGTTATCTATTATTGCTAGAGTAGTGCTAGAGTAACAGAACAAGTTGCACACACTTTTTAGGTTTGATAGTATAGAGTGGAAGGAGTAATTTGCTAGTGGATTTTCAATGGAATTAATTACTCTGACATTTTATAGAACAGTAAAATCATGGTGGTGGTGGTGGTGGTGGTGTGATTAAAGTACAGGATTGGAAGTCAGATATGTTGCCTTCTAACTGGGCAGTGCCACATGCTGACTGGCTTTAAGGCCTGAGGTAAATGAATTGCTCATCATCTTACCCCTAAGAGGGGTAACTCTCTTTAGGGTTTTCATTCATGTTTGTAAACAGCTTTGAGGTCCTTGGGTGGATCTGCAGCAGAGACACTCTGGAAGCCTCCCTCAGCACTGCTGTGCTGCAGCCAGTCCTGTAGACTTCAGATCACATCAGTAAGCATTGTGCATTGAAGTCCAGACACTTCAGAGTGTTCAGGAGCCAGAAATCTCATTGAAAACCATGAGACTTAAATGCCTAAATATCTTCTAAGGATCCACTTAAATACTGGGTGTACTAAATAAGTACAGTGATGTAGCAGACGCAATACCTGCCAAGCCTCTTTGATCTCTACCTTCAGATGCTGAACGCGAGCCAGAGTTCCAGCATCACGTAGCAGTTTTGTCCACCTTCCCAAGGCACTTCCTCCCCCTCAAGTAGAGCAAAATCCTTGCTCCTCTCAGGGAAAGAAATCCAAAGCCTTTGCACAGCCTGAAAAGACAAAAGTTGTTTTCCTCTTCAGAACAAAGCCTTTAAATAGATTGCACACTTCCACAAGCTTGTGAATCCTGTGCTTCTTCAGAGCAGAAAGATTCCCTTTCGAGACTCACCAACAAGACAGGCTTTGTAACGCAATATGAGCTTATGCTAAACTTAAATAGATTTGCCTTTGCAGGAAAGCCAGGGACAACTCCTTAGCCCTTTGTTGCTATCTTGAATTTCCTCCTTGCATCCCTCAGGGTTCTTAATTTTTTGCTTTATGATATTGCTTCATTGTGAGCCTGCAGGATTAACCCTGAGCCTCCTAATCTAGTCGTTCTCTGCCCCCTCAGAGGATCTAGCTTGGAGGGCAAAATAAAGCGCAATAAGGCTTGCATTTTGAGAGAAGTGGTTTTGTGCTTGCATCCAGCAGTTGCTTTGGTATTTACCAAGAAATATCAGCAGCCTATGGCACTTGCATCTGTGCTGGTCTCTGTAGTTCTGACTATCCTGCTATTCCTATCTCTTCTGTTCCTGTCTCTTCTGGTTTTGTGCCATTTGGTTGCTTTGCTCCCATTTTCAGATCCGTGACTTAGAACTGACAACCAGAAGCAGTTGACAAAATGCAAGAAGTGAGTGCCAAGGGAAAGGACACAAAGAAAAGCCCTTGCTAGAGTCCAAACCAAAGAGAAGAGCTACACAGCTGTGCTGTAAAGTGCTGCCTTTACTTTTTTTTTTACCGTGGTCATGTTGTACTATTTGTCTGGCACCTCTTAAATGTAATAAATTCTCTCTTTGTGTATTCCTCCTGGTTATTTCTATCACTTAAAGTACTGCCACATAAAACTTATATTTCTGAATACCATATGTACCTGCTAAGATATTTAATTTATAATACCCATAAAACTGGCACCACCAGTTCTTCCATATTCTTTTTTTTCTCTTTGATCTGGTCTGCGTAAGTGAAATAGAGACATTAGCTCCTGAGGACAAAGTCTGGTCTCAGCTCTGCTTGGCCTTGCACTGTGGTGCATTCATGTGCTTCTTCAGGCATGCAGAGAGCAACCTGGCATATGAGTGCCCTCATGAGCAGAACAACCCTGTCCTGCTCCATCTGGCATTTAGTCACACCAGTAAGTCCTTAAATGCACAAGAAGCCACATTTTCATCATGTGGAACTGACAAAAAAATACAGATGTTTAAGGATGCTTTTGTCTAGGGATGTGTCTGGTTTTTATTTATGCCATCTTTGGCATGATTTTTACTAAGAATGGGGGTTCATGACTAACAGCCATGTAAGTACTGCAGGAAACAGAAGATAATACCTATACCCTTTTACTGTTGCCATCCTAAGCACACAATGCCCTCCTTTCAAAACAAATACAGATTTTGAAAGCTTTTTATTCAGTGAACAAAAATACATTGTCTGTAACAAAACTATTTCCTCTAGTTTATAGAGCAATTTTTAATGCTCTGAGCATCTGTAAATGCTGTATGTTAAAAGGAGGAAGGAGAAACCAGATGGGAGAGTTTTTTTAAATTTTATTTTATCTGCCTTTTAAAAATGATTGGTGAGAAGCTGTAAATCTTTTCAGTTAAAAAATTAAAAAGTGGAATATTTTAAAAACACTTTCAGGAGACAGCCTGTAAGCACTGGCTGTGTTCTCACTGCGTAGGAGATTCACACAGCGAGGCACATTTATGTTTTATTGAAAACCTTGCTACTGCCTTTAGTTCTTTGCTGCAAGTGACATGCACTGAATACATTTTTATCTTCTCTCTATTTTCAGGAAGAGATGGCACCTCTTCCCACCTGGTGATACCAGTTTCCTTTATCCTACCAGGATCCCTTATGAGGAATCCAGCATATTCAGCAAAGTCAACATTGCCAACCCTGACCTGAAACGCTTTCCCGAGTTTAGGAACTCAACAGCCCATGTTGTTACACTCAGTCCAGGACAGGTACCATTTATAGACGAGCTTTACATTACTTAATATTCTATTTAACTGGCTAATTAAGGGCTAGGAAATCTTAACAAATTGTCTGTGGAACTTTCCTCTTCCTTTACTCCACATTCAGACTTCATAGATTTCTCTCAGCACAGGAACTTTCTCTGCTGACAGTTATTTGCCCAGAATTTTTTGTACAAAAACTGCAGACATTTAGAGAGCTAGTTCAATCAGCTGCCTGATTCCATTCCTGAACCACCTTTCTTGCAACCACCTCAAATCTATCTACTTCAGAACTTTCTTGAACTCTGACCTGTCTACTCTGGCAGCAGTATGTTCCACAAAATATATTTGGTTAATGAGTATATAGAGCTAACAAAGGAACTTATATAGTGAATAGCCTTCATGTGTTGCTTTAATAAATACTTTAATGATGATACCTGCATTTAGAGTGCACACCATCCAGAGGTTTCATGGTGCTTTACAGGGCTGTGAGGATATTAATCCTGCTTTACTGAGAAGGTTCAACTCTAAGTGCCTGGCTTACGGTCACACAGGCAGTCAGCAGCAGAGTGAGAGCAGGGCTCAGGACTCATGATTCCCAGTCTCCTGCTGTAAATAGTGCCCTTCTTTATTTAATCAACAAGGTCTGTATTTGGAGTCTGAATTACCCTTTTTCATTTGTTCAGCCGTGCATGTCCTTGTAGCGCACTGCTGCGCATCTCAAACTGTCAGGCCCTTCCGAAGGAACCTTGCCATGGTCATTGTTCTGACAGTGGAGTTGCTGCTTCTGGAGCCCTTTTGCCATTCTCCTACTAGATATTGTCACCTCTTCTGACCTACCAGCTCAACAACATGTACAAGCGTTCCCCTGTCCCTAACTGGCAAACCCAGCTGCCTTCAACAATTTAAAGAATGGATTTTTGCTAATCAAGTTAATTTTGAGGAGGCAGAGTGGGGCAGGATAGTAGCTTCCAACAAGAGGATGATACCCATCAACTGGAAGTGTATGCTCTGCAGTTGGTATAGATGCAAATGGGGAATCTGTGATCAGCCTTCACTGTTTGCACTACATTAGCTCATACTCCTAAAGCAAAACATCAGTTTCATATTCAGCACTTTGTAAGGTTGCAGCAGTCAGTAATTTAAAGCACAAAGAACAAATTTTTACTATTGATAAAAATGCCACATCCATTCAGTGCTGCATTATCCCTGATCCCCAATACTATTTGAATTTATAATCTCCTTTGCGATGATCAAGTGTAGTAGTGAACCTTTAATATGATCTTAATTTTAATTAGGCTTAAAGCAATTACAAATTAATCTTGCTAGGAATAAAGATCTTGAGCCAGCTCAGTAATGCAATTTGTCTGCATTGCCATGAAGGAGATACTGTTTGGATTTCTTGGGGGGGAAAGTAATGTAGAAGCAGTGATGGAGCAGTGAGATGTTGCCTTCATCCATTTTATCAGTGCCTTCTGTGTGGTGCTTGCCGGCATCTCATCCTGAAGCTTATGGGGCAAGTGGCTGGGAACTGCTGCCATTTGATGCAGAGGAAAGGAATGACCTAGAAAAACTCCTTTATTAACAAGGGAGAGGATTCCTAAATAAAGTCTTGATATGTGCTTAACAGTGGTTTTCACATAGAATTAGCCCAATTACTGAAGAATTTGTAGGCATCTTTATTTTGTGATAATATGTAGCATCTCCACTCATTCCCAGAGGGTATGCAGAGCATTTTGGATTATTGTAACAATAAAGGGCTGAAAAAACAAAGACAGAGGTGTTCTTAGGTATTCAGGAGAGCAGCTGCATGTAGGGTGAGTGCAGCTTTGAATATCAAAAACTTAATGTGTCTAATGCCACCTTCTGGTTGATGTTTGCTACCAGCCATTTTTCTACACCGTCTGCCTGAAAGCAGAATTCCTTCATGTAACACTGTGCCAGTGCACTGAGTGTACTTCAGTTAGATCTTTTGTGCCCTTCCACTGTATTGTTCAGAGGTGAATTTTGGTAACTGAGTGAGACTTTAGGTTTTTTAAGGTTTCATCCTGTACCTGACCAATGGCAGTCAGCGGCATTTCGACAGAGGTCTTAACAGAACTTCTGGTTATACATTAGTATCTGTTTTGAAACAAATTATGAAAACATTTAGATGTCAAGCTTATTCAAATAGGCAGCTGAGTAGTTGAAGGGCTTGCAGCAGTGCATCACTATATCCACAAGGTTACAAACTCAAGTTGTCTCATACAAATGTAGGGTTCTTTCTAAATGTTTGGACCTGGTCACCTATGTGATGGTTGCAAGACTGAGGACTAAGTATGGAGCAGCATTTCTAGTAACACCTTGACTCTTTTCTCAAATATACAAATACTCCCTAAAAGACCACAAATGGGACAAAACTTAACTGTCTTAGTATCTTCTACCAACACTCTGGGACAAGTGATATGAGAGTTAGAGATCTGTCATCCTCAGCTTAAACCCTGTTCAGGACAGGTGTCCTATCTGCCATCAGTGGCACCTGGCACCTGAACAAGGCAGTGCATCCTTCCTGTCTTACACAATTACAGTCCTGCAGGAATATGCATTCCACCTTGTCCTTCAGCACAGGCTATAGAAGGAGCCTACGCACATAGATGCTTAACTTTTTTGATGATTAAAAATAGGAGAGATGAACACCACCTGAAAAGGCTACAAAAAACTGAGATGCTGTACAAGTATAAAATCATTGATCATTCTTTCCTCTGCCCCACTTCTCACTGGTTTCTGGCTTCCTTCCTGCTCACTAATGTAATTGCTCTTAATCCATCTCCCTGTTAATCCATAGCCACATAACTAGACAATGGTAGAAAGACTAGAAAGTACATCTGAGTTTATCTGACGGTAGACACATAAGGCTCCACACACCTGCCCTCCTAATGGAGAGCAAGCAGCTGGCACCCTGGGCTCCCATGACCAATCCCATTCCTGCTCATGCTACCCCAGGTGCTGTTAGAGGCAGCGCTCGCCTGCCCTGTGTCCTGGCCCTGTGCGCCAGTGCAGCCTGGAGCCAGAGGAGCTGCAGTGCAGAAGCCAAGGAAAGGCCTAACTGAGCTAGTCTAAGAGGCACATGGAGTCTGAGAAGGATGCTCCCCCTCTGGCTTTGAAAAATATTGTCACTGGATGGGAAAAAACGATTGTAGAAAAAGATCAACATTACTGCTTGCTGGTTCTCACCATGGTCTGCTGCTCAGAAGCTCCCCTCCCCTACTTCTGCTTATCTGCTTCTCAAAGTCTAAAGAAACACATTTGTGTGTCCACAAATACAGTTGTCACTCAATCCTGTGTTTAGCTGCAGGATTTTCTCTTTCTGTCCTCCTGCTGCAGAATCTAACACACCATGGGATCCTGCTCAGCACCAGAGCTCCCAACAGTGTGGGCAAACCTCTGACCTCTAACCCAACCCTGAGCAAGAAGAAATCTTCATGAAGTCAGAGAGGGATTTCCCTGTGTGCTGCCTTTAAAGAAAGGGTGTGAGAACATCAGATTGGGCTTAAAGTGGGGAATTGTAGAACAGACAGTCTGAATAGCCAAGAAGAATATAATTGATACCAAAGAAAAGTGTTTTAGTAAGTCAAGAAATGCAATAATTCAAAGGCAGTGTAATATTCCAGCTCAAAGTATACAAAAGACTTTTTAAAAGAGGTTACAGTAAAAAATCCTACTTTTTTGGAGAAGAGTTTAAGTGATTTTAGTAAAAGAGAATTCAGAGTTGGCCACAGCATTATGCATAGTAGATAGCTGATAATTCTGTTCTGGGGAAGGAATAAAGAGTTTTCATGTGGGAGACTGTAGAGCTGGCCCCAAGTCACCCCATAGAGAAGGCAGACAGCCCAACCCAACCTCAAGACACCAGAACTATCATCTGCATCACAGAAGAAGCAGAAGAGTCCAGGAGCTGAATTTATGCTAGGATTGGTAATAAAAGCACTGTTCAACCTGCAACACATATGGAGAACCCCATGAACGCCCCAAAAGCCAGTCAGACCAAAGGTCAAAGCTGCAAGTTCCTGACTATTTCTCCACCTCTTCCCTGAGCTTCCCTCATTCTCTCACCTGGGTCACTATGGACATGGCCTGATACAGCCCCACTCCCTCCCTTTTCACTGTGCTTTTCCCCAGGGCTGTGCCCATATTTCTGATTCCAGTGGCCCTTGGAGCTCCGTTTCAGTAGCTGGGAAGACACCAGGAGGGAGGAGGAAGGCAGGATGAGAAGCACTTTCCAAGCACCAGGGCAGCCAGGCACCAGCTAGGATGAGGCAGAGGCTGGGGCAGCAGTGCTCACACAGAGTCCTCAGGTGGTGTTCCCACAGAATTGACTATGCCTGCATCTATTTCATTTCATTTTCCATTTCCATGGTTGCAAACACTTCTGGGATTTCCTTGGGTCCCCCTGTAGCCCCATGTCTTTATCTTCCCATCACACTGGCTTCCTTTTTGTGCGCATTTACCTAAACATCTTTTTCTAATGAGCAGAAATTTCTTGGTGTAATATTTCACTTCAGGGTATGCTCTCTTTTTGAAGCAATTCCACCTTTGCCCTACCTTTGCACTGTATCAAGTTAATCATGTCCACTGAGAATTCAAACCTGCTCTGTTCTCTGTGCCCTACAAGTCTTCAGCATTGCTCCACTTGCTCTCCCAACTGTTCCTTTGGTTTCTTTCCTCCCATTACAGCATTTCATTTTATCTTTTCTGGGATTTCTGTCCTACTTTAACTTCATTTGCTATATTTGGCTGTCACTAGCCTAAATATTAAAATTATCTGATTGGTTACTGTTTAGATCAGTATCTTCCCAGCACAAATAAAGTTAGATATGTTCTGTAGAAAGCAGGCAAGCACAAGATTATCTCTTAGCTTGGAGTAGTTCTGTTTTGCTACTGAAATTTACATTTTCCCTGTAAAATGTTAGCTGCATGTGTGTATGTTGTTTCACTGTGGCTTACTTTCACATTTCCTATAGGAATGTAGCTAAATCTGTGTCCCATATTCATAAACATATGGAAGTCTGCTTTATTTTATTGTGGAATTGATGGAATTGATCGTTAGAGGCAGCGGTGGTGGGTTTTTTGTTTGTTTTCATTTTGTTGTGGGTGTATTTGCTTCTAATTTGAAAATCTAGAAGAATACTAGTTTGTAAATGTAGAAGAATCCTACCTCTTTCTGGTGGCATTTTTTTTTCGGTCTTTTGTTAGTTCTGCTCCCTTGCCAGCTGTATTTTTTTGTTTTTATTACCTTTTTTCATGCCTTCCATCTTCCTTAAAGTTTTAGTCCTTTTGCTTTTTGATAATTTTCAAACTTCTTGTTGCTATAAATCCTTATTTTAACAAGCATAAGCTTGTTCAGCAATAAAAGAGGGAGAGCAAGTGTCGTTATGGAACCTCTTTTGCCTATTCGAGTCACAGCTCTGTAGGTCTTCTATAAATTGCATCAGCAAACAGTGCCAGCTGCAGAAAGACACGGTTTTGCAGTTATTACCCTTAACCTGCTGGCAAGGGAAATCTGATTAGTCTCTAAAGGACCAAGTTCCTCCTCTTTGGTTTGAAAACACAGGACAAGTTGGGGGGATTGTATTTTCCTCCTGGCTGTACCTCCTCTCTCCAAAGCAATTCTGTCTCTGCTTTGCATGTGAGTCGTGTGGAGCCAGCACGTTCCATGCCTAATTTCCATCTTGGTTTTCCAGGCAGCATCTCTTACTGAAACATTTATACACTTCCCTGAATTTGTCTCTTGCTCTTGTTCCCTTGCAGTCCCTCTGCACCAATTCCCCAGTGTCTTCATCCCCTTCTTCAGCATGTTGGAAGCTCACTGTTCCCACAGAAGTCTCACAGGAAGGATCCCGTTGTTGCTTACGGGAGCTCTGCTTTCTTCTGCTGTAAAACAGAGTTTTCCAGGGTTCCTCATTACACCCAGTCACTTGGAGGGCACCCAGATTCTTTAGCAGCATTCAGTGTAAGATCCCCTATAGAGCAGATGAGCATTTGGGGGGTGGGTTGGATGATTTTGCAGACAGTGAAACTTAGGCGAACACTTCCTTACAAATAAACCCGTTGCTGTTAATGCAACTGCACTGTTCATTTAAAGTGGATGTTTCAGTGATAAAAACAAAATTTTGAAACTTGTTCAGTGTAGAAAACGTGTTTTGGCTGTAGTCTGTAGGGTTTCATACACGTATATGTCAGGACTAACTAGTGATATTTTTAAAATAATGACTCTCCACTGACTGACTTCCTTTTCTGTTCTGTATGCTGTACCAGATAAAAGAATAATTTCCAAATGTTTTTGACCTTTGGAGAGCCAGTGCTTTTTTTTGTTTGACTTAAATTGAAGCCTGTGGAGAACATTTTGTCATCTGGCCCAAAAAATGAGAGTGTTCCAAGTGTCCTGTAAGTGTTTGCAGGACTGGTGCCATTGTTTCCTCCACAGACATTTTCTCATTAGCTGTGTTTTGATATAATGAAGCACAGGGCTATCTGGGTAGCAGAACATTCTTCTAAGTAATTTGTGTCTACCAAGAGAAAGAATTGTCTGCAATTCAGATACAGATCATTGCTTCATTTTCTCCATTGTGAAGTGTATATTTTTATCTGTCTCTGACCATTTTTGTAACTTGTCAAAAAATATCTTCCATGCTTTTCTTGATAGCTCCATGTTAATCTAATGTTCAGTAATCTGCAAAGCTTGTCCTCTATCATCAAAACAACATCAATATCTTGTACCATAAAAACCATGGGTTGAAATCAATTTTATGTCACAGCTATCATCCTGATATTGTTATAAAGCTCTGATCTAAACTAGATTGTCCCAGAAACCATGATATTTTCTTTTAAAAGCCTGTCTACTAAAAGTGACAAATTTAATACTGGTGATTATTTACCAGAATTAAAGCTATGTTTTGTCACCTAGTCACCTAGATGAGCATAGGGATACCTGCTTTTTGGAGAAACCAGCTGGCAGTCCTAAAGGAACTGGGAAGTCTGCTCAGTTGGAGGGTCTACAAAAGAATTCCTGCTTGGATGAGACTCTCTCTAAAGTGCTGATGTACTGCAACACCAGCTGCACCCCTCTGTACTGCTGGACTTTGCTTACCTACAGCAGTTAAAGATTATAGTCCTCCTTGGGACCATATGGGAAGGAGTTTGGATGAAAGGTAGTCCTGGATCATGTCCATTTCTTATGTGATAGTACTGATAGAGTGGGCATTTAAGTCTTGAGAAAAGGCTCTTTAAAAGAGATAAATGAATATCACCCTTCACCCCTGTGTCCTTGCCTCAGTTCTATCTCTGCACCCCACATCACCTAAATTAAAACACCTTATCTTTCTTCAGGCTTCTGCTTGTACCCTAATGTAATGTCTCCAATTCCAGGTCCTGCTCGTTCCAAGGCACTGGTGGCACTATGTGGAGTCCATTGATCCTGTCACTGTCAGCATAAACTCTTGGATTGAACTGGTATTTTCCTTTTAATGTCATGGGGATGTAGCACTTCCAAGGGATTTCTGTCCCTTGGCTGCCAGGTTCAGTCCTACTGGGTGTGTTGTGTTGAGAGGCTGGGGAGGGAAGAGCCCTTATGGATACATTTTTTCCCGGAAGAACCTTTCAAGGTTCCAGACCTGAAGCCCCAGTTCAGCAGAAATCCCCTTTCAAGTTTACTTCAATCAGGTAAACAATTAACACAAGCTAAGCTTTTCATGTCCAGTTTCGTAAGGTGTAGCCAGCTTTGTGCTGAGTAGAGAACAAAAAACCATCAACTTCACCTCAAGGACAAGCTTATGTGCAAAGCTAAATTAGAATTTAAATCAGATTAATGTGATGGGAAGGGAGGGGAAGAGGATTTTTGAATTTTCATTCCTCTGTGATAGTTTTGATTTGCCTGAAGTTGGATTTCCTCAAGTATTTAATTTTCTTCTCTGCAGGCTTTGATTCTTCTTGCTCATGTTAACCAGTATATATGGGATGGTTCCAGGGATATCATAGAATCATGGACTAGTTTGGGTTGGAAGGGACCTTTAAAGGTTGTCTAGTGCAACCACCCTGCAGTGAGCAGGGACATATTCCACTAGATCATCTCAATACTCCAGAAGGTTTTCTGATTCAAATTACTTTATTATTAATCCTAGGTTAATATTAAATTTTTGAAATGGCCTCTGAAAGCTGCCTCACTAAAATACCCATTGGCTTTTTTTTTTTCTACTTCTGAAAGCTATATTAGACTGGAAATCTGCAGGGGAAAGAACACATGAATTCAGCTGCTGTTCCAAGACCACACGATGCAGTTCTCATACCAACATCAAACCAAGCATTTGCAGAGCAAAGGAACTCGAGTGTTTCCCTCATGGAGAAATTTTCCAGATGAAACTTATGTATTTAGCAAGGACAGCAGGCTGACAGCCCAGACCAGGCTCTTACATAGCCCTAAGTGCAGTCAGGCTGTTTCCACTGCCAGAGAAAGCACCAACTATATTGTAGAGCAGCCACTTAAGCCTGCCTTGAATTTAAGCCTTTGAGGTAATTCAGAGGAACTGGCTGTGTGCCCTGGGCTTGGAAAGGCTCTGATGTCACCACACACACTTGTGCCCTAAGCTGTGCCTCACAAGTTGTGCCCCTCTGGAGGAGCAGGCCGTGATGGGATCAGCTTGGCTGGTAGCTCCCAGGTGCTGGGGTGGGGCCTGAGCATTTCTAGCCAGTACATGTTGCAAGGAAAACAAACCAATGGAGCAAAACTCTATGGCCTTTCCTCTCACAGAGGTCTTGCAGAAGTCACCAAGATCCTGTTTGGTGACAGTGAGAGTCAGTGCTTGTGTGGCATCATAACCAGAGCAGTGTTTGCTGGATCTTGCTAATGAGTGACACACCCCAAATGTTGGTATCTGCCCTAAGCAAGTGTGGCTATTGCAGCCCAGGTGAAAGTTCCTTACAGAAATCATCCCTGCAGCTGATGATGTGGCATGGTTTGTTAGGTGTTGGGCAATCCATCTATAAAAATAAATTCTGACATGGATTCTAAAGGACAATTCTGAGAACATTTCCATTACCAAACCAAGCAGTTCTTGCTCGCAGCTGTTACCAGCTGCTTTCATATTGACAGATGTGAATCACACCAACAATTACAGTCCCAGTGAAACCATTAATTATATTGGCAAGAGTTAGAGTAGAAATTTAATTTGTTTTCAGCTGGATGTGAGCTACCCAAAAGTATTCCTTGCTTTCTAACATACTGTCATGCAATCAGTACAGCCCTGTTATCCAGCAGGCCAGGATGAATATCAAGAATGCAACATTTTAAATAATTTCCACATGTAGATACCAAACTCTGTATTTTGGTGGCTTTTTACACAAGGCCATTAAAAAGACAAGCATCCAAAGCCACAAAATGCCAAGAGCACTTCCCCCTGCTTCTATCCCAAATTCTGCTTAGGGTTCCAGGACAAACTGCTGCCTTCAGCACTCGTACTAGCCAGATGTGTGGTTTGCTTGACAGGTTCCCTGGATCCACTGTTAGACTGATTAGGGCTGTGGGTTGACCAGGTTGCATCTTTCCTCCAAACTAATAAATCTAAGCATCTCAATTAAAGCAAATTTATGTATCCACTTCTAGGTACTTGTCATTGAGATAACCAAACCACCCGTCCAGTTAGGAGAATCTACCTTTCCTTCCACATACCCTTCCCTTCCATGTACAAGAAGCTCAAACGGGACAGAAAGCTAAAAAATATCCTATAGTTGTTCTGCTATCCTAACCTAGTTAGTATCCAGCTGTCCAAGGGGAATGAGGCAGGAAGTGAAGGCCTGAAACAAAGAGCCTGTTATCAAGTTAGGTTTTAGTTTTGCAGGAGAGCTTTCAGAGGAAACATGGTTTTCCTTCTGGTGATGTTCAAAAGTGCAGCAGTTTGTCAGCTGCTGTTACATGATAAAATATTTCCTAAATTTCCTTAATACTCACTTTTGTGCTTGCATGGCCCCTAGATAGCTGCTGCCTTGCTGTAACATCCTGTGTGTTTTAATTACTTAAATTAGACATAATATGTAGATATAAAAATGTGCTATGTACTTATATGGCTCTTCTAGTCCTAAAGAGCTGTTTAAATGCATACATTAATTAAATGCTAATATTGCACTGTAATTTCAAGCACCAGATTAAATTAACAAAACACTAATAAGGGAAAAGATTATATGCACATACTATTTTTTGCAAATCCTTTTTCAGATGAGCAGCCACACCAAAGCCTGTGCTGTCACCTGTGTGGGGGCTGTACACAGGAACAGAGTCTGAAACTTTTCACTGACTTCACATACATGAATGTGGCTTTCAAACTAAGGCCATCCATGTTCTTCCTAAGATCTTTCAGCTTTCTGCAGAGAATCGTGAGCGAATCTATTTCCTAAAACCTTCTGTTCTCTTGAGGCAGGATGAAGATCATGAAGCCCGTGTAGAAGAGGCAATAACTCGAATGCTGGTATGCGCCATAAAATCAGCAGAAAAGCCCAGTGATGGAGATCTCTGGCTAAATCCCACGGAGGTAAGCCCTCTACTGCTCCCATTATAGCAGCAATAACAAAGAATTAATGGCATTTTGCTTAGCTCCCCCTGAGTCTTTATGCTGCTTTGAGAAAAAGAATTTTAAAGTTCCGTCCCTTCACATAGCAAAAGCAATTCATGGAAGATAATCACGCAAGGCTGAATTGAAACATGTCTGCTTTTAACTGAATGTATTCTGGGTGTTTTCTTAGGTTGAGGCAACATCCCATGAAATCAATCTTCAGTACCTGAATGAAGCAGTGTCTGCCTATCTCAAGTGTCAGGAGACAAGTGTGTCAGGGCAGGCACATTCCAGCAGCACTGGTGCAGAGCAGAAGACAAACACCTCATGCAAGAGGAAGAGAAGGGAAGTTGGCTGTGAACCAGGGGGCTGCACATTACTGACCCAGGACTGTGCAACAACCAAGGCAGAAGAGCTGCAGAAAATACCTTTTGGGCCTCATCTTATTCAGGTTTTACCACAGTCTCACAAAACAAACGTGATGGGTGCAGTTGCAGTTGAAAGTGACGGCAGAGATCTCCATGAAAATGAAGGAGAGCATTTTGGAAACTTACACTGCAAGAGGAAGAGATTGCTAATGAGCAATGACTGTGAGACAGCTGCACATCAAATGGGTTCAGACTGCAGTTCATGCACCCCACAAACAGCCCTTTCTACCAATGACTTGCTAGACTGTCTGGTTAATCCTCGTGTCATCAGTTTAGTGGCTCAGCTGCTGCTGGAGAGAGCAAGAGTGTGATGCTGGAGTGCTTTATCATTTCTGAAACAGAAATCAAACAGCAGCCTTGTTCAGCATGTTTAAGATCTGTAATAATTGAATGTTCCATTTCAAATAATTTTTAGGTACAGATAGAGTTAATGGTTAAGTGCAGGTTAAAGTTGAGCTGAAAGAAGAATAGCTGGTTAGTGATGGCTGAGAAGAGAAAGGTGTGTGTAGTCAGGGAGCTGAGCTGCTCAGTGTTATGAACAAGAGAGAGCACACACAGTCTCACTCCCACCGTGCTGTGCAGGTGGGATCTTCACAGTGTTCTACAGCTCTGAGCTGGGAAACAAATATGGCTTGATGATAGACAACAGTGGGAATGCTGGGACATGGTCACATAGAGGGGTGGGAGCAGACAGATTGACTGACTGTAGACTGCAGTCCTTGACCATGTTTAAAATAAAATGGTCAGTAAGCAATCAGTTGATTACATTAGAAGTAATAAATTCAAATAAACCTAAACCTCAGCCAAGAAACAATGCACTCACTAATGCATCCTTCCTCCCTTCCACTAAATAACTTCAGTTTTGTCACAAAGATCTAGGTTGGAGTGAGACAAAAGCCCTTAGCAAGAAAGTAACCTTTAGCTAGTTCAGAAACTCTTGAAGCTGGGAGATTAAAGGCCATTGGGAAGTTGCTGTTATTATTTATTTAAAGCCAGATGTGCACAGTCCCTTATCTCTAAGGAACAAAGCAAAACAGCTGTGACTTTTTACCTCTGTCCTTCTCTTTACCATAACAATCAAAATGTAATTTTTTTTTTTTGGTTGTAAATGGTTGCTGAACAAGATCATCCTTTCTTCAAAGGATAATAGTCCTTGGATTTGTTTTCAAAGGCTGGGTTGTTCTTTGATTGAAAAGTTAGGGAACATGAAATACAGGCAAGAAGGTTTGTTAACTCTGAACTATGCATGGAGGCTTGAACAAAACCCGGGAAGAAAGCTGCTGGCATCTTCCAGGATGCTCTCACCTCCTCTGGTTTCTGTTTGTGGTGGCAACAGAGAGGCATTTTCCCTAACCACAGTTTCAAGAGACAGCTTCAGGGACAGCTCCTGTGAAACCTTTGCTTTCAAAATGTCTCTTTGCTTGTGTCTGCTAGAGACCAACAAACCAGTTTCTATCATCAGCCTGTTCCCATATCCATAACCCTGCACCACCAGCCCTGCAGCTGGTATTTCCTTTGCTTGATGTGTGTTCCCTGCTAAATACATGAAGCTAGTGCTGTTTTCACAAAGATCAACTCCCACCAATTTACAGTTGAAAAATCCTGGTAGCAAAGGTGCTTTCTCGCTTTTATTCAGATTGCAGGTTGGCAGGGCCCCGAATTATGGTAAGGGTTACGCACCAACAGATCAGAAATTCAGGAAACCTTGCCATTTCAAAAATCTCTGCAAAAACCTAATACACTTGGAAGAGGATTAAGTTGAAAAGGCTCAAAGGTTCACATTTAACAAGCACAGAAACCTTACTGTGATGGAAACAGAGCTGTATATGTAGTTTGCTGGAGACCCTGGCTTTGAAGAGTGGCTCTCAGTTAGTAGCAGAGGCCACACGAGCTCCATCTGCAACCCACAAATGTGCAGTTTCCAGTGTCCTGCTCTGCCCTTGTAATTGGGCTCAGACCCTGATAACACCTGTGTATGATCCTCAAGGGCAACCTGCAGGCGAGATACAATTCTCAGCAACGTGAGACAATCCACGGGGTTTGTTTCATGTTTCTACACCAAAGGGTCTCAGTGGGGTTGCCCCCTTGCAACCAGACCAGAATTTAATAAACAATCCTGTTGATACAGTTCCTGTTTGTTTGATGGCACTGCTGTGACAGAGGGATTCAGAATCAGTTAGGAAACATCTTGGTCGCCTCTGCTGCCTTTAGTGATTCACCAGGCTCACAGGCAGCAGTCTGTGGAATAGAGCAGACTCATTTTGCGGCACAGGCATATCTCAGCAGAGCTGGGTTTAGCAAGACCCTGCTCATGTCCTGCTGCTGGGCTTGCCTTTCCCAGGCTGACCAGAGGGGCTGGGACCAGCTGGAGAGCACTGCTGCTGGGAGCAGTTGCACTGGGGAGGAGGGGTTGCAAATGCTTCATTTTAATACACTGAGCAAAACTAGTCTTGCGATAAAAAAGATTTTATGTCTAGAACAGATAGAGGTGGGGGAGGAGAAGCACAGGCAGTAAAGTGGAGGAGGAGGATGGCAGCATCATCTTCCAGTCCCCACGGTGTGAACTTGCTTAACTTAAGCTTGCCTCCCAACACACAGATCATCTTAACATATCCCCACAATATCCACGCTGAACATTCCCTCCCTCTGTATTCCAAGGGACTGTCCTTGGAAAGGCTCACTGAACATGTCAGGGGTCTCTGTAAGACTTGCCCTCATTGCCTTTGGTGCCTGTTCCAGAAGTCTCACCTCGGGCTCAGTGTAGGAGCAGCATTCTCCCAAGGCTGAGCTGTGTTCAGAGTCACATCCCTCACCACTCCAATCAAACCCTCTCTGTCTGGGGACAGTTGCAGTTTATGCCTGTCCAGGTGCAGCCCATGATTTAAGGGCCAGGCTGTGGCCAGAAGCCATTAAGCCAAGGGGACGAGGAGAAGAGCAAGTGAGGCTGTTTAGGATGCAAGGCAAAAGCACCAGAAGGGCTTTGTGTCTCAGAGGTGCAATATAAAATCTCAGTCATACACTCTGCACACAGGGACAGAGAAAGAAATGACCACAAATTCAGAAAGTCACGTATGGCAAATGGCTTGTGCACCAGTAAGAGAAATTTATGGCTCTGACCCGATTTGCAGGGTGCTGAATGCCACGATTCCTGACGCCGTTTCTAAATTCATGGCCACCGCGTGCAAAGCTCAGACAAGTTTCTACATATTCATAGCGTTAAAAATAAATGATTTCTGATCTCTCTGGTGACAGTCTGTCTCCAAGAAGAGCAGGAACCCAGTGCTAGCCCCCTGCAACTGCTAATAGAAAACTTTCTCTCCCTAGAAAGAGTATTTCCCACTCACTGTCAGCAGTGGGCATGGCAGCAGTTGAGATCATAGCCTGGAGCCATCACTAGGGTGGTCACAGTGGTGACGTGCTTGTCATCTCTGCTTTAGCTGAGTTAACAGCGAGACATGGACACTGCAGTGCCTGGTGTTGGAGTTAAAGCCTTGCTCCAGCCCGGGGCCAGTCCAAGCAGCGGGATGGAGCAGCACATTCATCTCCCCACACACATCCAGGCTGTTCCAGTTGCCTGGTGGAGACTCTGGGTGTTCCCTGCACCAGCACCAGGTTTACAGGGTGGCTCATGGGCCAGCCTGGGTTATCTCTCCTGGACTGTCTGACATTGCTACTCACCGGTCCTGAGCACCACCCTCACTAAAAGGAATCTGCAGAAACCTCACCCAGGTCTAACAGTCTCAGCTCTCAAGTGAGCAGGAAGGGAAAACCCCAAATAGTTACGTCTTCCAGAGTTTAGGTTTTCTCCTGAAAACCTCCCCACTACATTTGGTGGGTACCATTGGATTTCACAGCTCAATTGCCCACATTTGCCTCCCTCAGGACTTCTGCTCTGGCACAGTTTTCTTGATGCCACAGAGCAGCTCAACTGCAGAGCTGTGACATATGTTATCATATAACATTAACCATAAATTGAGCTTTTAGCTAACAAACACGGCATATTGAAGAGGCAGAGAGAATCCTTCCACTTGCTAATTGCCCTTTAAAATAAAAGCAGTGCTACAATTCAGTCTGTTTGCCAACTAGTAAGCTCCTTGCTGTGTTTCTCAGCTACAAATATGAACTGTTTTGGTGTTTGGCATGAGCAGGCTCCCTCTCATGGGAGTTTCCTGACATTTCCAGTGTTATTACAATGGCGGCTGATGGGGAAAGACCTTTGCAAACAAGTGGTCTGGTTTTACCATCTGGTTCATCCAGATGGGGGAGGAAAAAGATCCTAGATCTCCTGTACCATGTTCTTCCAGACAAAGAGTTCTGACCCACAGCAAGATGAGGAGACACTTTGCCACACTGGCTGAAGGGGCAGTGGGATAATGGCATCTCTGACTAAAGAGCCACACATTTCAGAGCTGTGTTTTTGCAGACATCCCAAGTGGATGCTCCCACTAAACATCAATTTCTCCATCTAATTAGTGGGGTTTGTCCATCTTAGTGGGGTGACAGGGAGCTGGAAGTTCTGGTCACCTTGGAACAGCCAGCTTGGCAGGACCACAGCACACAGGGCTCCAGGGAGAACTGAGGGGAAGTGGGGACAGGGCTGGCAAGTGCTGTGCAGCAGCAGTGGGGAGAGGATTGTTGTGAGTCTCTCAGAGGCTCAGAGAACACAAGCAGAAACCCTGGAGCTCTCTGACCTCCCAGTGCCCTCATGCTGAGGGACCTGGGGAGCCCTGGAGTGGGTAAAAGTGTGTCCCACAAGCCAGAAGCGTTGCTTTGCAGCCAGATCTCACATGTATCACAGCTGTCCTGGTCCTTGCATTCATTTACAGGGGCAGTGTGATGGAAAAGACACGGCCAGCTCCCCCCTCAGCACCTGTTACAGATTCTCAGTAAAACCTAGCTCTGGATTTTGAGGGTGCAAACTTTGCTGCTTCCAAAGCTCTGGTGGAATTGTCCCAGCAATGAGTTCTCATTCCTTATGATGACCTATGAAAACCACTTTGCGAAGGTCTTTATCTGATACTTTCAGCACTGAAGAACTTTTAAATCCAATTTCAAAAGACATGGCCCCACATCTTTCCAGATCAGAAAGGTTGATTGTAAAACAGGTTTTCATCTTCCTGGGAGATATTTGACTCATGTGGAGCCACTCTGTCCCATCATTGCCACAGGGAGGGTACATAGGAACTTCAAGGGCAGGCACAGAGTTAAAATTGTTCCTGAATTCCTCTCTCACCCCTGTCACGTCCCCTCCTTATGCTCCCCAAAACCTGGGCTATGCCCATTGAAAGCACCAGGCAGTAAAACCGTTCCCTTCTGAGCAGTGCAAGGCTTGTCCTGTGCCCTGGTGGGACACATGAATCCAGCCCAATTAGCAGCAACCCTAACAAAGCTGGCTGGAAAACCACTATTAAAATGAAAGATGGTGGTGTGCAAAAAAGCAGAGCAAGTGAAGCCATAACACAACTTATTGCTGGCCCCAGATGAGCCTCATGAGGGACTCGGTGCCTCACCTGAGTTTCAGCCCGCGCTTCCCCAGGGAGGTAATGTATTACCTCTGCATTTGCTGGGAGCTTTGGGGGTTTATCCAAAGGGATTAGGATCTCTGCCGTGGTTAAGAATGGAGCTTTCTGCCATGGTGTGATAGCTCATTGCAATGTGGTTTATTCCTTGTCTGCTGCTGCTCCCTTGACTGAAAGCTGCAGCGTTGCAAAGATCGATACCACAGACTGCACCTAGCACACCCCTGCTTTGGCCATGACTGGCGTCTCTTCACACACCAGCAGCCCCATCTCCCACCCAGGGGTGGTGCCCTGAGGCCAGCCTTGCCTGGGTGAGCCTCCTCTCTTCCTGCTGGGGACCTGACGGGATCAAAGGTCTCCAAATCACCAACACGTTTGACTCCAAGCATGTGAATAGACCCAATTGCCCCCGCGTTACTTCCATGAGGAGGAGC
This sequence comes from Corvus hawaiiensis, assembly GCF_020740725.1. Lineage (NCBI taxonomy): Eukaryota > Metazoa > Chordata > Aves > Passeriformes > Corvidae > Corvus > Corvus hawaiiensis. Next base: position 29,471,751 of record NC_063219.1, on the reverse strand, counting down.
CTTGTGGGCAGATCAAGGCCAGAGAACAACAAGGCCAACTCCAGGGTGCAACACAGCAACAGAAGCATCCTCAGCCCCATGACTGCTCTCCTGTGTCTGTCAACCACATTATTGCCATTATTAACTCAAAACAATGTTCCAAACTCTGTCAGAAGAAGCACTAGAGCAGGAATCAGTAGAAGACAAGGCTGTCCTGGCTGGGGCAGGAGAGCAAGGATGAGATGGCTATGCAGGTCTTTATCATCCCTTCCTCTTCAGAAAGTCGATTAGCAAGGCATGGTAGCAGTATTTGTGCATTTACTGCATGTGCTGATTACAATAAATTTTGTCCTGCATGCTAAAGTCAGAAACATCTCGCATCTGCCAAACAGCAATCAGGACCAATTAATGAAGATGTAATTTCCCCAGATGCTGCTATTAACATAATTCACCGTGCTCCTAGCAACATGAATATAATTAACCCAGTTAACCACGACTCTCCTCACTGCCACACCAAGCTGTCCTTGCCCTCAGAGGAGCCTCCCTGCCCTGTCCCCAGGTGACACATCCACAGGGCTGAGGGTCAGAGGTGCTCCCCATTCTCTCTCCTCAGGGGGGTGGGTTTGGGAGCCACAGACGTGGCCCCCAGCCCAGCAGTGCCAGAGGCTCTTCCCAGAGGCAGGACAGCACAAGAACCCTGACACCCAGCACGGTTTCCGTGGCTCAGATGCTCCTCTCCAGTGTGATGGGTGACACTGCAGCAGACCCGCCCCAGCCCTGGGAAAGGCACACGCCCATGGTGGTCACACCTGTGGCAAAATTAAGCCAGTTCCTGAATGCAGGGTGCCCTCCAGCCCTTCTCCCCAGGTTGATACCAGTGCAATGACGTGGCTTGCACACAGCTCTGCCTTCACCACCATCCACAGCACAAGAACTCACTGTTGGGGAGCAGCAGATCCGGCTGGGAGTCGGGGTAATCCTCACCCACGGGGGGCAGCCCTGCAGGGCTGGGACCAAGCTCCATCGACACCTCCACACACAGAGAGACATGAACAAGATCCAGGGTCCACCACAGTCCGGCAGATGGGAGCAAATGGATTCCAGGCTGGAGAAATGGGATGAAATAATGCAAGAGCCCTTAGGAAGAGAGGCTGAAGCTGAGACTGGTGGCCAGGCTGAGCTGCAGTGGGCTCCAGTGCCCATAGGCAGGTGTGTGTCCCAGATGAGTCTGGGCAGGGCCATGAGGGCCCCCAGGTGTTCCTGCTCCAGTGATATCCCTGCTTGCCATGGGATGGGAACAGGAGATGTTCCTGCTGCTGATGGGGAAGGCCAGTGGCAGTGGAATTTTCTCCCTGTCTGTCCTAAGTCAGCTTTCCTGCTGCTTCTAAGAAGCAGCTCTGGGTGAGGAAGAGTAAGAAATGAAAGTTCAGGTGTTCAGACCAAACTTCAGGGTTTACCCAGTGCTTTGGTCCTTGAAGAGCTGAGGCAAAAGTCTCATCCTGTGCCTGCATCCCCATCTTGCTTTCACCTGATCATTCTCCAAATGCTGGAGGCAGAAACTGGAGGTGCTCTTGGGAAGGACCAAGCCTCCTGCAACCCTCTGAACCGTGTTTTAGCAGAGAAGCAGAATCACTGCCCACCTTCAGGGCTGACACAGGGTGCAAGCAAGATGCTTTAGCCAGTCCTAATTGTGTGCACAAAAATTATTTCAATTTTCCCTGATTTTACAGAACAGACATTTTCAAATGGTCAAAATTGGTCAAAAGCAAGTTTCATCCACATCAGAGTGTGCCCTGAAAGGACTTATCAGCTGGGGGTTTGGGCTGGGTTTTATTTAATTGTTCTGCATTTTCAGTGTAATTTCACTTTAAAAAAACCCCCATGAGCAGCATTTCTGAAAAGCTCAAAAAGGTTGGAAGGGCTTTTGTTTCCTGAGGGAAGAGCCCCTGGTTTCTCTGCCAGCCTTTTTTTCTGGTGAGAGAGGAAACAAGAAAGGGTATGTTAAAAATTAATGAATGCCTTTTTTTTCCCCACAAGTGTGGGGAGTTTTCAAATTAATTTAAACTATTCAGTTTGTTCTTTTGATAGCTTTGCTCAATAGGGAGTTGATTTCCCAGCCAGCTCTGGGAGCACCTTGAAACTCTAAAATTTGGAGAAGCATTGACCAAATCCGATTTCCTAGTTTGAGACCACTAGTGCTTTAAATAATTCATCTGGTTTCTTGCAGATTGATTTAACTCAAATCACCTAAAAATTCTAAGTGTAAAAATGTGGGTAATCTGCTGGATCAGAAAAAGCAAGACATTTTAATGAAAGCATAGACGTCTCCAAACCAGTGAATAGTTTAACAATTACCTGATATAATAACATGTAAAAAGATGCTGTGGACAAAGGTGAGATCATTCATGTTAATTAAAGTGTCTGAGCCGCAACACTCCTGCCTTAATAGTGGATTTAAACTGAGGCGTTGTAAAGTGATGGTAGAACGGTCATTGCTTTCGTGTAATTAAGGGAGAATAGAGAATTAACAAGTGCTCTCGTGGAGGGCCGAGGGAGCGCTGCCAGCTCCTCACGGCTCTGGCGGATGCTGTTGGGGCTCTCCTGGGCGCCGGTGGGAAAGCCGAGGGTCAGGTAGGGGGATGCCGGGGTGAGGGGCTGCCACCAGCCCGGGCAGCTGCTCCCGCAGGGGGATCACCCCAATCCAGCCTTGAGAAGGGTCCGGTGCCTGCGGACTCCAGAGCGACCCCTCTTTGCTCTTCCCGCAGCCCTCCTGCCTTTCCACCCTTCTCTGGGAGATGCAGCCGCTAAGTCGGGATCGCTGCCAGTGCCGGGGGCACCCTGGGGACACATTTTAGGGCATTTTTTGTGCGGTGTGCTGCCCTTTCCCACCCTCTTCCCCGGGCAGGCAGACTGGAGCTTCCCAAAAGCCTGGGAAGCCTCAGCCGCGCCGTGGGAGGGATGAAATATTCACCGGGAAAAGCGAGCGAGAACGGGAGCGACTGACTCCATGCGCGGCGATTGGGGCACGGGCGGGGGGGAGACCAATTATTCATACCCAGGGAGCGGCTTCCATAGGAAAAGCAAAGCCTTCCAGCACCCTGCTGCCAGCCCCTGGAGAGCCCGGAGAGCAAGAGGAACCCCTGCTCGCTGCTTCCCCATCCTCAGGCCACTGGCGTTTGTGCCCCTTTTTTAAGGGATACGGTTTGGTCCCCAACCCCAGAGTGGGGTCGAGACTCTGCACTCCCAAAAGGAGGGACCTGGTTCCCCATCGCTGCCCTGCTTTCCTCTGGGCATTGGGCCCTGCCTGCTCCCACCACAGGGCACCCAAAAATATCCCAGCATGTTTGTGCAGGTTGGGGCTGCAGGAGGTTCATCTCCCGGGAGCACCAGCCCCACCGATGCACAGCACGTGCCAAGGTGGCTTTTTGAACAAAGTTTGCTTCCTTTTTTTCTGTGCCACAGTAATTATTTTATTCCATCAGCTACAGCAAATCAATGTGTCTTTTCAGTTAGAAGCCCTGGCTTGAAGCTTTCAGTTCCTTAAATCATCTTCCCGTGATTTAAGGGCGGGCAAAATCCCTCTCTCTTACAAGGTGTGCCAAACCTTCCCAGGAGAAGCACCACCACAGAAGGACAATGTGATGGCACAAGATGCAAGAGGGGCTGAGCCCCCATCCCCTGCCCCTACATCCCCTGACCCCACTGGGCCCCTCAGCCACCCCACAGAGCCCCTCCTGCCCCAGTCCAGGACAGTGGCTCTGTCAGGATTGGCTGCTCCACCTTCCTCACACCTCTTAGCACCAGTGGGGGGGATCGGTGCTGGCAGGACCCCCAGCTCCCAGAGGAGCCACTGAAACCACACAACATCCTTTTAACTTGCAAACATGAGCTGGTGGAGCAATGACACAATCACAGCAAACAGGGGGTGCTGGGAGGCCAGGTCCAGCCCCACTCCTGGGAGCACAGCAGTACCCACGTACTAATCCAGCCAGATGTTATTAAAGCCTTGATCAAATTAAACATAGTGAGATTTTAAGTTCCCCCTTTGGACTTACCCAGACTAAATTATTCCCAGAGAATCTGCTAATTGACAGGTTACTTTTTAAAAATTTTGGCAGCTTGCTGGGTTGGAACATCGGGTGCCCAGCCAGGGGCTGCTGGTGAGGTGCTTACAGGGTCCATGTGTTTCTCTAATGCTTTATGGACTTGGCTGAGACAACAGGAGGACACAAAGAACCCCAGAAATAATTCTTTTAAATCCTGTTCTGAAGGCTTTTCCCTTCTCCCCGCTTTCGGAGGCATTTATTTAATTTTCCCCATTGAAATAAAGACTAATGTTGCTGAGTTGGAAAGCACAGCTCCTTTGTCTCGCCTTGCAAGGAAAGGAAATAGCCTTGCACCCCTTTTAATGCTCATGCATGAAAAATCTCCTGGCAAAATCTCCATTTATCAAGCCAGATTGAAGGGCACACAACAGAGGAGCTCATTGCCCTGCGCCTCTTACCTTGTACTTCTGTTTGTGCTCTCAAGTGCTGTGATTAAGAAGATTGCTTTTGCTTTTAGGTGTCACGGGACAGAAAATTTACAGCAAGGGGAAACAAGGACAGGGGTGCAGCTTTACATGGAAATCAGAGCATTTCCTAACAATTAAGGGAGAGGCACCAAGTTTGAGGCATGTGTTGATTTCCAGCATCAATGTGTCCTGTGTCACCAAGGGGCAGTGGGAAGCTGTTGGGGATGGAGGGCTCAGGCTGGGTCTCTGGTGGTGCCAACACGTCATCCACCAGCTGGTCCTACCACAGGGAGCTGCTCCACCACGTCAACAACACAGTAGTGGTGCTTTCCACCAACCTCAACACAATCTTTTAAACCATTATTTATAGAATTAATAGAGAAGTCAAATAATCCAAATGAATGATAACATTTTAAAGTAATTATTTGCTACAGATGAACACAAATGGTTTCAATACATAATGCATTAACTCCAGCAGAAGGGAAATTCATCCTAATTAGAGGTGTCCTGGGGCTGTGGCACATCATGAGGGCACTTGGCTCTGAAACCTCCCTGAGACCCTTTATTGGCTATAAATCCATATTTTTTTCCCTCCCATATAACCTCCTCATAGCTTTTACTTTTCAGTATCACACATCCATGATGAGCTTTTCCTTTTAGTCCATTAATTGCTCCATTTTGTTCCATTTAATTCCATGGAAGGTGCAGCAATGGAGGGACACAGCCCAGTCATCAGGCTCATCCACTCTAAAGTAATTTTTTCTTGCACAGAAAATCTGTAGTGACCAACAAGAGCATTTTAATGCCAGCCTCACTCTGCCAGCAGCAAAATTTGCCAAAAAGGGGGATGAGGTATCCACAATGATCCCAATGGCATCGGACAGGAGCTCCTCCAAACCCTCCCAACCAAACCCCATCTATTGACCACACAGGGACCATGCCTCAAATCGATCACCAGGGCAGATATTTTGTGGGCATAATGCAGTTTCTTCCACCTGATTCAATCACTGCATAATTAAATTACCTTTTCTGGCACCTATTTATTTGTACCAAAAGCACACACTTTCCATCTTTTATTTTTATCCTTCCAGGCAGCTGATGTTGGATGATGCAATCAGTGGTGACAGAAAGGTTCTGTTTCGATTAATGAGAGAGCAAAGTTCTGAAGGGAGGAGAGGCAAAAAAGTCAGGATGGAGGAGAACTTGTGATAATTCAGGCTGATTAGGGCTATTTGCCCTGTTTTACTGCCAGTTGCAGTTTCTGAGGCAGAACTATTGGGCTGTGAAGGTCTGGAGATATCCTTTGGATGGGCACAGGGATGGTGAGATGTCTGCCCAGTTTTCCATGGGACTCACTGTGGTCCCACTGCTGCTCATGGAGCCCTGTCAGGATGCTTGGGGCAGGGAAAGCAAAGGGACAGGGACATGGCCCTGACAGACCAAGCCAGCAGGATGGAGGAAGAAGCGTGGTTTGATGTAGAGGGTCCATAAGGAGACAGTTGCCAGTGGTGATCCGGGGTGTGCCATGGCTCCACATGAGCAGACTAACACCAAACCCAGCCATGGCTTCTGCCAGCACATTTTTCCATGGGGAAAGCCAGAAAGTGCCTGTTTGCCCACAGCATCTTTCCTCCTCCCCTCCCTGTGACATGGCTGGCTCGCTCTCTGAAGTGTGGTGGTTTATATCCCTCATAAACCCAAGTGCTAGCTGCACCTCATCCTTGATGGACGTGTTGGTTCTTAATTCCAGTGACACCTCATGGAAAATGAGTCCAGATAAATATTTCCTTTAGCTATGTCAATGCTGCTGCAGTGTAACCATCTGCCTTTCTCTCTGGAGCCTGGCTGGTGTGGCCATGTTTGCTCTCCTCTAATCCTTCCCTCTCACCCTCTCTGTTGGCCTCATCTCCATCACCCCACTTCACTCAGCGCCTCATTGAAGACTGAGCCACTGAGATGTCATCTTGACAGACTTCAGCAGGAGCAGGATTGCACCAAACAGTTTATATTTCTATTAAACAAGATTGCTCCAGCTTACACAGGTCACCATTATCCTGGAGCTACACAAGCCAGGAACACCTGGATTGCTGGACTCTCTTGAATGCCTGTTTTGCTAGTAGATGTGTGTGACATCCCCACACTCACATTAGCCTATTTTTCAAGGCATCTGATTTGCTTTTGGAAACTCCCAACCCTTAGGAAAGCAAAATGAGAAGAGACTTGGTTCCTTCCCAAAAAAAGCACTTGATGTATGAAATGTTCCCTGAGTGTTGTGAGTTTGCCTTGCCCTTATGTGGCTTAAATGTTGCACAAGGATCATGGAAATGGGGAGAGAGGTTTTCATTATTATTGGTTTTGCTTGTTTCTTATTAAGTTCTGCCATCTCCATGGCCTCTCTGTCCAGGTGGGATCTTGCTGGCTAGGGGCCAACATCCCAGCTACCCTCAGGTTTTTCCACCAGCAACTGCCCACTGCTGTTTCCCCAGCACCACTGCTCAGGCAGTACTGGGGGCACAAGAGGGATCTATAAGAGCATTTTTGGCCATCCATGGTGGGGCTGGCCTGTGCCCAGATGGGTCAGTGATGAGGCAGATGGTGACGGGAACAGGGAAACAAGCAGGGTTCCCACTCCCAGGTGTTCATGTGCATTTGGATATCTGTAGAAAAATGTCCACACTAGTAAAAGTGGTGAGGGTAAGGAAGGAGCTTTTTCCAATAGAAATAGATTATTTATTTCTGGGACCTAAAATTCTACCCATGCCTCACACCCTGTGGCAGCCATAGGAGCAGACCTGCCAAAGTCATCTTTGTGGGGAACAGAAGTTTGGAAATAACAGAAAGCTTTTATCCAGAGCAAAACCCTGGCATAAAACTTCAGAAAATGAATTTCTGTTTCAATGGATCCCCTGGAGCCTAAAAAATAAGTATCTGAGGATTCATGTAGTAGTAAAAGTCTATAAAAGTCTTTGAAGCAAATGGGCTATTGAGGAATTATGTGTGGAAATGAATGCCTGGATTCCTCTGCAAATCTCTTCATGGAGATGCTCTTATACAATGAAGACACAGCAGATGCATTAGTTGAAATCCTCTTTTTAATAACTGCTATACCTTATGGTTTTCCTAAAGTGAGGGTTTACCTGATGAAAATTCCACTTAAACATTTTTTTCTAGAAAGGAGGCTGCTGTCATTCAGTGGGAAGAGCCAGCTTGGTTCTCCATCCCCTTCCTAGGGTGGGGGATGCTTTACCTGCCTGTGTAATACTGAAGGGCAGTGAAAGCTTTCCTTTTCCCCTGGCAAGAGGTGGCTAAAAGATGAACTTGGGTCCACAGCCAACTTTATGGTAGTAAAATGCAAGGGGAAAAAAGCAATTTATGGATATACAGTGGTTCCTGGCCAGGGCAATGTCAGACATCACTCACAGAGCACCTGACAGACAGAAAATGCTCTGGACGAACTCCTTGCTGTCCCATAGGCTGGACTGGCTTCATGGAGGTGCCTGTGGCTCCCGCGGGACCTCCAGTCCTCAGAGCGACATCTGCGCCCTCCCCATCACCCCGCCCACACATCAGCCCCTGTGTCCATGAGGTGCCCACGTGTGGCCCTCGTGCAGCTTTGTCACAGTGTTGGCCAGCCCTCACGGGGAGGTTTTCACACCCCCAAAGAACATGAGCCGAGTTAGTTTTACATAAGTGACAGCTTCTCTGGAAACAGAGCTCCCTGCTTTAATTATCATTGATTTTCCTTTTTCCAAGGAAATGCTGGGCCTCTCTACACCCCCCGCTGCTGACTCCAGAGATCTCACAGTGATTTCGGCTGAGCAAGCATTTCTCTTGCAAATTTAAATATTTATGCTCCAGCTGTGTAAACAGCCCAGTCTCGAACAGGGGGTATTTTTATGTTACTGAATTGTAGTGGGGGATCAAGACTGACCCATTGTGCAGACTCTGACACCTTCTTATGCTGTTTATTGCACGTTGTTGCTGATGGGCTCAGCCCCCTCACCTCCCTTCCCCAGGTGCTTTTCTCTGATTACTTATTTGGTGAATCCAGATGGATAGGAGTTAGATGGTTGTTACTTTATGTTGTACCATCTATCCAGATGCCAAATGTACATCTGCCTGAATGCAGGAGTTTAAAATCATATGACATTACAAAGGAAAAAAAAGCCATCACCAGGCTTTGCTAAAACATGATGTTCATGAGGGGGAAAAGTTATACACTTATTCCTTAGTGTACATCCAGAGAATATGTTACCAATCTTGACAGGGCCCTCCACAGACTCTTCTCAAGGAGAAATGGTGTACTCAGCATGGAACAAGCAGGAGTTTTGTTTACAAGAGCTGACCTGGAGGTTACACTATCCATAACTTGCTGCTCAAAAGCCAGGTGGGACTGTGCACATGCCTGATAAGGTATGGATGTGATTGCAGCCCCCCTCCCCGATTTTGGCTGGGGCCTGCCTGCACAGTAAATAAGAGGTTTAAATGTGTCCCTGTGCAGTGTCTCTGTGGAGTCACTCACAGCTCTGACCAGCTGCCTGCAGACATCACTGATGCTGGGAGGCAGCCTGAAGAGATGGGAATTGCACAGGATGAGCAGCCTCAGTTACAGTTCCAAATAGATAAAATGAATGACTTTTTCCCTCTGGTCATAGTGGGAAAGGATGCACCTTGCTTTCAGGCCCCTTCTCATAGGGTACAAGCAAAGCATCCCTAAACCTGCCTCAGTCCCATTGTGGGGACAATGAGGAGGTCACCATGGAGGCAGCAGGGAAGGACCTCCAGGGCCACATCCCAAACCCCCACAGCAATGCTGTGCTTCCCAGGGCAAGAGCCTGCACATCAGGGGCTTGGTGATACCTGACTTGAACAGCTCAGCTGGGAGGGGGATGCAAACACGCAGCGATGGGGTTTTCTAAATAACCACTTCCTTCCCAAGTGGCAGTGTTCCTGCTGGCACCTTGCTTGGGCAACAAATCAATTCCCAAAATTAACAGTCCCATTGGTTGGTGGCATGGCCAGGAGCCATGTCCAGGGGACACATGGCTCAGGACCCTGGGCTTGCTGGGGCCATGTGGGCACTGCCCTCCTGTTGTGGGGGTAACCCCACCACCCCCTGCAGGAGCTGCCCCAAGAGCAGGGGACTCAGACTCAATGCCTCAAAAGCAGTTTCTGCTCAGTTTTTAGTGTTCTGGAGCCTCAGTCACCCTGCATGAGAGCAGTTCTTTGGCATACTCCAGCATCAGTCCCACACACGTGCTCAAGCCTTTTGACAAATTTCAAAACTAGACACGTGCTCCCAGCACTGTGCAGGAACAGAGCTCACATTTCAAGCCAGGGAGGCCTTGTACCATCAGGGGTTTGTCTGACACAATTAATATTAGGCAAAATATTTCTAATAGGGGAACATTTTCAGAAATACAGGATTTTTCTTTTCAGCTGCAAAAGAAAAAGCGGTAAGTGGGGGCTCAATTTTCTCCTGGTTTTCACCAGGGAGGTTATCACAGTTTGCAAACTGCTGCTGGTGGAAGAAAGAATGAAACCAACTCCTTATGCTCTGCCACTTAATTGATTTTAGACACTTTACAGCAAAACATAATTTGGCCCAACTTCTACAAATGAAAAGATGGAGTGGTGAAAATGCCTAACTCACCCAGCTCTGTTGCACACCCCAAACGTGCTGCAGCCAGACATGGAAGTTCTCCATCTGAATATTAAACAAGGAATTGAAGGTAATTCAAGCTTCCTAAAATTAAGGGTCTAAATCAATTTACATTTACAAGCTCTGTAATTAAATAATAAACCAAAATATTATGGTTTGCACTCTAAATGTGAATTCAAGAGCATATGTCTAAGATTACATTACAGCCCCTTATTTGTTTAGCCTGTTGCAGTCTCTGCTTGCAGGGAGGAAAAAATTGCACAGAGAGGAAAAAATTAAATCCCTGAGTCCCAGAGCCACAGCAGGTCCCTTCTGCTTTAGGCTGGGCAGGTTCAGTCAGGCTTTTCCTTCCAGAGCTGTCCACGTGTCTGTGGCAGCACAAGCATCTCCTTCCCGGTACCTGACCCCATCCCATGGCCGACCTGCTCCTGCTAAACCCTGTGCCAGAGCCTGTCCCCAGTGTGTGACTTGTTCCTGAGGTGACTGCCTGGAGCTGCTCTTTCTGCCCCATCACAGGCTCTCGTGTGCCAAACAAGGCACAGCCCTGTGTGCTCGTCCCCACTCTGTGCCCTGTGCTGGCAGCAGCTTCTCTCTGTGGGGACATGCCAGGGCTCTGCCTCTCTGGCCATCTCTGCCCACCCTGCCTTTGAGCATAGGGGCAGTGGTACAGCCACCACTTGTCTGCTCTTTCATTTACAGTCTCGGCAAAGAAATGAAGGGAGCAGGAAGGGTAATAAAGCAGTAAGTGATGCTCTACTGCTGTGCTTTACATTTCCCGTGGTGACAACAACAAATCACAGCCTATGTGCAGCACGGTCACTTCTGGGAAGAGAAAGGGGTTTGGGGAGCTTGTTCTGATGTGGAGGATTTTTTAAAGAGCTATTTACTTTATTTCCTCTTGGGGTGTCCTCTGTCTGCTCAGTGAAAGCCATAGCCCTGTGCTGACATTACCAAGAGTTCCAGCAGCCACTTAGCAAGGGTTTGCAGCAGGGCCAGTGTGCAGAGGGCTTAGGGAACCTTCTCAGAGTCTTGCCCAGCATCTCGACATCATCTGTTGCTTTATAAATATTTAAAGACCTTGTACTCATGTGCACGGAGTGCTGCAGCAAAGTTCCCCCCAGCACAGCAGGGAGGAAGCACCAGTTCATCCCAGTGACATGCTGGGACCAGTGGCACAGCTGTGTCTCATCACGGGTCCAGCAGTGGCTGTCACCTGCCCCGTCCCCTCCTCTCCATCCCCAAGTGAAAGGTAATGCACCCAAAACCCTAATGTCCTCATGTCAGGGTCACCTAAACTCATCTATCACTCCTTCTCCTTTTTATTTCCTCTCATCCCGCTGTGCTGCTGAAGCAGCACCGGCAGCCACTGCTGCTCAGAGCTTCTCCTTCATTTCCCTGCCTGTTTTAAGAGATCCAGGCGCCTTTAAATCCACGTACATCAATTATCGCCGCCGAGTTCCCATCCCGCACAAGGGCACAATAAGCAATGCAAATGGCACAAATAAAGTGTTTGATATTTAATGAACCCTCGCTGCATGGGGAGGGTGTGCTCTTGAACAGGAGGCACTTCCTCAAGCCAGTGCAATGCAGAAGGACCCCTGTCTCTCATGACTAATTGAGCCCTAATGATTTTCCTTTATCATCCAAAATGAAAACAAAAGATTTAAGGGATGTTTTATTGTGGCGCTGTGGGTCTTTCCATTCATTTATTATTCCCCGAGTTAAAAGCTGTGCTTTGGATTGTCCTTCTGAACCCACTTCTCCCTGGTGTTGCTGATGCTCTTGAAGTTCTGTCCCTTTCCCTCTGAGGACTGGAAAACAAACACAGCATGTCTGCTGCTCTTGCAGCCTCTGCCAGGAATGAAGGTGCCCAAACTGTCCCCATTAGCCACACTGTCCTCTAATAACTTGTGGAATTTGGTATTTCAAACCAGGTGTAAATTCTCAGGGCCACACAGGCACCAGGAGGGAGGTGTGGGTGCATGGCTGGCTCAAACACAGGGGGAGACCTCCCCCCCCAGCTTTCATGGAGTGGATGGAAATGGCAGAAAGGACCACAGCAGAGCAGATCTAGAAGCAATGGTGCTTCATTCCCTACAGCTGGGGAGCAATGGTTTGGGAAGAGCTGCTTGCTTGCCCTGGCTCCCTGTAAGCAAAGCCCACTGGCCCCCTCCCTGGCACACTCATGCACCAGCTGCAGGGTGCATATTTAACTGGGAGAAGAAAGGGAAGACTGGTTTTTGCCAGGAAAACACCCAGGGTGTGCATCATATGCACCTGCCCCTATGCTGAGCCCCAACTTCAAGCACAGGCACTGATTTAAAGAAAAGACATCAGGACAAGAGCAGGACTGAAGGGAATCTTGTAGAAGAATCATTCTGCAAATGGCAATAGCTCAAACCACTGTACAGCTCTTTCTGGCCATTTGATGTAATTAAGGCTGGGCTCTAAAGTGCCATCTCCGCCCCACAACACATTTCCAAATTGCTGCTCCTTTGCAAAGCCGCCTCCAGAGCTGTCCTTGAGATGTCAACGCTGGGGTTAATTGGAATCGACAGGAAAATTGGCCTCTGGAAGGAGAAATGCGGATGCTGGCTGTGTGTGAGTAGTGGGAACAGAGCCATGCTGCTGCCAGGGCCCCAGTGTCCCCCTGCAGGGTAGCAGTGGGTGCTGGCACCCATGAGACAGGCAGCTCCATGCCCAGCCCAGCCTGCACTCCAGATGCCTTTGCCCCAGATCCAGATGCAGCCTGACACTGGCATGGAAACCTCATGGGCTCCAGTGCCACTGAGCCCACGCAGTTCCCCTGTGCCCATGGGCAAGGCTGAGGCTGGATTTGGCCCTTCCAGCTGCCAGCTCTCTGACTCTGGCACTGATGCTGAGCTCAGTGCTGGGATGCTGGCAGGATCTCAATGGGAATAAAAGCCACCTCCCATCTCCCTCACCCTGGAGTAATGCATCAGCTCCGTTGCGGGGTTGCAGACTCCTGTCATTTTTCTAAGTATTCCTCATCCCCTCTAATGCCATTAATCACACTATTTCAATTAACAGACCTGAACCATTGAACAGACCTGTCCTGCACTAATGGGTTATTAATTGGGTCAGGTTGGATGGCAGCAATATCGAGTGCCAGGAGGCTCCGAGCTTTCATCTTCTGGTCTGGGCTAGTTCCATTTATCTAATCGCCTCCCCAGTGCCACAGGGGCCCTTTCACTTTTTCCCTCTCCACCCACCTTAAAGGTACTCAGATACACTTTCTGCACTGTCTGGTATCAACTACACACTGAAGAGAGTCATATCTAATTCACAGTACTCTCCCAAGAAAAATCAATGATTGTTTACATTACTATCCTACAATCTCTATTTTAAAGTAATTCATGGCAGAGCCAGCACTATTAATTTTATTAAGCCGTTAATAGTGGGCAGATATTATTCTGCTCCATTGATCCTAAGTTGATGCAATTACCACTTACAAAGCTTGCACCGTGTGGCTGAAAATTTCAATTCTGTGTGCAAGCTGAAGCCGTACATTAAAAACGTGTCAAAGCCAGATGCTGGTGGTGGAAATTGGGGAAAGCTGATTCAACACAAATAAGGAACGGTCCCAATTTTATAACTTCCACCCTTTTAAAGCTGAGGTACAGAAAACAGCTAGAACTCAGCCATTCCCAAATGTCCCATGTCACAAGGAGAGACACACACTCTCCTCAAACCTCCCAGCACCTATGGTTCACAGAAAACTCATCATCATGGATTACCAGTTAACTGAAACATCCTCTCATGTGAATGAGAAATTTTATAGGTGAAACTAAACCTAGCTCTATCTGCACAGAAAACATGTCAAAAGCCAGGACAGATCCATGCCCACCTGAGTGTGCATTGCACTCTGTTTGCAGAGGATGAGTATCACTCAGAGTCCTCAGATCTTCTTTTCCTCTTCTCTGTGTAAAAAAAATTAACAGCAGAGCAGTGTGGGGAAATGGAGTGAGACAAAATGGTGCAAATCACCCAGGTCTCAAACATCTCAAGGAAATCCAACAGCACAGAGTGACCATCTGATCATGAGAGATGTGAGGGATCCTGCACATAGGAAGATAAAAAGACTGCCCAGTGGTGATGCCCACCCCGTGATGGAGATGCCATGTGGGTGCCCAGTGTGGCCCACAAGGCACAAACCCCTCATTTTAGCCATCAGAAATTAAAAACTGTAGTTTGAATCAGAAGTGAGGGCTCACCCTTAAGCAGCTTGGAAAAAGATTTGCTCAACTATATCGTTTTGATCATGGGCAGAAATTCCCTTTATGTGTATTTGTGAGCCAATAAAAACCTGCCACTCAAGAAATGGGATAAAGAGAAAAAGGAAAGACAGTCCCTGTCTCAAGATCTTGCACTCTAAATAAAAGAGGGATGGATGGATGGATGGATGGATGGATGGATGGATGGATGGATGGATGGATGGATGGAAAGAAATAGTGGACTAGAGTGAACCAAGGAGGAGGCAGGAGCCATCCTATCAGCCTGCTGTTGATGATAGTCAAAGGGTTTGGAGAAAAACCACCAAGTCTGCTGAGAGCCTCAGCAATGCAAAGAGGAGGAAATTGAGCCTCCAGGGGGCCTAGATAACTGGGACCAGTAGCCTTTGGAGTACATACTACTGGAGAGGGACCTCCTTTCTTCTAGTGCTTTGGCCTGGACTTATTTTAGAGTGATAAACATGTTTGTTTGGGATATACAGTTTGACCTGTGTCCTCTCTCTCAGTCGAATGTATTTTAAAACACCTTGAATCAACATATGATCTCTTCAGTAAAAATTAGGGCACCTGAGATTGTCAGACTTGTAGAAGTTCATAGCAGCATTAGACAATGTAAATCACCTGGATTTGGAGAATGAGGCCAAGTTACACCAGCTGAGACTCTGGCCCAGAATCCACCCAGAGTAACATGGAAAGGTATCATAAAAATGCTGGTTCCTGGGATCTGGTCAGTGCTCTGGAGAAGGCAATTGATTTATAGGACCGACTTCACTCAGTTAAAATGGTTGTTCCACATTATAAACCAGCATTCTTGTCTCCCATGCAAAGCAAATAAATGAAGAAATAAATTCTCTCCACAACTTAAAGACATCCTGCAGCTGGGAGGCTGCTCCACGGTCCTGCAGGAGTGTGTGTGCCAGGGGCTCAGTGGGCTGAGATGCAGGAGCAGGATCCATGCCGTTCAGCTGGGATGCTCCTTGCTGCCCTTCTGGTGCGGGGTCCAGCCAGGCTCAGACAGAGATTCACTGTGGAGGGCAGCAGTGGCAGCATCCCTGAGCCTGTCTGGTCCCCTTGGCCAGGGTTAAGTGGGGCACAAGCCTCCCCTCAGGGGGTGCCTGGGGGACAGAGGAGCAGGGCACAGCAACCTCCCAAACCCAATGTTTCTTACCCTGGTCATGAACAAAGATGTTTGCAAGGTGGTGCTGAACTACAAGTTCAGATTCATGAGCATTTTTGCTATTGAAAGGAGTGATTTTTAGCATTTCCCTTCCTTGTACTCTTTAAACCATGTAAACCATATGCTTGTTTGGGCTTTTTAACCCTTTTGGAGAGTGGAAGACTGGGCTTAAAGCTTCCTCTTCCTTCAGGGACTGGACTGTGAGCAGCAGGAGCAGCACCTGTTTGCTGTGGAGGTGTTGGGAGCACAGAGCACAGGCCAAGCCTGCAAACAGCTCCCTCCAGGCAGATCAGATGCATGTTAGCCCAAGTGCCTTTCCCAGTGCTTAACACCCTTCACCAGGGGGTAAACTCAAAGCAAATCAATCCCCTGCTTCTCCATCCAGACAGCTCAAAGTCCCTTGGAAACTGATAGAATTTGGCTCATCAGCGTATCAGGATCTGTTTTATTTTATCTGTCTGCACAAGCCTGCATGCAGGGATAGATCAGATTAACATGACTGATGAAAAACATCCTCTTTATCCCCTCTGACAGCAGCAACCCTTTATCAACAGTCTGAAGACAAAGTTTTCTCAGCCAGAAGTTTTCTGCCCTGAAGGTTTGTTGTTTTTTCTCCAGTAGGAGTTTATTTTTGCTTCAAGAAAAATCAAAACATTTTGATGGAAGATTTTTCAGACATCCTTATGCATGGCAGACAGGCTTGGCACATCAACATCTGCTACTTCTCACTGGATTGAATTTAATATCTGGTGAATGAGCACTACCCCTCCCTCAGAGCTCAACAAGACAGTTGGAGAGAACAAAACAGCCTCTCTTCTGAGGGTTTCCAAACACTTTTCCAGTGACCCTCTCATAATTTTATCCCTCTTTATAAAGCTAACTTCATAATGCCCTCCAGTGAGGTTTTGGGGAGGACAATGATATAAATTGCAGCCCAGTGAATCTGCCACTCACTGCTGCTAATACACTGCATTTATCCGCACTGCCACAGAGGCTGTGGCAGCAAAAGGAGAGAAGAAGAAAAGTAATTACTTCTTGCTCAGCTTGTCACCAAATCCCCTCATCAAGTCTCTCATGTCTTTCTTGGCTGCCTCAGTGACCTGCCATGCCTTGCAGTGCCCGGCTTCATTCAGTGGTGCTGGTGTAATGGAGTGTGAGGATGGGCAAGGGGTTGGGTACTGTGGGTACTCGAGCCCCTCAGTGCCCAGCACACGCCGGGCTGTCCTGTCTGTGCAACAAATCCCAAACAACTGCTGCTTGAATGCCATTAGGAACTCCTAACCAAGACATGGTTTTTTTCAGCCAGGAAGTCTTACCCCAAAAGCATCCCCAGTGAGTAGTGAGGGTGGAGGAGTTTTCTCCAGGGGTGGTTTTTTTAAACACCTTTCAGAGGTTACAGATGTTGAAGAGCCCAATCTCCTGGAGAGGACTCAAACTCCACATCCCCATTCAGCAGTGTGGATCAGCCAGACGTTGAGTTAAAAGCAAAGATACTGAGTCATGAAATGAACTTAAAATTAAGCCAAGTTGCTGAGGTTCCCAGGAGGAGCAGCATCTTCCTGAGACCTGAAATTAGGTGGGATATCAAAAGCCCTTACTCAGTGCATGTATTAAATTGAAGACAAGTATTTTGACCAGCACCTAATGGGCCATTTTTCTGGTTTTCTTCAAGTCCTGCAAGATCAAATGAAAGACAAACAGCAAGGGCCAATTTCTTCTGAGGAGGTGGTGGATGTGGCAGACCACTGGTGATGCAGTGAAAGTATCCCACTTAACAGGCCTGGCACTGCCATCGCTGGGGTGTCATGCACTGGAACCAATGTGCCATGTGATAAATTCGATGCACTTCACACTGAAATTGATGCATCACCCTTGGAATCAAATTTATCATCTCTTCCGTCACACTCCATATACTGGATCAGAGTCACCACCTACTGAATTAAAAACTTCACGTGCAGTTCACATCACACCATAAATCAGCCCAAAATGGAATTAAGTGCATTGTATGCTAAGAACGCATTCATCATGCCATAAATTAAACATGGAACAAGCCTCTTAGTCTGGATGTGCCTAGATATAGACTGCAGAGTCCGTCCACTGGGGAAAACATGACACCACTGAAGTCACTGAGGGCTTGGTCATTAATTTCAATTAACTTTTTAATCTACTGTATACCAGGTCCATCTCTGTCCTGCACCAACCTGAAACTTGGGTACTCAGAAACTTTTTCTGTCAGTAACTCTCCTATTGAGCCATCCACATACCCCACTTGGAGGTTTAGGCAGGAGCCTGGAGGAGAGATGCAAATCAGTCCCCTCCCGTGCTCCTGCACGGGGAAACGGCAGCAAGAGGCTGAGAGGGCTGTGCAGCCCTTGCTGGCAGCCAGCACACACTGTGGGACACACACAGCACCTCTTGTCTTCAAAGGACCAGCACCAATGAATGGCCAGGCTCAAAGTCTCAACATCCTTGTTGCTGGAGGGGAGCACCTTTCTCCTAAACTCTCAGCAGAATTACACAGGGCTGGGCCTAACTACAGGGGTTGTTGGATGCCTGACACACTTTTTGCAGTCTTTGGACTTCAAAGAAACACGAGGGGGAAAAAAAAAGGAATCTCAGGAATACATGTGATGTCAGAGCATGCCAGGCAGTTCAGCCCTTGGCAGGTGTTGTTGGTCCTGTGTGACAAACTGGAACAGGAGCACAGAGTGGATGGGTGCTCAAAGCCAAAGCTAGAGACTGGGGCAAAGGTAAGACTCCAGAAATTCTTATCTAAACCAGGATACTATTTTTTTCTTTTTGTTATCTGTGTTAATTTTTGCTTTTCTGACAGCACTCTTGCAGCACAGGAGCCCCCTGTCCCATCCCAGTTTCCCAGGGAAACGTGGAACAAACTTCCAGCTGAAGCACAATGCAGTCAGAGATATCCTTGGATCCAATCCACAGTCTTTCCTTTTATTTTCATATTCATCTGGTCCTCTGAAAATCTGCTCTGGAGCAATTAAAGCCTGTCAGCTAGAAGCTGATGCAACTTCTATTTAATTAGCCCAGCAGCCAATAAAGATCTCATTCATCAAAATCTCATGGAAGGTGTGGCGGTTGCGGGAGGGGGGAGATTTGTCACTTTTTCCCTAGATCCAGATGGCTGTGGAGCATCTATCTGTGATCCAATCACATGCATGGACTCGTGTGCACATCCGAGCAGACCGAGCAGCTGGGACACATCTGTCCAGAAAGCAGCAACAGGAGAAAACAGTGCAGGACTGTCCCAGGTGCTGTGGTGGCAAACCCTTCTGGAAGCTCAGTCTTCAGATCATGACTATGCATGTGACCCAGCAAGTGACCCTGGTGGGATGAGCAGCTTTGAAGGGCTTTTGCTCTTCTGACCCATTTGGCTGCCCTACACAGCATCAGGAAAGTGCAGAGGTGTGTAAGGAAGGTTGAACACCAGCAGGATGAATTGGGAGAGGGCTGAAAAAACAGGAGCTTTCCCCATAGCTGCTGCCTTTGCCCAGGGAGGGCTTTAAGAGCCCCTCTCACTGTGGTTCCACTCTGAACCTAAACACATTAGGGATGGCAAATGAGAAATCAGTACCCACAGTGATGGATCCCAGAAAAGTTTTGGGGTGCTCAGCATGCTTTTGGCCTGAAAGCTTCTCCCTAAATTAACTGTCAGGGTATCAAATATTTACCTGACCTTCTCCTGCAGGACACATTTGAGTTGAGCTTTTCCCAGAGACTGTGCAGGGTGGGCAGGAGGATGGGAGGAGTGTAAATCTGTACCTGCGAGGTCACTGTGCTGGCTTTGTGTCATGAAAAGGGGAATTCACCAGCTCAGACCTGCAGGAGCAGATCCCTGTGGGAATCACTTGCCAACACTGTTTGCAGCCTCACCATCACAAATCACTGAACTGAAAAAAAGTAAATCAGCTATCACAGGACAGTTCATAGACTACAAACATGAGTGATGGTATCTTTATAATTAATGATTATGAGAAAGCAGCTTAATAGTTTGGTTCCTTGTGAGTGGCTTGATTTGTAATACATGGCAATAGGCGTAAGCAAAGCAGGTAACTGGAGCCAGTTTACCCTTGGTGTGTCCAGCTGGTAGCTGCAATTCACAGACTTGCACATGAGCATGGTTTTCCTCAAAGCCTTGACCCCCAGGGCAGAAAAAGTCTGCAGATGTAACCCCAGTGACAGGCATATTCTCAAGCTGGGTGGTGCCCGGGGGTGGAATGATGGGCAGTTTCTTGCTGCTGCCCCACACATTTTGCAAGTTGCTGTTGTCAGTAAGTCTTCCCTGGCATTTGCAAGGAAAATGCCTGTGCTCACCTCAGGGCCTTGAGCCACCCATCTCCTCGGTAGCTATTAAATGGAACATCATAGCTGGCATATTACTGTGATTGATGCTGTATCAGTCAACTGGAAAAGGGTTAAGCAAGCCTTAAAAAGAAGTGAGATGAAGGCTTGAATACCAGCCTAAAATGTCCATATCATGGGGATTATTCCAGGGTTGAAAACACATGTGCAGAGATGCCGACATACGCAGCTGTGCCCCTGTCCCTGCTGCTCCATGCTGGCCACACTGATTCCAGGCGAAGTGAGTAATGAGTGCTTGCATTGCAAACAACGATAGTCAATTAGCAGAGGGCACATACAGACTGTGTGCACTGTGACTCTCTGGTTTTATTGCTCATCAAATAAAATTTAGAAATACTCTCTATTAATGCATTATTTCAAGCCAAACATGCTTCTATTCTGTTTCATCAAGCCTGGTTTGATTTGGCTTATTTTTGTTTAAGATCAATATGATAAACGACTCTCAGACTTGCCAACTTTAGTCATTTTTGTTAGTGTGACATTTGGTATTTCTAGAACTCAGGAGGGAGGCCTCCTCTTTTAAGGAGAGTCTCAGATTTTCTTGCATTAAAACAAAAAATTTGTGGCGAGGTCAGTTGTGGAGAAATTTATGTGTGGCATTTAGTTTGTCATACCCAGAAGGCAAACAAACAAACAAACATCTTCCACAAGAACAAACCAAACCAAACAAACAACAACAACAAAAACCCAAGCAAAACCCCCAAAACTGACCCTCAAATGTGTTATCTTTTAATCATCTGTGATTTTCAAACACTATGCCCTTGGGGAACCCAACTCACAGATTTTCTGCCAACAAAGAGTGATTTTTCTTGAGAACAAATTCACTTCTCATCTCCAAAGCCAGGCCCACACACCAGTGAATTCCTGTATTGTGCATGCAAAGCCCAAGATCAGAAACCACAGGGGAGGGATGGCCCAGTGCCCAGGACATGCTCTGAAGGGGGTGCTTCACATACTCTTTCAGTCTCTATTCCGGTGCTGTGTTTTCTCCCAGAAGATGCCCAGGCTTTCCCAGGGGGTGTAGCACCTTCCTCGCTTCACCTGCAGCCATCTACAGCAGAAACAACCTTCCCAGGCAGATGTCAGCCATCAGGCCCTTCTGTGCCCTTCACCTTGTGCTCAGACCTGGAGCAGGTGGAGAAGAAGCTGCTGCAAAGCATGGATGTGTTTTACCACTCCCAGGACCTGGGCTGAATCTTTCCCAGTGCTGCTTCCAGTACTTCACAGAGAACCAAATCCAGCTTGTCCCTCTGGATCTCTCTTTTCCGTGGAGGCTCAAGGTGGTCTCTTTGCTGCCCTGCTTGTGCTCAGAAAGGACTTTAAAACACTTACAGCCTGAATAGACCCAGCAAGCTCAGGCCTGGCAGAGAAAAAATACTCCCTTTGCCAGCCCTTCATGTTAAGTGTCTATATTTAAAATGACTACATAACCTAAGAAATTATTAACAGGTCTTTACCAGGCAAATCCGATTTCTTCTTTGGACAACTGGATGGAATAAAGCTAAAAAATTTTGCATTGAGGATGAGATTTAATTTGAAGTGCCAGTGTTAGTTCTCCTACTGCACTTGTAGGTTTAGAGAATAAAACTGTTTGCTAGCAAACAATCGTCTTAAACAAGATCATCATTAATCCTGAATGCAGCTGTCAAAAGGACTGAGACTGCAAACTAAGAGGGAACAAGGAAAACCTGGTAATTTGTTTGTTAAATATTTGTAAACTGTCATGTCAGTAATGGATAATAAGAAAATTTTGAGCCTCCAGAGCTGATGCATAACACAAAGCTTTGCTGTATTGCACCTAAACTATTATCAATAGCACATTTATTATAATAATAGATGAAAAACAAGCTTTCTGGCTGAAACACAAGATCAATTTGAGCTCAAGCTATTTGGACATGTTCTAAATGTTGTAATTAAAATGCAGCATGAATGTTCCTTTAAAAAAAAAAAAGTGAGAAAATAGCCTTGCTACAATTACACCATCCAGCCCTGACTCAGTAGCCTGACACTGAGAAAAAAAAAAACAGGCAAAATTGCATTTATGTCCAGTTAGACATTTCTCATCTTCAGGGCTGGCTGCAGAGCCTGAGCTAACATGACTTCTCCTGTTGGGTCAGGATCCAGCCCAGCCTTGAAGATTTGATGCAGCCCTGGTTGCACTGAGCTCCCTGTGGCAGTCAGGATTTGATCACAGTCCAGCAAAGAAACCCAGCTGAGCTCTATCTTGCTGCAAAGGCAGCTGCAGTTTATGGTGGAAAAAAAAAAACCAAAAAAACCCAAGGAACTGTAAAAAGAGATAAAGAAGCCACCTGTGTGGAAGGCTTTGCTGCTGGACCAAGTGCCTTGGGGACAGAAATGGCCGGAGTGGCTTTCTCCCCAGCACCCCCCCGCAGTGTTATTGCACACATCAAAGCGTGACTGCCGCCTCCCACAGCAATTAGAGACTCACGGACACCTCCCAGGAGCTGCCTGTCACCCTGGAGAATTGGGCTCTTCTTTTGTTCTGATAAAGAAGTGACTAGTGAGCTACAGCAATCTCTTGGTAGCTCTCTAAATAATTGTGTTCTCTCATGTCTTTTAATCATAAACCCCACAAGGCTCATCATACCACATGTGCAATCCAAATTGGCCCATCAGCTCAGTTTATCAAAGGGACTTAATTTAATCCTAGTCTTTGATGGAGACAGGAGCAGTCAAAGTCTCCCCTAATAATTTTCTAAGTTTACTTATCTTGCAGATCTGGGGCATGAAGGCAACTTGGATTCCAAGCACAGCATTGATAATGGGAAGCCATGAGGAGGAAGACAAAATTGCCAAGAGCTTGACAGTCTGAATCAAGAGAAACCACAGCAGAAACGTGGTAAAACAGTGGAGACTAAAAAGGCAAAATAAATCCCATGATTGGTGTCGCCACAAGTAACAACATGAGACTGGTAAAATAAGTTGCTGGAGGCAATATCTACCTCTGAGTGAATATCACAACTGTGAGAGAGCCAAGAGCAGGGAAATCCAAGCCAGGAAATGCAGAGCCAGAGGAAAGGAGGATGGTGGAGCTGCTCTGACCTGGCAGTGTCCCCTTCCAGACAGAGCAGGATGCAGTAGACATGAAAACACACCTTTACATGGAGAAGTGCCTGTTCTTCCCTAACCAGCTGAAAGGAAGCTCAAAACTTTCAGAGTTGAGCAGGTTCTGTCTAGCTGCATCTTTAAAAACACTGGTATGTCTCCTCTGCTCATTTTCAGCCCAACAGGTCAGTGTACCCCAGGACATGTAACAGTGACACCAGCTACAAAATGCTGAGCAGACTGAAGCAAAAACCCAAAGA
Source organism: Corvus hawaiiensis (assembly GCF_020740725.1). Lineage (NCBI taxonomy): Eukaryota > Metazoa > Chordata > Aves > Passeriformes > Corvidae > Corvus > Corvus hawaiiensis. Next base: position 29,448,458 of record NC_063219.1, on the reverse strand, counting down.
AAGGAACCAAAATCCCTGGCTTCAAGGGATGCTGAACAATGAACATTAGGACCAAAGGCATCAAAGATAAGGGTTTAATGGAAAAGCTAAAAGCCCAGCCTTCTCCTGAGAGAGTTGACAGGAGAAGACTGCAGCAGTGTTTCACTCCCTAGCTGTAAGTGATGGATGTGAACACAGTGAGGAAAAAAAAAAAAAAAGAACTTTACTAGACAAAACCCAGCTGGTTCTGAAGCTCTCAATGGCTTTTAATAGTTTTCAGCTCAAACAGAAGAGGGAACTCAGAGCCTGCATTACAGAAGCTTGAGGAGTGCTGTAGGCTGTGAGAAATGGAGCACAAGCCCTTTGGTTTTAAGCAGCACATACAAAAGGGAGGTGCAAAGGAGGAACAAAGAAATCCTCCAGTAGGGATGTAAAGGACTGTGCTGGCACCATTAGTGCAGAGGGATTCTTCGTGGCACTATCAAAGTTTTGGCAGAAGATGGATAGACCATCTGCCTGCAAACAGTCAAGACCATTTATTTATTTTATACAGAGAGTGCAGGTGGCTCAGGACAACCTTTGGGGAGCAAATGGAAAGAAAAACACTGATATTAGCTTCAAAAGTAAATCCACAACCAGCAGACAGCAAAGGGTAAAATGCAAATATTACCCAGGCTGGCTAATCCCCACAAAGGGACTGACTGGTTAAAAACGTGGTCTCATGAGGGATGTGCTCTTTGGAAAGGTGGAGGCCCTGAATTTGAGGAGACCTTCCAGGAAGGTGCTTGTGGGTGGGCAGAGTGGGAAAGTCCAAACATCCCCTTGCTCCAAGGCAGTGGTGAGATGGGGAGACTGCACAGGTCCTTGGCCAGCCCTGAAATAACAGGGCAGCTGATGACACTGGCTGTGGATGAGAAAAGAGCAGGAACAGGCAAATTAAATACACTCTGTGGAAAGAGGGAGCTGTCCTCTCTTTGCTCTGCAGATTTTGGGCTGTATAAAGTGTCAGGAAGCAAAGCTGGCACTGACAGCCCATGACTGGCACACAGATGGGCTGGCCAGTGCTGGACCTGGGAGCTGCAGCCCCCAGAGAGGCATCGGAGCATCTGCTGGCCTCTGCTGAACTCAGGGCACAGCAGGAGCTGGACTGCATGGCCTCGCATGTGGGGAGCCACTGTGACTGACAGCAGTTTGCCTTTTTTGAAAGACAGCAGCTCCTGGTGCCTGATGAATTCCTGCTGGCCTGTTTCACCTCTAACTCGGGCAGGAAAAGTCCATATTGGTACAGCACCTTTGAGAGGTTTCTTTCTTTGGTGAGGACAGCATGAAGGCTATCAGCAGCTCCAAGCAGACTTGGGTAGAGTCAGAGTTCCAAGAAAACTCACTTCCATTTGAAGAAACTTCATTTGTGAGTGGGTACATAAACACAGCAAGATCTGGGAGATGCCAGTTATTACCCAAGACCTGGTCATTGGGGATGGGCAAGTAGACCAAGAAAGAGCAGAAAGTGCCCTGCCAGGATGCAGCTTGCTGCTCCTTGACCACAAAATTGAGAAGGTGAAGACTGGCAGCACATGGTAATACACAGTTATAACACAGGGCTCTCAGCAAAACACTGACACTGACTTTTAAAAGGCCAAGCCTGGGATGGCCACAGAGCCAGCCCCACTGACACCAGCAGGCACTGGTGACAGAGGAGCTGCCCCTTTCCACTAGCTGCTGTGTCCATGCTGATGGGAGATCTGTGGTTGCAAAGGCAGCCCACTGACCAGACACCACTGCTGAGATGGACAGAGCCTGTGTAGCTTTCTTTCACTCCTCTGCAGGAGAGAGACTTGCAAACTGGCAGGCTGGGCAGGGCCATAAATAACGTGCAAATAGGCTGGGGCCACAGGCAGCACCAATGGATGCTCCAGGGCTGGTGAGAGCAGTGTGTCGGTCCAGAAGTCCCTGTGGCTTGACGTGGCACAACACAAGGGCTGACTGTGGGCAGCAACCAGGCACAGGATAGGTAGGAGGGAGATGCTGCATAAGCACTGTGCTCTGATTTGCCTACAGAAGATGGGTCAGGCCATCCGAAGTTGTGACAAAAAGCCAGAGCCAAAGCAGCCAGGGCAGATGCTGTTACCACCCAGACCCTGTGTGGTCTCTGCCCAGACACAGTTCTCCTGTGGGTCAGCAGCTTTTCTGGATGCAGGAAAGTGGACAGCATTACCCAGGACAACTCCCAAGCAAACACAGTGTTGCTGTCAGCAAAGAGTCTGCATGAGAGGAGGAATAAGCAAGGTTCTGAGGGCCAGCAAAGTCATCAGTGAGAAGTGACTTGTGGAGAGGGAAGATTACCATGTGGGACTGAGGGGGCTGACTGCTAGCAAAGGGAGTCATTTGGAGCTAACTTGGGAGTCTGCAACAAGAGGAGAACCAAGCTGCAGCTTGGAGAGGGTACATGTCTTCAACAAGTCAATTCAGCTTCTTTTCCTTACACACAAGTAGATCGAACAGGACAGGCCAAGCGGACTGAGCAACATATGCAATGACAAAAAATAATCTAAAAAGGGTTGTTTGCTTGATTTGTGTATCGTCATCTTGGCTGCCAGTTGTCACATTGGTGGATTCCAGCTACAGCTCCTCATTGCTCTGACTGAATTGCTAAATTCAGGTTTAGGTTTTTACTTTCTGTAAGCATATTAAAATTTTAATTAAGCACTAAGTCAGTGTTTTAGCAGGTTTTTGAGGCATTAGCTATTTATCTTGTTGATTACAGTTCTCTCAGGTCCTTAGTTATGGCCTAAATTTAGAGCAATTCTGACTGACTGAGCCCTGCAAGGATAACTGCTACAACTATTCATTAAAAATGAAGAGATCAGAGTTGATCAGCTGACTGTGGGAGCCTGCAGTGTGGCTGCTCTTCTTCCTGACAATCTTCTGATCTACAGGTGCTAGAGCCAGGTTAATGCTGATCTGCTGGCAAAACACAGCATGAGAAGACGTTGAGAAGACGCAGCAACTCCTTGATTCAAAGCTCAATAAGAAACAGCTTCCTTCCTTGATATCCACCTGAGATGGTGAGGAAGGAGGGATTTTAAGCAATATTTTCTTTCAAGCAATTTCCATTAGGCAACACAAGCCCTTCTCAAGGCAAAATGTTTGTGTCCCCCATTTTTGTCCCTCTGGGGAGCACTTTGCAGGACATGAATGAGAGTCCCTGCTTTACAAAGAACGTGGGAAGCTCCCTCAAGGAAGCAACGCCACAGTTCAAATTTAGCCAGCTTCATGTGGAACTTTGGGGCTTTTTTTCTAAATTGCTGCAGAATTATAAAGGCCCCACATCTACTTTTACATGAGAGGTTTATCACACACATTAACGTGAAACACTAGCTACCAACAGCTAGTGAATCCAGCTATCAACATGCAAAACCCTGGCCAGATCTGTCAGCATCTGGGACCAGACTTATCTCTTAAATGCTGTTTCAAAATTGTATCACAATAACAAATGTAGTGATAATGAAATGCAGAGTCTGGTACCATCCAAAATTCAGCAGCTGTGGTATTTGCCATGGAGCTGAACTCCCAAGTTTAAGCAGCTTGTGCTAGAAAGTGGTTCTTGTAGCTCAGCAAAGAAATTCAATGCGGGGAAAAAGGAGATTATTCTTCTGCATATCACCCTGGCTAAAACTTGTTAACCACCCCTAATTGTAGCTCTCCCTCCTGTGCTAATCACATCTGTAATACCCATTCAGCTGTTTGTTCTGTCCCAAGGGTGAAGCCAAGGTGGTGGCTCCCATAGGTGGTGGGGACATTGCCAGGGGCACAGCCACCTCCTCTTCTGGTCACTGCAGACCCACCAATGCTGGTCTTCATGCTGGTTTTTGCAGTACTCTGGAATGCCAAACCCATTTTCAAGCCATGGGTGACCATCTCCCCTGATGGCCCTTCACCACCAGCTAGGAGAGTGTTCTTCTGAAAGACCTGAAGTCATTCACTGTTTAATCACCTGCGTTTTCCTCTTCTCTCATTTCATATTCTCTGCAAATATTCAATGTAACCTCAGCTGTTCATTGAGGAATTGGGAAGACCTTAACCAAACAGCTTGCTTTCCTTCCTGCCCATCAGTCTGCAGTCTCCTTGCCTCACACCTCAGCCAAGCAAAGTGAAAACTTTTCCTTTCACAATAAAACTCACATCCAGGTCACTGTTCACGAAACCACAACTTCCACCAGGGCCAGCCCTGCCTCAGTCTACTTTGCCAGGCCCTGTTTGGGTATCCAGAGAGAAACTAGCTCCTGACCTGGCCAAGCTCCTGCTTCCCAGTCAGTGCTGACAGCACACACCAGCTGCATCCAAGCCAGTCCCATGCAGCCCTCCCAGGGCTCATCCTCTGGAATTCTGGGATTGTGGTGAAAGGAAGAGTGAAGAAAAGGAAGATGAAAGCCTCTTGAGCTGCACAAACAAACCTGCTACCTAAAGGCATTTGTCTGCCTCAGAAAGAGGAGGTAAATTTAAGGAACCGACAGCCAAGATGTTATTTTTGCTGAGTTTGAAATCTCATTTTTATGCTTATCTCATGCAAAACTGGAAATAACACTCGTCACGGTTACAACCTGCTAAGGGGAAAACTGGCAAGAGCCAGTGCAAATGAAGGGAAATTTTCTGCAAAAAAAGATCTTTCTCAGAAAACACCCTTCATAAAACCAGATAAACACACATACTGGCAGAGCAAAGCCAAACCCCTACAATCTCTAAGAGGGTTTGCTCTTGGAGCAACACATCTACAGTTCCCCACCATCTCTTCTTCCCTGTCCCTCAGCTGGAGAGGATGATTTCTCTAGGTCAGCTGGTGTGAGCTTTTCCTCATCTGTGCCAGGTAAAGCTTCACCAACAGCTGAGAATCTTCAGTGACAGGTGAAGTTGGACAGGCAGCAGGCTGCTATTTCTCTATAGAGGTTCATACAGCTTTACATATACTATCACTACTTTGGATCCTCCCTGTGATCCTAAAGCAAAGAGTTGTGAGGAATAAAGAATATTCTTCTAAAATTGGGTATTAAGAGCTGAACATGGCCCCATCTCTGAGCTGACCATATGGAAGAAAAACCCTGAGACCTCACTACTCCATGGAATCGAGTCCCAAACCTTTGATCCAGTCTTGAGTACATTTGAAAGTGATGCAAGGCCTCCAAGGATGGAGTTGTGGCTCTAAAACTGGAGGAGTGCTATGCAGAATGTGCTATTTTTCCACCTTCTCCAGCTACAGAAGGGGCAGCTCATTGTTACAGCCCCTAGCCTGCTCCTGGCTGGTTGTGAGCATGCCAGTGGAAATCCCTCCAAACTGCTGGTGCATTCCAAATAAATGGGTCCAATTTAGCAAAACTACAACTGCAGCTGAAGCAGTGGGAAAGGATCATACCAGCAACCAAGCAGGCAGATCAGAGAAGGAAAAAGCTTCCAATAGGTAATGGTGAGTAGGTGGGAAGAAGTAACCAGTTCATCTCTAAGAGGAATGTGAACAGAGCCTTACAGTCCCTCGAGCAAGTCTTGGGAGAAGCAGACCCCAGCCTCATGTTAGCACTTTATTTATAGCATTGCCTTCCTGTTCATAACCTTCCCAACTGTGAATTGCAATTTTTCCTTCCCCCAGCATTATGGTGATGGTTTGGAACATGGAGATGTTTGGAAAGGGGCAATTTGGCATCAGGAGTCTAAAAAGCAGATACAGATGACATCCTAAATGTATCTTTTATGAGTTTGGAAGGATTTCTTTAAATTAAGCTCAGAATCTGTGACAGCTTCTGGTAGTGTCGCCAATAAGGAAATAAAACAAAAAAAAAAAAAAAAAAAAATCAAGAGGTTCTTAAGCATATGTAGTCTTAGAGATCTGGATATCTTGCTTTCCCTCATGCAACTTTGAACTGCTTACCAAGCGCTTCCCAAGGAAAGTGCTTCAATAATTTTGAATTGTCTCTTCACCACATATGCCCTCAAACCCCAACATACTTCCAAATTCAAGGCTTATGAAAATTAAATGCTCTAATAATTCTAAATTGTGTTTGTTCAGGGTTACTGGAGCCTGGCCATTCCTTCAGTTTGGGGATTTTTGTTTTGTTTGCAGTGGGTGGAGGAAGAAATGCTTTCTATTAGTGCTTCAAGTTGGAAGCTGGTCAAACAGCATCGCAGCAGAATGATTCAGCAGCCTCTGAGCCGATTCACAGTGTGTCATAAAATGGGATTAGGAAAACAACAATGCTTGGAGGAGAAAGAACCCACACAAAGAATCACAGCAGGAGAACAATACCAGAAAGAACAGAGGGGAATAATCCTCACTTGGCTTCTCAGAAGCAGGTTGGATGACCTAATAGGTGGCTTTCAATGCCTTTCATTCCCCATGGAGTTGTAGGGTTGAGCTGCGCGGATCCAGCCACCACAGTTTAATAAATGTCTCTGCATGTACTAAACCACCTGAAGTGCTCCTGCGTGCACATCTGCAGCCTGTTCTCATTTATCTGATGAGACCATGGTCCCCCTCTGGCACAAGCCCAGATGCTACTTCATAGCAGGCAGGAGCTTATGCAGAACTAGTGGTGGAAGTCCATGACCATTTAGGACATGAAGCAGAGGGAGCAATCTGTGAGTTAGAAACCAAAAAGCTGTGTTTTCTCAGTGTTGCTCAAGTGGGCAGCACATCAAAAGAGCTGAAGTGTCAAACTAAGTGTATTTCCTAGTACTGTCCTGAAGAGGAATTAAATCAAACATGTATTTTGTGATCTCCTGAACCCAAGTATCAGCGACCACCTATGGCCAATGCCAAGATGGAAAAGGAAAGCATAATTTAAAACCTATTCTCTGTGAACCTGAAGATCTTATTGACAACCTTGTTTTAAATTAGGTCATACCTGTTACAACTGTGGCCTTGAAGTGACAGAGGAAGGCAGGGACTCTCTCAGGAGTTTTACTAGATCAGCAGTGGTTGAATTACTCCTATGCAGAACACGAAATCACAGCTTCATGCAATTGAGGAAAATCAGACAATTATATCACAATTCCAGTAAAATTGCTATATCCAAAGTTTGGTAGAGACAGAAAAACAAGGAGGAAAAAGAAAAATGTCATATGCCATGGCCTCTTCTTGTAGACTGAAAAAATGATAAAGTGCATCCTTGTAAATAACTCACTGCAGGATGCCTGGAATTTTATAGAAACTGCTGCAACTTGTCTCCCAGTGGGGAATAACTGAGGCATGAGATAAGAAATCAGCCATATCCTAACTTGCAGTGACAGGTGCTGTAAAAGGAAATGCCCAATAAAGGCTTAATGTATAGGAAGATGGCAAATAACTGTCTGGAATTCTGAAATAAGAAAGCATAAACCAATTCTCTAATCATGTCTAATCAAAGAACACCATCAGTTGCTAAAAACTTCTAGGGAAAAAAATGGGTATTGGAGAGGTGGTAGCATGCCTGTCTTCGTCAGTAGTGTTTTGGGAATATTTTAGCCTGCAGAATTTAATTCCCTGTTATTACTTCTGAGCCTGAAGGTAAAAATCATAAATCAGAACCATTCATAACATGGAATAATGGGATGAAGTACTCATAAGGAGAGTTACATGATGAAATCCTTTGGGACTGTGTGTAACCCTTACAGTCCTTGATGATAGCATTAAAAATTCTTCTGTCACTAATGTCTATTCTTCACTAAATCCTATACTAGTTCTTCCTCTTTCTTCTCTTCTAACATCTCCAGATTTTTGTGTCATATGGCATTCCTTCCACCCTTCCTCCCTGCTGCCCTAAATATATGTTTAAGGCAAAATCAGAGGAAAGCATTCCATGCTTAAAAAGATGGGCAGGTTTTAAATTACACTGTAATTACTAACAAGGGCTTTTAATACCTGAGGAGCTTTTCCAGGGAGTTTTGCTCTGATTTCAGGAGCCCCATTGTTTTATAGAGGGCTATTTGGTCCCATTTGTAAGGTGGCTACATTTTGAGAAATAAAGACTGCAGTGGTCTAAAATAAAATAACACTGTCCCCACCCTTCTTTTACCATCTCATAACTGAGTACAAAAAAAAAAAAAAAATCCCAACCCGTGATGTGTTAGAGCTTTGTTTTCTGAGTAACAAGACCAATCATGTTTCCTCTGCTTGAGGTCTCTCTCTTCTCTTCTTTTTCTTCTAGGTCCTCTGGATCCACACTGACATAGAAATATCCCATGATGGAGAAAATAATGCACACAGCAAAGAGGAGAACAGTGAACAAGACAAATTCAGCCCACTAGGAAAGAAAAAAGAACAGCAGGTCAGGAGACCCCAGACTCAGTCTGGAGGACATCTCTGCACTTACAAGTGCTTTTAGAAGAGCTGGGTGAAAATTACTTTTTAGTTTCCAAAATGGCTCACAAGATAGAAACTTTCTCATTCTGTTTTCTGGTAAATGCTTGTACACATTATGTAATTACAAATGTGTAATACATCTTGAAACAAAACAGTTAGATTGAGTTGTGTTCATTAAATCTTTTCTTACAAATCTGTCCTGACTGGAACATATCTACCTGGGCTTTTTGCCTACAAGATTCTCTTGGGAGAGGTGGGTTCATGCTGCCCAGAAACAAGCCCCAGTTCACACCTTCATGGCATCATCCCAGAAATTTCACAGCCTGAATTAAACTACCTCTGCACCACGACCTCCCTCTGTAAGCCTGACATCTCAGGGGTGCCACAAACAGCTGGCCTGGCAGGATTCCCAAGTGAGAACCTTGAGGAAGAGCTGAATGCCCACTGTTCCTGTTCCTAGTGAGCAACTCAACCTGTGGCTGCCACTGTGTCCAGGCTCCAGGTCCAAACACAGCGAGCTTGCCTAGAGCTGAGCTCCAGCAGCATTATCCAGTGCAGGTCAGCTATTTCCTGACACTGGGAGGGTCAGGGAGGGCCAGTGCTCCCCAGGGGAGCACCACTGAGGGCCCCACTGAGCAGGGGCTGGGGGGCAGCTCAGGGTGGGCTGCTGTCACTCAGGTGCAGCAGTCTGGGGCTGGGCAGAGATGTGTCTCGAGGACACGGACATCCAGAAGCACCAGAAGCCTGTTGTAAAGCATTATCTCTCTTTCAAGAGCCAAACCATACCTGTGCCATTGGTGCAGCCTCGGCAACAATGAGCACAAAGGTATTCCCCACAGCCACCGTGAGCAGCCAGCCTGCCTGCAGCACCGACTTCATGCTGGCTGGAGACTGAAAAGAGGAGAAGGGCCTGATCAGTGGGAATTGTGCTGTGCCCTTCGGCCCTGCTTCACCCTCTGGTGTCCTGCCCAGTGTAGGTGTCACTGGGCTCAGCCTAGGAGAAGATGGTGGAATTTCCTCTGTGTGGAGTGGTTAATCTGTGGTTAATCTCAACAGCTGCATGCATACAAGGAGCTTTCAAAACATGGACAGGAGGACACACGAAGAAGCAGGAGATGCTGTTGTTGCAGAGCTGAATCCTGGTCATCTCCAACCTGCATCATCTGAAATGGTACGATCAGGACGTCCAAGGAGCCACACAAGCCCTGCAGCTCGGAGTCTGGTGCCGTGTGGCTGTACACCTTTGGAAAAGAGACTGGATCTTGATGTGAAATTTCCTGCTGAGGACAAATTTTTCACATCCCATTACAGATCATCCCACTGTATTAATCATCCTCATTAATAAACATCTGCACTTTACTCCAGGGATAAATTTGAGTAACTTCAGTAGCTGTTCGACCATGTAATGTCTCAGTCCTCTCTTCTCAGAAACCTCCCCAAACAACAATCAAACAGTCCTTGCACATTCATGACCCCTTGTTCCCTTGTTACAACGTTGCATGTTTAGACCCCTTCAGTCTCTCAATTTAAAGCATGTGCCAAGCCCTCATGCCACCCTATAGCCCTTGAGATACCTTTGCCTTTATATCACTGAAAAATCCTTCACTAGGAGAAAACCCTGATATTACACTATTCAGAGCTTTCATGTTAATTATCCAGTTCTGTTCTGTGTTCTCAGGTTTACCAGAAAAGGAGATTTCCAAGTATCACTGAGAACAGGTACCTTCAGAATATGAATTAATTTAGCTTGAGGGCACCCAGCAAGGTGTGCTATAATCCCACTTTCAGCTGAAGGACAGATAACATTGTTAGTAAGTGTCATGTCAAAGGAGGTATGACAAGTCAATCACAGATGCAGGAATGAATCCTGAAGTCTAATTGTAAGGCCCTTATCTTTAAGTGGAGTACCTGAGAATAGGAGAAGGCCAGACCCGTAATGGAGAACATCACCTCCCCAGCAGATATCAATAAATATTGTGGTAACTGCCAGGCCATATGGACATTGTTGGCTTTGATGTCTTCTGACTTCCACGTCTCAACAGCACCTCCAGAAATCTATCAGGAAAATAAAGGCACACTGATTAGCTGCTGAAAGATCAGATCTTTCTTAGCCTGGACAACAACAGAAAATATACCAAAATAAAGTTTTAAGCAAAGGTGGAAAAAAAGCTCTGTCTTTGAAGCAAACTATGGCTCTCAACCCTGCCATTTCCAAGCCTGTTGGGAATGGGGTGACTCCTGCTGCACAGGGCAGAAAGAGCAGGATGAAAGCATTCCAGCTCATTCAGGTACCACAAGAATTCCCTGAATTACTGCAAACCAACAAGTTGTCTTCTGTAGTGGGGCTGGGAAAAGCCTGTGAGGTTCCAGTGCAGAGCCTGTGACCTGCTGCTGTCCCCAAGGTCAAAAAAGGATGACAGGGTAAGTGCTCATTGCATCCAGGTGGTCACTACTCCCATTTTATCAGCACTGTACAACTTCCCAATGATATCACTGACACCCAAACAAATTCAGCTCAGGAATGCCAAGAGTAGCAAAGACGGCTCCATATCAGATATATTCAGATAGTTATGGTACCTGTATTCCTAATTATTTTTGTTTGTTTTCCCAGTTGTAATTAATACTCCTTGTGATGCAGAGGCTTAGAGGCTGAGAGAGATTGGACTACAAGCCAGGAAAACACTAGATTGAAATTACTTCAGGCAGAAAGCCCTGTGTTTACGGAGAGTACTTGGGAAAATACAAGGGATGTTTATGAGATGTTCTTAATCACCAATCATTGCCAGGGAGGGAAATCAAGAGACTGTATTTCAGCAGGCTAAAAGGGGTGAGAGGAGAGCTGTGCATTGCTCTTTAGCCCATAAAGAAATGTCACAAGCACCATGCTGTAACTGCACAGTGAGGAAGGCTGGGCAGAAGGCAGCACCCCCGTGATTTAAGTTTCACAGTTCAGCTACATTAGCAGACTAATATATTGTATTCTTGATTCTTCTATATGGCACTCCTGGCAGAGGAGCAGGGCTCAGTACAAATCACTCCAATAATTAAAAGTGATCTTGGCCTCAAGCAAACTAACTCTCTACAGAAGGCAGAAACCACAGAGAGAGATATGGAAAAACAGAGGCTCAAAAATATTAAAGTACTTAGCACAGGGTGCAGAAGGACTGAGGCACACTGCCACCCTGAGCAGCCAGGGCTATAGCAGGGACTTTTGCAGATGGGACCACAAACTGGAATCCTTGGCCACAGTGACATGGGACACATCTACCTCAGCCTGCCCTGGCTCTTGTCTTACCAGAGGCTCTGGGGAAATTTTCTTAGTGTAATATTTTTCATGCAACTTCTCTGTCTGGTTTCTCAGCTGATGAAAGAGGCTTGCAGCCATGGAAGAAGGGTCTGGCCAACATCACTTCAAATGTGTGTGTTTTATGTACATAAATCTCTGCACTCACAGATGGCAGCATCTGCTTGTTCCCTTCAGGGCTGTACATCCCACTCCAGCTACTGGAATTGGAAAAAAAAAAAATGCCAGGTGCTTCTCGGCTATATTTTTCCTCCTACGTATTTGGACCCAGCAGATGTGAACAGCTCCCATTAATTGCCCAACAGGGAGATGCTACTGCCAGGGAGTAGCTGACAACACTTTGCTCTGCTCATCACAACACAGTAGCCAAAGTCTCAGAGGGCAGCTTAGCAGTGTGTCCTGTCAGACTCAGTTTGTCTGTGTGCCTTTGTGGTGGAAAGGTTAAAATGGGAACGAAGCTGATCACGTTCATCTCCGTGGCTCCAGCCAGCTGGACCAGGGTTGAAGCAGTGTGTCTGAGAGGCTGGCAGGCAGGGAAAGGAATCCACCCTCTCAGCAGTGCTCAGAGCCCATAAGGGCTAGGCTGTTCAGAAAACCATGCCTTGACTTTTCGCTAGGCTCCAAATTAGCTGTACAGACAGTGAGAGGAGGAAACAGATGTACAACTTCACCAACCTCCTCCCTCAAGACGTTGTCCCTCTTCCCCCTGTGCATAATCTACAAATCTTGGAAGATCAGTCTTTAGCTCAGTAAGCTAAATGTGAGGATAGAGCAGACTGCTTCTGCAGTTTTTGGGTGTGAGGCCCTACCAGGTACAGTTTTTTAAAGACCACAAGCAGAGTCAGCTCTTGGCAGATGGTAATAACTCTTTGCAGTGCTCTGGGTCAATGTTAACTGCTTGAGCATGGCATGAGACGAGCACAAACCACAGATCACATGATTTTCTATGGAGGATTTCTATCCAGGGAAAGATTTTACTTCTTTTTAACCCATGTAATCTGACATGATCACAGCGTAAGGTGGAACAAATACACACCCACCTTGCTGATGTAGGTACCAAAACCTTTTACTATCCCTTTCATAATGGACTGCCTTCAGATGGCTACTGCCCAGGGATCACAGAGTGGACAAAGCAAGCGAGAGCCACCAACACAAGAACAACAGCACTGCCAGAGAGTAGAACAGGAGTGTGTAACCATCATAGGAACACTTACATTAGTTATCACAACAGTGTATGAGGCACCGAAGTCAAGCAGCCCCAGCTCCAGGGGGAACTCTCCTGTTTCAGTTATGCATTTTCCATTATTATATCTAGATAAAAGGATGAAGGACAGTATTTCCCAGTTAGTTCCCCAAACAAAGAACACAGAGCAGAGCTATCCAACATGCCCCTGAAATGGAGCAGGGAGGATGCAAGATGCAAAGATGCAGTAGTGTTTACATCAGACAATCACTGGAGTTCTTGCCATCTTATCCTTCCAGAAGCACTTAGACACTGACTGGAATTCACCTAACAACCATGCTAACATTTTTAAATGGTTTCTTCTTCTTCTTAGTGCTGATTTATTTTGTTTTTTCCCCCTCAGGTTTATTTTCCTCCCAAAATTTTTTCCATGTCTTCAGGAACTGTAGGCCAGACAAGCAGTCAACAGGAACTCAGAGATGTGCACCCAGAAGCCACTTTGTTTACTTTTAGTAGAGCAAATTAGCCTGCATATTTGTTCTTCTGATTTTGGATGTGTGAGATGGCACAGAGGCTCAGCAGCATTGCCACAATGGCTGCTGCATCCTACTAAATTGCAGCAATAAATATTTTGGATGGAGCTGATGCAGAGAAAAGACATGAAGCTTGTTTTGAAACATTGGAAATGCTAGAAATACCCTACAAGAGCCAACTCCAGTGCTGCCAAACCAAGGCCATATGGAGCCCCTGTCTAACAAGCCCAGCCTGCAAAGCCACGTAATGCTACTTCATGTTACCAGCCCACATATCAACACATTGTAGCATGGAATATGGATTGGCCTCTCCCTGAAAGCACCCTAACACTAGGAGCTCGGGCCTGAGAGAATAACAAAATAAAGCAAGCACGAAATGGCAGAGGAGACTTTACCATGCCCCACCTTACTCCACTGACAGATGCACAGGAATAGCCAGTCTCTTCCCTCCAGGCCCCCACATAATGTGAATAAAAACTTCTGCACACACACAAGTGGCCCAGAGCACCTGCCCCGCACTGAGCTGATAATTCTGCTTTTTACAAACATCTGTCCCCACAACCACATGCCAAGACAATAGCAATCAAGGTTTTGCTATTAGACCAAGAAAAGCCTCTTTGTATCCAAGGAAATGCCTCAGTGAGGACCTTCAGCTCAGGAAGGAGACTTACATGTCCCTCTCCAGCAGCGAGTACTCAGAAGCACTGTAGTTTTTCTGAACAGCAATGAACCTTTTGCTATCAATAGTGAGGTTGACATCTTGGCTCAAACCATTAATGAATCTGCAAAGAAACCATATTTTATTGACCTGTCAGACAGGGCAGGAGAAGCATAATAGTAGACACTTTAGAAGTCTGCTTACTCTCCCAAAACATTCTGTAATTCCATAAGGTTATGAAAGTCTCCCTGCAAGTTACCAAAATATTTGTCTGATTCATTGCCTAGTTTTTCAATACAAGATTTGTTTCCCTGTTGCATAATTTTACCCTCTTACTCTCTTTCCTGTGAAAAGTGACCCTCACTTTTTTGTGGTCTAGAACCTCCAGGCAATCCAATCTCAGAGACCATCAAAGATTGCAGCAAATTCAGAGGAGCCCACGAAGATGATCAGAGGGCTGGAGCACCTCTCCTATGAAGACAGGATGAGAGAGTTGGGGCTGTTCAGCCTGGAGAAGAGAAAGCTCCAGGGAGACCTTAGAGCACCTTTCAGTACCTGAAGAGGTCCTATGAGAGAGCTGGGGAAGGACTTCTTACAAGGGTATGGAGTTAAAGGACAAGGGGGAACGGCTTTAAACTGAGAGAGGGTAGGGTTCGATTATATTAGATTTTAGGAAGAATCTCTTCATTATGAAGGTGGTGAGACACTGGAACAGCAAAGTTGTGGATGCCTCATCCCTGGAAGTGTCCAAGGCCAGGTTGGATGGGGCTTTGAGCAACCTGGTCTAGTGGGAGGTGTCCCTGCCAATTGCAGGGGTGTTGGTACAAGGTGGTCTCAAGTTCCTTTCAAACCCAGACCATTCTATGACTCTATGGTGTCTGTTCTATGGCTGTGTGAGAAGACAGAGCCTCAGCCTACCACAGGAAACTTGAAGCTGTGTATCCTGATGAGCAGGTACACCATGCTGGCAATGAGTTTCTACCAGTCGGATGGAGTTTTCTAGCAAAATAAGATCTCTTCATCAAAACTAAAACTTATATGGGAATGGTTTGTTTGGTGTTTTTTCACAGACAAAAGACAGTTTCCTTTTAGCCATTTGAAAATTGTTAGTAAAACCAAATATTTTTCCTTTGATCTATGTTTTAAAATATTTTGGTTTTCAGTTCCTTAAATGGGGGTAAATCCCTGAAGTTAGTCAAGCGCTTAACAAAAGTAAATTTTTAGGAAAAAAATAGTTTCTTCCTAGTGAAACTTCTTAACAATTTGTAAACGGGAAAGTCTGGGGATTTTGCCAAAAACCTCCACAAGAAAATATAAACCAATTCTGACTGAATCAAGTCTTCAAGGTGTTCAGTCAGTAGCAACCTTCACAAGCACAGGGCTATGAAGAGATACTGCTCTCCTACTGGGTCTTCACAGGTTTCAGATAAAGGGGTTGGCCATTGTTTTTAAGGTTTGCTTTGTTTGGTTGTTTTTTGGTTTTGCTTTTGTGGTGGGTTCGTTTTGTTGTTTTGTTAGAATGTCCAGCTGGAATCTTCTTTTTTTTTTTTTTTTTAATTTGCATCTTTTGCACTGCAGCAGCCAGCACAAACCAGCACAGGAGTGTTCATGGACTAAATGGAGTAGCTCAAATTAGGAAGAGTGTACTAAGCAGAGCCCAATGCCCAATTGTTTATGAGGATGTAAAATTGTTGTTGTATCCAATTTTGGAGACACTTGTGCGTGACTTTGGGTGAATGTCACGGGTTGGCCAATTTGCAAAGGACATGGCAACAGCTCCTATCCAAATTGCTTCTTCCCTTTCATCAGTGAGATGAATTTGCCACTTTTCCAAGGAAGGAGCTCTTTTATGTTGCCATCTCAGCCCAGACTATCCCAGGCAGTGAGCAGCAATAGTTCTCAGCTCTGCATGGCACATGTGGGAGGTAACACTCTGTCAAGCCTCCACAGCTGACACTCGAGTCTTGCATGAGAAGTGCGGACTAGATTCCAACCCGAGAACATCTGGGCTATGTTACATACAGATGCATTAGACAAAAGCACTTTCCCTCACCCAACCACCGCCAAATCCTCAAAAAAAAGCCATTCCTACCTAACAGCTGCCAAACCATTTTCTGGCTTTGCTTCCAAGTCTGTAATCTAAATAGGGGAAGAAAAAACACATCAAACATATTTATTAATGCTGCCTTACAACAATGTGTGGCAGACAATACTGGTGTCTGCAGAGTTACACATGTGCTGCAAAGCCTGTGGAAATTAACGGGACTCTCACATAAGCTTTGCATCAGGCCACAGATGGGGAGCCCTGCTACAGTGAAGCCAATGGCAAAATTTTGTCTCCTCCAAGGGCTTAAGATGAGACCATACCTTTTCTCCTCATCTCCCCTCTGTAACAAAGGGTACTGAGTTTCAGCCAGTCACCCTTCTACTAAGGCATGTAACACCCTCCAAAAAAGTATTTGTCTTCATCTTGAGATACCAAGAGAGCACTATTCACATTAGCATCTTTCAGTGACTAGTTACAACTAAACTTGAGTGCCTTACTCCTACAAAATCTGCAACTGCCTAACTTTCAGACCCTGATTCTTGTCATATTCATAGACTTCACAGAAGTCTAAAGCTGAGAGGAACTACATGGTTACTATACTGATCATCATGCATCACTCATGCTTTCCCTGATCCTCAGTACTCAAGAGATTCAACTGTTGTAATATGCAGGCAGAGAGCAGGAGAAACCAAGATGCACTGAGCTTGTTTGTGCTCATAGTCTTGCTCATGGTCTCTGCAGGCAGACCCCTGAAATGGCAATCTGGGTGGGCACACTGGGGAGTGAGAGTCTCTCTCCTGGAGACCACAGCTAGAGCAGCAGCTAGATAGTTAATCAACATTCATTTGGAGAAACCTATTTGGTGTACAATGCAGAAAAAACACAGTTAAGACGCAGACCTGCCCTGGAGGTGGTATGGCACAAAAAAAGAACACAAAGCAAAGCTCTTGGCTGGTAGAAATCCAGAGTGGTGCCATGTCCACTGAAGATGGCAGGGCAATTTCAATTTGCACTGCCCACAGATGGAACACAGGTAAGCCAAAAGGGACTTTTGGAGACTGGCTCTCTAAAATTTTTCTGGCCCTTTCTCCACACTTTTATCCTGATGCGAAACCCTGACTTTCTGAGACCAAGGATCCAGAATTTCAGTATATCTATAAAATGTCTATTGTACTTCAGAGTAATATGCTACCCACAAATAACATATGCCCTAAATAATAAATAGCCACAGTGAATAATAAATGTCAGAGCAATAAATAATATATCGCAACTTTTTTTTTTTCCATGGGAGATACACGGGGATGAATACTCTAGTTCATTGCAGACAGAGCAGCCAAATTATTACTCGTTTTCACTGATGATCCCCAGAGCTCTCAAATTCATTTCCTGCCTACTCGACAGCCCACAAAGGAGAAGAAACCAATTTCAGATTGGATCCTTCCAGGAAAGCACTCCCACCTGAGTGAGTGGGCCAAACCCAGCAGTGAAAGAGGTTACTCAGGGGTGAGCTCTACAACACAGCAGTATGCTGGCATTGCTTTCCTTGTGTTGCAGTGCTGGAACAGTATCATTTACCACACTGTCTTCCACATCTCCCTTATCTACAGCTGTGAATGACGGGTCAATAACATCACCCAAGAGCACAGCTGTTTCCCAGCACATGGGAGCCTGCCTGTGCTGGGGTGGGCATTAATTTAAGCACAGTCTAGACAGCTGGGGCAGCACAGTACTAGAGCTCTGAGATTGCTATGCTCCAAGCCTGTTGCAGACTTTTGCTTCCTAAGGACTGTATGAAAACCACTGTACAAGTATCCATTTCTTAAGGAAACAGCACACAGCCATCAGGGTCACAGGGAAACTTAATTTTGTGTGATACTGAGCCCCAGACTCCAAAGTGTAAAGTTTGATCATCAGCAAAGAACCTTAGTGTTATGACAAAATAAATTCTTTAAATTAATTTTGGAAAGCAGTTATATGATTTCTACTACATAATATTGAATGCTTGGTGTGGCTACCCTGCAAGGTAGAAGGCTGAGGAACTACAAGGAGAATGGGTATTTTAGCATGAGGACAGATTGTGATGGCATTTACACACCTGCCACAATGTGCAATAACACCATTCATTTCAAGAGAGCTTCTTAGGACACAGCTACACATAAAAGATACCAGAATTTGCCCTACACATCCCATATGCTCCTCTCTGATTGTTGCAGAAATACACAGAAGTCCAAATACAGCCAGCTCTGCTGCAGAGCCTGAAATGAGCTTAATCATTTATTCTGTTCAGTAAAACAAATGGGCCTTCTGTGCTTTTTCACTAAACCCTTGCAATAACTAAACCCAGAATCATTCCTCTGATGCTTTTACTCCATGGCCAGCCCTAGAGCCTCTTTAACATCTTTGCTTTATAGAATCATCTTTGGGGGGAAATCTCTGGCTCTGTTTCCCCAGCTTTCTCCAGCTCTGCTGCCTAGCAGGCATGACTCTGCTCTCCCACTGCAGCACACAGTGGATTAAAGTGTGCCCAGAAAAGGCTCTCAGATGCCACAACGCCTCTATTAATCAACCAGCAGAAATGTGTACAGATCCAGTGCCTCTAGCTAAAAAGTCAGGTTTAGAGCATCTGAGAGCAATCAGACAGACATTGCAACTGAGCAAATGAATTAATGAGCCTATTACCCCATTGTAGCATCACAGCCATTGAATTAATACTGTATTTACACTTCACTCCCACACTCACTAAGCGGCTTGATAGGCTTCCTTCTGCCTCAAAAACAATTAAGCTGTATACTGATTTTTCCTTCACAGTGTAGTTAAAAGCAAGAGTCAATCCTTGATGTTGCAGGGTGAAGTGAAGGCTCTGTTGCTCTCCATTCAATATTAATTTTGAGTACTCAGCTGGGTTCTGTGGAAGAAAATAAACTTGGTTACACTTTCTTCAGATAAGAAAGGATCTGTCTTTTCCTACCAAGTGCAACACTATTCCCTCTTTAAGGGAGCCTGTAATCCTGTTATCCTTTATTCCTAATTACAGGTGAATGTAAGGTGTATCCTTTACTGGGGAAATTTGTCTCCAAACATTCAATTTCTGTCTCATGTAACAGAGATATTATGCTTCATTTGTAAAGCTATTCCCATGCACTTCTAAGGTGATGGAGCAGAACAAGCTTTTGCATCTGTGGGCTTTATTAGAAAATGCTGAAGAAAAGCCCATCCTTTCTTCAATGACATGCAAGTCAGGCCTTTCAGTCCCAAAAATATGCTTACCTGAAAAGACTCCACAGGCTGCTGAAATAGGTCCTTGTCTTGGATTGTCACTTGGACAGGGTTCTCTGCCAAATTCAGGACCCGAATTAAACTTTCTTTTGGGACAAGTCGAGGCATATCGGTTTCCTAATTAAAGTAAAAGGCTTTAAGTGCCATGTGTATGCTTTATTAGCACTTTAATATCTCTTCATTTTTAGCCATAATAGATTTCCTCTCTGTAACGACACTTTTCCATCCTTTCCTCAACAGAAGTTGCACTCAGAGAAAACTGAACATAAATCTTTTTTAGGGAGGTTTCCTCATAGTAGCTCAGTGGCCAACCCATCATTCCTCCCAAAAATTGCTCTTCACACCACTAAGTGTACAGGCTACACACCTATTGAGGAGGTAGAACAATGTCACAGCTTTCATTATACAGCTCCCTAGTGCCTGGATTTAACCAACTGCCATATCAAAATGGAAAAATTTGTGCTTAGCTTTCAAAAGCAGTGACCAGAATAATTGTTTCCCACTGCAGTCAGTACAGGAAAATAATCAGACCAGAAGTTAAGTAGTTTTGAAAATCCCAGTCCAGCTTCATGTCTGTAATCAGTGATTTTGCATTACTGGACACCTTGATATCTATACAGCTGACTATATAGATATTATTCCTTGTTTTCTGAGAGAGGGAAGCTGATGCCTCCAGCACTGAGGTATCTCTTTCTGTCAGGGATCATTTCCTAGAGAGAGTACATCAATCAGTGTCAGCCTTGTACTACCTGCAGAGCTAATTTTTTTTTTTTACTTTTCTTTTATTCTCATTTTATTTTCAAGTAGCTGCCAGCAATACTGCAGAGCCATTCATTTTTCTTCTATCTTATCTGATAATTTGGGTACTGCAAGCAAGGCATTTTGAACCTAACTTGGTGGGGAGACACACTGCCACAGAAGACAGAGTGAGCTGATTTCCCTGCATCCATATGCTGCTCTGGACCAACAGGCCTACTAATATTATCCAGCAAATTCCATTACTGTAGGATTTCACTTCTGTGACCCACAGTCAAGTGAAGGTGGACCATCTTATCCTCCTCTTTGCTAGAGCTTAAAATGGCCTTTAGGGTAAAATTTTCATGCACAGGCAGGGGGGGACCTCTCACTCACCTTGCTTCTGCCCAGAGGAACCACCCACAGCCAGAACAAACTTTGGTGCTTGGCCAGAGATGCTGCTGGCAATGAGATCATTTCTTTACTCACATAAAGAGATCAGAAAAAAGACCTGAACCCACAAAGTCTCATTTCAGTGGGAGGCTCATTAGGGGATTCACCTGAGGAACCAGCAGATGTTAATCCAGGGCTGTGAGCCAGCCACTCTAACAGAGCATTTTAAGTATACATAGAAGCTTTAAAAATTAATCCTGGAGTAACTTTCATGAGACAAAGGTCAGCCAAAGTCTACACAATGCTGGTCATGAGCCAGAAACAAACAGTACAAATCTGCAGGAGCTAACGTGGCATTTATAAGAGATTTTCTGCCATCTTGTCTGGGCATGCCTGGCAGTCCCTGATGCCTGTGACTGCATTCACCTGCCTTTCCAGAGAAACAATCTGGCTTGTAAGAAAAAAAAAAAAAAGCCATCCCCACCCTAAAGCAGGAAAGTAATTAAATTTAAAAATTCTAAAACAATTAAATAAAAAAAACCAAAACCACCACACACACACAAAAGACCCCAAACAGAAAAGTACAGGCAAGCTACAGCAAGAAATAGGAGAGAGAACAGACTACCTTTTGGAAATTAATCACTAGCATTAACTAGATGTCTGTCAAGCACTTTGACGATAGAAATCTAGAATATAGACCAATACAGATGACCAGCACAGCAAAACTGCAAAGACTAGAAAGAAAGACATAGAGACAAAGAGAGGGAAAAGTAGACAAGGAATTATCATTAGCAACTGGATCAGTATGCTCAATTGTAAAGAAAACATTACAAATTTTGATCAAGGAGCACAATGGCTTAAAGGATTATCTACCAGGCATCAATAAACACACCCCATGGAAAGAAAGTACTTCTGAGGAATGCCTTGTGCTTTACTTACATTTATTTTGACTTCTATAACAGCTGCAAGTCCAAACGCCAGCCCTGCAAGGATCATACCTGTTGCCATTTTCCTAATAGGTCTATGGAGCAAATGAAAGAGGTGCCATTAAGGAAAAAAAGTAAATGAAACTATAGAATACCATTCCTCAGAGCCAAAGATGTGCCAAAACCATGTAATAAACTGTCCAACAGGTGGCACTCAGGATGACAGGCTGTTTAAATTGCCGATCTTTTAACTTAAAACTATTTTATTATTCTGTATGAGGCCAGGACTGAGGCCAATTAAAACTGATATGCTGTGAAAAGAAGTTCTTTTCTTGCAAGTTTCATATTATCTTTTTCCCAGCTCTTCTAGTGGGAATAGCTCATGACATTATGTTAATCCATGATGTTGGAAGGAGCACTACAAATGATATATCTTCAAGTCCCTTTTGGGAAAGGCAGAAGATAAGTAACATGGAATGAGGAACAGAAAAATGTGCAGTTTGTGTCATCAATGTTTCTGACCATCTGGGGCATCATTCTGGGTTATTTCTCATGCCAATACATTTACATTTCCAGAAAATAAAGAGCTTGCTTCTAAACTCAAGGCAAAGCTAGTGCAACTTTACCAGAGTTACGTGAGAAAATCTGATACGAAGCAGAATAAAACATATCCAGAACAGCAGGTTCAAACTGAGTATCGATTTGTTGAGATCTGAAACAAATCTGGCTCTAGATTCAGTGATCTCCACTCTTTGTAATGGTCTTTAGTCCTGGCATTCAGTCCTGGTTGGTGCTTGAGTTTGTGCTGCTGGGAGAGCTACTCTGTGAGCTGGTCATCAGGCAGGAAGTTTTTTGCCAAGTCGGGCACAGTCCAGACCATGGGCTCACAATGAGGTATCAGGCAGAAGCACAGCCTCTGATGTGTAGCCTCCAAGAGGGGCACCATTGCAGGCCTGGACAATGTTTTTGATATGTCTTTAGGTGCAAGTAATTCAGCACGGTGGGAAAGGACCAGCAGGGTGAAGGGGAAGGCTTCTGAGGCACCTGCCACCCCCATTTTATGCGGTTTCATCTGTCCAGCATTTTAGTTTGGATTAGGAACATGCTTTTTAGGCAATCTCCCCTCTCATCGCCCTTTCCCATGCTATGGTTCACATGGTGCTGGAGCATGGAAACTTGGCTCCTTTCAGTTGAAACTCCAGTGGCAAAGGCACTTCATGAGCACACATAATATACTGCCATTGCTGCAGGGCATCACTCCACAGAGGCAGAATACAGACACTCTGAAGTTAATTCACACAAAATTCATAAAATGGGTCTCATAAACAACCTGAGGTTAACTCCTATTATACTGCACTTCTTGCTAACATAGACTAAGGATAAAATGCTTGGCTCATATGGAAATCCCCTTACGCACTCACTGGTTCAGATCCTAGCCAGCATGGGACCAAGAATTTGGTCCCACAGGAACTCTTCAGGGAGGCAATCGTTTAGGCATGATATGGGAAACAAGGTGGAAAACACGTTGATCAAATTCAAAGTGAGACTATTCATATCTGCTTTTGGAAAAATCTGTACAGAGCAGAATCCAACATCACTGAGTTTTACCCTCTGGAATTTCCATGGTCTGTGGAAGAGGGTGATGCTGCCACTTGGGACTGAAGTATACTCAAGTATTCGGAAAGGTGAATGAAAGTTTGTGTTTCTCTTCCTTAAAAACTATTCTGCACACTTACTGCAAAAGAAAAAGCACAGATGCATCTGCACTGTCCCCAAGTACTTACGTGAAATTCAATTTGCACATGTTTATCAGGGGGTAGAGCCCAAGGTCAAAAATTGGGATGAAGACAAGAATAAGAAGTGGATTTAAGAACTGCAATACAAAAGAATGCGAGTTCAGTGACTAGAAAGCAACTTTCAGTAATTAAACCCATAAAGCACTGTCCTCCAGAAATAATTCCATTACAGAAGGGACATGGACAAACACTTTAAACCTCCTTTTAAAATATAATCATAGTTTGCACTTAACAGCTTCTGCTATTTAGTTTTCACAGGCATGAATACATTTTGTTCATATCCTCCCCTCCAAGAGGTGAGCAAGCATCACTGGCCCAGTTTCCCTGGAGAGAGAACTGAAACATGATGTTTTCAAAGAGTACAAACCCCACTGACAATAGAGACAGGTGACCTTTGGTGCTGTGGTGGGACCTTAAAACAAATCAGCAACAATGGAAACATCTTGGGACTCCAGCAAAATCCCAGAGGAACAGGCACTATTCTGTGAGACTGGCAATTTCTCGCACTTCAACAAAACTGAGTAATCCCCCAGGAACAAAATTTCTCCTGGAAGGGGCACAGCTTGTCTGCCAGCCAGAAGTGGCAGAGCAAGAAAATAGACAGTGATGAAGAACAAGCAGAGAGAAATGTTGTTTCAGTTCCAAAGGAAGATTTCAGGGAACAGAACAGCTTTGAATTTCTCCAGAGCTGTTCACCATAAGAATTGTAATCAACTGTGACAGCATAGCACCATCATCTGCCCTGCAGAAAGGGAGGGACCAAACATATTTCAAGAACAATGTTCATCCCAGGACAGGGGCCTGTTAAAAGAAGATACCGGTTGTCTTCTCCACACACCAGCACTAGTTCAAGAACTGTTATGGTGGTATGTTTCCCCACACCTCCGCACTATTCTTCAGGATTCAACTTTTGTATTAGGACATCCTCAGGGTCTTCTGAACCCCAAGCTTGCAAAACAGCAAGTGAACAATAAAACACAGGCCACACCACAGCAACCAGCAGGAGCACTGCTATTACCTTGAAAAGGAGCAGAAACTGGCCACTGGTCCCATAAGAAAAATAAAAATTAGGGAAAAAAAGAAAATAAGTTCTAAAGGTTATTTCCTACCCTATAATATCTTTTACCTGCATTTGGTCAGGCTGAAGGACATATATTCCCTGAAACAAAAAGATATTCCAAGTGATTCATAAACACTATAACATATCAGTGCATATGGCAAATAAGTAATCGGTCCCATAGAGGCCTTTGCAGCCAAGATGGTTTCCTGAAATGCTTTATGTTGGCTTTAGCAGCTGATACTGTGCTCTTGACACTTGTCGTCTAAGGACACGGTGTTTAATACAATCATTTTGCAGAAGGAAGCTGCACTGAATCCTTGATATTTGGCAGCTGTGACACAGCCCATGACAGGTACTGAGGCCCATCTTTCAGGCTGGCTTAGCCATGAACTAGATGAGTGGAGAAGAATGGGGGTGTTAGGGTGCAAGCTGGGAGGTGGGCTTAGAGCTTCTTCCCTCCCTGCCTCTATAATGTGAAAAGCCCCAATTCTGTAAGTGAGTGTTCCCAAGCTTCAGGACCCTGTGAGCTCTGTTGGCATTTCTCCCAAGTTCCCAAAAGGGTAACAAAAGACCATCCTGGAGCCAGTGGGCTGCACAAACACCTCTCTCCTCCCCCCATCTGTACCTAACAGGCTTTGGACAACTGTGACTTCTTGGTTTGAGCCAAGAGTCCTCAATTTGGCACAGCCCCCACAAACAGGCAAGGTCAACAGGAATGGATGGATGGAGGGATCCCAGACTCCAAGAACCATGGACCTGTCTCCAGGGAGGGACTGGTGTTTGTCTGAACTCCATGAAATGCTTTTCATTTGAAATTAAGATGGAGGGGGGGTGGGGGGGGCGAGTAGGGGGGAGGGCAGGGCTGCAAGGGTGCAGGAGGGAAGAAATTAGGAAGGAAATAATGTATTTCCAAGAAAGTGCTGTGGGGGGTTGTCTCCTGTCTGCCAGACTTGTCCTGAGCTGAGTCTAGACTGGCTGCCTGTCTCTGCCCACAGCTGCCTCCTGGGAGAGAGGAAACTGCTGGTCACAGCAAAGGGGTCAATTAAAAATACCAGGCAAATACCCCCTCCTGCTATTTTGTGCACATTATAGAAATGTGCCTTTAGGAAATGAGCCTGCAAATATTTCATCTGACACTAAATCATTCCCTGTTTGACTCCAGACTTCCTAGCTGAGCCCTTGTCTGCAGAACAGAAAGTCATAGAGTATTACAAACATGAATTCCAACAAGCCTAAGGGTGGGATCATTCCAACATTGCAGTTAATTCTCACCTTCTTGAGGTGGGACAGCTCATGAGGGGAGAGCAGAAGAGACTGAAACAAAAGCCAAGGAACTGTCCAAGTTGCTGTGACCAAAAAAAAGCCCTGAATCAATCTTTCTCCACCTGGGAGAGTCCAGTAGTGACACTGGGTGATACTTAGCTCTCCTGCTAATGGATCACTAAGTGCATGTGAGCGAAACACCAGAAAACAAATGTTTTAGACATACATCACATAGACTGCATGGACTTTGTTCTGTCTTTCTGAGGTGGATAAATATTACCCAAGGTGTAGTCTTTTTCATGCCTCATTTGAACTAATTAAGCCTAATGAGTATCACATGTTGAAAGCCCAATTTTTAACAGGAGTGACATAGAAGGTCTCAAATTTGTGGCTTTAAGTCAATTTTAAACTGGAAAATTGACATTTACAATCCTAGATTTTGATGTGAGCATCTGCAGGCAAGATCTAGATGGCCTGTTAAAACATATACCTCTGAAAACCAGCCCTGTGTGGAGACATCTCTGGGCAGATAGCTGATCTACATTTATCTGCTACTGCAGCCTGCACCATTTGCCATTCACACCTTTGAAGAACTCTGTGGAAACTAGCTAAATAATCCTTATCACATCTTTACCCTATACACAAGATTCCTGCTGGTTTTGAGAGGCTTCATGAATGCATCACCAAGTAATCCAGTGCAGAAATGTACAACTACAACAGCTCTAGTCACACCTTAAAAGAGCTGAGTGACTTGTCCGCCTTCTGTGGGGGCAGCAGGCTGAAAATCCTACCTCCTCTAGGTCACAGAGCCACTGGTTGCCAGTAGGTCAGCACCCCTGACCTTGCAGGCTGCTGATGGCTCCCCAGCCCTGACTTCTAGCTGAGATGAGCTGTGATGAACTGAACATGGCTGCATGAACAGAGCCTCTGGCTTCTAATCACCAAAAGTGAAACTCACCCAGATTCACCAAGCAGACGCTCTTAGTACTGCAAGACTCCGGTTAATAAGCAAGAGCAGGGATGTTACTACTAGTCTTACCAGCCCTGGTGACATTAAGTACTTACAAAATCAGCATTCATTTTTGTGGCTTGCAAAGTCCACCTGGATCCCTAAGGAGGAAACAGACAGCTGTGAAGCCTTCAAGATGTTCTATGGGGCTAGAAAGCATGGGGATAGAGGACAGTACTGGAGGTCTTATTTCCCATCTATTCCTTCCCTTCCCTGTAACACTTGTCAGTAGTCAGGGCGCATTCTCCCCCCTCATTCTGCTGTGCCAGACACCTGGCAGGACTGGGAAGGGCTGGCCAGCAGTGATGGTGGAAGACCCTGGACACTTGGTAGGAGTGTGGCCCACTGGGTCCCCAGGATGCTTTGGTGTTACCCCAGAAGGACAGAGGTGCAAACAGAGGTGCAAACTGGCAGGCAGAGCTGTATACACTGTACTGTACCTGCTGATCAAACAGGGCCCAGAACATTGGCAGCGGTATGAAGAGGAAGAGAACACGAGTCACCATTTTAACCTCCCCAATCAGCTGTTTCTAAAAGGAAACAGGCAAAAAGGTAAAGTAGGGGGTAAAGCCAACAGGTGATTCAAGCCACAAAGCATAACTCCTATTTCTTTCTGCATGGCAGCTCCTTATTGCATTTACTTGAGACATTGGATATGTTTGCATTTCTACATTTCAGTGCAGCACCTAAACCGTCCATTAAGGGTCAGAAGAGTACAGATGTGGAAAGGGACAGGAAAACGCATCTCTCCTGTCTATCTGCCCATCTCCCCCTTCCCACTCCAAATCTACCAGGTAGAGCATCACTTACCGAGTATTTTTCTGATGCCCAGTCCAGCCAGTGATCTCTCTTTGGAATCTCACGGGAGCGGTTTTTCAGCCGGTTTTTAATAGCAAACTAGGGAGCAAAACAGGGGGTTAACTCACTCATGCTGTACCTGCCCTTGTCACATTCCCAACTCAAGGCTACCTTCCCCATCCCCAAATGTAAGTAGTGCCAGAAAATTGAGGGGGTGAGTTGCTGGATACCTCTAAAATCTCAGATTGGATGCTTTATGATGAATTGTCTGCAGGAAAGTTTCTATGGTACTGGTTGATTAAAGGTATGATGTGGGAATAAATCATAGAATCATTGAATCTTAGAATATCCTGAGTTGGAAGGGACCCACAAGGGTCATTGAAGTCCAGTTCCTGGCTTGTTTCTGCTGTGTGCTCCAGTCACTGAACACACTGAGCCTCCCTTGCAAAAAAATGTGGCAGACCTCACTTAGAAATCCTGTCTTTAAAATCTCGCCTGTTTCCCCAAGGTAAATTTGGCACTAGGATTGACCTAGATAAAAAGAAAACATCTGCTGTTAGCAACAGCTTCCTGAAATAGAAACATCATTATCCACCTAATAATAAAAGAGTATTTTTTCGCACACTGTATTCAGCTCACACGTCATGAAAAACAATTTATAAGGCTCTAATGCAACTTCAGCAAGTGTCTCTTGCATTTACATGAACATGCTGAATGTCCATAATATGAATGTGTGCTATTACTGTCTGCTGAACTGATAAAGTTCAGAAAAATTATTCAACTGAAAAAAAATGGAGTAATATATCTGATACTCTGTGAGTTTCTGAATTTTCCTTTCAGTTCAGTCTCCGCCAGCATCTGCCACTAGTGGTTCTACTGACATCAACTGAACAGTTCATGGAGCTAAGGGAAAACAATTGAAATGCTGAAAGAATAAACTAGGACCTAAATGTGTTTCTCATTCCTTACAGCTCATCAGCAAGACATCCAGAAGCAGCATAGAGAAGAACTCCAAAAGTCACCTCCCCTTTCCCTTTGCACCTTTTTGTCCTGCAACCTCAGAGTCATGCATGAAAAAGAGAATTGCACACACTTACACTGATGCATTTGCACACTTCCAGCAAGACGTTTCCTTGTGGTGGTGTTTTTCTGTACAGTCCACTTCCAGCAATGAACACAACTGAAAAAATATTATAATCCAAAAGGGAATTCACATGGCTGAAGCTCAATCCTGCACTGGCTTCTGGGAAGGATCCCCACCCCTGTATTCAACAGAAATGCTCTGTCCTCGGGGCTCACAGGATTGCACTTTAAACTAAATAAATATACAGGAGTCTTTAATGCCTACAGATGGAAGAAAATGGAACAGCCTACAAGAGGCAGCGTGATCCTTAGAAAGTCACCATTGTCTTATTATCTGCTCTGGCACAACAGGCACCTCCATATCTGATTTATGCTGGGAACCAAAACTTTGAAAATTCATTCTGTCTATGCTTTTTGTAGACTAAACTTAAAATAAAATCGACATTGAACTGCTGCACCTGACATTGGAAATCAACCCTCACCCATTGGAAACATGTGAGGATTAATCCAGATACAACACGGGCTTTGTGCACTTGCATCTCACACACATTTCAATGGAACCTGCCACAAAGATCCCTGCCTCACAGATGTTAAATTACCTTCATTTATGGTTTCCACAAAGGGATATACAATTTAAGATACTGTTTTATCTTGGTTTTCTCCCTCAAAGCACAAAGAATATCAGAATGAGACTTCAAAATCCTGTCAGAGATGGAGTTATCTGATTGTGTATCATTTATCCTGCTCTATGAGAGCCTTTGAGCACATCAGAATTCCAAAGAGATTAGTAGGGAGAAACACCTTTAAAACTGAGCATGAAATCCACATAACAAACCAACCTGAACTTTTTTAACTAACCCAATTGTCCGGGTCAGTCCACAGACAGTGGAGAACAGCAGGGACCTCTGTCCTAACACAGGAGGCCTGGGATACTGCAGGAAGCTCACCTTTGCTCTTTGCTGACCTTTAGCACCCAGGTTTGGCTCACAGAACTGTGAGAGATCTCTGAAGTCAGTTTAGATGAGTTGCACTTTGCGTTTGTGCAAAGTCACCCAGAGTGGGTACCTAATTTTTAGCATCTCCTGTGAAGATGTCAGTGTCTCTAAAAAGGTGATCCATTAGGTTTGCTGAAATATCTCCTGGCAATGTCATTGACTCTTTTGAGAGCTGAGGTTCCTGCATTAGGTTTGGCACTTGGAATTAAATGGTATCAATCTACCCCATCCTTCAGAAACTGTAGCAGCCCAGAAAATCTCACGCTAAATCTGCCTCTAAATCCATCCTTGCTTTCCATCAACTCAGGGAGAGGGCCAGTCAGGGCCGAAAGGGTATTTTCTCCAATTCTGCATGCTGCTCACATAGTCAAATATATCACTTCCCAGAGCATTTTAGCATGTTACAAAAGAACAGAGAGCTGCTTTGCCGGGCAGGACGTGGAATCTGGCAGCAGGACACTAGCTAAAAACACATTTCCACTGATGCCCTCACTGAAACTGCAATATTTACACGTTTGTTTTCCCCTGGGCAACTACTGCTCTGCTAGAAACATTTATCACAGCATGGTGCACAGAGGAGCGAGCCTCTGTGGCCCTTAAATGATAGGAACAGGCCACAAGGGAAAATAGAACCTTCTCAGACCCGTGACCACACACTTTTTTGAAAATAATTGCTGCAACGTTAGCTGTGGCCTGATGACATTTCTTCAGTTTCCTGATTCTTCTCCCTGATGGAAATTCGAGTAGAGACAGCAACATTCACATTCTCTGAGGAACAGATTTTCAAATCCCAGATGCTGCAGTGAAATCACACAACTGCCTGGTCTCTCAGCGAAGGTAACAAGCTGAATGAGAAGTCACCCCATGCTGTGTCAAAACCTCACAAATGCAGTGTAATAAGGGGACTGCTCTTCTCAGCAGCTTGCAGCTGTGAAACTAAAGCTAATGTGTCCTCTGTACTGGCTACCAAGGAGTAACAGTAAAAATGGGGAGATTGCTGAATGTTTTATAAAGGTTGAAGAAGAAATCTTGACAAGTACATTAATGGGGCTAAGATGCAAGCGTTAAGAAGCAAGGGGATTGTGGCTGTCTCCTGACACTTGGATAATAAGGATTTTTTTATTGCAACATAATAATAAGTTGTCACTGTAATTGTGGGAATTACTTCAGCCAAGCAAAGTGAGACAGCTCAGAACAAAGTAACATCTCATTTAGCTCCTTCTGCAGCACATAGATTCAGCAGCAGAAGTCTGAGCCATTAAAGATGGCCCTGAGCTGCCAAAAGCCCGTGGAAAGGTTAGAAGTGGCATGTTAAGCTTCTCTTCTATAAGCTGGGGGTCTCTGAGGACTGCTCAGCTCGCAGCTCAAAGGCCATGCCTGCTCATAGGCAAAGCTGCAAGCCATCAGGAGAATCATTTTGGTGCCTCCCTTTGCATTAGAGTAAAGCAATTATACTGTGAAACATCCATCAGACCACACCCTTAACAGTATCACAATAAAAGATAGCAGTAAAACCATGGTCTGCCCACCATTAATAAACTACTGATATTTATTGCTGTTCTGAACTGGGGAATTGTTGGGTGACCTTGAACCCTTTCATTTGCCATGACAGTATCCATCCAGAATTAGTGAATTTGTGCATTTTCTCATCTAGCCATGGACTCAAAAATGGTAACTCCTATTATGAGCATCACTGTTTCCACTCACCAAGAGCCAACACCATCAGTGCTGCTGGGACACCAAAAGCCAGGGCATAGCAATCCTCTCCAAAACATTTCACATCCCCTGAAAAAGAAGTCAGAAATAAAAGCACCTCATTACAGCTAGACTTACGTTACTGGGGCTTTTGATTTGCTTCCCTAAATCAGTCACTTCCCCTGTTTTAAATCTTCTTTGCTGGTGCTTCACACTGTGAATTGAATCTCCTTGAAACAGCTGTCCTCCCTTGATGAAGACAATTTGGAAGCAGGGTTAGTGTCTGCCAGCAAAAGCAGCTGATAATGGGATATTGATGCAAATGGTAGAAGGGAGGGGGCAGACACATAGGTATAAAGAAGTACTAGGAATTGTAATTGGGGAAAATCTACAGCATTTAAAGTAACCTGAAGCCATTCTGTATTTGACTAGATCTAAATAACCAGTACTGTGTTTCCACATTCTTTGTGCCAGCTGCATCAGTCTTGAGTGAAAAACCTGAATTTGATTTCATAGCGACCTACAGTGGACAAAGAGGAATCCAGTGCCTGCACTGTGTTAAGTGGGAGCCCAGGATAAGCCTTAGAACTCCAGTCCCCTTCCTCCCTAACACCAATGTCACTAGGGGCAGCCTGCTCCAAATGTCAGGTCTTGCAGCAACCCGTTAGGAAGCCAGGTGTGTTACAGAACGGGTTGGATCAATCTGAGCTGTGGCTCACTGAAACCCTAGGCCTCTTGGAACAGGTCAGTTCTTGTACCGTGCTCCAGCTGCAAACAGCAAGCCAGCAGTGGGTCAGTGTTTGAATGCCAGGGGCTAGATATTACTGCATTCTCACATGGAGTAATGGTTAAAGTAAGCCAACAGAGTTAACAGGAGACCAACCCATGAAGCCCTCAGATGCTCCTGTTTGTTGTAGCCAGGCAGTCACAGACAGCTGCACAGCTGTGTGCATGCATAGCATTTATTTACTTATTTACAGCGAATTAGCTGAAATCCAACAAAGCTGAGAGCAACATTATGGGCACACTGAACTTTTAATATGCTAAATGAATTGGACTTCTCTACCTAAAAGTATATATTTCATATTCGTACCAAATGTCTACAAACTGCATTTCATGCTCTTCCAAGAAAAGCCTTGACACTTAGCAAAAATGTTACTCTTTCCCCATCCTCTCCAATTCCATGTTGCAACTAGTTTATATTGGTGCATGTTTTGATGTTTGAAGGGACTTGATTTTCATCTGCCCATTAAGCAAAAGCCCTTCCCAACTGAATGCTGACCTGGAGACACCAGAGAGAGAATGAATAAAAGATATAGCATTTGTCTTTATCCCTATGCATGGTGTAAACATGAGACAAGAGCCTGTTAAAATGACGCTCCAAACAAACAGAGCTTTCTGGAAGCCATGGAGTGGAATGAAAAATATGGCAACTAAATGTGAAGACTACTTTGTCCATGCCCGTGTCACCTATGGCCTGCTGCTCTGCCTCTGTGCCTGTATTTAGAGTGTGCCAATCCCTTTGGCTTCGAAGCGCTGCAATACAATGAAGTAAGTGCAGCAAGGCTCGGGGACTAAAAAAGGTTTTGCAAGTAGGCTAGAATATAAAGTAGGTCTTAAATGGGGCATAGGCCTGTGCTTTGTCTTCAAGGCTAGTTGCTCAGGGCAGCAATCTTGCAAGCAGACCCATGCAGACAAGCCTGAGTGCCAGGACAGAGCCCTCTAAAAGTCAGCAGCACCCCATGGGAGGGAGAAGGTAGGACTTTGAAACCAGCCCTGGTAAGTTTTTCAGTCCTGACACTGCACAGGACAGCAGAGATCACTTCCCATCCATAGTTAACCTGAAGGCAAGTCCTTCACTGGCAATGGAGATTAGATGACCATAGGTCCTTCCACCTTTCATATTTTAATTCTGCTGTTCAGGCTAGCTTTGAAATACAACCAGGAATAAATTTCTGTGACTTGTCAGCCTATATTATAAATCTGTTAATGCTGCTACAGCAGGATTAACAAGGTGCAAATGCAATACACTGACCACTCCACAGATAATATCATTTCTGCCATTCTGTTGTCCTAAGAGTCTAACTATGCACAGCAGAGTAGTTAGAGGGCAGCTAATTTATTGTTTTATTCTAAATCCACACTGACCTCTTAATACAGGAGTTACAAACGTGGAGATCAAACTTCCAGCATTAATGGATAAATAGAAGATGGAAAAAAACTTGCTTCTCTCCGAGGCCTGAAACAAGAGAAGACAATATCAATGTCATGGCTAAGGCACAGCATTGGGCTTGCAAATTGAACACTATCAATTCTCTTGTTAGGAAGGCTGGGTAAATATTGACACAAAGTGCATAAAATGTTAAGCAAACAAGCTTGTGTTCAGGTGATGGTAAATGCTCACACAAATCATCTCACGTTACTCGAGAAGTGCTTTGGGGCTTTTTGGCATTTCAGAGGAAAAGCCACTGCTTTGAAAGTGTTGTGAGACTGGAAGGAGGGGAGAGCATTTACTTATTCAGAACAAGTAGCATGATTCACATCCTTTGTCACCTAATTCAATCCAATTTGGCACGCTTTGACAAGCTCATAATTTCTTCCTGTGTCTGAGCCCTTTTTTTTTTCCCCTCCTCTCCTGTGTAGAAATAGAAAAAGAAACCAGTATATTTTAAGGAACTGGTAATCACACCACAGATTAAAGAGTGCCAGCAATTGAAAAGTATCCATCAAAGAAGAGACCACCAAGGTGAAGCCAGTCGACCTCAAACTAAAAGGGTAAATTAAATCTAGGGGAGCAAATTCAAGAGCCTGACGGAGGGATGAACTCTAAGAGAAAGAGTTCTGAATTTAAGGTGTGACATATTATAGTTTATAGAGTCAAAGGATGCCCGTTGATCTTCCTTCTTCCTGCATAATTCATAATTTGGAAGGAATCAAGAATGTGATGCAGAGTTTGGTCCTTTTTGCGGGAGTAATCCGTGCATGCAGTCTCTCCTTGCTTATGGGAGGGACACACATGCACAGTCACGGGTGTGCTGCATACAGTGTTAACCTCCTCCCTGTGCCTGGGTGGGCCAGCAGAGAGGAGAAACAAAAGCAGGCTACCTGACCTACCCCGTGCTCACATGTATCACCAGCTCTGGGACACCTGAGTTGATAAAGGTAGTGGGGAAAACTGCTTCAGACATGGCATGGTGCCTGGCAGAGAGCTTCTTAGGGCACCTTGAGCCACATCTCTATGACCTGAGCATCATTTGAATGCAAAACTTTAACTTAGCTGAGTGCTAGGAAACTCCTCAAGGACTGTTGTTCTGTCTCCTTTCCTTCTAATGTGTCCTGCTGCTGTCTGCTACCTGAGACAACAATATCCACAAGGCTAGAAAACTGGAGACAACGTGAAGAATTGCAGGCAGCTGAAAGAGGACAGCTTTAAAGTAATGAATCCTGAGATCCAAAAACGTAACAAAACCTCCTGTAACTGATGGTGCAGCCAACAGGAAATATTGCTACTTCATATAGCAAGAAGCCTCTTACCAGAGGGCATTACTGCAGGGAAAGGGGGAGGTGGGAGAGCATGGGAGGGCTTCTCTTTATGTCCCCTTGCAAAGTGGGTGGTGAGAAGGTGAGGGTGAGAGACCCATCACCTCCCACTGCCACCCATCAAGGAGTCTGGGGGTCTGCTTACTTGGATTAAGGGCTTTCTGCCTTGACCCAGCACACACCCATCAACTTGAGTTCTTGGCTTTTCCAGAATTTTATTTCCTAGAGTGTTCAAGGCTAACCCACACATTCCTCATAAATTATTTATCCTGGACTAAAGGATTTGAAAGCCTTATAAAAATCACCTCCATGGCATGTTCTCATGGTTAATAGAAAACAGCAGTGGGGTCTCACTATCTGTTATATTCCACTCCTTGCTGGTGGTTTTGATAACCCAGAACTTTCTACTGCTAAACTAGTAAAATTTTATTTTCTTTTTCATTCTACCTTTGTGACTAGTTACTTGTCATCATAAAATAAACTAGAGAAATGAGCAGCCTCAGCAATCTTCCCCATTCCTAGATGGCCCTCCCATGGCTTGTCGAGGGTGGTGCAGTAGAGCCCTCACAGTCCTGCCCTCTTCTAGCCAAATTCTCATGGCATGTCTCTAACCCTTCGTAGCTGAGCAACTCAGAATTTCTGAGAGCTGTGATAAACTCAAGCATACAGCTCTTGACATGATAAAGTCTAGAATAACTATTACCAAAAAGAATGGGGTGGTAAGAGAAGAGGATAGTTATGCATAAAGAATTTGGAGCATCTTATTTCCCACATTTTCAGATTTTAGTGATGGAAAGAAAAATGGTCAGAGAAAAGCTGAAATAACTACAAAAACAATGACCCAGCAGCTTGCAAATTATACTGATTGGAATAAAGAATTTCCTCCCTATTGTCCTAATCTTTAGAGCAGACATACTTTAACAACATGATTTGGATTAGCTAATTTGAGAAAAGGTACTGTACATGATAATCCTGATCGCCTTGGCAACCAGAAAATAAGGAAACAAAGAGAAAGCTATTTAGCACCTTAAACACCATCCAGCACTGTTTGAAAGCGGCTTTGGTCTCTAATTAATATGTGCAGCAGCTTCACATTCATATGACATATCGTAAATATAATTTTGTTCAGGCATTTTTAACTTGGATTCCTAATCCCATAGAAAAATGCATCTGGAAATCTCCTGCAGATAAATCAATTTTCCCTATCTGACCTCCTGCCAAATCAGTCCCCATCACAGTCTGTAGTAGTACTGTTCTCAAAGTGGCAGGTCCAAGACTATTATGCTCCTGAAGTACTTAAAAGAGGATCAGATTGATGTTGTGCATTTACCTCAAAACATAAACTTGTATCTAGGAATAGCAGGGACAATTTATTTATTTATACACAGAGCTACCTCAGCCCTAGTTTTCAGATTAAACAACTAAGCCTGTGTACTTAAGGGCTCGGCTGAAGTTTATTGGTGTCCTGAAAATTAAGGGGGAATCAAATGCTTCATTTCATAGGGAATTTTCAAAACTTATTTCATCCTACCTGGAGTGGAAGAAAATAAAACATAAGTCCCCTCAAACACCACTCCAGAGGGAAGAAATATTCTGGTTGGCCCCAAACCTTTCATTCCTTACAAAATCAAAACTTCTCATTCCAATTCTGATGACTTAAACTTCCTATCACATAGCATAAAACATTTGTTTCTTCTGAAAGGCCAAGTCATTTCAAAATGGTAAAAGAGAAAACTCTCTATTTTGAAAAGAATGAATAGAGCAGAACATATTGTTCTTATCAGAATGCTTTTTACAGTTTTCTTTCTCTAAATTAGTTTTTCTTGAAGGTAACACACAGGTGAATGTTTGAGCCTTTGTATTTGATATATTTGTTGGAGAGATGTAGTCTGAATGCTGGAGAATGGGTACAGGCCCATACACAACCACAGGCAGTTCAGGTTTTCTCTCTGTAACTCAGCTGTGGTTGTGAATTTGGGATAATAATATGTATGTGCCTGAGAAGGGTGCTGAGATTCATTAGCTGAAGTCTATAAAACGCTCTGAAGATAAGTGTTACATATTATCATACTGTAATTAGGTGGTAATTGAAAGATGCTGGATAAACACTATTAATCATTAATATTCATAGAAGTAGCACTTGTGTAAATGCTGCTGTTGGACCTCTCAGAATTCTTTTGGGACAACTATTGGTGCAGCAAGCCAGGATGCCCATGCACTGGGACGCATGCAGCTATCCCAGAGCACGTGTGCCGTGCTGCCAGCCTGCTTTTGGTCAGAGTTATGCCAACTGGGGAGGCTGGTGACCACCAGAGCATTGCTGATCCCCCCTTCTGCAGCATCCCCTAAAGCACCAGATCCAACTGACAGCACAGTGTGGACATGCCTGCAGGAGGATCTGCTTTGGACAAGTGACCATGGAATATCCCACATTTTGTTACTTCCTAGTAATCATAAGCTTCATCACTTCAGCATCACTCAGTTGTGGGGAAAGCACAACTCTTCCCAAAATTTTAAATTTAGTCTGTATTATTTCATTACATGGTGACTACATTCTGGGGCATTGCAAAAGACAAGAGAAAACTGCCCTACCGGGCTCCTTGTCCAAGGCCAAGGGGCCAACTCTTACCCATCTTTACCAGTGCTTTTCCTGACACACTATTAGTCTAATGTCCTTCTTTAATGCCTCCATTGATGGGAATTTCCATCTCCCAAAGGTCCTAGCATTTTCCAGTATTTCTCTAGATCTATTTCTGGAAAAATTTTTCATACTGTCAATCCTAAATAATCCTCCTTCCGTTTAATCTTACTCATCACAGACCCCAACACTTATTTTCCTTTTTGTAGCAGTGACCTTCTACATATTTGACGACTTATGCCATGCACAGAACTTGCTGATTTGAATACTTGACATTAAGAAAATGGAAATTTTTATTTGTGTGTTAGGTCAACGTAAATCTATTTAACTTGAAGTCAATTTAAAAATTTAGCATTTTGCCTGAGGATTAGCACTTCCTGACCTGCTTTGCTTCTTTAAGCACTACCTTATCCCTGCTTGAGCCCCTGTGCTGAATAATGGGAGTTTGAGATTAGTGCAGATGAGGGGCTAAGCACTCATGACAGAGAATGAGGACGCAAAGCACCTGGACTACAATTCACAGGATACACAACACAGAGCTAAACAGAAACATTTTCTTAATTCTTCAGAACCTTCCATTTTGGCACTACCTTCAAAAGACCAGAATTTCCCACAGTCCTTTCTGAACAACATCTGAGACACAGACTATGACTGATTTGAGGCAAAAATCCCACAGAATCATAGGGTGGTGGTACAATCTTTTCTTTCATTTGCTGTATTCCATTGCAGTGCATTACAATCACCCCTGTTAAGCTGGTTCATGATATATACAGTTCTGTGATATGCATGACAGGATTTTTCAACTACTCTGATGTCCAATTAACATTTAGATGATTTGATGCAATTATGACCTATCCTTTCCAGTATCAATCCTGTTCTGCTGTCATTTTGCCTTCCTGAAGCATCAAAATTCTCTCAAGTCTTATGCAAACCATTCTACCTCCTGTCTTACTACGTCTTTTGCAGCAAGCTGGCCCTTATTCTAGCACAACAGGATTTTGATCACATAAACATCCCCACAAAGTAAGCAGACACTGCATATTTTAGGAAAGAAAAGAAGTCTTACATGTTCCTCTTCAAACTGGTCCCCACCAAATGCAGAGACACAGGGCTTGATACCTCCCGTTCCAAGGGCGATCAAAAACAGACCAACCATAGACAGGACCCTTCATGCAAGAACAAAAACATCACCATTGCAAAATCTTTCCAGTGCTTATGCGAGTATTTTAGTGTCACCCAACCATGATTCCTCTGATAATGTTGTCTTTTGCACACAGGTAGTGATGGTGAGCCAGCTAAACAAACAAGTTAAATATCCTAATAATTTGAAAAACAAATTAATTATCCTAATTCCTGCACTCCATACCAGTCAATTAACCAAACTGGTTTTGCCAGTTTCTTGTTGTTCTGAGGTCCAGTAGACATATAGGAGATCAAAGAGCTGTGGAATTATTTTTCATTCATATGACAACAAAAGATTTCTGAGATCAATTAAGAAAAAGAAAAAAAAGAAAAAGGGGAGTACTTTTTGCAGCTTTCTAGCCTGGGTAAGAGCAGACAAGCTGTTCAAATGAGACTCATTCTTGTGTGCTTTCTACTTCCCATTGGTTTTCAAAATACCATTGTTGGCCTGACAGATTATGTCTCTAGGGAACAAGAGTATCAGGATTGGCCAGGTCTGGGACAAAAGAAAACTGTTCTGTAAACAACATATGCTCCTGCCTGCATGTGCATATTTTTGAGTCATGACCACACAGACAAAACCAGCTTGGCGGTTTCAGAGACACTACTCTGACAAGCCTATCAGTTCAGAATCTAGAGGGTTGTATCCTGTGGAAGAGACAGACCCTTCCCCTGTCATCAGAAAACGTATTTCAGTTTTGTGTTCCCATGCACATGGGGGAACCTTGCTGAGCTGGGCAGCTGTGCTGATGAAATGAGGGAGGAAGGAGCCTGGTACAGGCAGTTGGATGGAGGAGACCAAACCAGTAGCGTGGTATAGCAGAGAGAGGTGATCCCCAGTGCCTGTGTCAAAAGGGGTTAGAGTCCCTGTGGTGATTTCCAACTCCATCTGGCATGGTCACGCACCAGACCCATCCTTCTGCTCTTACTCAGACATTCCTAACCCTTTCCTGATGAAAGAAATCCATGCACAGCACCAAAAATGCTGGCCTGATGGAGGTGAAACAAATTACAGACTTGGGTAAGCCAACTACCATCACAACCTGTTACAGCACTGTGGCTTCAAGGGCTACTTACACATGAACTGCCTGGTTGCCCAGGGATGGAATGGCACCGACTGATTTTATCAGATGGCCAACAACATACACAATGGAGAGGTAGATGATCGTCCTGTGAGAAAAGCAAACAGCAGTGACTGAAGGTGCAGGGTGATGAACAATTCAAAACCAGAGTGTGCCCATGCTCCCTGATATGGCAGCTCTACTTGGCAGACACACAAGGAACTGGTTTGTTCAACCACTGGTAGAGCAGGCAGCTACAATTCCTTTGTGTCAACACTGAGTGCACTAGAAGGAATAGATATGCAAATGGGTTCAGATTAAGGAGGGATAGCCCCTGCTTTATTTGTAGATGTTACTGAGCAGAATAAATAAAAAATGTTCCAGTCTTGTCACTCATGGAAGACTGCACTGTTCAGGTCCAACTCAGTTTCCAGATTATTAATAACTGGCATTTTGTAGGATGTGCATAAGTGAATCCCTTGACTGGAAGGGATCTCTAGAGACTGTTGCCCACATTCAACCCACCTAACCAACAAATGTAAATTAGGAGTGTGGTTTCCTCATTGTAAGTCTGTTTTGGGTCCCAAGTACCTCTGAAAGACTGACTTCATCTATCTGCCTCCCATGTGTTGCTGAGGCAGAAGAAGAAATCTGAGTAGGATGATCAGACTTGAGTGAATTCTATTCCCTCATCACCTTCAGGACTAAGAGAAATCTATGTATTCATGTGCTGAAGACACATACAGAGGGAATCAAAGGATAGAGACACTAGAAGAAGTCCTATGAGCTTTGAGCATGAAACTGGTCCCTGATGCATTCAAACCCTGGTTGCAACAGATAATTTAGAGCCACATCAGATCATTCCTAAAAGCCCCTCTAATCTGTTATCTGTCCTTGGTATTGGTCAAGGCCCAGCTACTACATCAAATGCCACCTCCCACTAAATTATAGGGATTACTCCAAGTCTCTTGCCTAACACACCAGAGTCTGTATAAGGATTTACCTTCTCACAACGTCATGCTGCAAGATAGACATCCTCAAATACTAATGAACATTGCTAGGCGACCTTAAATAATGAAGTTAATAAACTCCCACTGTTATTTTTTTCATTCAAAGGGACAAGAAAATTACTAAAACTGAGCAGAGAGAAAAAAGGACACTGAGAGCTCCTTAAGAACTTTCTTCTGGAAAGGCATATGGCAGTTGTTTATTTCCTGTTGAGACTCTTCTGCCAGATAGGCTTAGTCCAGAGAGAAGGGTTTAGCTGCACTTTATCACCCTGATGGCCAAGACTCCTCAGACAATGAAAAAACAGTGCCAAGCAAAGAAAGTCCTATATCCAGCTGGTCATCACCACTCTGGGGCAGATGCTGGCTCCACAACTTATCATCAGAAGGGAAGACTGCCTAAGGACTCTTACTCAGGAAGAGTCTACCTAGTTATGTGCTGATGGAGATGATTTGAGAGAACCTAGGTTTCTCGGGCATAAAAGTGGGTGTGCTGACATATTCCTTATGCTGTGAGAAGTGTAAGTAAGTACATTATAGTTAGTGACATTTCATCTGAATCTGAGAGATCTACATGATGACATTGCTTCCTCACTATCTCTGAATCCTTCTCAGAAGCAGACCTTGGCAAACTGAGGGTTAGTTGCCCTACACTTCAGCTTCCTGAAGACAGGTAGGGAAGGACAGTAGAGGAAAAGTGTGCTTGTGACATTTAATTTGTCCCAACTTTGTTGCCTATTGGCCCTTGGGTGTTAGAGGAGCACAGAACAGCATGAGCAAACAGATCAGCTCTGTTAACAGAGAGGAGCTGACCTTCACAAGTGTGCCTTTGCTGCACTCTGAGCTAGCTCAAAACTGGGGGCACACAGAGCACTGCCCTTGCACCGGCTGCACGGTGTTGATGCATGCTGACTGAATTAGAGAGATGTCTTCACTTACTTATATTTCCCCAGCCATGAGTCTGCCATGATGGCTCCGATGACAGGTGTGAAATAACACAACGCGGAAAAGGCATGGTACACAGCAGTGGAGAGATTTTCATCCCAGTGGAAGAAGCTTAAGAAATACAGTGTCAGGACAGCTAAAAGAAAACAAAAAAAAATCATATCAGATAATTACTGTGTATCTCTGCAGGTAAGCAGGATCATGGTGGCAAGAAAACTACTGATTTGCCTAGCAACTGAGCACTGCTGTGGAAAGATTTGTGCTTCCAGACCTCTTCCTCATAATCTCTGACACAGGAGAAGCTAAAATGAGATATATGAGTATCCAACATTCTTTGCTCATAAACATTTATGTTTAGCTGAGAAATGTATTTTCTAGCTTATCTTAACCTAACCTGTAGTTCTGTTTACGCACATTTTCTATTTGCAGATTAGGTGCCTGTAAGATTCAATTCCCAAACACACTGATTGCACATCAACTGTGAAAGACATCACATAGTAGAAAACCAGCTTTGATATAGAGAATTATAGAATAATTTAGACTGGAAGGTACATTTGGAGCCCTCTAGTCCCAACTTCTCATCACAGATATAGCAACAGTGTTAGGGTACACTGTTCATACACACATTCCAAAATACCAATTAACTTTGAAAGACAGTTGATACTACACACAGCACAGCTCAGAAACACCAATCCAGTTTGTATAAATACCTCAGGATGGGAAAGTCAGTCCCCAGACAGGCCACATACCTCGCATGCCATAGTAGGAGAAGCGCTCGCAGAACTCGTTCACCACAATGAAGGCAATGCTCAGGGGGTAGTTGGAGCCACAGAGTTTCTGTGGGAGACAAACAAGAACATACCAACCGTCAAAGCCTTCACCTCAGCAAGGTATTCCCACAGTGTCTGGGTGGTGGAGAGGAGTCCAGTCCAAAAACCAAGTGCCCACTGCTGCTTGACTGGCCTGTGAGCTGGATGCAAAGGAGAGAGTGGACCTCACAATACTCTTGCTCTGATTAAGGCTCCCCAGTGAATCAGCCTGGCTGACATGGGCCCAGTAAGGACTGCCATGGGGATTCACGGGCTGTCAGCAGCCCAACATGGAGTTCCAGGAACTCCACTGGAAGGGTGCCAGCAACTCTTCACTGCAATGC
This sequence comes from Corvus hawaiiensis, assembly GCF_020740725.1. Taxonomy (NCBI): domain Eukaryota; kingdom Metazoa; phylum Chordata; class Aves; order Passeriformes; family Corvidae; genus Corvus; species Corvus hawaiiensis. The sequence continues at coordinate 29,405,873 of NC_063219.1, read as the reverse complement.
AGAAAAGTCACTGGGACCAAAAAACCACCTTTGGATGCCTTTTCTTCTGCACTTCATATAAAGCTACCACCCTGCCCCAAAACTGCTCCCTCTTCCTGTACCAGACCTTGCCTCAGAAACTGGGAGACCTCAGAGATCTGCTGTCTACGTCAGTGTGTGAAGCTGCTCCTTCTCTCAAACTCTGCACCTCACTTGTGCCGAGCTTTGCCACCACTCACTGAAGCAGAGCATCAGCTCTCTGTCTGGCACTCCCTCAGGCATGGCATCCATTTCATATTCCAAGACTGCTGGCATAGCTATGGATAATTCAATTTATTAATCAGAACTTTAAAAAACCCCAGCGATGGGACTGTCAAATCTGTCTGAGTGTGGCGACTCTTTCGCTGAGCCTGACTTTACTCCAGCCAACATCAGCACTTCCCAAGTGAAATACATGGCATTAAACAGATGAGTCTTGGCATGACCTTGTGTGGGCCTCTGTCCCCCTTGTTACCCCACAGTGGTCTGAGCTAAGCAGCTTTCAGCTTCCAGCTGCTTAGTAGCTCCACTGCCTCGCAACAGGAAAGCAGGTTTTCACAGCACTGCCAATTAGTGGGAGAGAGGGGCTGGCCATGGATTTGGTGAGGGATTTGGGGGGAGTGTGATATTAACAGTTGCAACTATATTTATAGTTTTAAACAGTGATTGTATGGGCCAGTGAAGTGAGATGAACTCTTCACACGCATTTCTGTGCCTCAGGTTGGAAATAATGAATTCCTGTATTTCTTCCCAGAGTCCCAAATGCAAATACAGTACCAAACCAGATGTGTTTATTCAGGTTTATTTCACCACCAAGAGACCTAAGCTTATTTGGATTCCCAAAGCAATGGCATCAAGTTTAGAAGAGTCTAGCTTAATGACGCTGTCTTCTTCAACATTATCAAAGAGCAACAAAACAGACTGATTGTAAAAAATCAAAACTCCACAACTCCCACCTCCCCCCTACTTTCCATTACTTAACCTTCTAAAGACAAATATTTTTATTCATTGTTATACATAATATATATGTATACATTTTTCTCACTATTTATAGACTGCCTTTCTCTAAGAAATCCTTGATCTTTTTGCTTTACTAGAGTAAATATATAATTATCCATTTCATCTGTCATTTACTCTGAAACCATTGTGCTCAGCAATATGGCTTGTAAGAAAGTGTGGGCTTCACTGGGGCCTCCTGCTTTTAGGTTAGCCTAAAAATGGTGGCATATATAAGCTGTAAATGCACAAACACACAACCATATGCACACACAGAATATTTTTCTCCTACAAGTTTTTCATAATAAAAGAAGAAAATCCATAAGAGGCAGATTATATTTCGTATGGGTGCTGGGAGGCATTTTCTGAAATTTGAAGTAAAATTGTACAACAGGGATTTTTTTCTTCCTCTCTTTCCCAGACTTCACTGTAAGTACTCATGGCATTTAATAACAATTGCTGGAGATGCAGAAAGTGACTGTTCAAACCCAGGAGGACAGGTGGCAGGAGCGCTGCTGCCTGAACTCACTCCTCCACACCCAGTGCACAACTCCCAGTGGATTTACTGCACTGGTTTAAGGTGCAGTGACTCATTTCAGCCACTCCTGCTCTGGAATGGGCACCTCCTACAGATGAGCAGGGGCAAGGAGGGAAAGAAGAGCAGGAGGCAGTGACTTCCCAGCTAAACCTTCCCAAGTACCTGAGCCAGGATCCTGAGTAAATGCTTACAAATGTAGAGCAACGACTTACAAGCAGGGGTACTTCCATCTGGCTTGTATGTCATGAGATGGCATCAGCACATGCAGAAACTCTCATGTATTCTCTCCACTGTATCACTGACCTGCCTATGGCCTGCCTGCACATCCAAAAGTGGGAAGTTTTCATCCATGCGGAGAGCCAGATGCAGTTTGCTCGTTTTCGCAGAGGAGGACTGTGCTCAGCAGAGAGCCCCAGGAAAAGCAAAGAGGTTAAGCCTGGATTCATGAACACACAGACAGTCTGCAGTGCTTAGCTACCACAGCAAGCCTGGGATCTGTGGGATTATGGATCTCTTAAAGATACTGTGGAAGTTGATAGACTGTGTTTTTGGAAAAAAGAAAGTTCATTTAAAGTCCCCACTACAGGAGACATTTGTTCTCAACTCTTTTTGCTGACTAATGGCAAAATGGGATAAAGATTACTATTTCCCAGGAGCACTGGATATCCAATAGTTAATGTCTGCACAGTAATTAAAATTGAGTTAAATAGTTGGTTTGCTAATGACATGACTGTGAGTTTTAAGACCAAGTATTACATATTATCCTGCAAGTCAAAGCAGCTGCAATATAAGCCAAATTCTCCCTGAAGCCAATGCAGTGAACAGTTCTTAGGGGTCAAGCACTCAACAAGAATTAGCCTGAAAACCTGCACAAACATCAAAGCTGCAACGTTCACCTGAATTAGGCTTTAAATCAGATTCAAAGATGTAAACCCAAGGCTCTGGCACTACAGCTGGGCTCTGTAACACTCACCAGCGGCCTGTCCTCAATCCTGGTCCTTCCTTCTGCTTTTCAGTGTCTGGGTACCCTTCCCTGATGGGTTTCATCAAACTAAACAGAGTTCAACTCTCTCCTTCTATGCACAACATCCCCATCCACTTCAGAGATCTGAGTTCTTTCCCACAAGGAAAGTAGTGTTCAGGAAAAAAGCAATAAAAATCCTTACCCTTTTCCCCAAACATTCAGACAGTTTGTGTTTTCCCTTTAAGCTGCACTTTCTTAACCTAATCAGGTTAGTGGAGGGATTTTTGCCTTGAGTTGTTAAGGCTTATTTCAACTCTCTGCAAGAAAGGGTGTTTGTCTCTAGCCAGAGCACAACAGAGGAGAGAACAGAGAGATCTTGCAATGTTTAGAACAAGCTGAGCAGAAAGCAAAGCAAAGGAAACCAGCAGTAACACTTACCGGGGATTTTTTCTGAAGAGGGGAATCTCCTTTGGGGGGATCATCTCCTGCAGAAATAAAAGTGAACAAAGTTTCCTTGGATTCATTCCTCTGAAAAGTGTTCATCTCCCCTCTCGCCTTGTCTCCCACCATGCTATGTGGCTGTGGTGAGTTGACTGGGAAGATTTCCAACCTCAGGCACGAAGTTTGATTCAGTTTGAGTTAACCCTAATTGAGCACATTTGTGCAGCCAGGGCAGAAAAGGGAGGGAGATGCTACCAGGAAAGACAACTCCAGAGTTCAAGAAGAGTCAGGGAACACAGCCTAAATTAGTCACAGGTTGGGGCTGTCAGTACTTCGTGGCACAGACCTCCCTGTTGTTTGGCATTCCCCCAGCTATTGTACGTGCACCAGCCCAGCATGGTGCTGGATGCTGCACAGATGTGAGCTGAATAAAAATCCCAGGTCCCAGATACACCTACAGCCTGCAGATTTAGGAGCAGAGCGTGCATCGCCCTCCCGATGTGGTAATGACAGGTTTACTCAGCAGGGATCTCATTTCACTGGAAAGCCACATGTTCCAAGACATAACTACTAAAATGCTCATCACACCAAACCCTTGGACACTGGATGTCACAGATGCCTGCACTGTGTTAAATCATTTCTTTGCTACTGCAGGGGTGAAGTGACCCAGGGTTCATTCCCACACCAATTCCCTAGAATGACCTTGCCTTTTCCCATGAGACAGCTTAATCAAGGGGACACAGCCAGCACCCAGAAGCAGCCCCAATGCCTCTATTTTCTATTACAGAGCAAAATTCACAACCTTCCCATAAATTATCCTCAGCGCTTGTGGCTCTGCTGTATCCTCGGCACAGTGCAGAGGTTTCTTTTTCCTCTTACATTTGGCTTCTTTAAAAGACTAATGTTCAGAGAATTTTCCCAAATATTTCTCCCTTCTCTTATAAGCAAAGCACAGACCACACCCAGAAACCACAGCTGGTACAAGGAGTCTGCATAAACTCATCCTTAGCTCGAGCTGCTGATAGTGCCTGGTTATCACAAGAACCAGGTTTGCAGCTGACAAACCAGGAAAGAAGCCTTTGGCCACACCACAGATCCTTAATCTGGCTTCAGTTATTGTTAACAAGACATGGAGAACACTTACACAAGGGAATCAGATGTGACAGACTGCACAGAGGAAATATAATTACTGTCCACATTCCTTCATGTGCTCTGGCATTGCTTCCTCTGAAAATCCCCAGGGATTCTGTTTCACTCCTGCTAGCTGGGCAGCTAAACATGGGGTCAACTGGGCAGCTAACTTGAAGGCCAAACTTTAGATGGCACCAGAAAGTTCTGCCCCTTTCTTGATCCTTGTTTCTTCTACAGCAGTGGCAAAGCAACAGTTTGGTACCTCCCCTGTACAGCCACAAACCAGCTCTTGTCTTCAGCCCTCCCAGTGATCTGCACACACGCAGAGCCTTGCTTTTCACCTGGGTCCAGCCTCCAGGGAGCTCAGGTTTGTCAAGCCCTTTTCATGGGTATGAGTGACTCAAAAGCAGACCCAGTGCTGGGGGCAGAACAGGTCTTGTTCACGTGGGTCCTGTCACCACACACCAGGCTGGCACGTACTTGTGTCCTGCAAGTCTGACCCCATGCTAGAGGCAGCAGAAATATTTCTGAGCCGTCTGCTGGCATCTCATGCCCCAGGTATTTCTATACAGCTCCCAGTAGAAACCTGCTGTCTTCTGCCACACACAGGCAAGCAGAGCAAACACAGCAACAGAGTTATTAAAGGAATAATACAAAAGGAAGACAGGAAAGGTTTCACCATCTATTGCACAGCACTCCCATGCTGCTGCAGTGTGATGCCTTAATATTTTCGGCTTCCTGCAGATATATTTCCTCTGTGTGTATACAGCCCCATGCGTCACATAAGCGAAATGATAATTATTTTTAATACTAGCATGAAAAACACTATCAGTTAGTAGGATTAACATACCACTTGTCTAATACACTGCAGAGCTGTTCAGGCCATTAGCTGCCAGAAGGTCTTCTCAGACAGAAAGGGAGAAAAGGAATTCAAATGTCTGGCAATAAATGGTAACTTGTAGCAAACAGCAAAAACAAGTTTAGGAGAATAAATTTGCAAGCACCTCAGATACAAATACAGAATAATACTTGATAGAAGGAGACCTGTGTGTCCTGGACTGAAAATCAGGAAGGAATTGTACCACAAATGGAAATAAGGTGGCATTTCTGAAGACAAGTATAGACAAACAGATCAAACACGGAGTGGTAGAGATGTGCCAGCAAAGCTAAGGCACAAAATGAATTACAGCTAGCAAGACGACACAAAAGGCAATAAGAAAAGGTGTTAGAAATGCTGTCAATATTGGAGAAAGAGGAAGGAAAATGAAAAGCTGTTATTTAAACCAGAAAACAAGCAAACAAAAGCTTATCCAGAGAAGCCAGGAAACTTGTGTGCTTTTTGTTATTTTCACTAAAAAATAAATTGCAACAAGGTATGCAACACCTTTGAAATGAACCAGCAGGAGTATGTGTGAAATGAGACAAAAGCTGCTTAAACAATATTTGGATATCTCAAATGTGCTCTGATCATCAGAGCCTGATGAAATTCACCTTCAAGTGCTGAATACCATATTGAGCCACTTCCCTTGTGAAGGGCAAAAGCAGAACAAGCATCACCACTGCCCCTAAAAAAGTAGGTTGTTCCACCAGGTGTGTTCCTCCATAGCAAGAGAGATACTTGACCAGATAATCCCTTCTAAGCACCAAAAGGAGAATAAGGATTACAAAACAGCATTTCATATTGGAAAAAATGCTCTCAAACCAGACTGTCTTATTCTCTGGTGACAGTGTAAGTGGAGTAACAGCTAGAGCAGCTCTGTATGTGATATATTCTAACTCTAGTGTCTCTGATCCCTCACAAGGAAATAGGGTCCGTATGAAATGCCCATAATAGTGGATGACTAGGAAATCCCTCTAAGAGTATCTATCAATGATTTTCCATCAGATTAGGAAAGCATGAAACATACAGGTCCTCAGCTTTTCCTTGAGCAGAGGAAACTTCAGCACAGCCAGCATGGTGCTCTCATTTGTGCCCAAAACCAGGGTGGAGAAGCCTGGAGGAAAACCGGGTACAAATCCAAAATGGTGTTGCAAAATAGGAGAAACCATTTTACAACTCTGTAATGAAAATGATGAAATTTAGGAGACTACCAAATGCTACTCCTATTCACTGATAGGAAAAACAGCCAGAGAGATGAACTATTACCCACTTTCATTGAGGATAAGATGGCAGAAATAATTGACTTTTTTCAGTAAAGAAGATTTGAGGCTTCTTTTTCCAATTTCCCTTTCAGCAAGGACAGATGAACACTGGAACAGAGATGACGTGGATTGGCCTGCAGGGTTCAGACAACTCATGATGTCTGTTATATAAGAATGTGTTAGGGACTACATAAATATCAGGTCCTGTCCCAGAGCAGGCATATGGATGAGGTGTCCTCCTGAATTTCTGTGAAAACCTTGTGCCAAACAACTTCACCTGGAAAGCATGAAAGCAAGGACTGCTTTCTGTAAGATTTGCTCTTTTCTGAATTATCCTTTATGCAACTGGGTAGTCTGTAGGATGATTCATACTTAAATGTAATATTCAGCTACCAGATGCCTTGCATAGCCAGAAGTTCCCACGAATGCATTTTGCTATGATTTTCAGTTCATAATTAACTTTTTCTGGTTCCCAAAACCTCAGAAAGAGAATCTGCATTTTCACATTGCTTTTACAATCCTCACATTCTCACCGCTCCCTGCTGCAGTACTGTGCGCCTTAATCTGTTTATATTCAACAAATCTCTTCATTTTTACCTGCATTCATCTTGAACAATCCCTTCCTAATTTTCAGCTCAGGCACACTCGTCTTTTAATAATGAGTCTAATTTTTAATTCATATACAATGGCCATACTTTTATAACCCTTTTACCCTATATGTATTTCTCTCCTCTTTCTCTGTTTCTGAGATAAGGTTTTAAGAAACTAGATGAATGTGTGCCAGCAACACTCTGGGCTTAATGACCAGACCCTGGAAGGACATGATAACCTCTGGAGGTTTCTTCTGGCTTATTTTCTCCAATTCTTTGATCACAAGAAAGAGCAGGGCTTAACTGATTTAGACAGATCAAGAGTGGTTTCCATTGCCTGCAGACTTCTCCCAAACTTCAAAGTAATTTAAGAAAATGATGTATCAAATTATTTGAATAACCAGGAAAATATGCCAGAAGCCTTCAAACCCACATCTCTCCTCTATTCGCCAGCCATTACAGACTCAAAATTGTAAAGGTATTTAGATTAATACCACTAAGAATATCAAGTACCTACTCTATATTTAAGAGCCTGTCATGGGGTCACAAGTCAACCTGTAACAATCAGAGAAACTTCTCATCCCCCCTCTTGCCTTTTTGCCTTCAGTTTATCCTACAATCAGCAAGAAGAAATCTTCTAAAAATTCCTCACCAGCTTGGGCTTCCTTTGCAGGCTGTGGTGTGCCATCCCCCTCTGCCATTCTGGCCGCTTCCTGCGCCTTGGACGACCCCAGCTCTGTTGTGCCAGAAGATGAACCTCGTTGAGCAATCCTGGCTCTTTTTCACCCTGCTGTTAATGTTTCACTTCCCAACAGCACTCCTTTGGCCACCAATAAAATAGTTAAACATCCAGTTATTTCTGATCTGAAGTCATCTCTTCTCAGCTCCCAAATGTCATAGGGAATCTGCCTTTCTTGAATACAGCCTCTGAGGCTGCATGGCACCTTTCGTGGATGTTCACGATCAATCACTTCGCACTGCAGCTACACTATCTTTCAATAAAATTACTACTTTGGATGAGGACAGGGACTGGCTCTGTGACTAGACAGGATCTACAGCTGGCCACAAATCCAAATTTTCAACACTATACCCCAGCTACAGAGCTGGTCTTAACTATACATATCTTTCACTATCATAGAATCACAAAACAATTTGGGCTAGAGGGGACCATCAAAGTCCATCCAGTACAACTCCTCTCCAATAAGCAGGGACATCTTCAACTAGACCAGGATGCTCAGAGCCCTGTCAAACCTGATTATGAATGTTTCCAAGGATGGGACACCCAGTGGTTAAGGTTGTGAGGACACACAGGGTTTCACCAACCTTTGACAGACTGGCTCCAGTTCCCAGTTCTTTGCATATCACACAGCAAAGCAGATACAACATTGACAAGCTGTTCCCTCAGACCCTTTTTCACCTTCAAGCCATGAGCTGCCTGAAGGAAAATCAACAATTTTTCTACTGTGCTTCCACTGTTTACTCCTTTCTGCTTTTCCCCCATAACCTTCTCTAAACCGCTGTGACTTTCTTTCAGAGAGGCTTTATGGAAACTCCTCTGCAGGGGAAAACCCCAGATATTTTCTGCAGACACAGAAGTAGTTTAGAGTGAAATTCTGTGAGTTCCGCAATAGAGTAAAATGGGGTGTCCATCACCCAACATCATGGCCCTGAAGTCATCTGCATCCTTCACCTTTTTATTGCACTCAAGTCCCACCTGCTTCAAGGCCACATAACTATCATCATCACCTCAAGATACAGTCAAGGCTACAAACAGGCAGGCAGTTCCTGATGAACTCTGCTATTATCTGGACATAGGATGATCCAGTGGAACTGGGCAGGAGGACTAGAATGATGCACTAGGGAAACAGCGAGAGACACCTGAATTTAAGAGTGAAGAGAAGCACGCAACAATAGCTACTTATATGTGCAATAGTGAGCAGCCTAAGCTGATCACGATCAAATTCCAACATGAAATGAGGAATAAATTCCTACAGATGATGATTCATTTGATAGAGCAACAAGGGATGCAAAGCCTGAAGTGAAAGAAGAAGAACAGCATGAACAACTCATAAAAAGATGATGGCAAATCATGAGGTGCTTGCGGAAGAAGGACTGAAGCAAAACTTTAATAATGGCTACAAAAGAGCAGGCTGTGCACAGAAGAGATATTAAAGAAAAGATAGATGGTAAGAAGAATTTAAATCTATAATGTAGGAAGTATGGCCAGGATCCAGGGAGTGCTATTCATATTATAAGAAGATACAGCACAGATAAGTACAAAGCACAGCATGGCAAAGCCAGCAGCGTGAGACTCTGGGCAAGCACTGTGAAAAACAAGCAGAAAAGACATATGAGCACTACAGGCCAGACAATGCAATAGAGAAGAAAAGCTGGAGGGAGAATAATTGTTGGGAAAAATAAAAAGCTTCACTTGGTAATGCTTGTGACTTCTTTTAGAAGATTAAGGGGCAGAGGAGGAACACATGAGGAAGGGCTTTTATTTGTGAACAACTTTTTAAGAGGCCATCATAGCAAGGGAAAATTAGGATTTTTCTCTTCATTGGAGGGAATGTTCAAGCAAAACACAGGGCATGAGAGAGCTGAGGCAGGAAATGAAGAAAACTCAGCACAAACAAAATACAACCATGAATTTAAATTACTTTCTAGGTTCTCAAGATGAGAGTATCACAAAACCACTGAACAAAAAATGGAGACTGGTTCCAGAATAAGACTTGAGATCTTTCAGAACAGACCACTGATGAACAGCAAATGAATACCAAGGAAAGCTATGTATTACATAGAAAATCAGGAATAATTTAACTATTCAGGCTGTCAGTAAGGAGATGGGCTAAGTGACCTCTTGAATTATTTTCCAGCTATTTTCCCCTTCACTTCTAAGCTGTACTTGTTGCTATGGTATAAGGTACCATGCTGACTGGTAGCACTGGTTTCAATAAGGTCGACATGGAGAAAATGTACATCCAGGGGCTCCAGGCAATGGAAACATGTGCAGTCCCTGGGATGTTTCTATGTTCTGCCCTTCCTGACAGTCCTTTATTCCTCCTTTATAGAAATTTAAGGCATTTTAGGAATGCTGCCCACTTCTTAGAGACAGCTCCTGGTTGAAACAATAGCTATTTTTAGTGTTCACATAGGTATGTAAAGTTAGCAAAAGAGAGAGTGCTCTGAAAAAAAATAAATGCAGAAAAGGAGAGCCAAGATAGGTGTGCAAGGGCATGTGAGCTCGGTTTCTAACAGTAGTTAGTGCTGTTGGTCTCTCTCGGGCGCAAGTGATCAGTTCTGACTGTCACAAGGTATGCTGGTCCCTCAGGCACCCAGTGCCACACCTGTCTAGCTCAGGCTCAACTCAGGCTCTCTGTTCAAAACCTCTGAATAACAGAGAGAGCCTGGAAACAGAAAAATCTAAAGGTTTACCCAGTCCACTTGCCTGGAGCTGAGGCTGGGTCGTCCCCTTCCTGGTGTGAGAAGGTGGGAGGTGCTCCACTGCAGCTGGAAGAAAGATGGATGTGGGGAGGCAGAACTTTGGAAAAACACTTGAGGACCATTTGGTGTCCCAAGAATATTTTCTCCCCTGGTGGTTTCAGAAGCAGAATCTCACATAGTGCCTTTCAGCAGCAGGTCTCAGGGCATCTCACTCAGCAGTTATCAGTACCTCCATTTCAGAAAGGAGCAAAAGAAGGAAGAAACATCCTGATGAAGGTAGACTCCGCTGAAGCCTCTCGCATGCCAGCCCAGCAGTCTCTCTGTTCAGCTGCCCCGCCTGCAGTATTATCAGAGCAAGTGAGAAACAGCTACTGATTTATTGTGCCACAGGCTCCACGGGACAGCTGAGCCACTGAAGACATCACAGCCTGCAGCAGCCTGGGTCTGGAGGAACGCTGTGAAAGACAGTCGCATCCAGCGTCTCAGCCACCCCGTGGGTGCATTGCCCTACTCTCCGTGCTCACTTCCGGCCTCTGGTACAGATACTGCCTTGGGAATTTTCTCTTTCTGCACCGATCTCTCAGCTGACCAGTAGCTCTCTTCTGGTGGTGTGTCCCGCTCCCTCTCCCACCCTGGTCCTGAGTAAAATGCTGCTTTCACTGGCTTCAGTGAGAGGCAGTTGGTACTGAGAAACCAGAAATCCTATAACTACTCTATTCCGCACAACCAGCTCACAGGGATGCCTGGAACTGAGGCGGGGGGGGGGGAGAGTGAATCTGTTGGGCAGTGAAGGAGGAGCTACAGGATGTGACAGCAGGACCCTGGGGTTTGGTTCTGACTACATTGCTTGTCAGGCCCTTGAGCACTTATTTCAAGTTTCCTAACCTTAACTACACTGCCCATAAAACAAGCATCAAGCAGCATAATCTCCTGCACATCTGGGGCAAGTGGTTTCATTCATTAATCTGGCTACTGGACTAAGAAAATCTCAGAGAAGGCATTAATTCCAATTTTTCCAATTTTTTTTTTTTCCACACACCCACAGTAAACAGCCTGTTCATTGTTCTCTGCAAGATTTCCTATGTCAGGAGATATAATGCACTGCACAATTTCAAATCTTTGTCATCACAGAGAGGGTATTCTCACCACAACCCAGCACACAGCTGATTTTTTGACTGTGGTTTAAGTCAGATTGCAATTGTGTAATCGGTATTTCATCAAGGCAAGATGCCAGGGACAGAGAACATGTAAATCCCAAAAATACCTCTGTTCTGATAAAAAAACCCTTCCAGATCTAATCCACAGAGATCTCAGCTCTCTGACAGTGGCCCCTCCCAGATGCAAGCACTGACAGATATGATACGACCTTCTGCATTCTAGGGACTGTCATTTCCACTGATCTGTTAATCAGATCCTCCCCACCCAGATTCCTCTACCATCACACCAAGGGCCAGGCAGATTAGGGGCTCGTCCAAGATTCATTAACTCTGGTTCCCTGCATTTTCATAACGAGCTTGCAGTGCCATCCATTCTTTTCAGCCTCCCCCCGCAGTGACCATGGGGATCAATTTGCTAACACAGTGAGTGGGAGCAGCTCTCACCAGCTCCAGGGGGAAGTGCAGTCATGTGGGCTTTCCCTGCATCAGGTCCCAGAGGAACTGGCACAAAATTAGAGATTTTTTTTTTGCTTTTTTTTTAATGTTGATCTAACCATACAGAGTTTGGATCTCCAGGGACCCCAACACTCTGTAGCACAATTCTTTTTGTCCTGGCCATCCTGTGCCCAGGGCAGTCTGCTCTCCACTGGCACTCATGACAAATCCCCTCAGAGTTTGGCAGGGAGAAGGGTTATACTCTCACAGAAGGAAGAATTCATCTGTGACTCTTCATCCTTATGCTAACTCCCAATAAAAGGTCCTTTTTTCCTGGAGATGAGTGACATCTGATCGACCTCACATCAGTGGGACCAGGAGTGCTCAGCCTTCCCTTGATGCCACCCCAGAGCAACTGTTTGTCTTCCTCCTGCTCAACCATCTTTCTCCCAGATCTCCAGTCCCATTAGCTTAACTGGAGCACATCTTCTGACTGAATACTGAATTAGGCATTTGCTTTAATCCTCCTCCTCCTCTATCCCCAGCCTCTCCTTCCTCCTGGGATCTTGCATGGGGTTGTGCCCACCACACAACAGCTGAGTTCTGCAACACATACCTGCAAACACTCTGTGTGCTTCTCTTGTGCAAACAGCAACCCTGAGCAAAGAAATGGTTTTTCCATGGACACACAAAAAACCACCTCTGGTGTTCTTCAGCTTGTGGCCACCCAGAAGCCATAGAGCAGTGCTGAACGTGCTGGGCAGCAGCATGGCACATGCCCAAGCAGCAGGCAATGGTGTACATTAACACATCCACTGCAGTCTCATCTGTGGTGTGTGACAAGTGGAGATGGTGTTTCCACCCTGGCTGGTGCGTAGTGGTGTTGGGGATACACTGGTACAGACTTTAGACCACTCTTTCCACCTCCTGTGCCCACAGCTGTCTTTGCTGTCTGGCATTCAGTCTTTACATGTCTCCAAGTACTCCTCAGTAAACAGAGGAGACCACACTGTCAGAGAAATCCATTAGTGACAACATTTATTAACTTTGATAAATCTGTGCCAAAAAATGCAAACACCTTTTCCACGATCTCCAGCTATGCCTATGCTACACGAGAAGATCTAGCCATGCCAGTCCTTTAAGATGCAGGTGGCCACTCGAGTGAATTGAATACATTCAATTGACTTCAAAGAACCTCTGAGTGCTCAGCAACTTGCAAGAGATTTGTTTATAGAAATAATCACTTTCAGAAGAAAGGTGTACATGGCAGTTTTTCCTCTACCTCCCATTCAGTTTTACCTCTAACAATAAATCACAAGAGACTCAACATGGAATGGTCTGGCATTGTATTTATCTAGAAATATTTCTTTCCTGTATAAACTCAGATTAATATTAATTCTCTCCAAGATAAAGGCAGCTAGAAATAATTTGAGGGCACAAAACCAGTTTTCAGCATTACTGACATTTCCCATTGTTAACAAACAGATGATCTTAAAATGGTAAAGTCAGAGGAATAATTCCTCTCTTATACGAGGTCTGATTGACTAGACATGACAGATGGTGTTTTTATTACTTTCTGTTCTAAAAGAGGCTTCATCTAATGCAGCCCAAGCTGTGTTATGAGTCTTAACCTCTCAGATAAGCAAACCCTGTTTCATCAGGTTAATGGATCCTTACTTGATTCAGGAAGGCAATTTTCCTTAAAGTTATTCTAATTAAGTACTCAGAGCCCAAATTGTCCTGGCTGATTGACTGCCAGCAATGGATAAATCTCTCTACTAGGGACCATATTTATTTTCAAAGAGGGAAAGCAAGTTATTATTATTATTATTACAGAACCAATTCTATCCTGCATTCAATGGCTTCTCCTATACTGGCTTTTACTGCTGTTGCAGAATTAAAGACAAAAGTATAGTTAATGGAGCCTTTCTCTCAATAGTTTTGTTAAATAACAGGCAGGGAAGGAAAATGAGAGGTGGCCTGCTATCTACTGATACCCCCTCAATTAACTGCCCCCATGGCAATAATATCTAACCCTAATCAGCACAGAACCCTTCAAGCAGGCTCACTCCAACCTGTCTTCCTGCATCAGCCCCCAAACTGAGGGCTGCTGGCCCCAGTAACTTTGTCACTAGGCTGAGAAATGACAGAGGACTATCTACTTTCTAAAAGAAAAGCTCTGAAGGAAAACCAGTGCCTGAAGGATGCTCCCTGTAAGTTCCATCTCCTGCAGGGCATCTGGCTCCACAGGCAGTTTGGTGCTACAGCTTCAGCTTCATGGGAGCACAGTGACAGCACAGGATAAGGATCATAGTGCCCTGCTGCCTTGACTCTTTGCTGACTCCTGTCACTCCAGGCAGAAGCCCTGCCAGCCGTGGGGCTGTCCAGGCTGCTTAAAGAAGCAGATGGGAGGCCTGACCTCTCCTACTCTCTTCCACCTACTACAAGACTGGTCTAGCAACTGAGCCCATGTGAGGACAAGGAGAAGAACAACCACCTCAAGGCTGTGCAGAAAACACAGAGAACATAGAATTCTTGCATAGAAACAAGAACTGAATCCACAGCTCCTGAAGGATCATTCAGTCAGTGCTTTTACTTCTCAACGCACATATTAGCTTTTCACACAGCCTCACAAGCAGAATTGGTAGCCCTGATGCCCCATAAGACATTCAGTATTGGATTTCCACCTCCAGAAAATCTGACCCCCAGGAGTCTTAGTTGGAGTTTGCAGAGCAGCCAAAGTGAGCTACTTAACACAAAAAAGTTCCTTTGCCAGTTTCAGGGAAGCTGAGCTGTTCTCCTTACAGCTCTGCTGAAGTTATTGATGCCTCAAATGAAACAATCATTCTCAACAATTTTTATTTACCAGCCACCAGATTTTTAGGGTTTCGTCACGCAGAGAATTGCATTTCTATATCAAGGCAGGCATCTTAAAAATAGTGATTATTCTGCAGGAATTATAAAGATATGGATAGCAGGTGAAAATGGTGTGTTTGAATCAGACTCCCAAGCCAAAAAGTCAGGAAGTATGGCTGGACTCAGGCTCAAGGATCAGAAGCTCCCAAGCTTCCTCAAATGTCTCTGTTTCAGGTCCTGTCATGTAGCCTGTCACATTTAAAATGCACGGCACACTTCAGGAGAGGCAGCCTTTTAAAACAGTGATCTCCTTGAATATCATTGTGAGGTTGACTGCAGACACCTTTGGACTCAGAGCAAGCACCACTGCTAATTGTTCAGACGGGGGATCAATAGAGAGGCATAACTTAAATACCTGTTACTTGTGGAGACAGCCTCAGGGGACAGCCCTGGAACTGTCCTCACAGTTAAACAATCCCAGAAGTAGGCATCTGTCCCTGTTAATTACTGCTGGAAAATAAAGTATCAGAGCAGCAGGAGAAAAAGAGGAGAGCTTGACTCTTACTAGGTCTCATCTGCTACACCAGTTTTGAAAATGAGCAGTGTATGGTGTAGAGAACTTGTCCCTGGGCCTGATGCAAACCCCCATAAATCAGGTGAATGGACCATAAGCAAATTTCCCTCCCATCCAGTTTCCAGTGTCTAGGAATAGCTGACTCCAGCTGCTTTGGAACTGCAAAATGGCTCCAGAGCTATTGGATAAGCTGCCCCAGTAGGTTTCTCATTGCCTTTATTGAGTGTTGGGTCAGATACTATGCACAGAGGAGTCTGTGATCAGTGAACCCATGATTTGGTAGTTCTCTGCCCAGGAACTTATTCACAGTTAATCCAAACCAACTTCATTCATGAAACTGGCTGGAAATCTCATCAGAACAGGCTTTGCAGAGAGATTTCTGACACTTTTGCTTCCGGCATCAGCTGAAAATAGAGCAAAAAGAGACTCCAACTTTCTCTGAGTGTTTTGTCACATCTGAAGATGGGTGATTAATTCATAAAAAATAATAGCAGCTAGCTCATTTTCTGCCTTTTGCTCTCCCCCCCCCCCCCCCCCGCCATGAGCAGGGGTGTTTTTTCCTTAGGCTTATATGTTTTTCAGAACAATTTGTCACGTAGTGCAAACCATTTCAGGTACTTAACAGCATTAGTGATCTGCAATAGAAGCAGGCACAACAGGACACGTAGGTTACATTGTATGCTTCCCAGATTTCCACCTGGATGAGCGTACATCTTAGAAACAGGTTTGCAGCGCAGATTTGCACAACTTTCATTCTGAAGCTCTTGCATGGATATTCTGGATGATTGCCTCAAAACAGCCCACTCCCACCAACATTCCGCACACGACGTCTGTCTGCTCGAGCACTCCCAGCCAGGGAACACGGAAGGAACAGGAACACAATCCAAGCAGGTTACTTACGGAAATCTCTGGGGGGAGTCTCAAACAAAGGTGTCGGCAGAGTGTCCCCAGATGGAGGGATTTCCATGGAGAAAGCAGTGAAGTGGTCCAGTGAAAAGAAGAGCACTATGACCTGTTTAAACTTCAGGATGTGTCCAAGATAAATGCAGGGTATGAATATAAGGTTATTTCTTCTTGTATCCACAGCAGCACTTGTATTCCATGGTAATGTACAGAGAACAAATGGCAAAACAAACTCTTGGCCTCACAGTAACATTGTTCTGTTTGTTGTCCCTGGAGACCTTCAGTTAATCTTCATCTGTGGGTTTGGCCAGAGAAATGTACTGGTGAACCTCCCTTCTCTGATTTCTCTATGCAAACTAAAAGCTTCTTGAGGATTCATTAACTCTTTATTTCATCATTTCGTGTATTTCAGGGTAGTCATTTGCATTTTCTGTACCACCCAGCGGCTTTGTAAGTGCAGAGTTATTGGTGAGGTCTCTTCCCAACTTGCACGTGTTCCAGAGCAGCGGTCCTAAAGAAAGAGCTGGTCCTACAGCGAGGATAGACAGCTAAAACAGGTACATTGGACCTAGCTTGGCCAGACCTGGTCTCTCTCAGCCCTAGAGTTTTCCTCCTTTTTTCACATTCCCTATTGGGGAATGGAAAGCAACTCTAAGGATTTGACTACATCAAGCCAACTTACCAAAACTGATCAGTAAGCAGAATTGATGTCATATGTTTTCAAGAGTTCATATTCAGCTAAATGCCTAAAATTAGGTTTAGGCTTTGGTGAATGACAAGCAGCTTCTCCAAAAAGGCAGTCCTCCTGTGAGTGCTGAATATTTCTCAGGCATCCCCAATTTCCACACATGCAAGAATCACTTTGCCATTCATGTCCAGGTTGCAGAGAAATAGGAGCAAGCCAGGCAGGTAGGCCTGTGTTTCTAAGGCAAAGTAACCTTGAGTTCTTTAACTGAGAAAGAAAACAAGTTTTCACTTGCTTCAGTCTTGCCTTCATAATCTACTGCAAAGCTGAAATCTGCTGCTCCTGAGAGCTGGCATGCAGGAGGACAGAGCCTGACACACGTGGCTGACCGGCCATCCACCCAAGCACCCCATGCCCCATCTCCCCAGCACCCAAACATCTCTAATGCACTAGCAGCTTCCCCCTGGTTCAGGCACTGAGCTCTAGAAAATACAATTATTTCAGTCCAAATGCTCAGGTTGCTGAACCACCTGTGGCATGTTAGTTGTGAAATAAGGATGATTGATGAGCAGCGTACGGATCATTTTAGAGGAGATAAACCAGACATTCAAGATGCTTGTGGCAGAATAATTCAGAGGACATGATAAAATGCCATTGCATCCCTTGAGATGAAAGGCCTGATTCTCCTCTCACCTAGGCTCTGCATTGCCTGTGAAGCCAAACCTGTAGTAAAATGGCTAGATAGGAAGAATCTCCTCCTTGGATGTCAGTAGGACTGCACTGGAGTGAGGATATCTGAGTCACAGACCTCAGTAGCCTCTAGCTGCCCAGGAAATCCACCTCATTCCCACAGTGAGGACCCTGCAAATCCTTGGAATATGGGAGCTTCCAGGCTTCCCAGCATAGAGGCAGGAGCCTGGAAGCCCTAAACCAAGCTTCTTGTTTCCACTGCTGCTTCTGGCAGGGAATCCCAGACTTCTGGGATCTTCTACACACCTAGATAGGTCCAAGTCTCTTCATGCCATGTGAACAGCCCTTCAGACTGCAGTAACAAGCATCCAAGCCTCATATGCTGGGTCATGGATATGGAGCCTTCCTCAGAGCAGAGAGAGAAAATGAGGTACCTAAAGGCTGGAATTCAGGCACTAATGGCTGTGAGGTCACCAAGGAGAGGAAAGAAGGGAAGCAAAACAACATGAAGGGAGCTCAATTTGCCATAAAAATCATAGACAGTAATACAAAATCTTTTACAAAGATTCCTTCTGCCTCAGAGTTCATGCACAGGAAGAAATCTGTCAAGACAAACATACCCCAAGAAAAGACCACCTGGGAAATGTTGAGGCAGTTCTGCCCAGTCCCCTCAGCACATTAATGTCAGGTCAGTGAAAACAGGGCTGGACAACACTTCTGCTTATAAAAAGGTCAAGGCTATTTTCAACCAGCTGCACTTGGTATGTGAAGCAGCTCCAGCTCATCACATTTGTCTGCCCATAATGCTCCATCCCTATGGGATTTCAGAATAGCTGCTTTGACCAGAGTCAGTAAAAGCAAATAAATCTGTGTTTTTAAAAAGAGCTGTGTAGGAAACTTGCCATGTGCAAGTCCAGAATAAACAGGAGCCTGCAGAAAAATTGTGTCTGGTGGTTGCCACATAGAAATAAAACCTGGGAATGAATCACATGGGACAACCAAGGAAGAAAGAAATTACCATAACTGAGACTGAAGAGACTCTCCTCTCCACAGTCTCACACTGCAGTGGGAACGAGGCTGAGAGGGATTTAGCTACAAGCCTGAGCAGTGAGTGTGAGGCCAGAAGCGGTGCCTCTTGACTTGTCTGGAGGCAGAATCACTGCCAGGTGCTCTCATGACTTTCTATTGTATCCCAGTGCTACCCACAGCCAGGGAGACAAGCAGGAACCAGCTCATCCTGCCTGTCTCCATGTCAGTGAAAAAAATAGGGATACAGTGCAGAAAATTGACACCTAGGCACAAACACCTTCCTCAAGCCCCTCATAGCACCAGGGTGGAAGATGGATCATTACTAATAAAAACAGAATGTTTTGCTTTCAAAATGGTCTCAGGGAGTCAGAGTCTGCTGGAGCAAAAAGCTTATTTCATGAGAATTTAGCAGGGGAATAATTTAATGGAGCTCAGATAAAAAGCAGTCACCTGGAACTCAGATTTAGAAGAAATTTTTTTTTTTTCCAAATTACTGGTTTGGAGGTTGAATAAGGAATATTCATCTGATTTCACTTTTCTCGCACATTTTCCCTGATGGGTGCACTAATGAACTCTAAACTGTATAGAGAAATGCTTTCAGTCCATCCCCACACCTCCCAAGGAGTAAATTCTTTATTAAAAACTAATGATTCTCTTTTTTGAAATTAGCATCTGCAAGTTTGGGGGCAACTTCAAACCTGGTATAAAAAGGAGCAATTCCCTTTGCAATGATTAGGACTTCCTCCTTCTCACAAAAATCCCGAGGGCCTCTTAACTTGACTGTCTTGATTAAAGATGGGCTTAGCTTCAATTGGGTAATTGCTGTGGTTTGTTACTGCTAGTTAGAGCAGAGATTTCCTGTGCTGTATCTTGGCCAGGCAGGGCTGCTTCCCTTGCACCTCAATTCAACCCTCCTCAGGGTGAACTGTTCGAACAATTACAGGTCACATATCATCAAAATACAGATGAATATGTGTACATCCAGACAGTTCATTCTGACAGCATTGGAGGAGGCAGCAGGTGACACACCATGATGAAGTTGTAGTCAAGTAGCTACAAGACCTAGTATGAGGGGAGACTTAGCTGAGGATAAAGCTCAATAACACACATTTTCTTGAAGCCCTTTAGAGGGATTTGGAATCAACTGTCAGTGGATGAGAAGTTAATGTCTTTGCTTGCAGTTAGGACTGTAAAACCTGGGGATGTTCATTTCTGTTTGCTGCCTCACAATCAAATGGTCTCCAGGTGCTTTGTGAGGCTTTTTACAGTGATTTCCTGACTCAAACCAAAGACAGAATTACAAAGACAGCATTTAAAACTGAGCGAGAAGATAGGAAGAACTAGTTTTGGGCTTAATTTTATATCCAGTGGTAACCTCTTTGGCACCATTTATCATACAAGAGATAATTTCCCTGAATTTGCTCCTCAAAAGCTCTTTCTAATTGAATCAAGCAGATTTACATTATACCAACTGATTTTTACTTTAAGCAGGAAGTAGGGATTCACTTAAACCAGTGAAAAATGTGGACTTGCAGGGGAAAGGAATTGAGAAGATTGTCTTTATATAAAGAAATCAGAGAGAGAATGAAATTTCAGCATCATTCAAATATGTCAAAGATTTTAGTTGTTGTAGATAAAAAATCTGCAAACACATCATAAAAGCTTACAATTGAAATAAAACATGTCAAAAACATTTTGACTGACTCAGGCCATATTTTTCATGTTTTCATTCTTTTCGAAATACAGCCAGTTTGTTCTGCCTCAGGATAGGAGGATTTTCTAAATCTCAGACATTATGGTGAGGTGGAAATGTGCATCTTTAAGTCCCTAAGACTTAAATTTCCAGATCTTCTAGAGAAACTCCACTGCCAGTGCACTTTCCTTCCATTTCTGCACCTCACTAATTGAGCACTGGCCCAGACAAACCACATGCAGTGAGGCAGGAAATTGCCAGTGAGTGGTAAAACTTGTTTACCCTGCCTCAGCTGCCTCTTCAGTGAATGTAGCTCATTTTCCAGTTAGCCAAGGTCGAGCTCTGGAGTTGTGTTTACTGTTACGGAAGGGCAGGGCAAAAAGGGTGGCTATTTGCCACCTGCATGGGCCAGATATGCCCCACCTGTGCACCCTATCCAGCCCTCCCTCGCTGGAGCAGACTCTAAGATACCTCAGCTATGTGCTGGCTGCCAAAGCCACTGAATTTGCAGTCAAGGCCACCCAAAAAAACTGCCTGTGTGACAGATATCATGACTGCTGGACACAGTGGATTCAGGTGGTTTTAAATGGGGAAGGAGCCCAACTCATTTGAGCTTAAAGTTCAAAGGCAACCATGCCAGAGCAGAGCCATGGCTTGCTAAATTCTGCTCTACAGCCGTGCTATTGGAGTACTTGGTCACTTGCCCTTTACAACAGATCCTGATGGTAGAGAGATTTTCCTGATGTTGGTCAGCCCCATTCACACAGAACAGAAGACTCTGGTCATGCAAATGAAAGCTATGGCAGATGCATTGGGTGGCTGCCTGAGGCAGTTGGTTTTCATGTGCAAGCCAACAAGGGGCAGCAGGTCTAGCCAAATGGCAGGATGGCCAGACATAGCTTAGATGACACAGTAAGCAGCTCCTCTTCTCCATCTGAGGCTGGATAGATGGCCTGGAGAGAGGCAGGTCTACATCACTTAACACCGTGCTGCACGACAAGTCACAAAGGGCTTTCTTAGGCAAGAACCGTTGAAGGCACCAGGCTCCCTGCCTGCTTACAGGTAAGGAAAAACCTTTGAGACCACTGGCTTGGACTGCACAGCTGTATCTGCCAGTAAAAGCTGTGTGTGCAGCACCTTCTGCTCTACCCTGGCAGGCAGCAAGGATGAAAGTA
Organism: Corvus hawaiiensis; assembly: GCF_020740725.1. Taxonomy (NCBI): domain Eukaryota; kingdom Metazoa; phylum Chordata; class Aves; order Passeriformes; family Corvidae; genus Corvus; species Corvus hawaiiensis. The sequence goes on along the minus strand of NC_063219.1, from coordinate 29,384,412 downwards.
ATTTGACATGTGATGAACCAAGGTGAGCCAGAAATGGGAAGGCAAATGAAAGCCAAAACCAAGACAAAGGTCGGGCTTACACAAAGCACCAGAGCCAAGCACCTGCCCCAAAGGATATGATATGAAAAGTCACTCCTAGCACTGAGTTGTCCATGAAATAAATACTCTTTGGCTTCAGGGCATGCAACAGAAGCTCAATGAATCTTTTGCTCCCAGCATGAAGCTGGAGAGTGCCTGTCCTCTGAGTCACTCCAGAACCATGGTGATGGGCTATCAGCTGACAGATGGATTTGCCTCTCTGTTCTTCAGTATGTGAAAGGCCATTGATCCACAGATTCTCGTTCCCTGGTCTTTTTCCCTTCCATCAGCTGTGGAAGCCTCTATGCTCATTCTAGCCCTGCTGGGTAAGGTAATCAGCCCTGCATTTCGCCACTGGTAACAAGGTACAGTTGCACTGTCTTTCAGCAGCAATCCAGCAGCCCACCTAAAATGAGCTACTGATTCCTTTTGACTTCCCAAGAAATAAACAAGCAGATATCAAAGTCATGCCCATCTGTCATTGACTGCAGAAAATATGAGGTAAGAGTGTCTGGAGACACAGGTCTCCAGGACAAGGCAAACCAGGCTGCTATACCCATCCTATCATTATTAGGAGAACCATTTGACTAAGCAACTAAAGAAGGTGCAGGCCCTGCTCAGGGAAATGGGTATTCCTGCAAATTTGATCAGGCCTGAGAAGCCAGATCATGGCTGAATCCATCCCTATTGGTTGAAAAGGAGGCTGTTTCTACCATAGGATCTGAAGTTGCTCTGTTAAGAACTGATTTATGAGGAATCTTCCATTCTGGCAAACATACAAGGCCTAACATTTAAAATGTCTGAGAGGCCATCACAAACCCATCTCTTGAAACACTCTCATGGCCCTTCAGGCAAGGAGCAGTCAGCCTGAGCTGACTTATTGTCATCTTGCTAGCCATAAAAAAAAAGAAAGGACCAGAGATAAAAAGGCCAACAATAATGTAATGCACGTCACCACCTTCAATTAATGCTGCACTGAATCTGGCATCACCATTTCTCTCCTTTTGCTTGAAAATTGGAATGATAGCACTTTGCAACCAAATTTCATGAGTTTACAAAACAGCAGTCAGATGGGAGGGTGGCTTGAAAGAAAAACACAGGGCAGTGACTCCTATCTGAGATGGGCCAGGCTCAGGACCACAGCATTTTCTGCTGTGCAGCCATTCACATAGAACAGCTGTCCCTAGTCAGGCATGAGCAACACATTGCATGGAGCATTCAAACTGAGTTAGGAGTGGTCTTGGTTCAGAAGAGGACAGCAAGGGACTCTCCAGATATTAAAGGAGCAGAAAGGATCATATTTAACATGTCTGTCTAGATATTCAACTGAACAGATTCTCCTTGGAGCCAACAGGAATTACAGTCCTGATATAAGGAAAGGAGTGATTCTCAGATCAACCACAAGCATAAATCCATCTAGTTTCCACAGAGAGGCATGATGGGCATCTTTTGGCTGACCCAGACTCCTTTAGCTGCACTTAGAAAACAAGAAAAACAAAAGTTCTGAGTTGGAAGCAGTGCAAGTGTGAGCAGCCACCATCGCTGGTCTGAACCAGTGCAGTTTGGAAAGAGTCATGTGGAGTAACAAGCATGTCCTTGACATGAGTACTCATGAAATTTTAGCCCAGAAATATCTCACTGATTTCTTCCAACTTTTTAAAGCAACATTGTCAAGAGAATGTAAAAATAAAACTGGTTGCCCTACATTTTTGGTACTGCTTGAGAGCATCCAGCCCAAAGCAATGTTTGTCACTGTATCACACACAAAGGCACAAAGCCACTTCCCTGGTCTTCCTCACTTCTCCTATACCTGGTCACAAGGCAGACCAGGACTGAGGGATGAAGACAAGGCACAGCTGAGGGAGCCTGGGTCTGACACAGGAGCAAGTCCTCAACCTCACACAACACGATTTCTCTTTCAGACGCCATTCACCCACTGGCTGTGCCTCATACTCCAGAAATGTTTCCCCACCATTCTGCCTTCCAAATTCCCTAAGACATCCATACAGAAAACACCCCACCAGATTTTGAACGCCCCCCCAGCCAATTTTTTTCTTTTTCAGCTGCCTGCCAGCCCCAGCAGAGCAGAGCTGCCCATTTGCAGAAATCAGCACTCTAATCCATTGACCTTTTCAACATTGTACAGGATTGTCTATTTCTTATCACCATAACCTATTTTAAGTAATCTTCTAGATGTTCAGTTCATTCTTCTCCTTGCCTAAGGAAACATAAAAATTTACACCTATTGTAAAAGCATGAATAAAAGCTGATTGAGGAAAGTAGAGACAATAATGTGCCCATAATACTAACAAGCTCACTTGCACTGTATTTCTCTTTAAAGGAAGATTTGTCTGATTATCAACAGGGTGTTGATTTAGACTGCTGCTAAAATTACCACTGTAAAAGTAAACCCACTTTTATTGCATTAGTACAGAGAACAGTTTAAACTTTTATGTCTGTTGCTAGGGGGTGACCAATCTCTTAATTATCAAGCCAAAAAGGGTTCTGTGGCAAGAGATGATATATTTAGTGCATTTGGGATATTTTTTGAGGAGGTTAAAATTCACAAAATAAAAATCAACAAATCTTTTTTAGAATAAAAATCAGCGAAGTTGGTGACAGAATCAGGTATAGAATTCATGCCATTCTTAGATCAGGCTGTTTGACAAAGCCAAGTGAGGGCAATGCTCTAGAATGTAAGATTCACATTAACTTTCCAGCTGTGAACAGACTTATCATGTGACTGCTGTTATCTTTTGGGTTTGGTAAATGTTTTTTTGTGCTGATATTGTGCAATTTTTCTAAATATAACAGTGAGAGTATGAACTACATGCCCTACTAAGAGCCAGTCACCTTCAGTGATAACTATATGCATTTTGGTTACTCTTTACACAGTTCTCAGGTGACCTGATAGTCGAGATGTAGAACACAAGTTTTCTTTGGCAGCAATGTCACCCTCCTCACATTCATGCATTCCTAATCTCAGTTCTCTAATGGGTAATCATGAACAGCAAAGGAGGAGAAAGAAGAAAGTTCATGTGCATTCTGCAAGGTCTTTGCTGTGTACACTATCCTAAGAAATAAGCCAGGAAGAAAACATTTTATATGAGCAAGCAGAGAGTTGCTTGGATCTCCCAGCATCCAGGCACCATCAATTTCTGCTAAGTGGAAAACATTAAAACTGGAAATGCATCTGGAGATATTCCTCCTTTGGTTTCAGCACACTCTGTATTGCTTCAGTCCTTGCTCAGTGTTCCAACTGTTCAACAAGAACAGCAAGATCTGCTCTGGCCATTGTGAACACGGTGGCTTTGGGACTGTTTTTCCCTCATTCAGCTAAAATCAGAGTGGCTGGACTATGGGCTTTTCAATCCCACATAGCTCACAAACAGCTCAGCTGCAGCTCCTCTCCAGGGCTATACCCTAGTCAGCAAGGACAGGGAGTTGGCAGCAGGGCAAGAGGGCAACATGAAAAATACCAGTTGGAACCACTTTTGTGGATCATTTACAGAAAACACATATAAAAATGAAAAGCACATTTAGCTGAAGAACATTTCATCAGTCAGAAAGTCACTTGAATGCACTGATGAGGAGCACTTTGGAGAGCACTCAGGATCCAGCTCTTTTCAGTACAGCTTCATTATGAGATTTGCATAGACTTGCTTTCCAGTTGGGTGATGTTGCTGTGTAGGAGCATTGGTTTGAGTGACTGATAACCCTGGTGGTGCAGCCTGGGTGGGAAGGCTGCATGCTTGAAATGGGCATCACAGGGACTGCCTTTCAGACTGCCATTATAGACCAGACCTTCCCTGAGAGAAACTCATTGGCTAAAACATTTCCAGTAAGATCATGCAGATTTAATGACTGATCAGAGAGATTGCTAAGATAACTCCCTCACCAAAGTAACAGACTGTATAAAAGAGAGAAAATCCTGTAATTCAGCCCATTTCAGTGCACGAGAGGTGGCACACAAAAGGAAAATCAGGATATTAAGGTACCTTGGCTTCAGTTCTCAGCTTTGTCTTATTTTCCTGTCACGATGGGCAAATGACTTGACCTCCCATAACGTCAATGCCTCAGTTTTGGAATGGGGAAGATTCTGCTGCCTTGATTACTTGGCTTTTAAGCAATTTGAGTGAGCATCCCTGTGGGGGTTTGTACTGTACCTAGCTAAAGAAGTGAGGGCTTTGGAGGATCGATGCCGCGTTTGTCCCTGCTGGGTCCCTCGTGGATTGCTCAGGTGGTGCTCTGCCAGCACCTAGGTGTGCACACAGTCTCACCTTGGCAGGTGGTTGTGAACAGCCGCTCACACACACCCGCAGTGTGTGCACGAACCGGGGACAAGGAGGCAAGAGGGGCTCTCTGCATGCAATTCCAAGGCATTTAACAGCAACACCCCGAAGGGAACACAGGCAAGAAAGAACAACAACTGAAGGCCCGCGCCCATTTTATCCTGAAAACGCCCAAAGGTGGGCAGAGCATCCAAAACCAACGTCTGAGGGCCAGGGGGCAGAGGCAAGGTTGAATGGCATAACAGGGGCCAATGGGAAAAGGGACTGGAGGGGGAGAGGGCCAGTGGCCAGCAGAATCTAGACAAAGGGAGAACTTTCTAGCACAGTGTTGTAAGGAGAGACCACTTTTAAGGCAACTTGAGGGGTGTAAAGTGGACTTAGCCACCGCAACACCTAACACATGCTCTTTGTGGCTGTTTTGAGGGGAAAAGCTCCATCCTTTATTTACTATTGTAAACACCACTAATTAATAATCACTGGAAGTTTTTCATTGAATCTCTATAGTTCAAGAGGGGTGTTCTCATTCCCAGGCCACAGAAATTAATAGAACAGACTGAATTCCTCATGCCTTCATCAAAGGACTTCAGCTGGGACATTGGCTGTCAAGGTTAAAGGTTTTCCACAACCCTTCGAAGGCACTGGCATTGCCTGTGGAGTCTTCAGTCCAAACAAAAGAGCAAAGACCCTTCAGGTCTTTTGGGACTTAGAGCAAAAGAAATCTTGCTTTGAATTGAGAAAATCTTTAAAGAAGGGACTTCAGACCTATAGTGATAAAGGAAATAAAAAACATCTACACTGACAGCTCCAGATAGGAGCAAACAGGCACAAAAGACTTTGAAAAACAACCAGCCTTTCATCTTCAATAGCAAGCTCAACAGCTCTGCACCAGCTGCTCTGTAAACAGTATAGCAAGGGAAAGAAAGTCATTGGCAGCAAATGCATTAAACATGGCAATGTCTTCAGATGACATATTTTGTAAATTTCCACCTTAGAAGTTATGCCATTTCTTAAATCTGAAGGATTACCTGCTGTATAGCAGCAGAGACATTCTGCCAGGCAGCTGGGCAGCTTCATTACCCTTCTTTCTTGCCAAACTTCTCATAATGCAGGTAGGCAGTTTGGCTAAGGTGGGATGTCAGGTGACTTGGGTTCATCTCCTGAGTCTGCTTTACATTTTCTGAGGGACCTTCAGTAAAGCACTTCATCTATGGGACCTATTTTCACCTGGAAAAGAAAAGTAATTATTCCTTTGTCTTAAAGCAGTCAGCGCTTTATAACAGTCATGTGCAACTTTTTGACTGTGGATCCATGAGAACTTTTTCAGGAGACAGGTAGACACCACTTGGGAAACTAAAATCTGTTAATAGAGTGATTTTTCCCATCTCTGGACCACATAGGAATAGCCCAGGAGCACCCAAACATGCACATCACAGGCTGAACTTACTCCAAAGTGAAAGCTCCTAAACATCAAATAAGGGAAACTTCAGCTTAGACTTGGTGTAAATTGGACTTAATTTAATTAAGTCACGTCGTGTGAAATATAAACCACTCTAAGCAGGGGGTTAAAAGAAAGCACTTGGAATCGCTATACAGTATTTTAGATGCTGAAACAGTTACATATGCTCAGCATCTATGTAGATGTATGGGGAGGGATTGCATCCTCTCATCGGTTTGGTTATTGGGATCTATTAAAACTGAAGTGTCACTTTCTCTTCACGCTGGAATCTATTGGGATTCTGGTCACTTAAACTTCCTCAACCTTATTTTGCTGACAGAAGAATAAGAATGCCAGGCATTTCCAGAGTGCACCAAGGCTTAACAGTAACATGATATATTTAACATATCTATACTGTTTAAAAACCACTACAGGTTCTTTAAGTAACTGACTGCCTTTGCAGGGAAGCAGCTGAAGATTGTTCCTGCAGCCAAGTTCACTCTGCTGATGGTAGCTCAGAGTCATCATCAACAGTGAACAAATGCTACTCAGCACCTGACACCCCCTGCAGCTGAGCCCTAAAATGCCCCGTTGCATAGGTCACAGCCCCCTCTCACCTGGGCACTTGACAGTCCCATGAAAGGCACCCAACACTGCTTAGTGGGAAGTGTTTGGGGCTCACATCTGTCCCTTGGTCTTTGCCAAGGTGTCATCCAAAGATTTCCTCAGCAGGAAGCCTTTGCCAGCTCCTCCACTTCTGGCTAACTGGCTGTTGCTATACCAGATGCTTTCCCTTCCATCAAGCATGGATAGGTGACTTCTCAGGAACTGGCTTGAGAAGAGCACAGCTGTCTCAGAGTGCTAAAATAGGCACTTTAATTTGTTCTCCCCACTTTTGACCAGTGAAATAACATATGGGCATCTGCTCTCTGCTTTAATTTACTGCCAAGCAGCCCTGGGGTTTCAGGAGACAGCATTTGGTGATTGCACTTGTAAGAATCCTGAACACTTGTCCAGCTGGTATCTGCATACTTACTAACCACTCCAGTGGGGAACAGCAACACTGCATCCCATATGTTCTCAGGTCTGCACCTCGTGTCTTACAGCAGGTAGCACTGGTGGCTCAACCCTACACACAGCACTTCAGAGCAATTTTGCTGGCAAAATCCTTTAGCAGCTGAGTTGCTATTCAATACTGGGGAGACAGGAGCAGGCTTTGCTCCCACTCAGTTCAGCATTAAAAATCTGATCTTCTTTCCTCAAAGTTGACTCATGCAGCAAGCATAGCCTATGGAAAGCCAGTGCTTTACATACCTTGTTGTGGTGGGTCCTTAGGACTCGACTTGAAGAGTGTCGTTTAGCCAGAGACATGACATTTTCAAAGGGGGACCACGGGCTGGCTGGTATAGAGCTAAGCTTAAAAAGCCCTGGTGCTGTCTGGACCTTGTGGGGATCCTCCTTCCTGTTTTAAGGGAACAGCATTAAGAGGTGTTGTCACATGGCCAGAGACAGCCACTACTTTAATGGCAAAGGCAAATATCCTTCTGCCTTAGTCTCAAACCTCCTTTCTCGCTCTGGCAGCAGCAGCCCCTCAGGCAGTGACAGCCATAGTGACACAAAAACTCTTACTCACCTCCTCCCTCCCCATGGTATTATTATCCTGATATAAAAAGGGGAAACTGAGGCAGAGAGCAAGGTGGCAACTTGTCCATGGCTGCTCAGGGCATTGCAGACAGTCAGGAGGCTACATGAACTGCTGGTCTGTGGGCAGCATCTGTTTGCCTGCAGCAGCCTCAGGAAGCCAAGCTCTGCAGATGGGAAGATGCTTTTTTTGGGTATCTACATGAGGTCTGAAGAATACCAGGGTGACCAGACCCTGATCTGCAGCAGGGTTAAGGATCCCTGTCAGTGCCTGGCTTTCCCAGGGACAGTCAGTAGGAACAGGTGTGTTCCCCATTGCCTTGGAAGCCCCTTCTCCCAGGCAGGCAGAAAGGGAGGTCTTTCCCCTGCTCCCCAGCCCAGCCTGCTTCTCACCACAGCACAACTGACCCCAATTCAAGCTGCTGACACTTATTTTCAGGGTGTTTCAGAGCTTCGTTATTTGTGAATGCCTTTTTGTGTAGCACCATTGGCGCTAGCACAGCCTGTTCCCAGCCTGTTCCAGCAGCTCCCCAATGACTGAGGTGACAGGCTCCAAACAAGACATGGGCTCTGAGCAGGTCCTCAGTGGGGTCAGTCAGAGACAGCAAGCATCCTGGTGGATCTTCCTCCCTTTTCCAGTTTCGCCTCCCTGTACACAGCCTTCAGTTTCTGCTCTCCAAGAGCTCAGTGCAGAGACTGCTTGGTTAAAAATACACATATACATTTTTAAATCCCCAGCAGCAGGCTGAGTATTGACAAACTGCATGACACTGGTAGGAAGGCAGCAGAAATGGCTTCTGGGACTGGTTTGTGAGGATCAGATTAAAACAGACTAAACATCTATATCCCAACTAAGTAGTGGGCCTGCCAGGCTCCGGGCAGGGAGCTGGCTGCACACATCAGGGAGATAAATGCTACAAGGAACAATCCACAATATCTGCACTTACTGTGAGAATCCTATATTCAAGAAAGGGAGGCTTCTCCAGTGGGGTTGCTGCATAAACTGGCGGCCAAGGACCAGTACCTGAAATGCTCACTGCCCTCTCCACATCCCACCTATAGATGCTGCCAGGCTCAGATTAGGGAAGAGGCCAAGGTATGTCCTCAATCAACTTCTCAGCACAGAGAGCAGGTGGTGAAGTGATGGGTAAGCAAAACAAGAATAACTAAAAAACCCAGCATTACCAGGATAGATGTGTGTCCACTTTGATCAACAGCCTGCCTCCAACTGCAGCCAAAGATGTTCAGGGGCAAGTCACACAATCCCAACTGCTCCTCCAGCTCTTCCAGCTTCTGAGTTTGTAGCTCAGGTGCTTCTCTTGCAGAAGAAATTAATGACAAAGAGAACACCAGGTGGGAGATCAGAGCAGAGCAAAGTCTCCCGAGAGCTGAAAACCTGCAAAAGCATGCCAGGTGAGTGGTGATGCTTGGGAAGAACACTTATCTCTGTGTACAACCAATATTCAAAGGAAAACAGCTGTGACCTGTGTGACAAGCCTTACTGGGCATCTCAGTCTCTACAACATGGCCAGTACGACATTATTCTTAAAGATACTTCACATCTGAAATTATATCAAAGCTTTAGGCAGCATGCTTTTCCTGTCCCATATAATTTGGAGAATCCCCTCTTAGCAAGCATGGCTAGGAACACTGCACAGTATCTCCTTTCTGCAGGGTCTCATCCAGGGCAGTGGTTCCAGCAAGCAGAGTCTGCATTTTGACAGGGTTGTTCTGCTCCTGCACACCAACACATACCTAATCCAGCTCTGCTGCCTTTCTGTCAAACCCTCGCTGTATCTGCAGGCACAGTACTGCTCCCAGACCTCTATTTACAAGTCACACCTTCTTCATTGCCAGAAAGGGAATTAATTTTTTCCCACAACAATAAACACCATTTACTGAATACTGAATACAGTTATCAATTTTGTCTAGCCTTGGCTGCTCAGGAATAAAGACAAGGAGCTTTCACACACACAAGTAGGAGGTCCATTCCTGGCTATGCTGTTGAGAGGGTACAAAGCTAAAAAGCATCCTCAGAAACATCCACAATCAGCTGAGCTTCTTCTTGCTGTCAAAGGCTAAATTTCCCTATTTATGATATTCAGCATGAATGTCTTTTTTTTCTATAAAGTGTGGCATTTGAATTTCTCTATTATAATTTTACAAGTAGCCTCCTGTGTCAGTCAATGGAAAACTATTAAAAAATAACTACTTCAAAATGAGGCAAAAATAATACAGGCCAAAGACCAAGAAAATAGCCTATATCATTGCCACAATAAAAATTAGACTTGTATTGCAAAATACCCCATGTTTTTAATTTTCCCTTGACAGTGTTAAAAAAGTTATGCAGTTTTCCTACTGGACATGGGACATGGCTGATGTGACACAAAAGTACCCAAAAGCAGCCCACAGCTTAACATTCTAAATAGCATAAATCCAAAGAAGAAACTTCTACCTTCACTATCCTCAAATAATTAAGGAAGAAGAGTATTCAAGCAGTACTGGAGAGGCTGCAAAGTTTTCTTTTCCCATTCTAACATCCCCAGCTGCATGGTCAGAAGTGAGAAAGGGAAGATCACAAGGAACTGGGTTAGTCATGACCACATTACTGTTGGGCTGTCACTCTCTGTGGGATGACTTTTCAGTGCATTAAAGACATTTCTGAATTAAAGCTAGAATTTTAACACCAAAGACTTCTACACAGTCCATTTTGTTGATAAAAAAATCCTAGCCTATAATGCCAAGGGAAAGAAATCTGGTCTTTTTCTCCAGGCATTTCTTTTTTCTCCTGGCAGCTCCTTGTTAGTTCAGTTGCTTTTTGTTGTTTTTTACTTTCTTTACCACTGAACTTGTCCACCCTGCACCTGGAATGGACTGAGCAGACCCATCCTGCAGTCAATCACAGTGAGTCACTCAACAGGTAAATGGTTAGGCCCACATTAAAGGTCAGGAATGAGTAAATACTGCCCTGAAAGGTTTCGTATTTGGACACAGATAAGTGTTTGTCTTACTGGGAAGCTGCTTTAATTCATTGTTCTCAGCTAAATAAACTAAAGAACACAAGCAAGCCATGAACATGCTGGAGTGCAGAAAATCTCCAGCACATAACAGAGTGGCCAGCACACAAAATCACACTAACTTATTCAAGTGCTTAGACATTGTCAGCTGAAAATAACTATATCATTACACTTTATTATTTAGAGGTCTTGAGGGCTCTACTAAGACAACTAATTTAATCTGATCACTTCTCATGGCTAAAGCTCAGGCTCTGGACCAAGACAATGACGATGACAACCTTCATGACAAGAGAGGAGAAGTGTTTTATACCCTCCTGCATAAAACACCTTGCAGGCCACAGACTCAAGTCCTTTGTCCAACACACAAGTTACAGGCTAGTGTTGATCATCCTGTGAAACGAGATGAGCAAATCATCCTCAGGCAAATCAGGTCTCCTGATTGCAGGAATGGATTTACCAGCTTTGTCCCTGCAGCCAAATGGCACATCTGAGATCATCCAGCCTGAGCAGAACGAGCGGCTGCACTCTTCCATGACACCAGCTAAGTCAGGCTCTTCTCAGGTGACAATCTGGGTTAATTTCAGGGTTAACATCTGAGCTCAGGGGAGCAAACAATGCACAGGGCAACTTCCACACACAGTCCCCTGTGGCAGAGGAGACTTACTTCCTTTACCTGAACAGAGCAAATAAACCCCCGCTATGGCCAGCAGATTCCATAGTCCTTAATACATGTGATGAGCTGGACTGAGAACTAGAGAACAGCCAGCCGGGGGTGTTTGACTCTGGATCTTTTAGTAGCAATGCCAGACACCAGCTGCTACACCTCAAAGCTCTGGGTCTTTGTCCTGTCCCTGGTGGAGCAATGGGATTGAGTAAGCAGTGAGGACCAAGCAGTGGAGGACTCTGCTGAGCCTCAACACTTGTTTCTACACATGGATCCATCACACACTTCTGCACCATAAATCTCCCTTGTCAGTCACACCAAACCTCCCGGGAGGAGAAGCAGCCAGGCTGTGAATTACTGTCCAGCTTCCCATCTCCCCATGGGTGCCGGCATACCTGCAGGAATGAGGGATGGACACACTTAACCTTCCCAGAACTAGCAAAATTGTGATCTTTCCAATGTGGGTGAGTCACTTCCAACTGGGTTATTAAGTTATTACATTGTATTATAATATTAACGTCATTGCCATTTTCAGGAGAAGATAAACCTAATTTTAATCTGCTCTTAATTGAAAGCTTATCAAGAGACTGGCTCCATCCCTACACAGTCAGACAGCTTTTTTTCTTCTGCTTCCCTTCCCCCTCTCCATACACTGCACTCTATGCTGATGAAAAGAAACATCTCTATTCATTAGAGAAAAATCAGCTTGGAGTCGATCAGGCCTGTTAACCTACAGCCTGGGCTGTTATCACAGAGCAGACCTTTCCTCACAACAAAAAAACTGTTGGGGGCTTCATTTTGGCAGCCTGTTGCAGGGGATTTGCTGCTCGTTTTTATGTTGAGGTACTTGACAGTTTCCATTAGAGGACATGAGAATATTAAAGATATTGGAGCAGCTCTGGAAGAAAGTTAAGTACATAATGCAAGTTGACTGTGCAGATTTTAATTACAGATTCCCCAAAAAATCCATAGAAACTCTGATTAAACTCCTAATTACTTTTAAAGAAGTGAATAAGCGGTCAATAAGATGAACAGCAGCCTCTCTTCATCTTTCTTTTTCTTTCTTCTTCTTCTGAGCAAGCTCTACAGTGATAGCAACTGCAGATGTATTATCACAAGCAAGTTAACAGAAGACCAAGGGGGACACATTTCTTTAAAGACTCCTTCTAAAGAACTTTTTGCGACATCTTCAATACCAAGGCTGGCCCTGAAATCAATCAGGTCACGGTGATTTATACCAGCAAAGGATGTGCCTGTTGCCTCCAGCTGTGACTTCATGTTGCAGGATTACACTGGCTTTTCCAGCAGAGCTCTGCCTCCCCACACAAGCAGTGCTGGCCTTCGGGAGCTGTGGTGGGGTTTCACACCTTGTCCAGGTTAGGGAGGTGATGCTCACAGAGATGTGGGCCTTGTCCCAAGGGCCAGGGCTCTACAAACAGCCTTCCCAAACATGTCACATAGCCACGCTGAGCAGCTTCACTAATCCCCTCTGTCAGGCCATGGAGCTGGCAGCACACGTCCCCTGAGAGCAGTGGTCCAAGGTCACAACTCAGTCACAACTACTACCTCCACAGCTGAAGATGTGTTGCCTCTGTGCTAAGCAGAGCACCAGCTCCTGGCATACAGAAATACCCATATTCCAAGGGGACTTCTTACTGGGTGGGGAGAAACTTCTCAGCCCCAGACGTGTGGGCCATGTTCCAGCCCCTCCATCCAGGCCCAGCCCTGCGAAGTGGATGCACCTGATATCCACACTCATTCTGAAAAACAAAAACTCTTTCCCAGCAAGACATTTTAGCGCCTCCTCAGAACTTGCTCAAATCTGCTGCACTTGCAAAGAAGCTTCTTTTTCTGAGCTTAGCTGAGACCCACAGTAAACTACAACCCATATTCCTCCCCCATGAGCATAATCCCTTTCTTTTATGGCAGTTTCTGGCTCTCACTTAGCCAGAGCTTTGCTGCAGCTGTGCCAGAGCAGGACAAGCCCTGATCACTTTCTCTGGGCACAACAGGGCTAAAAACAGTAAAAAAGAAATATCTACCCTAAAGTAATTCAAATTCTGAAGGTGGGGCTCTGAGATGGTGTATAGCAGCAAGACATGGTGTATAGCAGCAAGACATGCTGTGCAAGCAGTGACTGTCCCCAAGGCACAGCCATGCTTCATCTTCCTGTCTTCTCTCCAAGCCATTATTGTTTATTTTGCTGTCTCCAATGTCCATAACTTTAACCCTGCAAATAGCTTTCATTTCCCCATCACAGGAAGGAGAATGAGAGTGCTTCTAGGGGAACAGCATCTGTGCCTGTGTGTGAAGACTCTTATTCTCTATCTGTATCACCACACTCTGCCTTTCACATGATGTTTTTACATTTTCCCCGCAGAGAAGACCCCCAGTTACCAAAACCCCATCTTATACCACTGCCAGGTATTTTCTAGCTAATGGACATCTCTGTGAAGCAGCCCCCCAGCTGCTGAGGGGCAGTAACCACCAATCTCCCCATCCCTGCCCATAGTGCCAATGCATTTTATATTCCATGATGTGGCTGGAACTGTCCTCACTGTATCTGACTGCCCAGGTCCACATTTTTGTCTTTCACAAGCCTTTCAGACTAGTCCCCAGATATGGAGAGACCATAACCAGCAGATGCAGATTCCCTCTGGTAGATTTGTTGGTTCAAGATTACTAAAGCCATATTGTGCTCTGCTTACAGCACCTGGGAGAGCAGGGCCCAGTGCTGGCTTGGAGCTCTCAAGGTTTTTGCCATGCAAATAATTTTGACAGAGGAAACACAGCTAAAATAGGAAGGCTATAGGGCATGGACATTCAAAGACTGACTTGGGTTTTTTGGAAGAAGGTTTCAGTGGGGCCTTCAAGGGGAGAAAAATATCCTAATAAGACACTTTTATTAGAAAGAGAAGGAGATTTTGGGGTGCATTCAATTCCTAAGCCTTGATCCAAGTGGATGGGAGGAAAGAGAAAGAAGCTTGGAAATGGAAGGACGGAAGAAGCTTGCTCTGCAACCAAAGCTGTGCAATAAGGCATATGTGGCTTCCAGTGACAGTGTGAGAATTTACAGTATAATAAAGATATATATGGCCATTTGGAACAAGCTATTTCTAACATAAAATGACTCTGTATATTGATTGCCCCAGGAATTTGTACAGAACACTACTTCCAGACACATAACTGAGCATATTATTTACTCACTATAAAAGCCGGATAAATGGCCAGGCTCCAGGAGGGTGTGAGGCAACAGTAGTTCATTGACAGATGAATGGAAGGAGGTTTGAGCGTGACAGAGAACATCAGGATACTGGGAACTATACCAACAGCTTTCACAAGTCACTGCAACAGGTGTATCTGCTCGCTCTTCAAAAAGGTGAGGCCCTTTCCAGGCCCTCTTGAGAAGGCAGGAGCCCAACACACAGGAGACTGTATTTCTCTGCTGGAGCAGCACTGAGAAATGAGAAGTCTGAGGCTAGCGAGTCCAGAAAGCACAAGGGTCTGAACCAGAGCAGGCTCTTATGCAGCAGCATACAAGCAATCACTTGAGGCCCCCAGCCATGGATCTCCAGCTAGATCCCACATCAATCACTTCAGGTGTGGGAGAGACGACAGCCATAGCTCAGCTTCTGCCTTGCTTCCCACCAGCCCAAGGCCATACTGGCCTGAGACAGGTCCCCCTCAGTACTGACAGTTACTGGCTCGTTTCCAGCTCGATGGAAATGCCTGAATGGCATTCTATGGTTCAGAGTTGACAGCTCCAGAACACTGTTCCTCATCCCAACAGACTCCATGGTATACTGGTGTTCAAAGCGAAATGATGTTGCAGGTTTCCTTGTCTCACAAGCAGACCATAAACTTCAAAGCATTTCCCAGGAAATGTGATGGACACATCAGCTGGGAATTTCCTTCCGAAGCAAAAACAAAGGAAGAGAGTTTGAAAATGAGGGGAGGTATAGAGAAATATCTTTTGGCCTGCCAGCAGATAAGCAAAAAGTAGGACTATCCCAGAAACGGGGAATTCTGAGGTTCAGCAGCTCTACTGCAATTGTGTTTAGCATATTGACAGTTTTGCCTCAACTTCTAGAAGAGGTGAACATGCAACACAAGTTTGAGCGTTCTCCTCCCCATCTCCCTTCCTTTCACACTTCATCACAATGTTATGTGTTGGCACTACCAAGTCCAGATAGATGTCTAGGCAGGGTCTACATCATTTCCATTATTGTTAAGTGTCCAGACTGTCATAGCATTTACATGCAGAGACCCAAAGGACTGCCCAGACAGGTGATGGGGTCTTGACTCATGATTTCAGCTCATCAATAAGTTGCTCTAATAACGAAAATAAACTCTCATGTGTGTTAGGCTATGAAAAGGTTGTAAAACTGGATTTACATTCTTCAGGACAAAGCCATGCCATCGCAGCAGCACAGGGGACCAGGAAGGCTGAATATTCTTGTACTCCTGCTGCCACCTAAAGGAAATGCCTCAAAAATGTTCCGAAATACTCTGAAATAATGCAGGCTAGAGGGGGCTTTTAGCTGAAGAAGGATCGATCCATTTGGGAAAAGGACTATTACAAGCAGGATATTTTTGTCTCCAGGAATCAGCTCCAGCGTGCTGGCAAATTTTCAACAACCATGATGGCAAGTGGATGGGGTCGGGAACTTCTGCTGCCTGTGGAGGACTCCAGCTGTGACCATCCTGATGGCCATGGTTTAAGACCACAGATGAGAGAAGGTTTGTATAGGGGAGCAATATCTCTCATTACATGAGCTGACCTAAATAGAAAACCAAAACAGCTTTAGGATAATTTAAAAATAGTCTTCAAATCATTTAGGGCTAAACAAAAATACCACCAGTTCTTGTTCAATGGATCATTCTGAAACAGTTTTCTTAAAGGCACCTGATTCCTCTGTTTGAATTCCCCTTATTCAGGGGAGACACCAGGTCCTTTGGTGCTTTTGAAGAGACAGTGACCGGGTGAGTCCAGCTTTAGAAATCTGGCACTGTGTCCTCTTTGGGCCAACTGTTCCTGATGTTGGCTGCCTATGTAACTCACTTGGATTAATCCATTCCTTTTGGATTTGTTTTCTAGAATTGGGTATGCTCCAATGGTATTGGTGGTAGCTGGGCAAAGGGGAGATTTCTAAAAGGAAACGTTCCCATATTGTGCACAAAATAGCAATAACTTTGTTCAAGCTTCTATGCTGACTAAATGCCCAACACCAGAAGTTTTGTACAGTCAGCACTAGTGAGCCCAGGGAAATAGTAAATTGCCTCGTAAACTGGAAGCCAAGTGGAAGTATTACTTAAATGCTCAAAAAGTATAATTTGCTGCTGCAGATCAACGAATAGCCTTATTAAATAGAGGGAACATTACTACATGAGTTATGAAACTGGCTTTACGGCTTTAACTATGGAGTTCACATTTTAATAACCTTCTGATTAAGGGGTATGAGAATGGAGCCTCTTCAGCTTTCCCCATGTGCGGGCACAAGGGCACGCATCGAAAATGTGCATCTGGCATTTGGAGTGTTCAAGTACAGAAGTTTCATTGTCATGTATAAGAGGGCAGGAGCACTTCTCATGAACAGAATGGAATCTCCCACTTGGGACGCTGGTGAAACCTCTCCAATCCAGGATGATTACGTAGATGCTTCCAGATATCTCCATATGAAATGATATGTTTGTCAAGATCAGGCAGCAGTGCATAAGCTTCAGTGCACAGTACACTCTGATGAATCATTCCATGACATGAATATCTGGGAAACTTATTACCTTCCCTATGTATTTACTTTTTGGGATGAGTGAACACTGTGTTGTCCTTATTTCACAGTGAGTTAAGCTGAAATGCATATGCATTAAGCAATTTGCCCTAAACTATCATATTGTGATGCGTTGTTTGATGAAAGCTGCTGTTCCCTGGTGTTATTCAGGAAGCCATTTGACTCCCAGCCTGTGACTAATGTCTTGCCTGAGCAGTTTTGTCAGGAGATGTGTTTTCTACATATGCTTTCCTCCTCCACGTCTTCCACAAAAACTGTGTCTACCCACTTTAACCTAATACTTTCCCCATTTATCCTCACTAGGGAAATTCAGCTTCTCTTGGAAGTGGAGGAAGAAGCTATCTAGGGTACCTGGCATAGATGGATATGACCTTTTAATTAAATGTTCTGAAACTGCTGAGGAATTGGAAATGGAAGACAATATAGATTATTTTGAAAACGAGAATGAAAAAAAAAAAAAATTCCTTAAAAAGGATCATCTCCTTGTGATGCCTGTCTTGCTTTCACTCCCAGACTTCACCTCAGGTCCAGGATTCCTATGAATCCTTAAAACAAAGACAGCATAGAAATGATGGTGTGCCCTGCTCCAAGGCATAGTGCAGCATTAACTCCACAAGCCAGAAGTTCTCATGACTGATGTCAGAATAAGCATGATATCAGAAGATGGCAGCTAACAGGGAAATCAGAATGATGGGATTTTATCTTACCATGCAATTCCTCAACTGCTCAAACTGGAAAGTACTTTTTTTCCTTCAGTACTCCGTTGTTTTCTACAGAATAAAAGAATTCCCAGAGTCTTTAAGCATAGAGGCACTATGTATCCCACTAAGTATCCCTGCAAGTGTCACCACAGGTGTGGGACACCTCTCATGTACCTGCAGCTAAACAAAAGTGACACCTGTAGTCTAACCCAATGACACCTGTAGTCTAACCCAATGACACCCACTCTCATCGACATAGTTCTTCTAGTCACTGAAGGGAGACCAACTCTTCTGGCAGGCAATTTACCTGCTCATCCCCAACCCTTTCCTTGGGAAGAGAGGAAGTCTTCTCAGCCTATTGTTGGATGACTTGCAGGGAGGGGAAAGGACCTCTGCCTCAGAAGATTCAGAAGGCTGCATGCCAAGTCCTGCACAAGTACAGGCATGGGGAACTACTCAGAACACTCCTCATTTCTGTTTTTGTCTCTTCCAACAAGACAAAGAAAATATACACATTAATAATCAAGAATAGAAAATCACACACGTACCCCCCTCTCTGAGACAGGAGCATGCATTTCATAGTCTAACCATCCAAAATGTGTCCCTGAAGCCTGGGTATCACTTACTTCCCAGAAAACTGAAATTAATTTTGCTTGTAACTTCTTAGGAAACAGTGTCTTTTTACACACTGTGTTCTTACCTATATCTATTAATTTTTGTAATGATACCCAGGGAAAAAGGCAAACAGGTTTCTATGGCATACTTTGGTTCTGAAAACAGAAGAATCCTGGACTTCTCAGCACCATTCTCCTCTCCAAAGCCAAAGCCCCCACTGCCTCTTGTTGTTACACCAGAATCACACATACTCCTGTGTAGTGCCCTTATGTATTATTTGGTTGTGGTCTCCTCCGCTTTAATGCAAGCTTTTGTGTTTCAAAGTTCCAGCAACAAAGCAGAGCAATACTATACACAGGACACGCTATGCAGATGCTAACTCTTGTAGGGCCTTAAAAGCACATCTGTAGCTTTTGCACACCAGGAAGATGAAGTCATACTGACATAGCTTTTTTGCCATTAAGGAAAAGATGTAATTGTTCCTCAGGATCTTTGCTCCTCTGAATAACCTCACAGCATTTCAGCTATCAGGCCTTTCCTTCAATGGAAAGCCATCCTGCTGGGTCACTTATCATTGTTACTGCCACAGACAAAAAAGCAAGATGGGAACCTGGGTGACAGGTCAGGGACATGGAGAGCACTTCGTTTTATCTTGCCAATGTGAAGGAGAAAGGATTTTTATTTTCACATTGTTAACGTGTTGCCTGTGGAGATGTTCCTGTTCTGTTAGCAGCCCCAAATCTGAAGAATTGTACACATAATCAATGATGTCAAATATAAAAGGGACCTGTGAAGCAGAACAAACTAACATGAGGATTCACACTTGCTTTGAGAGACCCTGATCTATGGAACACCCTAGTATCCATTTCCATCAGTCATTAATTTCACCAGTTCTTCCCAGCTTTAGTGCAATACTGGAATACCCTTAGATTTTTTTCTAACTTAGACATTAAGTTTTGAAAAGGTCCAGGTAGAGAGACCAATGTTAATTTCCACATGCCTTAGAGCACCCAGTCAAACCCACCCCTCTGCATCCACTGACCTGGCATCGGACTTTCTGCAGATAGAAGCCTAAAAATGAGAGATAACAGCCATCCTAGTACTACCAGAGGGGCACATTTCTTATCTGCAAGCAGGAGACACCTGCAGGCCAAGCTCCACTGTGGTAATTGCCAAACAGGTCTAATACAAGTCAAAGATAGTACTTGAAATAACAATAGACCACAGAAAAGGAAAGGAAAAGCAGGGTCTTTGGAGCATCAAGGGCAGACAGTTTGGGGGACAGAGAGTTTGGGGGGCAGAGAAACCCTGCCCCTGGAAGCTCTCTCACATGCACAGGTTCACGGGCAGCTCTGTAAAATTACTGTTCCACCTTTTGTGAGCTCAGTGCTAATTACAGGAGTCTAGACTAGGAGCAAAACCTGAGGCATTAGAGGCCAATGTGTTCAGGCCGGAAGGCAAAGAGGAGTACAAGCAATAAAGAGAATTGTATTAAAGATATGAACTACCTGCAAGGGGACGAGAAGACCTATAAAAACAAGGCGAAGTGAGTTAGGAGGATTATTAGGGAACCAGAAAGAGATATTGAGTACCAGGCTTACAGAGAGGTTCCCAGGAAGCATAATGCACTGTGGACAAGTCTGTACCAGACAGAGAGTAAACAAGACAATTACTCCAGTAAAAATGTTAGGGGTGAACTGGAATCAGCAGCTGATGAAATGGGGGAATTTATGAAGTGATTTTTTTCTTTCTGCCTCTTTGCAGTGAGGGAGGACCCAATGCCACGACAGCAACACTATATCTGGGAGGGAGAGAAATAAATAAATGCAGATAGCAACAAAAGTGGTGCTGGAAAATATAGGACATTCACCATTGCCAGATACGTGAAACACCCAGTTAAAAGAGAAAATGCACCTAACAGCTGTGTGGGAAAGAGAGATAACAGCCAGAGAGCACCAGATCTAAGGAAGGTAACAGTGCTAGCAAAGGAACACAGTGTACTAGCACAGCACTGAGACACCCAGGCAGGACCAGGGGAACCAGCAGGCAAAGAGAACCCTGACATCCCCAGGACCATGAGTCTGCTGCAGCTACCCTGCGAAGCCCCATTTCATCAGGCCCTGCAAAGCTTCAAGGCATGGTTGATCCATGTACACACCAGAAGAATGGCAGATCCAGAGCACAAAGGAATTTCTCACCTGCTTGTAGCATTACTTTGATGCAGCCCCAGACAAATAGGCAAAGTCTTATCCCCATACTTCATTATAATAGTGAAGTAGGAAAAAATTGTGTGCTTCAGATATGAGTGGAAGCCTTAAGCAGGACAGCCAGAAGGCTCATGCCATAGTCTTTAGCTGGGACTCTGAGGACCTGTCATTAGCTCTGTCCACGAGCCAGAGCAGACACTGGAGATTCACTGCACTTCGTTCTTTCCACTCACAGCAAGGAACAAGACTGTGAAGGTGGAAGAGGAGAAACTGAGACATAAAGTATTACAGAGGTTTGGCTTCTTCCTTCACAGAAGAAGTCCATGGCACAAATGGCAATTCCTTGTAAATCAGTAACAACTCCAGTCAAGCCAGTACAATTACTAGAATTAAAAGGGAATCCAATCCATTTAACTGGATCTATTGACTTTTACATTACCTCTCAAAAATCGCCATTGCAGATGGAAAGAAGATTTGCAAGGAAAACAGATAAAGTACACAAAATAGCTGTATTTCACTTTTTCCTTAAACTCCTGATGTGGGTGGTAAGCACAGGCATGGGGGAGTGATGATACTAAAACACCAGACTATTTGCAAACAAAACTCACCACTCCTACTCTAACAAATGCTTCTGCATGGGGTGGGTTCTACAGAACAACACTGCCCTCATAAAAATGTCCAGAAAGGAAGAAGTGCAAAAATTCTAAGGCCTGATCCTGACCTACACACTTTGTACCTTATCTCATGTAATGCATGTATTCCCACAAACATATACACAAGATCTTCCCTTAGAAACAAGGCATAATTGTTTTTCCGATTAATTCTAAAATACGGGTAGTCCCATGCTTACTAAAAGGAGGGGGTACACCTCCAGGTTTATGTGATCGGTTAGGGAATAAATGCCCAATGCTGGCATGCCTATTTGGTAGCTGGTTCACTTCTCCTGACCCACTGTTAGCCTTTAATTAGTCCTTAACTAGTCATCAGTGGCAGTGATTAATAAGGTGAATTGCCACTCAGAAGACCTAATTTCCCTCCTGCTTCTTCTGTTGTGTCTATATTGATAGTAAATTCTTTATACTAAGGATGGTATGGAGCGTATCCACCTATTTTTAGGTTTTGTACCTATTTCCATGGCAGTGCTGTTCAGGATCAGTTCTCCAGGACAAATGAATGTTTTAAAATTACATTTCCCATAAGCATTAGCTCAAGGGACTGTATATGGCAAATTTACAACTCTTCCCATTTGTCTACAGAAAGATGAGGAGCATGACTGCTTCTAAATAACAGGCTTGAGGCTATAAATCATCTCTCTGCTTCCACCCCTCTGTCCCAGAGACTCTGAAGCCAAAAATACAGTTCATTACCACTTAGTTGTTATTTGGCCAAGGTTCAAATAGCATAAATGCACATCTTCATGTGACAGACGAGGATCAGTTCAGCTTTGTGCTGTGCATGGCAGCAGAGGTCATGGTGGCCGAAAGAGAGCCTTCACAGGTTCTTCATGTGCCCAGGACGGCTCAAGAGATTGGCACAAGAGGGGAAGAGACAGCGTAATTAAGTTATTGTCCTGCCTTTTCTTCTGAGCTCTGCAGAGCCAGGACCTTGCCCAAGGGAAAAGACAAAGCCATGGCACCAGACAGAGATCACTAGCATCACAAGTCTGAGGGATCCAAAACAGCAAGATCCCCATCCAGCTGTACCACAAGTTCCCATTCATTGACAGACATGACCTTCTCCTCCATTCCTCCTTTTGTGGTGACAGCTGTGGAACTTTTACCTCCTTCCCAAATGCACTGAGGCTTAGCACATTGATATGTGTCGGGAAGAGGGCAGAGCAAACACCACTCCAAGTGCGAAGTGCACAGTGTCTGGCAGGCGCAGGTAACCAGCTGAGTGATGGGTGCTACAGCAATGCTCACAAGTAAATAATAAATCTGTCTAGGGTGTGATGCACATTGCACAGCAACTAATGCTTCCCTCTGCAGTGATGATGCTGAAGAACAGTGTCTGGCTGCGTGTTCAGCAGCGACCTGCCCCTGAACACAGGATAGCTGTGCAGGGCCCCACCACACTACCCTGACTTTGAGGAATATTATAGTAGCTTTAAAGTTCTCAGATATTAAGAGATCATTACTCACTGTCTCCTCAGAGCTGATGGAGCCGTTGCCCTATGTGTTCTCCATTTAACAAATGTCACTGTTTTACAACACACTCCGCTGAGGAACAGAGGAATCTTTCAGTTCAAACAGAACTGCGACAGATTTAAACAGCCAGGAGCACTTTGCACTTGCTTGGGAGCAAAGCAGTTCTGCAGCCTCAGGTCAGGGTAAGAAGCCCTGAGAGAAAGTGCCCTGAGCAGAAGGGCTTTTGCTGGCAAACCCTGTCCTCCCTTGCAGCCAGTTTCAGGCTGCACAGCAGACCCAGCAATGAGGCTGAGGTGTGTACAATATCATGCAGGAAGCCTGCAACAGATGTAGGGCTCACATACTCCAGCTCCTACTCAGCTGACCAGCACCATATGGGATGAGTTCTGGAGAGATACTGCAGTCCAGCGTCTGAGGTGGGAAGAGAGGCCAGCACGGAGCTGAGAGGAATCTTCCCATCAGGGCAGCACTGGCTCAACCATGCTGTTGTTTCTACTTCCATGCAGTAGGTGACTGAGTTGACATCGAATCATCACCATTTCTAGCAAATATGAATGTTTCCCCTATGCTAACCCAGGAGAGAATGTGAAACTCTACAAATTTAGTCAATAGTAATCATGAACATACATCCCATTAACGTTGCAAAGGACAATTAATAATTGTAATTCTGTTAATACAGAAAAACATGTTTTCTCATAGCTAAGTAATTTCTTTAAAATCTAAACTCAGCAAGGATAAAATGGCACAGAAAATCTACAGTATCATAAAAGCTTCCATTCCAGTGCACAATGGATTTAGTACCATTATCTAAAGATAGTATGTATTCCTTTTATTCTGAAATCATCCATTTCTCATCTATGGTTAATTACTTTATATGAGAGATGCTTAAAAATTATTTCCCCCATGTGGAAAACTTGGATGAAAATGAGAACATTCTGCTTTAGAATCAAAATCCTCAGTAGAAAACTTGGATTTTTTTCTTTTTCCTCATCTGCTCAAAGCACTGTATT
The DNA here is from genome assembly GCF_020740725.1 of Corvus hawaiiensis. Classification (NCBI taxonomy): domain Eukaryota; kingdom Metazoa; phylum Chordata; class Aves; order Passeriformes; family Corvidae; genus Corvus; species Corvus hawaiiensis. Next base: position 29,360,816 of record NC_063219.1, on the reverse strand, counting down.
AAAAGTTTTGAGCTTTGGTTTTCTATAAGTATCAGCTTCTCAGGCTTTTTTTTTTTTTTTCCCCAAAGAAAGCAAATGCCGCCCGTGATTTGCTGTTTTCCATTTCAGAACTAGAATTTTGTTGGCATTAGGTCTAACCATGCATTGTGCTGGTCTCAGTGCTACCACAGCTGGCTAATATCCAAAAGAACTCAGAACTGCTGACAGACACTTTGTTTTAGTGCTCTGACACTGTGCCTTGCACCAATACCCTGGGTTGTGCTCATTGCAACAAGCGCTGTGCAGGGGAGATGAATTTGCAGAATGACTCAGGGACAAGGGTACACAGTATTTTTGAACACATCTCCTTGTCCCTTCAGTATTGTGCCAGAGGCATTTTTGCAGTCCCCAGCACTGGTTTCTGGAGGCAGAGCGATTCTCTGCAACCGCAGCAGGAACAGACTTTTTCACCTCTTACCCTAGAACCAAACAACCTTCCCCTGGGCCTTATCAGGGCCACCCATTTGTGAAATGGTTGTGCAAAAGGGGCCTAAAGGAGGAACTTGGATGCTATTCCAGCTCTAATGTAATAACAGAGGTGCTGCTCAGGAGTGATGTACTCTGTTTCCCTCAGTCCCTCCAAGATCCCAATTAATACGATTCCATTAACTTCGAAAGGTGTGCTAAGTAGTAATGCTCTGGGCCATTAATTCTGACAACGTCAGCATGCTCTTGCTGTGACATTTGCCTTAATTAGTATTATAACCCACTACCTTGACTGCAAGCTTCACAGGTAATAATTCACACCCAAGTCCCCTATAAACAGAACTCTGGGTGCTCTCTGCTAGAAACTGCACATGGTAAAAAAAGGCACAGGGGTACAGGATTTTAAATATAAGAGAAAAGAAAAGGGGTTTAAAAGGTGTTGCCTGAGTTATTGTATCTCTTTGAGCCTCAGTTACCCCCTAAGGGTCTGTTAAGCTCCAAAACTGACCATTTATGATGTTCTTTAGAGAGCCACCAAAAGCAATAGGCTCAAGAAAGTGTCTCTGGATGGCTTTAGTCTGTAGCAAACTCAAGGCATCTTTTTAAATCTTTATATGGGTTAGACTGAGCTCAAAAGGATTTAGTCCCTTGAAAATGAGAAGCAAGGTCCTCATCCACCCTGAAAACAGCCCCTGAACTACTCAGACTACTGGCAGAAATCCATATGACATGAGTGACTTTGGTTCTGCCTCAGTGGGAACAAGGTGGTCCCTGGGGAGACAACCCTTAGGGGGTATTTTCAGTTTAGAATGGGGCAAGGACATATGCCATAGGAGGACATATACCCAAAGGAGGAAAAATAGAAACTATGCCAACTTTCCCCCAATTTCTTAGTTTCTGCTGTAATTTTAAAAAAATTCTTACAGAAGAGAAGTGACGATAAATGGTACCCAAGAACACCGCTGTAATAAGAAATAGGTGAGAACCCACGTACATAGTCTTCACAGTCATCTCCTGCAAAAGCAGCAGCCAAAACTCCCATCTTACTACAAAAACAATTTCCACAGGCCAAATGATCAGGATACCTACCTTCATGTTAGCATCCCTTACACATATGAGCTTAGTTCACTTTCCCCCACAACATCTAAAACTTGAGAAGTACTAAGTACTGAAAACAGGCAGCAAAACAAATGTCAGTCTAGGCAGCGTTTCTGAATGAGCCAATTCCAAAAAACTTAGAAGAGAAAGAGCTGATAGTGCCTTGCAACATCCAAGTTCTTGAGACAGATACAGTTTAGCCAGAAGTCTTTGAAGGTCAAGTCTCCCAGAACATGCAGGGTTGCTAAAGGACCAGATCTCCAGCAAGGCGTGCTGGAAAGGTATCAGCACCAGAGGACAATGATGCCAGTGGGTATGGGCCAAACAGTCATGCAGAAAGGTGTAGGCTGATGGAAGGACATGGATATTGAGTAAAGATAGGAAACGTAAACAAAAGATAAAATCTCCTTCAAAGATGGTCTGTTTGGGATTGACTCCAGAAAGTGACAGAGGTTGGGATGCACAGTGTGTCTCCTAGATGCTCTCTCATCCTCCACCCAGACACCACAGATGTTCCTGGTAACAATCCCTCTTGTAGCTAAATGAGATAACATGGATGGCTGAGACATGCCAAAAATGTTGTTCCCAGATCACTAATTCCTTGTTTTTCCTGCTGAGACTGCCAAGAAGAGAGGCACTGGCTGCCAGTTAGAGTTTCTGAAGGCAACACTACTTCAGAAAGAATTCAGATGAGACCAAACAACTCATTTTCCCCCACGACTTCATTTCCATCACCAAGGAGGAAAATGTAATCCAACTCTGCAGGCCTTGGACACTGAAGTCTGAAGATCCCAGTCTGATGTCTATTATACTCATGTAAATCAAGGCCTGCTTGTGCCATAGGCATTTCACTGCTGCAGTATTAATAAGGCCCCAGATATCACCTTCCCTGGTGTGCATTCTGAAAGGAGATGGAAGATACCTTGATTAAATTCACTGACTTTTTCTTTACATGTGAGACTTGGCCAATTCCTAAAAGAAAGGAAGAAAAAAGTCTTGATGTCAAAGAGGAGGCCTGTGCTGGTGCAGGACCTGGAGCAGGTCTTCCCCATACTAGGCCAGTGAAAATTCACTGTACGAAAGGTTAAGAGAAATGAGTAATGACATCCGTCCCCATCTCCCACCTCTTTGCCACAGCACTTGGATTTCACATTACCAGTGCAGTCCCCTGCCTTCCCTCCAGCTTCATGACCTATGAATGACACAGAGGGAACATAGCAATGCTTGGAATCTGGCCCAGCAATCCTGCACTTCCCTTCCATAGCACACAACCCCAGCACATGAGCTCATCACTCATGGGGTGTTTAGCCTGGGGCAGCATCCACCCCACCAGACTGACACCCCCACACACGCCAGCATCCTTCCTCTTTCCCACCAACACTCAGAGCCTCAGTGATTCTGGTCATTCTCCAGCTTTCTGCTTGAAACAGATTGAGGAACAGACCAGAAAAACACGCTTGCTTGAACCACACTGAGTGTTATATTTTGATGAAGCATGATGGGTTTTGCAACCACCAAGGGACCAGTCATAAACATCCATTCCCACTAATGCAGTCATGAGCAGTTACTCTCAGTGGATCTGAAAAACAGTACAAGACATAGGCCATCAGCAGGTTAAATGAAAAATAAGCAAAAGACATAGACATAATCCAAATTATTGCTCCAGTCCCACTGTGTTCAGTGCTAGAAACAGCTCAAACAGAGGTTCAAGCCACAGGATTTCCAAACAGCTCCCTGACCCCTCACACTTTAGGAAGGCTGAGACTGTCTTCTGTGGCTTGACTTCCAGTGCCAAAAATTTTTTTTCTCAGGGGCTGCTCCAAGTCTGTGGACTGTAAAGCCTGCAGGATCCAAAAATCTATTAAAAACCACTCTACCTCTCCTTCCAAGTGCCAGGCCCACTTCCCAGCAGGGCAGGCCATTTAATGCCACTCATGCTTAAACAGAGGAGGTTGTGCAGTTTTGTTAAACTCCTCCTTCTACCATCTTCTGCTTGGGAGAGGAGAAAAGTGGAAGCATGTGAGGAGCATTGGCTCACTTAATGTGGGACTGACAGGTACCTCAGCATCACCAGTGGGTCAGTTCTCTTATGGCTGATTAGAAAAACCTGCAGCAAATTTCTACCCAAGCTCAATAACAGCTCCTGGTCAAAACCACCCATAAGCCTCAGGAACCTCAGCCTGGATTATGAAGAGGATGGCAAAAGCCCAACTATACAATTTTCCACATCTTTCTGGAAAAATCCTATCTGCTGAGAAGAGAGTCACTAAAAAGAAGTGCCACTTGTTTCAGACTCACATAGCCAGCTCTGGAAGATGTTAGCTCTCATATAAATTCGTCACTATAAAACAGGGAACCCAACACTAAAAAAAAAAAAAGAGGAAATAATACGAGAGGTTTTTCTTGGTTCGTGACTGGAACAGCTACTGTCATTTAAATTTTATTAGGAAAGATTAAAAGGAGCCTTGGAGTGAAGCTGCTGTGATCAAGTGGTCCCAGGGTCTCTATAACCATGATTGGCACCATACTGATGTGTCAGCCTGACAAAGTTATGATAGTTATTACACTAGCCCTAAAACAGACCCTTCTGCCTGAGGCAAAATAATAAAAAATGGGGAAGAAACCTTCAGAATGCAGGAAAACTCAATCCACCTGGGCACAGAGATAGACATTTGCCTCAGCTTTATGGGTTTTTTGGAGGTGACATGAAGTAGACAGTCAATACTGCCAAATCTGTACGTGGATGATTCTTCTCATAAATATTTTTGTATTCCAGCCTGTAAGTGAGGTTTGGTGTACGGCCGGTCAACACCTGCCCTCCCCTATGGAAGCAGAGCCCATAGGACACAGGAGGGAGCAGGATGAGGAGCTTCTCATTGGTTCGTAACAGTGCCTGCCTTGCTCATCCTGGCTGTTTCTGGCCCTGCAAACAGGCTCTGTGAGGCAGACTTAGCAACTGCTAAGCTGGGCTTCTGGTTTTACACCTATCTCCACCCTCAGCCACAGGAAAGGAACAACAAGAAAGGGTCCTTGGGCTGGTGCCATCACTCTGAACTGCTCTGGACAGAGCAGTCACTTGGAAGTCACGAATGCCTGTCTCCACATTGCCAGCCCTCACAGTGCAGGTGCAAATATCTCAATTTCTGCAGGCTGCTGCCTTTGAAATCTCTGCCTGCCCTCGAGATGCCTTTTGACACATGCGACCTACTCACTGCCTGCGTTACACCACACACCCAAGCGCTATCTCCAGCCTCAAGAGGTGCTGCCTGCACAAGCACAGCTAACAAACAGAAGCATAATGAGCCCTTCTTGCTACCCTGAAGCTGAAGGTGAGATCCCTTTTTAATAACAGGGTATTTGGAAGGATTTATAAGCTCTGGTTGTCTCAATACACAAATGACAGCATCAATCAGAGACAGACAGCAGAGGAGGAAAGCAATATACCTGTTAGCTGAGGGGAATGCTGATGTAAGGCACAGGCAGCCAGGCTGGGACTGACAGAGCTCAGGTTTTTGCCTGCACGTTCCCACCTGGCAAGAGGCGTGGAGCTAGCAGTGAAAGAAAAATAGCTTTCTGCATCCCAAGCAGGTTTGGCTTGTATTTTAGGACACACTAAGTCCCTTTGGTTCCATCCCTTCCTGTCTCAGGGACTCTCTACATGCTGCTTACATAAAGCCACAGGACCTCACAGGCCAAAGAAGAGGCTTCTTTCAGGTCTGTTTGCACACCACAGTCCCTCACTGCTGCAGACGTGGTAGATGCAGAGTGCAGACCACTGCTAACTGAAACCCCTGTGATTCCTCTGCTCATTTACAGGCCAAACACACCACGTAGAATCGATTTCTTGTTCAGAGGCTGGAAAACCAAAGGAAGTCAAGTTGCAATAACTGCATTCCTTAAAGACACCTTGAGGAAAGAACAGCACTTAAAGGCAACCAAAGGTTGCAGATGGTAATCCCATGTTGCAGTAGGAACATCGTGAACAACACTGCACATGAACTCAGATAGTCTGGGGCACCAGATGATCCTCCAGTGGAGTCAGCTGGCAACCCACAGTACATCTGGACTGGCCCATCAGCCTTTCTGCCCCTACACATGGGAGGGGGATAGCTGTAGTACCAGTGAAGGAGATACTGTACAAGAACAAGGCAGATGATGCTCTGAAATGGGGCACAAGGTTGGAGATTGTTTGTTTTCACCGTGTTTGACCTGCAAAGCCAAAGCAGCAAGGGAGCCTGCCCATCCAGTGGGGTTATTTTAATTCAGATTCACACAGACTTTTTAATTTGAGGAGGTCAGGGGTTCAGTGCTCTGTGCCCTGTGCTCGCCTGGTTACTTCACAGATAATACCTAATAGAGTTTGAAAGGAAACTTATGTTCATGTATTTTCAAAGATTTCTAGCAAGCATTCTGGGCAATGTTTCCAATTTAGAATTTATCTGGAAACTAGAGAAACCTATTGAGTTGGAGTTTCGTTGTCCTATTCCATTAGAGACTGCATGGATATGAACACACTGCACAGTAAATCCTGCATTTCACTCCCATAGCTGTTCTACTGAGACAAATATTGGGTAGAAAATGGGTTACCAACCTAAAAGAGATTTTTTGCAACTTTGAAAAAGCCCATTTTAAAATAAAAACAAGGCCTCTCAAATCCTTTCTGAAATAAATGCATGTGTACCCCAGTGGTGAGGGGCTATCAACTAGAACAGGGTGAGACTCTTCAAGTCCAGGTTGAGTTTTCAGCAGGTCTCCTCCAAGCAGGCTACTGGGCATGCTACAATCTCTGCTGCTGGAGCTTCTTCACACTGCATAAACATCACAGCTTCAACCAAACAGTGTCTTGAACCCAGCTTTCTCAGGGCTAATCGTTATTTCTCTTCTACAAAGTGGAACTGTTTCAATAGGATGAATTGATAAAAACTTTACCCAAAAAATCCCAGCCTGGTACATAAAGTTGGGATACATTCACCCAAACTCGCATTCAGCATTCTCTCTCAGCTCCTGCTGTCCTGATGAGTGCTGTTAACTCCCATGCTCTGCGCTGTAATAGAGCATGCAATCATTTCTCTCTTTCATCCGAGCAGAGTTTAATCAAAACCACCCCCCTTTTGAGAAGTGTTTTCTGAACAAAACTATTTCATCAAAATATTTTCAGCCATTTTAAGCACAACAGCTCAAAACCATTTGTTGCATTGTGCAAACTCTGCAATTTAGAAAATCAGTAGGAAATCTTTGCCTTTGTTGCTAGCTAACAGTGAGAACCTTTGCCATGCAGACACTCCCTTCTTTTCACGTGCTTTTAAGAACACTTCTGCCTTCAGCTTCTCTTTGCATCCAGGCACTCTGCAAGCCAAGTCAGCATGTCTTTCATGGGACAGATGAGGCAGAATAAAAAGAGGGCTGAAAATACATCTCTCTTGAAGAAGGAAAAGCTGAAGTCTCTGTAATTCTGCAGGGCAAGTTGAGCAAGCAACAAAGACCCTCGCTTTCCTCTGGTGACAGCCCCAGTGAATGACAGCCCCAGTGAATGACAGCCCCAGGAACCCAGCTGGGAGTGCAGAAGCACATTGTGAGCACTTAGGCTAACAGAGCAAACTCCCAAACGGCGAGGGACGGAGAACGTTCCCTGTGCTCTGCGAACTGCAGCTGACCTTCCTTCCACATCCCTGCTCCAACCTCCCAGCACAAGAGAGCCTGCCCAGCACCTCCCGTGTACCAGCACACGCCTTGCCAGGGCTGACGTCTGGGCTTTAGCTTTGCTTTCAGTGCCACTGCCTGGCCAGTCCGGGAACTGGCGTGTGCTCCGCGAGCCTCGCGTCTGCCCGCTGCAGCAGTGGTGTTACACACGGGCTCTCCAACTTGCAGAGCTCATCCCGAGTCACTGCTGCATCAGAGACACACAGGATGCAATCCAGCACGTAGCGCAGAGTGCTTCTTCATTGACGTCCACGTTTGATGGATGAACCAGGCTTTTAAGATGATGTTACACGTCTTCCAAATATTTTATCACTCCTGACCCTTACTAATCAAGTTCTTACAGAAGGACCCCTCAATTTCCCCATCAGCACATTCAAACACAAACAACTACAGACACCAAGTCCAGCCCCTCAGTTTCAAGGAAAAAAAAAACAAAAAACAGCGTTTCCCAACATAAAGACCTCACAGTCACCACCAAATCTTGGGGCATAGCTGCAGCAGTTTCTCCCTCGTCCTCCAAGGCTTCAGGGCTCGTTACCAAACTAACAGATAGATAGGGTTTGTCTCTTAGGAGCTTTTCCCCATACGACAATCTATCTGCAGTTCAAACAGATTAGAACACAGCAGGGACACCACATAACACAACTGAAAACAGCTTGAGCCTGGCACTGTTTGTCTCAGAAAACAGGGCTCCCTCCCAGTGTTCTGGAGATACACAAAGCTGTGTGTCAGAGGTGTGTAGAGGATGATGCTGAGCACTTCCTACTCAATGAGGAAAAGAAGGCTGGCAGCCCTTCTAGGGGCTCGCTCCATATCCTAAAGCCCATCCGTAGGATACAGTCACCAGTTTCAGTAGTTATTTGGAAATTGTTATCACTCCACTGTGTTCTTCACTGAGGTGCAAGCCAAATTCTTCCTGCAGGTGAGAGCAGCAGCAAACTGTAACTCTGAGATAAGAAAAGCATCAGGGAGTCCTCTCATCAGTCCAGGCTTATAATGATGAGGACACAGAGCTTTGAATGATGGCTGAGAAAAGAAATTATCATAACCCATAAGTTAGTCTGACCTCAGGCAGTTCAAGGTTTTTTGAGGCTTTTTCAGTCAGCTCTGAGCTCTTCCCTCCCCCAGGCCACACTACACATCCCATTTTCCTCCCTAGAAATTGTAGTGATTTAAACAAACATCACTTTCCATGAAATGTGTCACACTTTATTCTGAGGCTGTCAAAAAAACCCTTCCTTGAAAAAGTTCTCCATCTTCATTTTTGCCCAAAACAATTCACTGAACTCAACCCAGACTCACAGATAATTTTGTTCTGCAAAACTGTTTTTCAGTGAATCCAGTATTCCTCAAAAGGTATGCTGATGACCTCCATCACCTTCTTCTTTGATGTGGTAAATAATAAAAGACAATTGAACAAGAACAAAACACTCCTTTACTGCTACACAATTGATTCCACACACAATTTTTAACATCAGAAACAGGCTTCTCAGACTTTCAGAGACAGGAAGTTACTCCAGAAAGAAGAAATTACTTGCCTACAGTCACACCAAGCCAATGGCAAGGCAAAAGTGGTCCCTTGCATTGTAACCCTGCTTGAACCACAAAACACCCTAGAGAGGAAGAGATTTATTTCTATAGTTTCCTGTTTTTCAACAGAAGCACCACCACAGGGGTTCCTGCAAGGAATAGTCGTTAGCAGAAATGCTCTCTGGTGCCTAAAAGCACCAGATACAAAAATTGCATTGTGCAAGATGTCATCCCCACACCTAGTGAGAGATGGGCCTTGGAGCTGAGGGCTTGCAGTCTGGGAAGATGGCAGAAGGATGGGATGGGGAGTGCTAGTCCCTTCCAAAGGCACAGAGGCAGTGACTCCATGACATTCATTATGCATTCCCACAGTAGCATACCCAAAGCTTAGCTAGGCCAGACTTTCTTCATCAGTGCATATTAGCCAAGAAATGCAATTCATTTTTGTAAATCTCCCATTTCTCACTGGTTGCTTGGTTGTCTCACTCATTGCAGACCATGGAAGGATCCATGCAGAGTAGCAGTTATCAGGGCAAGGACGTACTGATGAGATTTCTTTTTGATCCCTCAGATAACAACCATGAAAACCTCTTGAGGCTGACCCTGAGTAAACTGAGGGAACCAGCATGCAGTGTACCATGCCTCTTCTTAACTCCTACAGCTCTGTGAAACCTCAGCATGATTGCTAAATCCTGGTCCCCAGAACCCCACCTTCAGTCAATGCTTAGCAATGACTGAGTGTTACGCCCTCCTCCTTGAGACACACTGAATTCGGGAGGTTCTTAAGTGCAAATAAGATCTTTACTGAACACCTCCACAGACTCCGTGGGCATGTCTGCATAGACAGGCACAGGTCCCACCAGTCTCACGCTCTGACCTGCCTGGCACAAGCCAAATCCTGCCTGGAAATAGGGAGCAGGGTGAGTGCAGCACCGCCTGCTCTGACTCCCGCTCAGGACAGGGTCGAGGTACTTACCCAGCCCTCAGAACGTGTGTCTGACAGGGCAGTACACATCCCACCACCTTCGCCCAGGAAAAACACCTTTCCCATGGCTTCCTGACACGAATGAGATCGGTGCATCTTCTTTCCTGTGTTCTCATAGTTAGCATTCTGCTGGGCAGAATAAGTCCGAGGACTCCCAAGGCCACGAGGCCTGCGTGGCCCACGCTGCCCCGTGCGAAGCCTTGCCACGCCAGCGCCGGCAGTCAGCCCTCAGCGCGTTCTTCCACAGCTGGCAAAGCACCTGGGACCGCGCTGGGCTCTCTGCCCCGAGCTGAGCGGGTTGACAAACACCGGGCTGGAAGTGATAAAAGCCCCCGTTAGCAAGTGAGGAAGGGGAGAGGAGCACAGATCCAGAACACGGAACACTACTGAGGGGTTTTATGAATGCCCGCCTCTCCTCCAAGCTGCTAGCAGGCCGGCAGGGCACCCAGGCTTGAGGGCATCGGGTTGTTCTTCGACCACCGACTGCACTTGGACGAGCCCTCCCAGCCGCGGTGCGGGCGTTTCCCCAGCCCGGCTGTGCCCCCTCAGCTGTGCCCAGGAGGTGGCGCCGGCCCCTCGGCCATGGCCGCCCTGCCGGCGGCACCTGCGGGCTCCGAGGTACGGCACACGGGGAAATCCGTGCTGGCCCCGGGCTCCGGGAGCGCCCGGAGCAGGGCTCCCCTGCCACGGGAACACGGGGCTCGGGAGCGGGAGTGAGTGCGGTCACCCCGGGAGGGAAACATCAGGTTTTGTCAGGGCAGCCTGCAGCGGGCGGGGTTAAACAGAGGCCTGAGGAGACCCGGACATTTGCTGCTGAAGAAGTTTTGGAGCACCAGCCGGAGGAGCCCAGGGCCCCCGCGAGTGCCTGGACCTGAGGCCAGGAGGATGTTTGCTCTGGGCCGGGCTCTCAGCACTCTCCCTGCCGCTCTCCCCAGTCGTCACTACCTTCAAATCTTGAAATGGCCGCTGAGCCATTGCAAAACAGCTTATATGCCAAGCTGGTGCTCTCAGGCTGTGTCAGGGGTTCTGTGAGTGTGACTGTAGGATGAGGTGCTTGCAGCCAATCTTGGGAATTGCAGGTGAAATTTTCCTCTTACAAACAACAAAAATGCAGTGTAAAATCGTAGAACCATTAAGGTTGGAAAAGAACTCTTAAGATCACCGAGTCCAGCTGTTAACCCAGCACCACTGAATCACGTCCCAAAATGCCACATCCACACACCTTTTGAACACTTCCAGGGATGGTGATTTCACCACTCTCCTGGGCAACCTGTTCCAGTGCCTGACCACCGTTTCAGTGAAGAAATTGTTCCTAGTATCCAACCTAAACCTTCCCTGGCACAACACAAGGCCATTTCCTCTCATCTTGTCACTTCTTACTTGAGAGAACAAACCAACCCCCACCAGGTTACAACCTCCCCTCCCTTCAGGTTGTTTGTAGAGAGTGAGAAGGTCCCCTGAGAGCCTCTTTCTCTCCAGGCTAAAGTTAGGGGTGAGGCTGTGGAAAAATGGTCTGCCTTCCTTGGAAAACTGTGGCTGCACAAAAAGAAAAGCATGCAGCATGTAAAAATAACAGATTTAAGAAAATTGTGGGAAGAGGCCCCAAACCAAATAGCTTCATATTTCCTTGCAAACCACAAGTCCAGGGAGTCAAACTATTCCTGAACACAGCACCATCTCTTGTCTTGCACACAAATGCCACAAACTGCTCGCCCAGTGCCATGCGCTGAATTACCAGTTTTAAGGAAAGTTATGTATGCATGTCACCCATATTTGACTCTAGCTTTTTGGGGAAAGACAGTCTCCTGGAAAACTGTGTATCTGAAGGAACTGAAACTTAAGCAAAGGTTTGCCCAGAGAGGGCACAAACCAGAGCTGGGGGTCAGTCTGGTCAAATAGGTTGAACTATTCGGCATGCCAAGTTTAGGCTTTTGGAAACCTTCAAGCACATGAAATACAAGCATGTTTACCAATTGGGGTGTCCTCTAATTGCAACTAAAAAAAAAAAAAAATCCGGCTTCAATTTAAATTTCCTCTATGCTGAGGAGCAGCTCTAGCTCAACCCACGTCCAGGCACCAAAACCTCCAGGAGAAGGGATGCTCCCTGGTTCTTTACTCTCTTCCCACCAACAGTCCAGCTGTGCTAGTGCATAGGGATGAGCAGTCCTGCTGGTAATCAGTAGAAGAGTGAAGTACAGAAAGACCAATCAAACCACACCAGTCATTCAAAATAAGCTGAGAACAGGGGCTGCAGATGTCATTGGGCATTTACTGAACCCTCCTGGAAATTACTTTTCCATGCCTGAAGAAAGCCACTTGGATATTTGTAAATTCAAGTTGTCATTTTAATCAGGTGGAAGTCAGTTAGAATTTTGCAATTAATTTAAATAATGGTCAGAATTTAAAATCCATGTTCCTTCTCTAGGGCAGTTAAAGCCACTGTAAATGAGAAATTAAGTTTATCAACCATTTCTCCCTTGCACTGAACAAGTGGCCTTCACTGAACAATTGCTGCGTAAGACTTGTCTTTATCTTGCTGAAGCTGAGACCAGAATCTGCAGCAGCAAATGCTCTTTCTTCAGAGCTATCTGTATCTCAGCACACGCACACACACACGCACAAAGGAGAGTTAACAGCAGGCCTTGCCAACACAGGGGTTTATCTTAACACAGCTAATGCATTACCAGCTAATTCCTGGAAATTCAAAGCAGCCAGGTCTCAGACCCTGCTCACACATGTTGCTTGTGATAAGAAGCCTCACTTTTGTATTTCTGCATCTGCTTGTTAGTGTGACTGAACAGGTAAGCTGCTTTACTGCTAAAGGTGCCCTGACCATCTTGTTTCCTCACAGCCCCGTGCCAGCCTGCTGCTCCAAGGAGTTTTTTTGGCTCTGCTGGTTGCTAGCAAACAGCCATCACACTCTAGTCTGGGGGAGGCTACACTGTGCCTATGGTTGGGGACATACAAATTTTACACTCTCCATAGAGGGCCTCACAGTTAAATACTTAATTTTATCATACCCTGAAAGCTCAGATAAAGTCATTTGAGAAAGGAGTGCTCTAATTTCCAGTTGTTTTGTTGTTCAAGAACTAGCAATGTTAAAAGCAGGAACAAGATTCTGGTCAGACAAATGTCTCTCTGCAAATTGCCAGAGATACACAATTAGTACTAAACTGTCATTAACCCTGAGTACAGCTTTACAAAGCAGAGTATAAAGTAATCTGAAATTTTGTCCTTGCCAGTTTCATCAGGACTTGCTTTTTCAATACAAAGACACCAATTGTTTGAAACAGCTCCTAATGAGTCATTTTGGGCCACACATAAGTTGTTTCTGCCTCAAGGGATTTGACTGTCAGATGCAAGAGCAACAATGATATATTCCTAGTTTGCTTTTTATCACTGATTTTGTGTTGTCTCTGTGTAAATCCAGACAGATCCAGGCCTGGGATATCATTTTGGCAGGGTGGCCCAGGATCAGTTAAAATGTTTCTGCACCTTTCAACACCACCTTGAGCTTTAACACAGCCAGATCCATTTCCTTCAGGACAAATTGGGAGCAATACTTGCCTGTTGTTGGGATGGGTTAGTCAGCACAGCCTCACCTAAACCTACTCACCCAGCCTTTGTTTGTGACTCAAACATTTACACTTTATGATTTTTCTTTCTTCATGGGCAGTAGTGCTGGAGGCTGGGAGACCATGCAGCTGGGTGGGTTATGTCCTGACAGGACTGTGAGCTTGGATGTGTGACTAACTCAGACCCAGAGGGAAAAGGGCTACCTGGTGTGGTTCTCAAGGCTTGTCTCCCTTCTGAGATGTTCTTTATGCTTCAAAATGGGCACCTTTTTAGGAAGACTGGGCCTCATTCCTTTGTCAGAAGAGGCATAGCAATGATGTAAAATACTGTTACATCAGCTCGAACGATATAGAGTAGCTACATGAAGAGTAGAGTGAGAGACTCATGGCATAAATACTCTCTTGCATGAGAAGGGAGGAGGGAAGCTCATGATAGCATGGGGGAAAAGAAACCTGTGAGGCCAGGTGGCCTGATTTCACTGGAACTGGGTTTGTGGCAGTCTGGAAACACTGTAGTAGCACAACAAGCTGGTTGGGTGTTAAATTGTGTGGCTCTGTCACCTGAGCAGAGTCCAGCAGTGAGGAGCCCTGCTGCTGAGCCACTGCACTACCTGGAACAGTCACCTCACCTTATTGTGGGATGACCAAAATATTTCCCTCCCCGCTGAGCACCCTGCCAGTATCCCTGTAAATTAGAAAGCTGTGAGAAGTGCCAAGGCAAGCAAGCTTGAAATTACAGTTTTCATTTAGCTTGGAAAACAAATTTACCATCTGTAAAGCCCATACTTCTTGTCAAAGAAGCACAAGGTGAAGAAAACGCAGCTGTGAGGCAGCCTCTCGCAGCTGAGCATCTCTATCAGGCAGGAGGTCTCTGTGTGGTGTGAGCTGCTGATAAGACCCAGGAGACTCACAGCTACCACACAGCAGGGAGCAGTTTGTAGCCTCAGCCCTTCCAGTAACAAATGCACCTGCCTGGGTGTTGCTCTCAAAGCCCCAGGAAGCAGCAGATCAATCCATCATTGCATTCCCATGGACACTGGGGGTTTGTCAGCCTCCCGTCACAAAGCTGTTCCCACTGAACAGCAGCTGAAGTTACCTGGCAGCAGTCGTTCTGCAGTACAGCACAGACAATCTCACATGAATTTTTCTTGGATTTAGGGAGATTTGTGCAGCATGAGCATGTACTGTTTCCACCATGGAGGGCATTTGGATCAAAGGCTCTGATGTAACACGGCAGATTCTTTGGCTTGCTCAGCTCAGCTCATCCCTACAGAATTATAAATATAGGCAAGACATTATTAAAATTTTAACAAGTTTCTCTCTTGGGGCCCTGACTTATTCACCTGTAAGTAGCTGTTGTTTCATCACCAGGAGGGAGTCAAATGGAAAGTACAAAGGCAGGGATGGGTTCTAATCTTTTAGCAGTCATTTTGTTTTACAAATTAATGGGGATAAAAAGTCCCCACTAAGCTCAGTACACTGCTTCCAGGTGGTACTTTCTAAAATGTAATCATTGTGGAAAGAACTTCTTAAATAGCTTAACGGTCTTGCATCCTCAGTTAAACATAGCCATGGCCACTGATGATCACTGTCCTTGACAAACACCATGTTGGTGAAGGCTACTAGGCGAAGTCTGGCTTGTAAGGGGAGAAAGAGTTCAAACAAGGGAGTAACACAAGTGTAGTTGATAATCTGCATGGAGTCTTCCCCACCTGCATTCAGGTCACATTTGGCAAACATTTTTGATGACCAGCATTTCTAAAAAAAAGCAGTTGTAAAGTGTTAGCTAAATGTCAGCTTTCACACATGGGGAAAAAAAAAAGAAACAAAAAAACCCCAAAAGCCCAGATCATTGTGCAGCATGGGAATGGAAGTTACTCCACACTGTGGTGGGAGAGGATCATAAGGTACACAAACACTTCCAGCAGAATCACTGAAGGACAGATAATTCCAAAATAGTTTGTTGTGCCCTCATTATTCCAGCAAACTGGCACAAAAATGTTTTTATTTGAAGGGGGAATTTCAATCAGACATTGGCCTTTAAAACAGCCTTAGCTTTTAGAAACACTTCACAGTGGGAAATTTTTTAATACTACCGTGAACACTTGGATCAAAACTCTGGTAAATGCCTAAATATTTTCAGAAATTGCCAATGTGCAGAGAGGCATAAAAAAGATAATTGGATAAGGGATGAGTTGGTATTTTCATGCTACAACCAGCTCCCATGTCCCTCTGGGAGCTGTATATGAGGATGCCCATGAGTATTTATTCCAAAAGTCATAGCAATGAAAAGGCACAAGGAAAAGGGGGGTCTGCAGAGTTTATTGGAAATTCAGCACATATTAGAAAAGGTACATCCAATTAAGTGAGCTCAAGTTTAATTCTGCTGGTTGCTGAAAGGAAGCCATTGTGCAACTGTTTTGCAAGAGCATTGAAACTGGTAGAACAAGATACACAGCATGTGGAAGTGAAACTAAAGATATTAAAGAAGAGTTTGGGCTGCTGTTGGGTCTTCTTTAATTACCTTTTTAAGACACTCCACTTTTCTTTAAACTTTAAATAACAGCATGAAGAAGGCCTCATCTCTTAGACAGAGCAAGTAATCCTCTGTCATGCGTAAGCACTTACGAGAACAAGCCAAGCTGCTCAGCGCATGGGAGATGAGAGATGGAGAACAGGTTCTGTAACAAGGGCCCCTGTTCAAAGCGAGTCAAGAGAGGTCTCAGCAGCTAACTCACCAGGTATGTGTTGTACATCAACAAAGCCTGCTCTGTTGAATGAAAGGCTCCTTCATCTTTGCCTCTAACCTCCATTCCTTCCTTACCACAGCAGAGGGATTTGCTTTTCAGAGAAGGAAAATCTGAGAGCACACTCATTTCTTCTATGGATTTAGAAAACCACAGAAACAACTAGAGCCCAAGCCCTGTTCCCAGCAGATGTGGCACTGGTTTTACACAAACCCTGTATGAAGTTGGGATCTCTGCTTAGGAGCTGAGTCGTTCTCCATGCCAACAAAAGCCTTGAGCTCTGAGTCTGCCCTTCAGGAGCTTTTCTCCATCATGAGAATCCACAGGTGGGGAAGTAAACCCCACAGTAACAGATTCTTTAGATACTTTCACTACTTCAGGCCACTCCTGTGCATGTATCTGGTAAGCAAGGAGCTGCTGCCTTGGGATGCTACTGCTGACCAGTTAACAACCAGCTGTTACTGCAGTTTCATTGAACTGGGCAGATTAATAGGTGAGACATCCTCCCTCAGATGTGGATGACTACTCCTATCATATTTGAGGTCTAAACTGTGAAAGAAATTATCATTTCTCACTTTTTTTCTCTACATTTCAGTGCATCTTCACCTTCTTATTACATTTCCCTTACCTCCATCAAAGCAGCAAGAATATGTATTTTAACAATATTCAAAACTATTCTTCCTCATTCTTCTTTTTACATGTCCTCAAAAAGCTGGTCTGAAACCCATACGTACTTAAGACTGTCTTTAGCACCTTATGTGGTTGGCTGAATGACCTCAAAAAGTGGTGAGAGAAGGAATTCACATGTACTGCAAGCATTCAGCCTATCAACCATCATGACCCAAGTTATCTTCTGTTTCTTCCTCCGAGCTTCTTCATTTCTGTCCAGCTTATGCATCCTCATCTCTTCCGTTTAAGGAGGATTCAACAGTCTGCTTGGCTGTGCTCAGAAACCTTCCTGTACAAGTTCTAAAGAAAATAAAAAGTGTTGGCCCGAAATGGTACGATTTTTGTGGATCAAAGTCTTGAGTACCAAATCAAACTATTATCTGAGATGATCTGTTCATATTTGGTTCCCCAGAAATCCATCAAGAAAGACCCAACAAATAATTCCTAAAAATACTGTGGTTCTGTTCTGAAGGTGATGCACTGTCTGTTAGCACAGAAGTGACTTAGTAAAGTCCTTTAATCTGAAAAATTATTATATCCTGCCTTCAGAAAACCCCAAGTAAATGGCAATCCCAGTGTTTATCATGGAATACAGGGGTGCCAGAGCTACCCTGAAGGGATGACCTCAACCTCTCCACATGCCCCAGGGCAGCATTCATGAAAAACAAGAGTGGGACAGAGTTCTTAAAAAAATGGAAGCTGCCAGGCAAGGTAGGTACAATTGGAAAGCACACTTAATCCCCATTTCAGGACTTAACGGGGGTTGAATACTGCAACTGTGAAGGAGCTACCAGACAAACTGTGCTTGTACCACATGCCACGCAGAGAGAAGGGGCAGGTGAACTGGGGCTGCAGTGGTCCTTAGCACTGAAGACTAAAATTTCTCAAGTTTTCAGCTGCATTGGGAAGGTGGTTTTGATTTATCAATAGAAGTGATAAGCAGCTGTTCTTCAAATCCAAAACATACACAATAGCTTCATTATAATGTCACAGAAAAATATATAATGTCTCAAAATATTATTCAAATGTATCTGCTGCTTAGAGATACACATACAAATGCTTTAAACCTCTGGATGTAAAGACGTAACTGAAAGCAGCAAGATAGAACCAGATGTATTTCAAGTCATTTTGAAAGAGGTACTCAGAGGTTGTAGGAACAGTGCTCATGAAACTTACAGCTGTTACTGATATTATTACTTTGTAGTTAAATTAATATCACATGAATAAAACTGCTTTTAAGGGAGAAGAACAGAATTTTCAAATCAGGGTCCAAAAAAGGGAAGTTGCTTTTAAATCTCAATGCAATCCCCTTCTCACTCCTGCCATTTGGGAACAACCTGCAGCAGGAGATATGGAGGCTCAACACCGCTCAGGGCACACGACCCAAGCCTTAGGGGAGGAAATGCCCCTGCAAGTCCCAAATGAGACTCTTGACAAGTCCACTGCATGCCAAGAGGCTGAACAAGCTCCTTAGCTCACCTGCCAAAGTTTGACAGGTACATGGATAATGGGGGAGCCAATCACATATATTTGGGCTGGAAATAGCAGGCAAAGCTTTATTCCTTAATGCATTTACATGTTATCTTTTTCCCCTTCTCTCTCCAAGAACTGTTAGAGAATCTTATCTCCTGTCATGTTACTTAAAGGGAAGCTTTCCTGAATTATCACAATTGTGCATTTGACAAAATGCCAGACTGGCTACTCACCACTCTTTACTACACACTATACAAAAGCTTCACTAACATTCTTCTCTTCCTAGAAAGCTTTCAACCCAAAGATCAAATCCTAAAGATAGCACAAGCTTAGTTACAGTCCTGAGACCCAGGAACTTGGAAATCTTCTTTACTCCCAGAGCTATATTTAAGCACATATATACCTGTGAAGGCAGTTATATACAGATTGCACACAACAGTTTTATCACTGAAGGATGATTATAATCCATGAATACATGTGCTCTGCATGTTTTAGACTGTGGCCTGCTCAGTACTTCCACACATCTGCTTGCTCTGTACATCCGGAATGCCCTGTTATTCAGAAAAATTCTGGCTGGAATTAGAATTTAGCATCATCCTAAGGGAAGGCTGATGTAAATAAACCACTGGGGACAGTGGAAGGCAAAGAGAAGACAGTTCAGGACACTGCATTATCATGCACCCCTTTATTGAGCACACAGGGCTGCTCCTTAGTGTGAAGGAGCAACATCTCAGCTCCTCACACTGCCCTAGTAGACTTTTATCAGCAGCATGTGCCAAGAGAGTCAGGTACTCCGCTAGAGTTCCCACACAACAGCTAGGATCCATCAGAGCCCTCAGTACCCTTTCCCTCAAGAGTTTAAAATGTCTTACCGGGGTTATTACATAGCATCTTTCCTCAAGGTTGGGTATTAGCCCTTCTCTAACACCTGCTCGCCCATGGCTGCTAACTGGAGCTTTTTCCTTTGAGTATAAACACAAGAACATTTTGCTTCTTATGATACCAACTTTAGGAAGCCAGAAGACTAATGAGCTGTGATTTAGTGCAGAGCACAAGGTATGGAAGCATTGGAAAGCAGCATTTCCCATATATTACTGGGATAAGCTCCTCTAGTACCAGCTATTGTATACATTTACTGAGTGTGCATTTTTTTCCATGTCTGCGCATTCGGGCTGACATATGGGATTCAACCCTCACCGTTTAGACACAGAGCTGTGACCCAGTCACTGCAATCCAGCAAAGGAGACTTCTGTGTGAGACTGAGGAGACTTATCTTGTCAGACCTCACCCTACAGACATTTGCTACTGTTACAAAACTCTTCAATAGCAAATTACAGGATGAAATTTGGAGTCTGATCCCCCGTTCTTCAGGTCTTGAAGCATAATTTCAAATGTGGAAGAAATAAGACCTTTTCTTGTCTAATACTACAGTATTACTTTCCACAGGCATTTGAATGTAATCTGTAATAAACATTCAGTTACATCACCATAAACTTTTGGCAAGCTCTTACTAAGGGTCAGCTCATGTAACAAAAGCAACAAACATTTCAGTCTTGTAGACAGGGTGGAGAGTCCTTATTAGCTACTATTTCAATGCTTTATTTCTTTGCCTGACCCCTTCACTGGCACGACTACTTTAGGTAGAAAATCGAATTCATAAGCAGTAAAAACGGCATCTGATGCATGAAAATGATAAATATTTGCTTTATTAAATTACTTTTATACTTCTACAAAGAAATTTTCTGACTTCCATTACAGAATTAAATGAAGGAAATTCATTGCTGTCTCTGCAGTTACCTACATTTAGATACAAAAAGGTTGTAAAAAGACCGCCCTAGTCAAGTTACATAAAAAAGGCAGAGAATAGATAAGTTCCCTTAGGAATCTTGAGGCTCAGAAATACGAAGTCCCATAATACAATGAAATTAATAATTCAGCAATGTGTTGAACAATTGTAAACTGTAACTGCACTAGTGGACCACATTATTCAGCAGTTTCCTTAAAGGTATGAACTGTGAACTGAACAAAAAGTGTAGCTGACACAGCAGACCTCATTTAGTTGTTCTCCCTTTCACTCCCTCCAAGTCAAAGTTGTGAGATCAGCATTTAAATGATAGGAAGGAAACTTGCCTCCATAAATATCAGAAATTTCTCCATTCCATAGCTATTTATATAAAGTAACTAGCTGTTACAAATCAGTTTCAAGTAAAACAGGTGGCTGAGGCAAAAATAATCAAAATCAGATCATACACAATTTTACTGTAAATACAGTAATTTGAAAGATAAACACATAACCATAGCACTGACAGGATATCAATGCTGCTGTATTATAGACATGATGTGTCAGTAGAAAATTAGGATGTCTATTATCAAAATTGAGGACATTCATTCCAGTCTCTGGTAATCTAATCTTAGTGCAAAACAGATGCTAAGACATATTTAGCAAAAAAAGGTGATACATTTAAGGCCAAAAAGTTGTTCAGTCATCACTGTCGCTTCCAGATTCACTCAGCTGCAAGTCATTTCCTAGAAGAGAAAGAGTCAATAGATTAGTCATTTTCAAGGAAATAATTTTCTTTCAAGGTATTGCCTTTCCCAATTAAGGCTTACAAAAGCTAGTACCAAACAGGTCAGGGAAGCTGGACTACATGATCTTTCAAGTCCCTTCTAACCCAAATTATTTTATGATAAAAGAGTAAATAGGTGTAGAACCAAACTCCCCTTTGAAGAACCTTAGAGATATCACTTTTCTACAATTTTAAAATCTTGGCAAGGAAGCCATTAGCTTATTTGCACAAGAGCATTTATTTAATATCACCAGATCACAAAAGACAACACCTAGCTATCTCTGCCACCCACATTTTCATGCTTCACAAGTGGAAAAACTGCTGGTGAATGCAGTTTTATGAAAAACAAGTTGTTGGGTTTTTTTGAAAGACATCTGAATGCTACTCAGCTGTGCTTGAAAACAAAGTGGTGTCTCAATCAAGAAGAGCAGCTCTTTGACATACCACTTAAAGATGTATCAGTGACCTACTATTTCAAACTGGTTTTGGAACAAGTGAGCAAACAAAACATCAAAAGGAATTTTACACAGCACTTTAATTTGGTGGCTCTCTCTCTATATATATTTCAAAATGAGGAAGTAAAAAGACTACACTGTGCTCGCCCTGGATGTCCATAAGCTCAGGGGGTGGGAGGGAGGGAATCTTCCCAGGATGACAGATAAGTAACAAAAAATACAGCAGCATGCTCTACACAATCTACATCATATCTAGCAACTTCCCACACGTTTTTAGGAGTCTGTTCCAACTGGTATGCTTTTATCCACACCTCCCTTGCCAAACAACCATTACAAAAGAAAAAAAACTCATCTCAGGTTGTGCAGAAATGGCCTGAAAACAAAAGAAAAATCACTGAAACTGAGAAAAATGAGTCAACACACTATTTTCACATGCCCTTTCCTCAGCTGCAGCACCCTTCACAGATCCCTTTTGCAGATGGGTGAAAAAGTAACCTCAAGGGGGTAAACCCCACAAGACACTCAGATTGGATCTTTTGTTCTCAGGCGTATCATTTCTTCCAGAACACTGGAGTCTTTAACATGGCCACATTTAGCCTTCCTTTGTTTTCCACTGTGTCATCACTAAAGCTTAGAAAGTGGTACATGCTTCTCTGCAACAACAAAAACACTTTATATAAGAAAAGAATAGTGAAGATGGCTGTTTCCAGCAATCTTTAAAGTATTAGTGTTGATAATTTTTTTGTTTCCAATCCTCTATATAGAGAAAATATTTACAGCCATATTATTTTAAGATAAATTTAAAAAGCAATTTAGAAAGAACAAAATCAAGTTATTTGTCAATAATTATTCAGAACAATGTAATATCCTAAAAAATCTTTCAAGACAGAAAATGGTATTGGTAAATTAAACTCATGTATTTATCATTCAAAGGAGAATTACAGTGAATTCTTAGAAATCCCAGCCCTGTTATGCAGTACCTACTTTACGAGAAGATAGGGAGTGTGAACAAGAAGATAACCTTCCAAATAGTGTTTCTGCAGCCTTCAAAGGTTGTTTCAACACAGTTAATAGAAATTACACAAACCCTGTAACACCAGCCAAAAATACCAATGCTTGTGAAAACCAGCAGATAGGAAAAGCAAGAACTCCAAGTTCCAGAGTCAGAATTAATATGTTGGGATTTACTTCAGGCTAAACTTTCTGCCTCATTTTTGCAGCCCTACCTCCAAAAAACACCTTCAGAGAGAGGGCAAAATAGCACAATCTAGAGCTGGTGGCTTTCAGATGGATTTGGTGCAAAGATAGAAAGTTCATTTAATGAGGACCATGAAGAAACATCTAGACTATTGTACTTACGAGGCAGCAATGAAGGGGGGGAGAGCTGTTGAATTGTTTGCTTTCATGGTGCCAGTTGCTTATTAGCAATATTAGTTGGGGAAATAGATTGCACTGCAAATTACAGTATTTCCTAAGTTTTTAAATCGGTGAATATAATATACTCAACTGAATTCTTGCTAGTTATAGGGGACAGGGAAACTCATAGGAGTGATCACTGCTTCACAGATCTTAGTGGTCACACCAACACAAAACTAATGTAAGGGAAAATTATTACTTGACAAAGTAAAACAGCTATGTTTGTACCAGTATCAAAAGTGAAGTTCTGCTGAATACTAAGTACCTAACACAAGGCCCCAGAATAGCCCATCTGTGCTAGGTTTTCTTTGGAAAGTTACTTTGTTTAACATAACCCTTGTTTAAACAAAAAGTAGATATAAAGCAACATATGATCAAATATTCATAAAGAACAGATTTATTAGTGCCACCATTTACAGACTTCGTTATACGGCAAGTTGTGAGCCTATATAACCATCTTCTCAAGGTAGCAAGGGGAAGAAACAGTATTCTGGGAGTGAGGGGCAGTCTTGAGCCCCAGATTCCTGAAGAGGTACATATGTATTTGACAGAAGTATTTGGTTACCATGCTCTAGACACCACTTCCTCCATTTTCCAAATTCTACAAAATCTCACCTGTATAATTTCTACGTGCAAGATAAAACTCTGCTCTCTAAGCTTCCCCCAGCCTTCTCCCTGCACACAGAAAGTCAAAGAACAACTTCACTAATTACTCAGTATGGCTCTGATTCTACAGAGGTGCACAAAACTAGTCACAGACATGAGCACGCACACCTCAAAGCAAGATTAGACAAGCAAGCAGCTTGTGCTGACATTTGTTGATTCAATATTTAATTTTGCAAAACCTTGAGATGGAAGAAATGACTGTACAAAATCCTGACTGAGAACTCTTGCCATTCAAAGTAGAACAATGTGCTATCCATTTAGTTTCTCCAGGTTTCACTCTCCTGCCAAATTCCCTCAGCAACAAAGCTAGAGAAAAGCAATCTCCTTGGAAGTAGCTGGTTTGATCTTTAACTAGTGGAAGTGTCTTGTAAGTGTTAACTGCACTGGAAGTTGGGGATGGAATCGTTTTAAGCAGTAACAAATCTCTAACCATAATAGAAGTAAATGGCATTAATCTCAAGAGCTGGACAAGCTCAAGAGGCCTGAGGTTACAGGCAGAGGTTCTACCTGTCAACATGGATGTGGAACAACATCAAGCCACCAACTTTCCCTGAAACAGTCTTGACGTCGTCATGGTTTAAGCAGCATTTTCTCCCTATGCTGGAAATGGTGGACTTAGTCACCTGTACTTGTATTTCTCACTGGAAGCTTTGCCAGCTGAGATTCTGTCACCGGCGATAGAGCTTAATCACATTTTCATAATAGTTTTATTTAAAGCATGGAGAATGGGGAATCGCATTTGTGAGTAAGGGCTGAAGTAAGTGGCACTCTAACGTTATGCAAACTGTACACATGAAGACATTGTTCTCTGCAGTGACAGTAAAATGAAAGCAGCATTTAGTTCTCTGCACATGAAGTCACAGGACTTTTCAGTCTGATCTTATCTGTTAATGCAGTACATAATTAAATACCAATGCAGATTATTTAAGTATTTAAATACTAGCTAAAAACAAAAAGAAAAAATAAAAAAAATCCCATTCAAGTTATCCATTAAGACCTGAAATAAAAGTAGATCTGCCAGTCTAAAATTGCAGTATAAAAGTTCAGTATAACATAGAAATGATAAACCATAAAGATCTTAGGCTGCAAACCAGGGTTGATGGAAATCTCTTCAAACCAAGAGCCAACAGCTAAGGAGCTAATTAAAAATGTAATCATTTTGGAAGAGTCACCATAGCTGAATACTCACTTCTATGTCTGAGTATTCCTGTTATTTAGGTAGTGAACTTAAGTTTCTCTACCTAGTGGGGGGTTTTTTTATGTGACTGTTTTCCAAACTCTCCTTTTTTTGAATACATTGAGCATTCAATTCCAGGCTGTGCAGCAACCCCTCTTGAACATCACAGCTACTCTTCAAATTACATTTTCAGTTGCCTGAATGGGCAGAATAAGATAATATCACCTGAAAGAAGATCACCTCCTTCCTTATATGTAAAGGACAGTTTTGCCATGTTGGCCAGTGGAACACTGCCACGAATAGTAACTGACACAGCTAAGAATACACCATCTCTTCTGTAACTCAGAGCATTGCAACCATAGTATCCTTCCCATAGTTCTATTCAAGAAATTATAAGCATATGTTTAGGGAGTGCCCTGTTAGTTCAAGTATTTTCAATACAAAATTACTGTTCTCCAGTCCCAATGTATAGAACTGGGAGGAAGCCAGAATAGGAAATATTTTCAACTGCTTCAGCTTTAATTTAATATCTCTGTGAACCACAGACCTTCTAGCTCAGTGTCTAATTCAGCCTGCTGCTGAACAATCAAACCCTAGCATCACTTCCCACAGTTTTAATTATAACAGAGACATACTTAAAAACAATATGGTTTCCTTTCAGAATCTTGATGTCTGGAATTGTGCACTAAGAAAAGAACAGCCTTTGTACTTACGTAGTGTATTCATCATATGACCACTGCTCTCTTGGGATCTGTTATGACTGGCATCTTTGTCAGGAACAGCCTGTTGTGGTATGGCAGACACAGTAGGCTGAGGCTGCAAATACGGCATCGACATAGGAAGAGAGGGCTTCATTTCCTCATCTTCAGAATCACTAGAACTATTTTCACTACTTGATGAAGAGGACGAAGAACTTTTAGAGTCAGATGAACTGTCAGAGCTACTCAGCTGGTCCATGATACTGGCTTCTGCTTTTAGCTCTGCAAACAATATGATTTGTTTCTCAGTTTACATTCATCATAATTGAAATATAAGGAAGAGGGAAAAAGGAAAAAATCAACAGACATCAGGCACACACACTACAGCGACTTAAAAAAAACCCAGACCAAGCCCACCAAAACTCTCCAGAACAAAGAAAAGGGCACAAGTGACTATCCAGCCTGTCAAGTGATTTTCTTCTCTCATAGCTTGAGCTCCCTTTTAAGCCAAGTGTTAGAACAAGGGTGACTGTGAACCCGAATGCTTAACCCCACATTCCATGGGGTAATGCATCCCACACAGCCTTTAATTTCTGCAACTAGCAGAAAATGTTCTGTGTTTTCCTTAGCACCCCAAAAGATGGCTTTCACTGACTAAAAACTGCAGTTACACAGATCAGTGACTGTAAGATGTCTGCAGCTGCACCCAAAATGCCTCCCAGCAGTTCAGCATTACAATCAATACAGTTGTTTGGACCATGTGACATTTTGCTCAAAATCAAGTTAAGCACGAAGAATATCCAAAAGAACCATCCAAAGTTCATATTAGGAAGGTTTCTCCAAATCCTCATTTCATTATAGATTTGGAGGAGCGAATAATGCTGCACAGTATGGATTTCTGACATACATTAGCTTAAGACCAACATCCAGAGGAAGTTAATCTTTGCAGAAAGGTACACATAATAATTGTGCAAAACATGAGTGCTGAGAGAAGTCTGAAACAGACCTCTGAATCATGGTGGAGGGAGGACTTGAGGAGTTATGGTGCAGAAGTTCATCACTATTCAAGACTGTAAGTACCTAGACATTTAAGATGGTCTTACAAGCTCTTAGAATACTTCAGGAACAGCTGTGATATAGCCGACACAATAAAGCAAGTAGGGGAGTGGCTCATCTCACTTCAAATTTACCCAATACAGAATAGGTTGAAGGTGAAAGTCACTGAGATGCAAGACAGTGCACAGTTTAAAAGAAAGGAGAGGGAAAAAAATTAATTAAATTAATCTTTAACACAAACTTCCATGAAACAGACTCTGAGTTATCAAAGGCCAGTCTAAAGGAAAGGCCAGTTTTACCAAAGGCCAGTCTAAAAGAAAATGGTGTTCAGGAAAAATGACACCTGAAATAGTGCAGCAATGGCTACAGGGACAAATTAACCCAATGCTAGGAAAGAAAGAACAATAAAAGACTGGGCTACTCAAACATAAGCAAAAAGATAAGGGAAGCAGAAGAAAAGTAAGAATTGGAAGCATCTAAGCATCCTTCTTTTGCTAAGGATGTGTATAAGATAATATGATCTACCACACATCTGGAGGTGTAAGACACCTAACTGAAAGACACCACTCAAGTCATAAGCATTTAATTCCACTTCCTGCTAAGCAATGTCTAATATAAGAAAAAATTTAAGTGAATGGCCAATACCAAAAGCTGAGAAATAAGATCTCTGCCTTGAATTTTGATGTAATTTAATCAGACAGAATTTAAATTAAGTACTTTTAACCAGTGAAGGAAGAGCTGTACATACACTAGAGGATAATGGCAGAATGAGCTCCCCCCACCCCAGAAAACAAAGTTAGTACCAAGTTCCAGGTAGCGTACCTAAGCAGGAATAGTAAGTTACACAACCATGGGATGCAGAACGATTAAGTAGGAACGCTTCTGAAGAGTCCCAGAGTCACCGGGGATCCCTACACACTGTTCTACCACACGATGCTGTTGCAGAAATGACTTGATACTATTTGGTCTTGTGATACTACAGACATGATACTATTTGTTCTTTGTGTATAAAGATGAATGGTGCCTGTAAGACAGCCTTCTTGCTCAAGTCAGCACTGCTAAAACCTTAGTTGAAACAGTAGATGTGTTTAGGGACTACAGGAAGTTTTTGGACTCATTGCAAGAAAGCTAAAGAAAACTGACAAAAAATCAGAGATTTAGAAAGGAGACTTCTAAGGAAAGATTAAACCAACTGGTGTAATTTTGCGTAAAGAATGGGAAAACCAGAGGAGTTTAAGTCCATGAAGGACTGCTCAAAAGCAGCACAGTAATCTGGTCTGTACTTGTGTACTTGCATGATAAATATGAAAGTAGTAATAGGCTTGCTGTCAGACTATTTATACAGGAGAATCCGAACAGTAAGGAGAGCAAAGCCCTGGAATGGCTTGCCAGCAAGTACAAGGATCTGTCAGTGGAAGGTTTTAAGAAGAGGTTAAAAGTTATATCAGAAATCTGACTTTAGGACAGAAGGATGGACTAGATGACTTGATAATATTTCTACCATCCTTTTCAATTTTTCTGCATTTTAAATAGTACTCAAAATTGGACTGGCACTACACAAGAGTTAGGTACATTGGCAGCCACTTTGGAGACTTTTAATGTTTGACACCACCACTCCCCCCAAAAGAACAGACCACCTAGAAAAAGCATCATTTTACTTCATGTGCTCCAGTTTTCCTTCCTCTTTGCAACCTTAGATGCATTCTAGTACTGTTCTGCCATATAGATTTCTGGTCAGAGCTTAAGACCAAAATGGAAACAAAAACCATCTTCATAATGAGACGTCTGAAAAAATCTGTTTAAAAAGGAATTCAGAACAACTTAGGAAGCAGATGTCAGTTCCAGTCAATGAAACTGCCACCTGTCAGCATTTCTGTAGCAAGTAATTACCACCTGCCATCTTCCTTGTCCTCCAAAAGGAAATAAGGCCTCCTATTAAGTGAAATATGAGTGTCATACTAAACCAGAGTCGCTCAAGGAAACAGTACACAGCACTGCTCAAGGGTTGATTTGTGAAAGTTTTTAGCTGTCTTTTTCATTGGAACCTCATTTTTCACAAGGCTCTATCTGGTAATTTAAACTGTATGTTGAGTTGTAAGGTACTGTAACCCATGTTTGCTGAGTGCACAGAAAGAAAAAACAGCAATGTCAAAATGGAAGTGACTTAGCTCCAGTACCACAATACAACCAACTAAATACTTGATTAAAGTAGCAGTGGAAGACAGAGTCAAGCAGAGAACAGCAGGACCCTTGGCATTATAAAGCCTAATGGTTCAGCTGGATTTTTACCTTAGCAAGCTACAAATACTGCTCTTTTACCCACTTGAGCCAGAGTGGCCATTTCCATATCAGAGTAAAGTTGCTTCTCAAATAACACAAAACAAAACAAAAACAACCCACACACTCAAAAACCTCTTAAAAACTAATTGCTTGTTAACAGCAAAGTTTCTGAAACTTATGTGCCAGTGGAGCTTACGCTGTTCAATATCATCCATAGGAGAAGATGGAAATGTTTTTTCTTTTGTTGGAGAGTTTTTAACGTTGTTTGGAACCTTTGTTGCATTTCGCATTTGCTGCTGTTGCTGCTCAATGCGAGACTGGACTTTACTGCTTCCTTCAGCTCTGTGTGTGAAAGGAAAAGATTTTTAATTACTAGAAGGCAAGATACAAGGAAAAAGGCAGGAATAAAGGGGATATGGTACCGTGGAATTATTTCTCATGCCTTTCTAAATAGCACCATTAGATTCTTAGGTAAGTTACTATGCTAACACACATAATATATTAATATTATACTATTAATATCATCTATAAATGTGTTAAAAATGATTTTTTGATATAGTGCTAATAACTTTATAACACTCTGTCAGTTGATTTGTTTTTATACCTTGCTACCCTTGCCAAGGATCACTTAATAATAATTCTGCTGGAAATCACTTATATGAACTCAGCAGCAAAAAAAAAATATTTAAAAACTTGGTATGAGAAAACAAAGCCATTAAAATTACTGAGAAGTGTCACAAAATTTTCTTTTTTTTAGATTTCCTCATTTACAAGTCAGAAGACAGTAGGCAAGTACCAGCCAAACAGATATTTTTTTCCTCCCTCTAAACACACCAGAAGATAGTTACTATTTCTTTCAATAATATAACATCTTTTGGTTACAAAAAAATAAATTTCCATTTCTTCTGCCATCATGACTCAAAACACATGAAGTCAGTTTGCTGAGAAAGCAGGCTTTTCACTCCTTTGAACAAGGCCAAGTACTTTCTAAAATTATGTTTTCCTAAAAATAGTAATGTGTAGTAATATATCTCAATTTAGACTCGTTAACAAATTGATTTTCATAATGAGTAAAGCACAGTTGTTTCTCCTGTAAATCACCCACCTGGTTTTTTTCACAGTGATGTTGCTACTAAGTTTCTCTAGGCGACATTCTCCAGTGTCATGGTTGATAATTAAGATACATTCTTTTAAGTAAGGCTTCTTTGAGCCCTTGAACACAGTCACTGGTGGAGTTGAGCCCTATTGAATCAGAAGTCCAGTAAGTGTTACTCCTGTAGTCTTTTTTCTTAGAAACAACAATCCATCAGTGATGACAAGTTCACTACAAGTGATCATTTCTAGCCATTAAAAATGTTACTGGTTAATTCAAATTAGATTCACAGTAGCCATGTCCAAAAGCAGCTGGTGTTTGACTGGCATGGGATTTTACTTGCTTAGCTTAGTTTGAAACTGATTAAATGCTTATTTCCCAAGGAAAGCAGACTCTCTCTAGGACTCCTCTCATCAAAAGGGGTTTCAGTTCCCGTATCAGCAGAGCAGTAAAGCATGGCAGGTAGTAAATTTTCCCTTTCCAGTCTTTCCTGCTTTAGAACTGCACTAGAGCAATAAATACCAGGGGGAAACTTGCACTGCCAACATACACATGAAGCTTTTCTGTGCACACAACACTTCTGGGTCATCCTACAGCATATTTCCAGTGTGGCAAATACACTTAAAGTTACAGTGCAGCTGTTTAACCTTTGTGTCTTTTGTAATCTTGCATTCTTAGAGCAATTGTTTTTCTACTCTAAAAGTCACACAGGCAGCTCTGAAACAGCACTGAAACTTTATGCCCTTCCATAGTCAGGATATATACTTAGGACAACAAAATAAATCATTCCCTTAAGCCTGCCACTCTTCAGCCACACCAACTCACCTCAATATTTGGCAGCGTTATTGTCACCTGTTCACCTTTGCCAACTTCAAGGTCTCCTTCACAGGACATATCAATAGATGCAGGCTTGAAGTCATCTAAATATAAAAACAAACTAGATTATTTACAGGCTTTTCAGGAATCTTATAAATGTAGGCACCACTTAATTGCAGTTGGAGGCTGTTAAGTAAAAGCCTTTTTTGTTAGTGTATCATCTACCATCATCTACCATTCCCCGGAGCAGATCATTCCATAAGTCAGTAGAATTCAAAGTCAAGCTGCTTTTCTCAGGATTCGTTATAAGTGTTTAAATCTTTTGGTTAAAATTAGGAAAACACCTTTAGGTTTTAATGGATAAAAAGGCTGAACAAGCTGTCTTATATTTCAAAAGATAAATCCTCATATAATTATCTTCAGAAGAATCAATAAATAGTTCTTGAAAATGTTAATCCCAAACATGGGAGATGTAGACAAGTAACTGAAAATGCAAAGAACAACATCAACCCTCAATATGCATCCCTCTTTCTGTTTCTGACTTTACTGTAACAAGCATGTCAGAACTGGACGAAAACTTGGGGTTTCAGTATAGTTCTTTTTGTTACAAGTGAAATTCCTTCCCAATTTAACATTGATTTACATTTTGTCTTTTTCAGCATCTAAAGTACTAGTTAAAATAAGTTTTGAGCAAAAGAAGGTATCCATTTCTGGTCCTTTTCAAAACTCTGAGACATTGCAAACGAGCATGTGTTCAGGCATCAGCATGGCAGGTCTGGTACATACCATTACCTACAAAGCATTATTTCCACCGCAAATAAATTGGGAAAGGCTACAGCCAAAACTCTGCCTGTGCCGATTTAGGGAGACAGGATGGCATCAAGAGGCTCTTCGAGGTCTGTGATAACATATGAGGGGTTGAGCCCGCGGCTCCAGGTGAGGCAGGGCCAGTCTCGCACCCCGGGGATGCCGGTGCCCTGCCTCGAACGCCGAATGAGGGCGGAGGGGACCCATCGGCCGGCACACACTGCATGGCCACACCACAGCACACGCTCCTCGCCTGGCTGCCTGCCCCATCTCACGCTGCTGGTCACTGGCGGCGGCATTCCTGCAGCTGGGGAGCTTCCCAGTTCCATAACTCGGCCTGCAGCCACGGGCCGGGTGGCACAGACCGCAGCTGGGAAGCATGGCTCCAGCCAGCACACCAACCGGGCAGGAAAACCAGGCTGCAGGAGCTGGTGGGTAGGGCTGTGCACGCAGCAGGAGGCTCGGAGCCCACACACACAGGTGACAGCCCCTGCTAACCTTGCTTAGGACAAACCCTTAAATGTCATCTTACAGGAATAAGCGCACAACAGTTCCAAAGTTTCTCATCAAATCAGAGAATATTTGCTTTAATATGTGGCCACTGGGTTGTTAATACTTTAGAAAATGAAGATACTGATACTTCTAATCTTAACTTCTAACCAGCAGCTGTTTTCCCTTTACTCAACTGTTAAGAAAAACGTCAGGTATCAGAGGATATTTCTTCTGCATGTGCATTTGATAGAACTGATGAACGTGCCAGTTTCTATGTCTCATTTGTTGGAAAGGAAGAGAGATTTCAAAACAGATTTCAGAATAAATCATCAAATTACAAGAGTCAGCATGAAACTCTAAGGGTAGGAGGTACCAGACGGGGTTGTTACTCCTCTTTAAAATTAGGGTAAATTTCAAATTGCAGCATTTGCTTAAATCCATTTTATAGCTTTTTTCCACTCTCCTCCGCTTGCACAGTTGCAGACTATCTGCCTAAGTGCCGTTCCCTCTGCTCACAGAGAGCACATTACCCATCCTGCACACAGGACACTCTCCAGAGAACATACGTGAGAATGAAGCTTGGGAATATCAGTCTATAAATAACCAGACAACAAAACCAGAAGCTACAGTCCTAAATTACCAAGGACTATAATCCTGGGAGCATTTGTTCCCTAGCTACCCTCAGAATCTTTGAGCACACACCTCTCTAGATGGTAATTATGTACTCAGGGAGGGCGTACTGGCTCCGTGATTAACACTGCCTGCCTTTAACCTTTGATTGCTGAATTGTACGGAACTTCTAAAACTGAGCGCAAGGAAAGAGGGCAGAGCCACAGGTTCATCTTAGCTCGGTTTACAGCAGAACAGCAGGCAGACACTATGGAAAAGGCATAAAAAGCGAACTTAGTGCCCAGCGGGTAGCGAGGGGCAGCTCTTGGCTACAATGGCCGTACGTGCTCCCAGAACCGACTGAGACCTGCACCGCTCCCGAAATCCTGGACCAGCACTCCACGGCACTCAGCTCCCAGCTGCGCCCCAGAATCCCGGGATAGAGGCAGCCACCGAGCATGGCCGCAGCCACCCCTCGCCCTTCAGGGGACCGCGGGCGGCCGAACCCCTCCCCGACCCCCACAGCCCCCGAGAACTGCCCCAACCCCAGCACTCACAGCGGACGGTGTGGAAGGCGCAGCGCGGCTGCTTCTCGAAGCTCTCCCCCAGCTTTAGCACCCGCGCCTTGGGGTCGTAGAGCGACGGGACCGCTCCGTTCATCGCGGCAGCGCCTCACACCATGGCGGGCCCCGGGGCCGCCACCGCCGCCCGCACCGAGCATCGCTCACACCGCCCGGACCGGCGGGAGCCGCCCACGCGGGCTCCGATAGGCTGCGACCCGCAGAGCCCCGCCCCCGCCGGGCTGGATTGGGCAGGGAGCGCGTCCCTCTCTGCGTTTCCACCAGCGGGGGTGTCGGAGGCGCCGGCCCGCACGCGGATATGCAAATGACACCCCCCTCCCTTAGGGGAGAGTGCTGGTTGGCGGAGAGAGGCCGCGACCACGCAGCTGTGAGGGGAGGGGGGCGTGGCGGAGTTGTCGCGTTGGAGACGGCGGGTTCGGCGTTCCAATCCCCCCGCCCTCCCCCCGCAGTCGGGGAGCCCCCGCGCGGCGGTGAGAGGGGTCGGGGGTGCGTGTGGGTCCCCTCAGAGCTCCCCGAGGGGGCCCCGCGGCCTGGGGGCTTTGCGGCACCGGCGCCGCCGCTCCCGGGGACAGTAGGGGCACCGGGGTGACGCCGGCAGGAGAGGGCACCACTCCCTCTGCCCTTTCCCCGGCTCTGGTGAGGTGAGGCCGCTCCCGCTGCCCGCCCCGTGGGGCCGCGCTCAGGCTGCCCGGCCGGAGGTGCTCCCTGCCGGCAGAGCCGGTCTGGCTGCCCGCGGCCGCGGGAGGGAGCCCGAATGGGGCTCCCTCCATGTTTGTTTCTTTTCTCAGGGGGAGTCCTGCGGCCCGAGGCTTCCAGCTGGTGGTGCAGGAGCTGGAGGTGGGATGGAGTAGTGGCGTGAGGACCCCGCGCCTTAACATAAAAAGGAAAGAGGCTGGAATCGATGGTGGTGTGCGCCTCTGGCTGTTCCCTATGGCAGCCACGGACCCCCAGGTCCTGGCCTTGGCTGCTCAGATCACTGAGAGCAGAGAACAGGACATCCCCCTGCTGCTGCTGAAGTTAAAGGGTAATTAATACCGTTCCTAAAAGAAAAAGATGAGCTAGTGAACTATGGACAGTCCTCCCGTCTGCTTCCTTAAATACAGAAGGTTTTTCTGAAACTCTGTAAGGAAGGTTGATACGGCAGCTTTTCCTGAGTGGCATTTGGCTTGGCAACAATAAGGAGGAGGAGCTGGGGAGCAAATGGACAGAAGTTTTATCTGCCTTTCAGCTGTCGCCCTGATAAAGTAGGCCTTTTCCCTGCTGCTACGGGCAGGGGTCTTACACTTGGTCAAACAATTTCTCCCAGTACTTTTTGGACAGAGAGCCAGGGTGGTTGTCAGTATTCAGTTTTTAAATCTTAACACAGAAACAAGATCATGAGCTCCTGTGTGATTTCCCTGTCTTTCCTTCTGCTATACAGCCACTGCTCATAGGAACAGTTGAAACAAGTCAGGTCCTGTTCTAAATTGGGATTTAATTATAAGGAAGCTATATGTTTCCCAGTGGTTGTGGTTTTATCTAGCCTAGGAAATTCATACAAATGGTCCATATCCCAGGTAATGTATGTTTTGCTACTAAATATGTAGAGAGAAAATGGAAGGCTAAGTTTAGCTATCCTTCCCAATTGTCATATAATCTTACAAATGAGTTGTAGCTGCAGCAGCAAAGATTGCTGACAAAATATTTTATGCTGTTGTTAGCACTTTTACAATTACTTTAATCCTGGCTCTGTGTACATATACTCTTCTGACATTTTAGAAAAAGAAAAAAATCTTGCACATCAGAGTCTTATGTTCCTCTTTGTCTCTCTCCTGCTTTCTTCCCACAGGTATTTTAAGTAGTTCTTCCTTAGGATGTGAAGAATCAAATAAAATTAAGCAAGATATATACGATTATGGTCTTACTCAGTACTGCTTGCTGGTCCTTAAGCAAGACCACTCTCAGCTGTGTGGAGCCTGGGCTACTGCTGCCCAGCTAGCAGAGATACTAAGGTAAAAAAAGAAAAGCTGAGAAGTTTTCCTCTAGTTTCCTTTCTGTCCTTTCATCTTGCTCTTTCTCTTTTCAAGCTGTAATACTTTGGCTCCCATCCAGAACAAGGCTTGTTGTTCAGGAAAGGCCAGGGTTAAAGTGCGGGGAGCAGTCAAGAGCAGAGGGGTCAGGCATAGCCTAATTGGTCCTGTTTAATTCATTTGCATTGTGTTTCATTGAGCTGGGGGAACTGTATGGTGGGAGCAGGGTTTATGTTGGCTTTACCTTCTTTTGTGGACAGTACTCACCAGTGCAACAGTTCTTACCCAGTAATTATGTAATTCTGAATTGGAGTTATTTAAAAAGGTTTGTTTGCTTAGATTTCATCTTGAAAAGTCTTCAGCCTGATTGACTCACTGCTCAGCTTGACTGTATTTAAATATTTATTTAATATACCCATTTTAAGTATTTACATTTTTAAATATAATAGATGACACAGTTCATACAGATTAGATAACCTGATGTAGTGAAATTGTGAGAATGGCATTGTAAATAAGAGGACTTTAAACTCAACCCCCCAGTGAGCCAATCTCAATTTTAAATGTCAGGAAAAAGAATACATTTAAAATTTTCCTCAAGTTGTATTTAGTTTTGGCTTAACTAGGGAGCAAAATTCTAAGGCATGAAGTAATTATGTGACCATATCTTATTTATGCCATATCTGCAGTATGAAGTTTTAATGCAAGGAATTTTAGTAAGGGATGCAAGAGTTATCACCAGAGTAGTCTGATACTTAAATCATCCCTTATAAGCTGTTTCAGTTGCAGAGAATACTGAAATTTATTTTAGCTGTAAAAATGTCCTTTTGTAACTAGATGAATCTCAGCTTCATGCCTAGAATTTGTTTTCCAAGGGCTTTGGTAGACATCTTTATGTGTGTGCTTTCCCAAAAAGCTAACATAGCCTAGATAAGATATCAGAATGCAAAATTCATAAAAAGTCAGGAAGACTCTTTTGTTGCACTGATATCAGTGCCGAGTGCAGAATTGAAACAACTTACCAGTTGTAAAACATGCAGTTTCTTGTAAAAAGTCTTCCAGAAACAACCGACATGTTGTGGTGAGTAAAATAAGAGAGCTGAGATCTGAGGAACTGATTTCTAGCCCACATGTCTTCCCCAGTTAGAGAAAAGTTGTAGGCAGGCTCGCTGAAGGTTTTGTGGTATATTTTTTTATACATATTTTCACTGCCTGATGTGCACTCTCTTCATCATCAGGCTTCCTTTATAATTTTCTTTTCTACCTTTCTATTTTGCCTTTTTTTTTGCTTCTTTATGACCATCAGAGCCCTTCCCTAGAATATGGAACAAGCCTGAACAGATTCTTTGAAGCTGAAGGAGAAAGTGCCTTGGATATGTTTTTAACTGAGAGATGCCGTAATAAGTAGTAATATGGTCTCCAACCTGCAAGTGATTGCTCTTCCTTGGAGGCAGCCACCTTGGAGCCAGTCACAGCAGTGAGCTGTTGTTCAGGGGGGAATTATCCCATGGCACTGAAGCATTTCTTTGATGATGTGACATTCATTCAAAGTTGTTCAAACAGTCCTTTGACTATTCAGATTGATTTTTTTTTTTCTTTTTTTTTTTTTTTTTTTTTCCTCCTCTGCAGTCATTGTTGTGTAGGGCTAGAGGTGAAAGAAGATCCTGAGGAATTTTACAAGAAGTTTCTTCCTTCAGCTATAGACAGCCTGCTGGTTTTGGGAAAACGCTTGCAAGCACGATTTATCCGAGCAATCAAGGTATTTAAGTTTCATAGTTAAAGGAGCAGAGAATGCCTGCTAACTTTCTGAGGTCACATATTGGATAAGTAGGATGTTATTCTAGGGACATGGTATTAGGAAACTTTATTTTCCAGAAATTGCAGTAGTTTTTCTTATGCCTTGGAGCTCTGAAGCTGAAATCTGTCATTGTGCAGCATTTGCTCCGTGACTTGTGCAAAGCCACTCTGTTACCATAGGCCTGTTTAGATAGTTTGGCTACTACTTTTCACAAGTTTTAAAGGTAGAGGGAAGAAGTGCAATTACAAGAAGGATTGAAGAATTAGAGCAGTATAAGATGGGGAAAAAAAAGCCCTACAAAAGGCAGCATCCCAGTCATGGTAGTGTCTCAACTTTGCATACCATTAGTTCAGCCTTTGTAATAACTTAGTTCCCACTGATTTTGTTCAGCTTTACAAAAAATGGTTTAGGAAGTATTAAGATTTTAAATCAGATTTGCTGAAGTTTATTTTGTCATTCAATTTCTGCTGCATAATTGGCAAAAAAATACCAAGAATGCTCACTGCTTCTGAACTTGCACATGGAGAATACCAAAGACAGACTTCATTAATTTATAGATTTAAGCACTTTCTCAAATTTCCCTCCTTTTTTGCGGTGAAGAAGGGTTTTGCCTGGCTAGGTTCCCTCATGCTTCTGAAGCATTGCAAGTTCTAGAATCAGAAGGAAAAAAAACCCCAACAAACAAAAACCCATGAGTAATTTAAATAACCAACTTCATGGATTCTGACAGTTTCTTTTAATATCCCCATTTCCCCATATTATCTCATTTCTTGGCCCACTGGCTTCTTGCTCTTAGTCAAAGTTTTCCTGCAAAGTATTGTGATAGACACCACAAACAATAAATTCTCAGAAAGCACCAGTGCAATGACATGGTTTCTGTTAGTCCAGTACTTGAGAAGTGCATATAGTGCTTAAGGAGGAAGCTTCCTAAATGACATCCCAGGAGACTCTTATCCACAATATGTAATTTCCCCTATACTTTCTTATTATGTCTCAGTCTACATGCTACTTGAGTCAGGCTTGTGGGCAAAGATTTCTTTTGAATGCAAATCCAGTCTACGTTATAATTAGTACTTTGGCTTTTAAACTTCGTGGTCTCAGAGGTGACTGGGCACCCAGACTTGGTGCTTGCTCAGTGGAATTTTGGAAATCCCACTCTACCAGTGGAGATTTGAAGTTTATTCTGCTCTCTTTTGCTTTTTGTATAAGTCTTTGAAGTCAAGGGAAGTACTGAAATAGCTTTCAGAAACTCACATGTTGCCAAAACACAGAGCAGATAATATCACAGCTGAACTTATTAGTGTTATTTTGTATCTCTCCTTGTCAGTATGGACGAAATACAAAGTTAAACCTTGACTGAGGACTGGGGCTCCAGCAGGGATCTAGGAATAAGCTTCCCAGGGTTTCATTTGTGGAGGCTCAGTTAAGGCTTAATATAAGGCCATGTGCTTTGTAACAGCATTTGTCAGCACTGTGGTACTGTCAAACGCCCCTTTGCTTTTCCACACACCAGGATTTCAGATTTCCAGTAGCCTGTGGCTCACACTTGGAATAAAGACTGGAATGTGCATCTGTATGTGCATTCACATGTTAAAACCTGAATTCCTGCTGGTCATAGGGGAGCACTGGAGCACCTCTGCAGTGAAGAAAGGCTGAGAGAGATGGGGTTGTTCAGTGTGAAGAAGAGAAGCCTCTGAGGAGAACTTATGTCACCTCCCAGTACCTAAAGGGGCTACAAGAAAGCTGGAGAGGGACTTTTTACAAGGGCATGTAGTGACGGGAGAAGGGGTGATGGCTTTACACTGAAAGAGGGAGGTTTAAATCAGATATTGGGAAGAAATTCTGTGCTGTCAGGGTGGTAAAACACTGGGACAGGTTGCCTAGAGAAGCTGTGGATGCTCCATCCATAGAAGTGTTCAAGGCTAGGCTTGAGCAACCTGGTCTAGTGGAAGGTGTCCCAGCCCATGGGGCTGGAGCGAGATGGGCTTTAAGGTCCTTTCCCACCCTACCATTTTATGATTGATTCTGTGTTTTTTTCCAGTCCAGTGTTATCACAAGCAAGCACATAACGTAGTCTGTTTGGCAAATAGATCAAATTTCAGCTAAATAGTGGTTTGGTATTTGCTCCCAGACCTCCAGCTAGGAGGTGCTGCTGAAGCTTCACCATATCAATTTTCAGGAATCTTTTTCATTTTGACTTCGTTAAAGTAATATATTTCCCACTTAGTCCATTCAATCTGTGATGCATATTTGCTGAGCCATTATTTGTCTTCTTATCCCTCCTATGCCATCAAATATTTTTAAGGAGTAAATGAAGCTTTCTCTCTCCTTGTTGTGATTTTTTTTTTTTTTCCCAAATGGATGCCTTTTTTTTTTCAGTATATTCAGATCTTCTTGATTGATCTCTGACCTTAAAGATCTCACAAGCTGGGTTGGTTTTTTTTTTTCACTAGTTCCTACAGTTTAACCAACCTCATTTGGAAATTTGGTGGTTTGGTCTCCAGATTCCTGAGGCATACAAACTTTCCCATGACATCAAGCTGAAGTCCTTAGTGAAGATACATACACGTGTTTTTACCTACTTCTCTTTTGTTTAGGATAAGGAAAAACAAGACTTTTTACACTGGTTCCAAATAGTAACTGATGCCATCTGCTGGCTGTTCGGTGGGCATATTCAACTAGCAGCATGTGGTAAGGGAAATGTCAACCCACAGAACACCTGAACATTTATTTATGGCAGCTACAAGTACCAAGAATCACTCTTAAGCTAATCTCCACCTAGTCTTCTAAATTGGAGTAGATGGTAAATCAGTCTCTCTAAGTAGTTAGCTCAACAGCAATATCTAAAATGGTAAACATCCTCTAAAGGGAAATACTCAAGAGCTCCCCTTCTAGTCTTTCAGAGACAAATATTTAAAGTGTCATCCTGTAATTTCCCTTTGTAAGTCTATACCTTTTAAAAATAGTTTTGGGGTTTTTTTCCAGTAAGGGACAGTTGATCTTTTCCTGTGTGTGATTAAAATATGCAGAAATTTGACCAGAGTACATTTCTGGGCCTGACGAGTAGATAGAGTTGGAGACAGATTTCTGAAAATTTTGCCATGATGGGAAAGTTTACAAATATCTAGCAAACTTAACTATGTATTTCTAACCAAAATAAGCTTTCATTTAAACTGAT
The DNA here is from genome assembly GCF_020740725.1 of Corvus hawaiiensis. Classification (NCBI taxonomy): domain Eukaryota; kingdom Metazoa; phylum Chordata; class Aves; order Passeriformes; family Corvidae; genus Corvus; species Corvus hawaiiensis. The sequence goes on along the minus strand of NC_063219.1, from coordinate 29,320,879 downwards.
GTTAATCACACTGATTTTGAAAAACAGAATTTGGTTTTGTTTCTAGTATTGAACAAAAACCTAAGGATCATAAGATGTGTAACTAAAACCACACATGGTCAAAAAAATTACTGAATATGTAGCTAGAGATACACTAGGATAAAAAAGATGGTGCTTTAATGACATCAGTGGACTTGAATTAAATAACCTGGGGTAACAAACTGCCAAGGTGGAGGTCCGTAACCTTTTTGGATATTGTTGCCCCAGTATTAATTCCACTGTTGTTGTAAAAAAAGGGTACTAGTGTAACATGAAGGGGTTTAAAGCTTTCATTCCATTGCATCAGTATCTGAGGGATGTCCAAAGGCAGAAAAAACAGGGTTCAGCATGTTTTTTGGATGTTGAAGTAGTTAGCTCAGTAAGTTTCAGTGTAAGAATTATAAATGAAGGAATTTGTTCCAGAAACAGTGTCTGGTTTTACTTGCTATGGCTTATGACAAAGTTAATTTGTTTTATGGTATTTTCAAGTCTGGTTGTAATTGCATGATTTCTTGTTTGCTTGGTTTTGGTTTTTTTTTCAGTACTGAAAAATGGTCGCTTCCTACAGTTGTTAATAACAGATGATGTTGAAACAGGAATTATAATGATGTCTGTGTTACACAATATTTTGAGGATCAATAGGTTAGTTGTTTTCATATCATTATTTTTCTTGATAATAAATATAAAAGGTAGTTTGTTACTGCTTGGTAAAATAATTTTTTTTCATATACAAGCATTGTTCTGTTTTATTGTTTGGGGTTTTTTTTTTTCTTCTAGTCTTTGTTGTAGAAATTGAAAACATTAAAGAGCTAGGTTTTTAGTGTTCTTAAATTGAGGAAGTGGTAATTGGCTGATTGAAACAGTAGTACTGCCTGGATTAGATTCCTGCTCCAGCTAGCTGGGCATCTTGGCTTGCTGTATATAGCCTGACATAGCTAAAAATAAGTCACTGTTAAAAAGCTCATGTTTTTTAGTGAACACTTCTGTCCCCCTCCTCTTTTTTTTCCTTTCTTATTTTTAAAGTTCTGTCTTGCTTCAAGTTGAAGAAGAGACCCTTCACTCTGTTTTGGATGAACTTGTTTACAAGCTTTCCTCTACCACCAATCCTGCTGTAGGAAGTGCTGCCACAAAACTGCTGTTGTTGGTGGCAAAACTTTGCAAACAGCTTGTGCAGTTACTCACAGCTCGCTACAAAGGTTTGTAAACATGCATGGGACCAATCACTGAGCCTCCTCTTACATTCCCTGTGAAAATAAAAAGACAGGTTTCCCATTGTGGTTCAATAACTCTCCAGTACAGGTGGAAACTACAGTGCTGTGTTGCTTTGGTTTTTTTTTTTTCCTTCTATTCATTTTCATTGCAGTTTAAGGTACCACTCCTCTTTTTGTTTCCTAGATTTATTTTCTTCTGCATATTGAGGACTCTGCATGTGGCAGCTTGTCTTTTAAAGCTGTTGTTTGTCACTTCCAACCTGATGGGCTTTACTTCTTTCTGTTTCCCTGTGCAGGTTGGTTATTGAGGAATCTGCTGGCAGGGTGCCTGTACTGCCACAGTCAGAGAGCCCTGTGTCACATCTGCCACAGTGCTAAGGCTCACTAATCCAGAATATGAAAGTTTTACTTAGATAAAGTAAACCTTTCGACCCTGGCTGCTGCAGTGACTGCTCATCTGATAAGGGGCTGTTTAGTTATCCAGGAGCTGTCTTTTGATATCCAAGTAATTGGAATGAACTCTTTCAAAGAATTCATGAAATGAGTTTATCATTTTGTCTTGATGCCTTCAGATGATGAGGCTGAGTATGTGTATAATTTGTTCCATGTTTTTCATTCTTTAATCAGGTGCCCCATTTAATGCTTCTGTCTCTAGTCTAGCAGGGAGCTCCAGGAAACCCCTTTGTACACTATCATGCCTATGGAGACTAGGGAAGAGGCATAATGTTTGCCAGGTCTTTTATATTCTGGATGTTATTGTTGGTCAAAACTACTTGTGAGCAGCCTCAGTCCGTTAAAGACAAGGACATTAAGAAGAGGGAGTGCTAGGCAAAAATGCCCAATTCCCCTTTTTTGCATTTGTGCTGACTACTTATTATACAGTACCAGCCAGATAAATTTCTGGCCCAGGTGAACAGCTTTGCCACCCTTTTGCCTACAGAACTGAGAGGAGGGATTCCTTATAGTATGGAATTAAGAATAGTGTGCCTAAGGCTGGTATCACATTGTAGATTCTTGGGAAGCTGCTGTGATGGTCTGATCATCCCAGCTGTAGAATGCTGGTTTGTCTAAAGAGGTGCAAATCTCCATCAAAGGATGCTTTATTTTCCTCTAGAATCACAGTATGCCACAGTCATTTAGAAACTCTTCATCTGTCTCCTGTACGTTTCATCTTTCCACTAAGAAAAGAAAAAGAAATTACTTTTTTACTCTAGTTTTTTTTTAAGTTAGAATCCTTCTGTTAGTTTTAACTCAGGCTTTGGAATCCTTTAGAGATTTTGAGGAATAAAAGCAACAAAGAAAGCATTACAGCCTTTCTACCATCTGGCCATTGAAGTCCCTTGGCTTCACAGTGGCTCAGAGCTGTCAGCAGTGTGAGGTGCTTTGGTGTGACCTTTGCCAGTGAAGGCAGCCTGCCAGAGGTGAGGGCATCTCCAAGACCAGCACAGTCAGGTTTCCAGGAGGGCCTGGCCTTTTGTCTGCATGGGTTGACACATCTGTGAGACACATTTGAGGTATTCCCTGTCAGTAGCCAAAAGGTGCATATGGCTGTGTAGTCTGTACAGAGACTGGCAAATGGTTGTGTCAGACCTGCAGCACTTCTCTTGTGTAGCTTAGCTCCCTGCTTTTGCAGGGCTCAGGCAGCCTTGGGCACTCACTGACTCCATTTACACTCCTGCCTGTCTCTCTCCTGAAGTGTTTAACTGTCGTTGTCTTTCCAAAATGGTGCACATGGTGCCACAGAGGTGCCATTTCTGTGTGCTCCAGATCCTGTAAGTACATGTGAGTGTTGGAGTTGCCCAGTGTATGAATATGCTTATGGACAATGATTTGAAGATGGAAAAGTTACTTGAATCTGCAGTTCAGAAGGCGAACACGTGCCTACTTCCTGCCCTCCTTCCTCTTCCCTCCAACTCTCTGCAAAGCCCTTAGGCTCTGGGATTTGTCTGATACAAACATTTTAGCACATGTGTGTGTTGTGGGGGAGTACAAGTGTGCTTTTTAGCTACTGCAGACCCAAAAAGCTGTTTTGTCTCAAGGATTGGATGCACTCAGAGTTAAACTATGCTGTACAGATAAGACATCAAACAATTCCAGTTAGAAATAAATAAAATATATAATGAAAAATATGAGAAGAGTGTTAATAACACCCAGCACTTGTGTGGTGCTTTGAATTCTTTTTATTACCTTAAAATGACTTACTGATAAGACACTGAAAGTACATTGGCAATTTGACTGCCAGTGGTATAGACATAATACTGCCTTGGACATACAAAATCACTTGATAATACTTCTCTGTGATAGTTGGAGCATCAGATATTCTTTGATAAGATTATGCATTGACACACAAAAGATGGCTCATGCTGTTCAGCTCTCATGCTCCTTTGCACATAGAATCACATTTGATTTGTTGACTTGCAGTTTGTTACTTTGAAAGCCTGAAAAGAAAAATTCACCTTAGCGAACTAGCTACTTCTCTTTTTCTTAGGATTAAAAGGGCTTTTAAGTAAACAGTGGACTGGCAAAGGATTTGACAGGGAGCTCAATCAACTCTTGGACCTGCTGTATTTGGAACAATCCAATGGAAAAGGAGAAATGCAGGTGATGAAGTTTAATGAGACTTTCAGATGTGAAATCCTATTTACATGTGATTTGTGTATGTTTAGAATGGATTTACTGTATCACTTTGTAGACACTTTTTAAAACTTGTGTTATTATTTCACTATGTTAATTTTTTAATTACCTTTTAAAATTTATTTTATTGTGGCTTTTTAAAAACATCAAGAAATTGCTCAGTCATTAAGATATGGGACTGTGACTCAAGAGACTGACTTTCTGTGCAGATTCACCATAGATTTCAATATAACAATGGGGCAAAATAATTAATTTTTTTGCTAACTGTAAAATTAACTGCATCTGCTTTTCTGACATCAGTGTTATAAATTTAGATCTCTGAATTCTAGGCAGCATTTACATAGAGCTAAGTCATATGCAGAAAATGTGCAGTAAGAACACCACCTGGACTATGTTCCCAATAAGAGACAATGTGTGTTTCATGATCATCTTAAAAAAATTTTACATGCAGGTTTCTCAGAGACAATACTTTAAAGAAAATCAGAGTTATGTTTGCTGAGACCTGCTTTCATCTCCAACAGAGCAGGGTGTTTTGTGTTAGTTTGTTTGTGAGGTTTTTTTAAATCCATTTAAGAATGGAATTGATTTTTTTTTCATGTTTGCATTTCAGTGACTTCTGATCATACTGCAAATGTAACATTTTTCCTGCTGCTCTTTCTCCAAACTTGTCTTTCTGTCCTCTCTAGTGTAGGTGTTTTGATTGAATCACCATCTGAAATATCAAGTGCTTCATGTGTTTTAAATACAAATTTCTATTATATATATGGGGGTTTTTGTGTGTATGTGCTGTAGATTCATTTGTTTACCACAGAGAGCATCAATACAGGTGATCAGATTAGCTGCTTTTGGGGCAAGTATGGAGTTCATGATAATAACTGTCTTGTAAGACTTTAAATTCCCCAATTTGATGCATTTTAAAACTGATGGGGTTTGGCCAAATGTTGAGATTGTCCAATTATGCAAGCCATAATAAAGTGTTTTCATATGCTTAGAAAATATTCTAACAACTGCTTTATTAATTTCAGAAGCAGCATCAAGCAGCTTGTATAATCCAGGCTGCGTGGCGGGGATTTCAGACAAGGAAAAGGCTGAAAAAGCTACCCCAAGCAGTGATCACTTTACAGAGAAGCTTCAGGTAAACAGCATGGCTTTGTGAAAAACGGTAAAGAATAGAATCTAGTAAGAAGGTTTGGGTTGGGCTGGGTTTTCTCAAGTTACAAAGGGGCAGGAAAAATTCAGGTCATCTAATTCAATGTCCTGTTTGAAGTAGGCCCAGCCTCAAAATGGGATCTGGATGCTCAGGGTCACATCCTGTTTTGGTGGTCTCCAAGGATGGAGATCCTACCATGTCACTTGATCCCTTTCTTTGTGCTAGGTGATTTGCCTTGGGAAGAATTCTTCCATTACAGGCAGTGGGAATTTCCTTGTTGCACTCTTTATCACTGCCTCTTGTCTTTATTCTGAGCACCCCCATGAGTCTAGCTGTGTCTGCTCTATAATACTTCTTTAGGTAGTGAGAGACAGATTTGCCTTCTTTTAGGCTAAACACACCTTGTCTGTCCTTATATATCCTACGTTTTATGGCCCTAATTGTTTGGACAGTGTCTATCCCTCCCATTTGTCAGTATTGGGCTTTTATTGGGGGGCCCAGTAGAGTGTGACCAATGCTCCAGGTTTGCCAAGTAAAGCCAAATAATCTTCCCATTAAGCTGTAGCCTTTGTTCCTGCAAGGGCTCACTACTGGCTCATGTCCAGCCTGTTCCCCCTTTGCAGTGGAGTTGCTGTCTGGGTAGTTGGTGCCCAGCCTGTGCTGGTTCATGAGGTTATTTTGTACCAGGTGTAGAATTTCCCATTTGAACTTCATGTGGCTTTTATTGAAGCATTTTCTGTGTTTGTGGAGGTTTCTCTGAGTGTCAGCCCTGCCCTGCATGGGAGACTGTGATGACAGCCTTGGTAAAGTCAAGGAAAATGACATCCACTGCTTTCCCCTCATCCACAGAGCCAGTCATCACAGAATGCAATTCAGCTGGTCAAATCTGATTTGCATGTGATAAGTCTATGCTGGCTGTTCCCATTCACTTTCCTGTCCTTCCTGGATATAGCTTCCCTGAGAACTTGTTCCCATGTCCCAGGCCCTAAGTTTGGGCTGACCAAGTGTTCCTTCATTGAAGATGCCTTTTTCCAGTCAGCTGTTATTTCTCAAACATAAAGGTAATGTAATGCCAATACGAGCTTTTTCACTGCAGATTTTTTTAGCAGAAACATCCAAACAATGTGCTTTTTCAGCAGTACCAAGCTGCCACTTCTGGTGCCAAAAGCTCCAACTGTCCCTTTCCCAGCTGCCAGACTTCTCCATGGAAAAAACTTACTTTTGTGATGCTTTCATGTTTTCTGTGTAAAAATTTGTGGCATATGGAAAACTGAAAGTGTGGCATACTGTGGCATGGGATCGCACTAAATAGCACTAGAAGATGATATACTGGTGGTAGGACAGTTAACTGATTCACAGTTAACTTGACACAAAATTGTAAATTATATTGGAGCTATCCTGGAGCTTCCACATGCCAGAGTGCTGCAGAAACCAAGGCCCATAGTGCTTGCTCAGTGTTGTGCTTTCAAGACCTTGTTCTTCATTAATTTTTTAAATCTTTGGCTCTCAGAAGTAGAGTCACTTCAGTGACCTAGAAATAGTATCCTCTGCCTTGGAGCAGCACAAAAGGAAGCTATGTAAATAATGCTTGTCTCACTTGAATAAGATTTCAGCAGTAATGTTAGCACCTGTTAGGCTAGCTCTTTTGAGAAATTTAGTGTGAATCTAATGTAGGTTAAGGGATCTAAATCAAGTGCAGACTCCACAGCAGGTTTTTCAAACTTTTTTTGCATGTTGATCATTACTGTGTCAAAAGTAGATCTTAGAAGTCATTGTCAAATTACATTGCATTGTGACCAAAGTAAGACAAAGCAAACATTTATGCTTTATTGTCTAGACTGGCCTTAAGAGGTTATTGGACTATCTAAGGTGTAATCTTTAAATTCTGAAAGGTTTGCAGCGGCAAGCAGTGTGTCTGTTGAGGGCTACTGATCACCACACTTTTGTGCTGCAGTCAGGCATCCTTGTCACTCCTTTTTACTCCTTGAAGTAAATATTCCTTATACACTTGAAGCCAATATTCCTTCCCTCATCAGGCACCTTGCAAGCCTGCAAGCCAAACTCATAACCCAAAAAATTTGGATGATGGGCTCAGACATAACATGGAAAAGCAGCAGTGAAAGGGTGGTGTGACTATCAGCAGCCACCAAGCTGCTTGACTCCCTTGTGTCGTATTTTCAATATTGTAAGCATTAGTGTGTGCCTTTTAAGTAGTTCTTGAGTCGTTTGAATGGACTTTTGAAAGTGTTTGTTTAATATTGAGAGGAATGGAAACTTACAGTGTTCATGGCTCACTCAGTGCCAGTGTACTGAGCAAATACAGTAACTGTCCAGTGCCAGTATTGGTTTTCTTCTGTCTAGGTCAAAACATTACACTGAAAAATAGTGTTTGGAATATTGTAAACATGAGTTTTTAAGAGGACTTTTTAATTTTTAGCAGTCAGGTTCTGGTTATGTTCACAGATTTATTTTAGAATAAGTGTGGTTAAATAGGGCTGAGACTGAAACTCCAAACTTTGCTCACCTGCAGCTGCAGAGGAAGATCTTAAACTCTGCAAGTTATAAACTTTTAAACTGTGGTTTCAGAAATATCTCCTCAGTGAATGTTAAAGCCTGTAGTCTCTCCTTGAAGCTAGTTCACTGTTACATAGCTAATTGTAGGATATTTAAAATGGCAGTAATTTTTATTAATAATGCATCAAAAATGAAACCATTTTACATTTCTAAAGAGATGACCAGAGGGAGGCTGCTCTGTGCCATGAACTGCTGAAGGAAGCTTAGATCTTACTCTGTGTGTGTTTTACTTTAGCTCAGAGGCAGTTCCCTGTCACGGTGTGGTCTCGTGCAAACAAATACATCTATCATTAGGAGAAACAGAGGATGAAGACCATGTGTTCTGCAGACTACATAGGAAAGAATCAGTATCAAAGAATCATTTAAATACCTGACAGACACTCTTGGTTTCACAGATGTGCATCTGAGAAGTTCATGAAACATTTCTGTAGTTTTCAACGTAGTGAAGCTGATTAAAAATTGATGGGCAAAATATTAATAGTTTTATCAAGAAAATGACACCAGAAGTCCTGTTTGGTCCTGTGACTTCATTCGCCTTACAAATACAATATTTGGATTAAAATATTAATTACCTGAATTAAAATTGTAAAAATTTACAGCTCTAATTTGCAGAAATGTGTGGGCTGAAAACCTTTAATTTCCTTGAAATCATTCTGATATAATCACATGTATCATGATCTGTCTCTGTAGGTAGGTGTATGGGCACACCTCAAGTCTGCATTACAGTTGTAAAAGGATTATGGTCTGTCCGATTGTGGTGTAGGCTTTTTTATCTGTTAGGGTCAGATCTTTAAATCCAGAGCATCTCTTTTACGCAACATCTTTCATCCCAATCTCTCTCTAACCAGTTAAAAAGACTGAAGAGAAATTATGGTTGGTGGAAAAATTATAGCTCAATTTATACTAGTGATGGGAAACACACAAATAGTTCAGTAGTACTGTGAGTCTAAAGGCATGTACCATGCAGCAATAGCAAAATTGCTGGACATTAGTTCTAGTCTGTGGACATTTTCCTCCTCTAGCATCCCTTATAACTCTGCTCTGTCCATTGGTTTTCTTTCCTAGTGCTTAAAGCACTTCTTTCATTGTCCCCAGAAAAGTGCTAGAGGAGAGCAGGATGCAGGGCTGTGGGCCCAGTGGGAGTACTCAGGTCCTAAGTGGGGAAGTGATTTTGCTGCAATAGGAACAGAGAAGTCCCATTGTTACCTTGTTGTGTGGTAAAGTTGTACATTCTCAGGCCTTAACCTGCTAATGGGGTTGGGTCCATGGGGATGAGAAGGGCAGTGAAGGGAGGGAGAGTCTCAGGTCACACCTCCTCATACTTCACTGAGAGCATGGCCAAGTGATCTCACAAATTACTAGTATTGATACATAAGTATGTAAAGTATTTCTATGTTAGACTCTACATAGATATGTTGCTATGTATATAACTGATGTACATGTTGTTATTAGCTTAAACACGCCAGGGCCAGTTGCAGAGGTTTTCAGTTGTCTCATCTGTGAAACATCTGCTGCGGCTTTTTGAGTGCAGAGCAGGGCAACATCCTAACATCAAATCTAGAACAGATCAGGAGGAATTTGCAAGAAAATTCTTTCATAGTGTTCTCTTAACAAAGCTGATGGAGCAAATCTGTCAGTCTGTATTTCCTGGAGAAAAAAAATCCCTCCAAAATTAAGAAGTGAGGTTTGGCAGCCAAAATTCTGATCTAGTTTTGCAGTCACTACAGAAATAATGATATGTATTATGGGAAGCAGGTGCCATGCATGCTGATGGATGGACTGGAAAAGGTGCATGCTGGAGCAGATGGCTAATGTTGCTTTACCTCTGCCCCAGATGATGGACTCAAAATTTTTGTTCCAGTTCATTCTGGCTGTGAATGTCCCATCATTCCCTTCAGGGTTTTTGGAACTTTATCCTAAGTAAAGATTTATACTTTGATTTCATAGAGTGGTTCAGAGTTTTTCATGGCTATAGATAGCGTGGTAATTTGTTAGTTTGCAGGAGACTTCTCATTGCTTGGTGTCATTCTGCAGCCAACAGCTGGCATAGCAGAGTGTTTTGTGGATTTTCTTTCTTGATGCTGGACCACTTAACGCAAATAAAAAGAGAGATACTTTAAAGAAATGTACAGCTTAAGGTAATTGTTAATAATTTTTGTATTGCAGAGCTAAACGGGAACAGGAGCTGCAGCATTTAACAAAACAGAAGGAAGATGAAGCTCTAAAACTGCAAATGCAACTTCAGAGACAGAGGGCCATGAGACTCTTCCATGAACGACAGCTGGCCTTACTGGAAGTTGTCCATGCCAGTATGATTGATATTAAACTATAGCAGAAGATTAAACTGTAGGGGACTCCTTAGGAACAATTTCCCCAAATCTATTTCCTAATCTTGCATGTCTGTTTGCACTGTAGTCTTACTGTCTCTTCTCCTGACCCAGTTATCTGAAAGAGAATGTGCTAATTCCCCCAGGGCTCAGTAACTACTGATCAAGATCTGCTGCCTTCAAAATGGTGCAGGGGAAAGGGAGAGCCAGTTTTCTTGTGTTACAAAGCTCCATTGTAGCTATGATCTGCAAGACTTGGCCAACAGCTGGCAGACCTTGGGGGCTTTTAACTGAGAGCACCCAAGTTTTTTGGTACTATCTAATTTGATGATTAACGATGTTAATTGTTAAGAGAACCCAACCTACAGTCTTGTAACTGGGTTTTTGTTACCTTTGTAGGTCAGGTGAATAAATACATGGAGGAAATGGAGGAGAAATCAGCATTAACTATCCAGAGATTCTGGCGAGGGTATAGAGCAAGAAGAATTTTTCATCAGCAGAAGCAATCTCTTAAGGAGTATAAGGCAGCTGTCATCATTCAGAGAGCTGTAAGTATTTATACTTTGTTCTAACAGTAGATAGGACTGAGCAGATTATTGTGAAGCCTCATAAAACCCTGTTCATTCTCTTACTGTCAATGTAGCCATAATTTATTAAAAAATTACTCAAGGGGTGATAGTCTAGAGCCACAAGTTGCTTTAAAGGGTTAAACCTTGTATGGGCTATAAAGCCTAATACAGTCATGAACTAAAATATAAAAGCTGCTTCTTTGAAACCCAGGCTTGGAATGTCACCATACTACAAATGAGTCAGTAACTTACTACGAGTGTTGTTACATATTATTTAGTGTTCATGCTGACCTTGTGAGTTGTCTTTTCAGCATCATAGCTGCATTTAGGCTCTAGCAGATGCAGTACTAAAACACTTTTCTTTTGCTGATCAATTACAAACAAAGCAGGAAGACAAACCTTCTCTCTGTGATTGTCATATTCTCATATGTTCCTTACAAAGGCTTGTAAATTCTTGGAGAAACGAAGAAGGAGGAGACCTCTCTCTCCTTGGAAAGAGCCCAAGGGACTGACTGATGAGCAGAGACTAGCTTTGCAGCAGAAGGTGGATGACTACATCAAATTGCATCCGGTCTGTTTCTTAGTCATTTCGTAATTTGCATTAATGATGCAACATAAAATACTGTAGGGATGAAATATATTCAGCTTCATAAATTCTGATCAAGATAATCCATTTGAGGTATGTATGTATTAACCCTGCTTGTTTGACAGCAAGACGCTAGAATATTGGGGATTTTAACCATTAATCTAATAAAAAGTGTGAAAGCAAACTGTAATTGGAAAATTTATATACATGATGATGGATAACTTTGGAGAGAGTTGCAGAGGAAGCAAAATTATGAAGTTAACAATTAAGAACAGCATTTGCCTTCCTTGTTTTGGCATTATTGTTCCCCCAAAAGTTTTAAAATAACTAGCTCCTAATGGTAACAAACTGTTACTTTCCTCCAGGCTTCCCAAATGTCAGAAGAAATGAGTAAAGAATTGCATATGCAGGCTCAGGCAAAGCTGGCACAGTTCCTGTTGAGGAGCAGGCTGGATCAGAGAGCAGTGCAGCGGAGAGAGGCTTTACTGGCTCAGGTCAACACCGACGTGGAGCTGCTAATGAGTATGTGACTGCTCTGATCATGGCTTTGATTACCATTTGGATTAAACCAATTTAGAGGGAAAATTAGAGTGAGCAGTGGTAAAGCCTCATTTCAAAACTGAAATATCTTTCTTCATTTGCCATATGCCTTATCTTGAGATTCAGACTTTATTAGAGATTATCCAAGTGCTGCTGTAGGTTAAGTATACACACCTGTTTTTCAAGGAGCATCTTACTCTTCTTCTGAAAGTGTCTCTCTGATATGTTCACAAGAAAAGCAATGGCACTGTAACAGACATTAGAATTTCTTCAAAGGGGGTCTCACACAACATATTCACCCACATATTTTTGCTTTGGTTTGTTTTCTTGTGTTGTAAGTAAGCTGCTGGTTAAAGCACTCTCACCCCTTCCAGATAAAGAGGGAAATCTTTGAGCTGTGAATTCCATGTTTTCATTTTATCTGGCCTGGCTTTAGGTGAAACAGAATTCCCTACTGTGCTGTCTTAATCCCAGACAAGTGGCTGCATGAAAGAATGAGAGTAGCAAACTGCAGCCACCAGAGAGCACCCAAGCCGGGCAGAATTCAGCAAGTTACTGAATTCCATTATTTAGTCTGTCACATGCTGTGTCACTGCAGCTCATCACTCCCTGAGCAGGCAAATCAACAACGCACTCTTACACTGTGCTGGGTCCCCCAAGCAGGGAATTCACAGTGCTCCTGCGCCGGAGCAGTGGGAACACCATGCTGATGTCACCCTGTACCAGGAACACTGATCCAGCAGTAGTGACCAGGACATTCTCTGAGGTTATACTTCCACAGGAAGTCATTTTGGTGGATGCCACCACTGCACCTGAAAGAAGTAGTCCATCTTTCCCCTTTCTTCTTTCTGCCCAATGTATTATGTATTTATTTTTATTTGGATTGCCTCTCCAATCAGATTTATGATTTATCATGTAGTCATAAAATTGCGATGCCCGCACAGGGAAAGGAGTGACCTAGGACAGTGGGAAGTGGGAGGGTAGTGCTCCTTTTTTTTTTGTAAATACTCATAAAACCACAAACAAAATACAGAAAACTCTCCTCCTTGTTCTTGCAGATGCTCCAGGTTTAGCAGAGACCACAGAAAAAGATCTTGGTGCCTTTATGAGTCGATCAATCCCTGTAGCTACCAAGGCAAGACAAACCCACAACACTATGCTGAAATACACTCATTGGCCATGGTGGAAGAAGCTTGGGGATGAGTTTATGGAGGATGATGTAATTCCTGACGATGCCATAAACACAGAACTGGAAACTCTCTTTATTGGAGGAAGGAAATCCTTTTAGGTAACAAGCAGATGAATTTCATATTCAACCAGACTCGTATCTAGCACTATGCACTCACTTGTGTATGCTTTTATAGAAGGAAAACATTTGAAAAAGACCAAAGCCTTATTTTAGTGGATTTTACTTAGTAAGAATCCCTTCTTGTACATCAACAGTTGGGCCCTATTGATTGTGCTGTTGCAAATAGGATTTAAATACTGTATTTGTAAATGAGGGTATTTTGTAATTTGTATCACTTTAAAAGTAAGTTCATAACCTTTAGTTTTTCGGTTACTCACAGTGGGATGCATAAAGAATCAGGCCATTGTAAAAGCCTGGGATTTTAGAGGAAAACATTTTATTGGGTGATATGCTTTGAAATAGAGATGGATCCAGAACAAACCAAGACACCAGTAAGAAATCAAGCAAGCATGAGGGAGGCTGGATGCTTTCTTTGTATTCTGCCTCCCAGAATAGCTGTGTCGCCGTTGTACCGGGGATGGTGAGAAGAACAGCACAGAATTCAAGTCCAGGATAAATGGCCGATTTATTAATGAATTAAATCTGTCTTTTATAACTTGGCTTGCAATAGAGGAATGATATGATTGGTCCATTGATCAACCACCTACCAGAGTGATTGGCTGAATGGTATAACACCCATTTCCAAAATATTTTTCCCAGTATACCAAAACACTTCTGCACCTGTGAGATAGTTTACAAAATCTCAAACTGTTTCCCAGCTAGTCTGCGCGAGAAAGGAGATTTTCACAGGCAGCTGTAGAAAGCTAGAAAATTTCTTTGCTAGTTTTTTAGTATCCACATAGCTGTCCTTGCTTCCCCCCTCCGTAGGTTTCCTTTTATTTAACTTTGTCCAGGAGCTCTTTATTCATCCATGAAGGCTTCCTGGTGTCTTTGCCCGCTTCCTTTTTATTATGATGCATTGCTCCTGAGCTTGGAAAAGGTGATTCTTGAATATTAACCAGCTTTCTTGGGCCCTCCAGGGCTTTGTCCCGAGGTACTCCACCAAGCAGGTCCTGAAGAAGCCAGTCTGCTCTCCTGAAGTCCAGGGCAGTGAGCTTGCTGCGCACCCTCCTTGCCATCCTCGAACTCCACCATTCCATGGTTACTGCAGCCAAGGCTGCCCTTGAGCTTTGCATTCCCCACCAGCCCCTCCCTGTGGATGAGGACATGGTCCAGCATTTCACCTCTCCTAGTTGGTTCCTCTATGTCTTGGAGAAGGAAGTAATCAGCAGTGCATTCTGGGAACCTCCTGGACTGCCTGTCCCCTCTGTGTTGTCCCTCTAACAGGTATTGGAGTGGTTGAAGTCCCCCATGAGGACCAGGACTTGTGAACATGATGCTGTTTCTATCTGTTTGTAGAGGACTTTATCAGCTCAATCTTCCTGTTTGGGCAGTCTGAAGCAGACCCCTACTATAATGTCACTAGTCCCTACCTTCCCTTTAATCCTGACCCATAAACTTCAGCCGGTGTGACCATCTGGACCATCAGCTCTGTCTTTTTAAACCAAGCAGAAGTTGCTTAATCCAGAAAGATCTCCAGCGCAGGGCCTCTGCAGTCACTGTGACCTGGAGGACAGTAAACACTAGTCAAGAGCTGGATGGTGCTGCCTAGTGATGTGTCTGGAAGAAGAATTTGAGGCTCTGCTAGTGCCATAGCTACCTGTGCTATTTTTCAGGTGAAAGACCAGAGTCTCAAAAATTAGATCATGCCTCACTGCAGAGGAGGAAAAAGTGCAGTGGTTTCTGCTGATTGTATGTGGGCAGCAGTATTGGTTCAGCATGTTTGTTTTCCATTCTCTCTGGAAGGCTTTGAGTTTTAATTTTAGTGGAGATGAATGGAAAACAAATAAATAGAAACAGTGGGCAGAAGACCAAGCCCATTCAGATGCAGCTGATACATGGAAATTAATAACTGGATGGCTGCCAGGAGGAAGAGCTGTGCTCTATGTTAATTTTTTTTAACAGAATTGTGATTTGGAATGCACTGAATTGGCTCACAATTCCTTTCTTGGACAGTTAACTGGTGGAACAATCCATTAAGTATTTGCTAGGGCACTTGCAGGTGTCTGTTGAGTTACATATTATTCTGCACAGCTCTGTTGGGCATTTGAGTCATGTCCATAACAAGACAAGTGCCCTACAAGTACAAGAGCAGAGGGTCTGGGGGCAGTAACCAAGTGCTCCATGGGATGGAAGCTATCCCTCAGCAGCCAAGCTCTGGCACTGGAAATGGCCCAACACCTCTGGATGAACTGCAGCAAACCAGCTTTTCCCTCCTGAATACCTGAGTCCTCTGTGCACATCATTGTCTCCTCAGCTGTGCAGCCACTGGCCCAAACGATTTTGATGCAGACGCCTCTTCTCTTATATTTATTCCTAGTCACACTTATTCTAACAGCTCCTTAGTGCAAGAAGATGGTCACAAAAGGGCTTTGCTGAATCTATCTTATATAAACAGCTGACCCCCATGGCCAGTGTTAAATACTAAGTGAATTAGAGAGCCATCCTCCCAAAAAGCCATTTATTGTAATGGCCTCTGCCACTCACTGCCAGTGGAGTGGATAATGAACTCCCCCTTTGGAATATGCAAATTGCTAAGTCATGGGGATTTTCAAGTGAACAGAGAGCCTAGTGGAAGATGCTGTCTTGCTGGAGGAACTCAAGTTGCTGGTCCAGCAGCACAAATTCCTCTGCTCCACCACAGCCCTGATAAAAATGCTTTGTTTTACTTTGTGCGTGTCACCAGGAAATCACAGTCAGCTGCATTTTACAGACCAGGAAACCTGAGGCAAGAGAGCCATGAGGGAATATGCCTATGGCGATATATAGCTGTATAACCTGTCACCTGTTCCTGTTACTGTCCCAGGAAGAGCGAGCCAGAAAGGGGTCACATGATGGGGTGGAGCTGGGAGATGTTCTTGGATGCCAGTTGCTGTGGCCAGTTTGGAGCCTGGGCCCAGTAAAAGAGATTCCCAGCCTCCTCTGTAGCCCACCTTTCCTCACAGTGGGAGGGATTTGGCATAGCTTGACTCATCCTCTTTTCAAGTCTTCCTGCACCATGGGCAGGACATGTTGCTGGCATTTTATTTCACTGCAGCTCCTTCTGGAATAAAATACTCCTGCCTGAATAATGGGCACAGATACAGACATCTGAACAGAAGTCACCTCCAGCTTGCTACCAAGTGAACAGTCCTGTCTGGGTTATACAATTACCCAAAACAAGACTGTAGGAGAGGTCGTGAGCTGTGATGGTCCAGTCCTACTCCTGCTTTCCTGTTTGCCACAGACCACAGGCATGCCCAGAAAGCCTGGAGCTGTTACTTGGTCATAAACCTACAGCATGGGTAGTCCAGCCAGGCAGGAAAAAGGGGCAGAGTTTGGTTGTATCCAGCAGATCTCGGCTGCGCCCCTTTGGGTAGCAAGCAGGCTTGACCTGGCAGGCTGAAGGCAGACCTTGCTCACCAAGAGGAATTTTAGGGGTGCTCTCCACACTGGTGGAGTGCCACGCCTGGGGGGGTACCTGCGATGACGAGAGGGGCAGAGGTGGAGCCCGAGCTGCGAAGGCAGTGGCACTCAGGTCGTTAAATATTGACGCTGTCTAAGCTGGTCTGTGGGGGCGATTGAGCTGAATTGCAGGTTTCTGTTGCTGTGATAAATTGGACCAATTTGTCATGTGGTTTTGTTTCTTCCCTCCCTTAAGTAATGCCATACAGGAGCATTATTGCTATGGCTTTAGCAGCAGCAAACAATCTGGAAAACAAAATCCTCTGGTGAATATGGATAAAATGGAAGCAATGGCAACTGTTCTTCTGCCAAAGGCGCCACCAAAGTCATGGAGCTGGAAGAAGGCAACAAAAAGAACAAAACAAACAAACAAACCATTACTCAGCCCTTTCAGAGACAGAGACAAAGCAGTGTCCTCTGCTGGCTCCTGCAGTTGAGGAAAATTCCTCTTTATGCAGACAGATACTTTTTTTTTTAGCTTTAGCTGTAACTGGACTCTGCAAACAACAGGATGTTCATTTCCAGCAGAGACACAGGCATACACTCGAGACTGTGCTGCTAAGTCCAAGGGCGTCTCCTGGCCTTTCAGACTGGCTGTAACAGGAGCTCTGAGCTGAGGATAAGAGATAACCCCGATGCTATTTCACCCCTCGCCTCTGAGTCTTGTACTGCCCATTTCCATGGGAGCAGAATCTGGTACAAACATCTGCTCTCCACTGCAGAGTATCACATATATTGAGTACAAGGAGAAACAAAAGCTTTCTCCTAGTAGCAGAACCAGGGCTATTTATAAATTAGCATGCATCAGAAAAGGAGGCAGCTCATTGCAGGGGAAGCTGCAAATACCATCACAGTAGTCTCCAAGTTCTCCTTATCATCCTTCTTTACAGCACAGTAACACTAGGTCATCCCCCGGGCATCCTTGTCTCCAGTGAGAAACCCTTTAATAACGAGATTGTTTACTGCATGAGCAATATGGGCCCAGATTGACCAAGGGGAACTAAAGAACAGCTGCCTCCTGTTCCTTCTCCCCTGCCCTCCCTGAAGGCAGGGCTGGGTTTAGCCCAGGTGCCTTCTTGGGACAGAATGGCAAAGTCTGGCAGATGAAGACCAAGGATGGGATGCCACAGCTCTGGCAGTTTTTCCCAGTTGTGCCAGAGAACATCTCTGTGACCTTGAGCACATTCTGTCTCTGTCTTTTCCTCTGTCAGATGAGGCAGAAGCGGTTTCGTATGTTTTATTTGTAATTTAAGAGCCTTCAGTGGAAGATGTCGTGAGCCCTGTGCCACTGAAATCCCTTTCTACTAAGGTGAAATGGGAGTTTGACAGACCTCAGACAGAAAAAAAAAAAAAAAAATTGTATAATCAGGTGTTGAACACACAAAAAGAGTTCAGGGTTGCTATGCTATTTATTTCTCTCCACAATCAACTTTTCTGTGCAGAATTTAGTTCTTTAATTAATGTCCTTAAACAGAAACAATGTCTTTACCGATGCTGGATCACTCAAAAAACCCCTTGAATGTGAGCAATTCTGATCAGGGACCCTCCTTTTAACATGTGTCACCAGTCCAGAATGTGCCTGTTCAGAAGGAGATGAACACACACACACGTACAAGTCTGGTAACAGGACCCAGCTCAATCTAGTATTACATTATAAAGCCAGTGAACTGCGGCACTTAATCCTAGAAACAATCAACATAACCATTAATTTTCCAAGTCCGTACTGACTGAAAGGGAAGAGGTTCAAGCTGTCATAGTTATCCCTAAAATGAATGGTCAATTAAAACAGTTGTAAATGCAGGATACAATTCGTATTCCTATGCCCAGGAACAGGGATAAACGGAGGTGTTACCCCTGTGTTGGCTTTATTCTCAGAGCAGCTCCCCTCTTTCCAGAGACTGCCCGTCACGTGTAAGAGCCTGTGGAGGCTGATGCAGGAAGATAGTCAAGAGAGTCACCAGAGCCAAGCTTGCTGTAGGACAAAAGAACGTGCGATCTGTGACCGGAGATAGGGACTCCCGAGGTGGCCAGTCTAAAGAAAAGCTACGGATATGGAAAATGAGGGATCCCAAGCACTGTAAGAGGAAGCCGAGGGCTAACCTAAACCCAGCTCGGAACTGCCCGGCCCTCTGGGGAAAGAGGGGCGCAGGGCTGGGGAGAAGGGCGGGCAACGAGAGACGAGCGCACTAAAGCCGGGGCTGCGGGGCCGCTTCCTCCCGGCCCCGCGAGGACCCCCCGCCCTGTCCCCTCAGCACCGCCTGCTGCCGGCCCCGCGGGGACGCCCCGCTCCATCCCCTCAACAGCGCTCGGGGCGGGGCCCTCCGGGGACCCCCCGCTCTGTCCCCTCAGCCCGCTCGGGGCGGGGCCCTGAGGCCGGTACCTCGCCCGAGCCGCGCCCGCCGTTGCCGCGGCGACGGGCTAAGCTGGGCCTGCGAGCGGCGGGCGCCGGGGGGCCGGGCCGGAGCCGACCCGCGGCTCGGCGCTGCCAGGGCGGGCATGCACAACAAAGGCAGCGGGCGACGCGTCCCGGACGGGCTCCGCAGGTAGGTAGGTGCGGACGACGGGCGGGCGGGTCCCTCTCGGCAGCCAGTCCCGCAGGATGTGTCCCCACCGCCCTGCTGTGAGGGGAGAGCGACCGGGGAGCGAGCTCCTTCTTCATCCTCAGCCCCGGCCCCCCCGCACCTTGCGGGCGCGGGGCTGCAACAAAGGCAAATGGCTGCGCGGCGGGGAGGGCTGCGGGGCCGCTCATGGAGCGCTTTATGGTTTATCTGTGTGCTGGGTCTCGTTCCCCGGGTCCAGCGGGGCCGCTTGGGTACTACCGGCAGCTCCGCGCCCAGCGTGGAGACGGGAGCGGGGGATACGCGCTCTTCCCAAGCCCTTCCACACCTGCCCCGGCTGACACCTGCTCGCTGCCGGGGTCCCGCATGTGCCCGCACCCCGCACTCGCTCGGTCCTCGCCGGCAGCGGGGGCTCCGCTGGCGCAGCACGGGCCGGAGCGCTCTGCCCGTGCCCTGGTCCGGATGAGCCCGGCCGCTCGTCCCGGCTCCTAAAACTGCACCCGCAGGGACAGAGAGCTTTGCAGTCGGCAGGATAGAGCCTTGGTGATGCCTGGGGGCTTTTTGTCATGTGCAAGGCGGGATATCGTGTGTTGGTACGGTACTAGGCTGAGTTCGATCGTTGGGAAAGGGTGGCTGGGCAGCACCTGGCTCTTTAAATCTGCGAGGTCCGAGTGGGTAATTTCTTAATTAATTTCCATGTAATTACGAGTCCAAGACGCATTCTCTCAAATTCTTGATAGGTTTTGATACCTGAGGTGTTAGCAAGGGCATCTGTTTGAATCCATAGAGGTAGAAGTTTTACTGCATTATTGAAAGCAGAATTCCCTGGAGGAAAATCTGTAAAATCAACTCGTACCATTTTCATTTACACTGCAGCAAAGCAGCACTGGGTGCATCTACACTTTAGCCTTTCCTCATTTCCTAGTCATTGTGGCACTGAAAAGCATTATAAACAACTCTGCTTGTTTGTTGGTATTATAGTAAGGCCTGAGGGCTTGGTAATGGTTTCTTTCACTCATGGCTCTCAAAATGCTTCACAGACATCAATTAAGACTGGGAGCACTGTTGCAAATCTGGGGAGGTTTTATTGATCTCATTTTACAGATGAAGGAGCAGATAAGAGACCTAGAAAGATTTAAGTCAAATCCAGAACCTAGGCACAAATTCCAAATTCCCTATTTAAGGTGCTCTTCCCCACCTTACTTTAAAAAATTTTCTCTTAATTTCACTGGCTGCTCCATGAGGTGTTTTGGGCACTGTCAGGCCACGTATGCTTTGGGTTTTGAGATACTGCTCTTGCATATTGCCAAAAGCGATGTGCCTTTAGTGCCATACTGTTGAGAAGAATGGTTTCTGAGTAAAACAAGTCTCTTTTATTTGGTTTGTACTGAGGTAGAACCCAAGAGCTCTATCATGGATGAGGATGCATTAGGCAAGGCATTGTGCAGACAGACAGCAAAGCATGCACAGAGCTGATGAGCCAAATACAGAAAGCCTGGGTGTGTGCTGTGGTTTCTTTGATAGCCTCCCTCAAAAAGAGATATGGTCTCTCTTCACTAAGGCCCTTTGAAGGGTATATTTCCAAAAGCAAAATTAGTGGTTCCTATTGTAACTGCAACTGCAAAGACTCCTGATCCTAGCCTGGTTTTGAGTCTGTCCGCTTTCTTTCATGGCCCAGACAGGAGATGGACTGTGTTTGAGATCTGGTTCACATCCTTAGGTAGTGCTTATATTGATCTCCTTTAAGGCCTTTAACCAGAGAACCCCAGCTGCAGTCTCAGATTTAAGGCTTGCCTCTGTCTGTAGAGCACTGTACAAGATAGCAATGGTAGCCCCAAAGCATTTATAAAGTTTTAATCTCCTTAAGCTTCATCTGTGTAAGAAAAGCCTTCTGCAGACTAGGTGATGATGCACAGCTCCCAGTAGTCACAGAGGAAAGGGAGAGGAATGCTTTTGTGGATTTTCTGAGTTTATTATCCATTGCGTGCTTGCTGAGTCTGATTTAGTCTAACAAGATAGTCTGGAAATCCTGGTTTCTTAATATTTAAGTTTGTAGGATATCAAGTTCCACTTCAAATACAGCTTCCCCAACCTCAAACACCTCAGTGCTGGAGGTGCAGGAAGCATTGCTGACTGATGTCAGGCAAGATATGGCATCACAGTTTGTTTCCTTTCCAGTGTTTCAGAGGACAGTTCTTTTAGAGGAGAGACAGCAAGGATAGCTCCAGGGCCTCCATGGCTGGGCATCAGCCAATTACTGTCATATCAGATTAGCTCTATGGCACATCAGCACACATTTATGTTAATACAAATGCAACATGACTGTTCCATAGTATTGATGGAATTATTGCGTTTACAGCCTTATAATATGACTAATTGAAAGGGAGGTTCTGATAACAAAACCATGGACTTCAAAGGTGATTTCTTCTGCAGCTTTTGAATAGGCCAGTTTGGAACTAAGAAATGAACTGCTAGAGGACATATTTTCCATTGATGCAGTTACCCTTTTTGGCAAGCTTTTTGGAAAAAAAAACCTGTATCACAAAAGAAACAGGAAGATCTTAACGGGTTTTTTCCACCTTGCATGATCCTGTTGCAATACAGCCTGTGCTGCTGTAGCTGCTTCTTGGTCTACGACAAAAGCTCTAACCTGCCTGTGTCCTGCAGGAATGTAGCCCTTGGAACCAGCCTGGAGATTTCCTCTGCTGCCACTGCAGTGAGCACATTCTCCTTGTCCAGAGCAGCTTGGCAGCAGCAGTCGTGGGTGTTAGTGAGATGAGGAGGCATCACGTGCAGCACTCCATAGCCAGGATTGGAAAGCTGTCCACAGCTTGATGAGTTTCCTTCTCCCATGTCACCCGCCAGCATTCACAGGATGCACCCATTTGTCTCTGGGAATAAACTGGGCACCTCTGGCCAGCATCTCCACAAGTTTTGCAGTCCCTGCTTCATAATTAGCTCAGTCTCAGTTTCCATCTGTTTTTCAGTTTGCAGTGGCCCTCACAGCTGGTTCCTGGCAGCCATTATCACCTTCCAGCACAGGAACAGCTTTAGCTTTGAGTCTTGGGAGGATGGACAGGGCTGGCAGGATCAGTGAGATAAGGAAAAATAACAAAGAGGTAGAAAACAGGTACATGGGCACAGAGAGGGAAGGTGGACTGAGAACATATGTGACAATGAGGGAAAAATGAAGTGACAGGTGGGAGGCACTGCAAATCCTGAGACTTTGTGGGAGTTGCAGACAAGGTGAGATGTGGAGGAAGTCAGGGAGATCTGCGGCTTGTAGGAACAGGGTGAGAGATGTCTGCTGCCAGGGATGGATTGCATTACAGCTGCCAGCCCACTGCCCAGGCTTCAGAGCTGTTCTGCCAGCCCGAGCCACTGCACAGCTCTTGTTATTTTCCAGACATCCTCCTGTAAGTTACAGCAACAAAGGGTGAGTATCTCCGGGAGCTGCGCGGGAGTGCAGGAGTCAGTAACCTTGTCCATGGTGCCGTCCTTGCTAGGGGAGGGCCCTGGGAAAACCAGTGGCACCACAGCAGGCACCAGCATCAGTTACATGAGGAGGAGCGATTTGCCGCTCAAGGACAGAAAGGACAGTGGAAAGTCTGTGATTTCAGGAATTAGTTATGGAAAGCTGGGATCCTCAGGCTGAGGTAATAAGAATAACTGGAGAATGAGGCAATTCCCATATTCATGAGCTGACAGACTGCAGTCCCTTTGCCAAAGCTCTGTTAAATACACCAAGGGGCAGAGGAGTTTTCTGGCTTTGCTAACAGCTGCTTCAAGGTGAAGCACAAGGGGAAAAAAAAATCTCCACTGTCTGCTGATATTCACTTTGCCATGTAACATCTCAGGGCCTGGAGCAACTCAGGGCCCTTCGCAGACCTTTTGGAACAGTCTCTTCACATTCTAGAAATAACCTGTTTGGGAATTCAACAGTACCTGTCCTAAGGATTTCTCTCCAGAAAGGGACTAAAGGTTCTAAAGCTTTTGAAAGAAACCCTGTCCTAGACAGGAAGTCAAGGAGCAGCAGTAAATTTTTTCTTATAAAGAAAAAGCATGGCTTTGTGTTTTTAGCTAGAGAGAGTGTCTACGCCCTTGCCTTCTCTGCTGTTGAAATGCTAAGAGATACGTGTAAGCAAAAATCCATTTTTCCTTTGGGATATGAAGCTTCAGCAGATGGTAGTGGGAGTTTGCAGGCTTGGTTCTTTGTCAGTGCTTGCAGAAGCAGCCTGACACTGCACTAGTTGTGGATGCAATGCTAGAGCTGCTCCAGTCAGACATGGTGCAGCCCATCTTGTGGCTTCCCTGGCGTCTGGGAGCAGTGCTGGCAGTCTCCTGTCAAAAGTAATTTGTTTACCACACAGCAATCCTACTGTTTCAGTAGGCAAGTTTAGGAAGCCAGTTAGCAACTGAAAGATGACAGTGGTTTTGACCACAATCAAGTGATTCACAAGACTCAGAATACACACAGCTGAACTTTTCATGCAAGGTTCTTCCCCCAGGAAAAAGGAAATTAAAGACCCTCAGACACTGAGCAGAGACAGCTCCATTCAGACCTAGCACAGAAGTGATACACATTAGTTTCTAGCCTGTTGGAGCTGTTGTGTCATTTATTTGCTGGCTTCCTACCTTGTTGCAAGGACAACTTGCCTACCATTCCCTCTATTCAAGTCTTTGCTTGTCTTAAGGATCTTTACATCTCAAGCATCTTTCTCAGTAAGCACACCTTGTAGAGAGGTCTAGAGGCAGAGCAGTGGGTCAGGGTTTGGCTGGAGCGGAATTAGCACCAGCCTTGGCTGGTACTGGATTGAAGCTGAGCCCCCTTGACCAACAGGATATCAGTGCCTGGGGATATTAATCAGCTCTGTGCTAAAATACTGCTGTCACTCATGGTGGTGTGGCTGATCCTTCCAGCCTGCTTCTAGGAGTAGACAGAAGGAACCCCTTCCAAGAGGAGGTCTGTCTTGGAAGACCCTTTTCAAGAAATGCCTTATAAGTGCCGGGGAGGTGACTGCTTCTCATAAAGGATCGATAGAGTTTCACTACTAATCTGTGCTGTGGTAGTTTAGACTGAAAAAAACCCCTCAGGCCTGAACTGAGACCTCTCAATTACAAGAAGATGAGAGCAGTCCCTCAGGAGGCCTGGTTTGCCGTACTTAACTGTTTTGCACTGATGTGCCCCATTTTTTACCACAGCTGTTGCAACAGCTCTGTTCTCTGTGGACAATCAGGGCTCAGGTTTCCACAACACAAGATAACCTGTCAGTAAGCCCCAGTGTGGCACTTCTCCTCCTATTTAAGGGCTCAATTTTAAGGGAAATCGGCGCTTTATGATTGCAGAAGCCGTACCTGCAGTGGGGAGACCTCACAAGACAGTACTTCAGCTTTCCTTAAAGCTCAGTATCACTGAAAACAAGCATCAGCCAAAGTCACAGGAAAAAAGAAAAAGAAAATCTGTTTTTGAAAGAGGAATGGGTAGGCATGGACTCCTTTGTACTGATAAGCAGAGTGTGAGCTAATCAGCTTTTTAAGATTAAGGTGCATAGCTTGCTTGTTTGATCTGCCACTGGAGTTTCGGAACACCTTCCAACAGGTACAGGAAGAGTAGATGTCTCCTTCCTGGCTCTGAGAACCAGGTCTGCTAACTCAACAGCCAGTCCTGTCTTTCGGTGAGGATCCTCTGCCCTTTATTCTGGGTTCTGTCCTTACCTGGGTACCACAGAGCCACCTTCCCAAGGGAGACAGTCATTGCTTGTCTACACAGTGCTGCAATATTTCTGGTCACATGCAGACAGTGGAGCAATAACTCTGCAACACTTTTTGTTCTGGCTCTCAGCACACTCCTCAGGCTTTTCTTCATTCCAGCAGTAGCTTGAAGTAAATCCATAAAACAGAGCTAACCCAGCCAGAAGAAGCTGCAGGCACTAGCATAGCCCACAACCACATCAGCAATCCTGTTCATGCTTACAACAGTGCAGCATACATTAGTGTGTACCTTGGATATCTTTTTGTACAGGATGGCTTTTGACCTCCATGGGAAGAAGCTCCCTACTCCCCCTGGCCTGTCCAGAGAGATGAGAGTCAAGAACTTTATTTCCTCTTTGCCTAAGAGCCATTCTTTTACCTGTATCTCACCTCATATAAAGACCGTCAGAGCACAGTCCTTTTTGAGTGAAGTAATTTTCAGGTCAAAACTCCAGTTATGCCTCAAGCTAACACTACCTTAAAGAGCAATCCCTTTGAAGGATGTATAAATGCCATACAAATCAACTCAAAGTTCTTGTAATAGGAAAGGCAGATGAGATTTATATATCTGGAGAGATGGTCTGCTACTTTCAGATGGAAATTAGAGAAACAAGGCAGGTTGGCCCCTAGGTAGGTACTTATTAAGGGGCAGATTTCCATTTGCTTTCCTTGCTGGATTGTTTTGAAAGATGCGAGCACCTATTTTTGGTGAAATGTTGAAGCACATTCTGTGATAATATGGCTGTGACTTTTAAGGTGCTGAAGACGTTTAAGAATGAGGCTTTTGTGCTGTTCACTGGTGAATCTGAACATGGTTACAAATGCGGATATGTGTTAATAAAGTGGCTGAACTTTTGAAAGGCATACTGAGGTAAGGCCAGGTCAAGTGAGACCTCCACTTTTCCAGACAGTGAACAAGATCATGGTATATCTGGAAATACAACTCTTAGTCCATGGTTCCACCTGCAGGACCATAGTACATCAATTTGTAAAATAGCATTAACAATCCACTTTGGATTATCTCTGTAGATTACCATAATTATTGTATGGTAAACATGTCCGTGTGGAAGAGCCCTCGGCAGCACTGTGCATGTGCAGACTGGCATTTGCCACACATGGTATTTAGCAGATGCATCATCCTGCTGACGTAGGCATAGCTTCTGTAGGTGGAAGCCATGCACAGGGTGTGGTGACAGGAGGTAAGAGGTTTGTAAAGGTGAAAGCTGGACAAGCATGCTGAGATCAAATCTTTTGCTACACACCATCTACAGAACTTCCCCAGATTGATGTGTTACATCCAGTGCCTCTCTCCTTTATGGCAGTTTCCAGCTCCTCAGCCCTGTGAACCAAACTTTGCATTTGCAGCCCCATGCCACTGGCTATCACCATCACTTGCCTCTCTGGGTGCCAGTGTGGCAGCTGCACCGCTGCCTCACGCTGCAGTGCTGGGTGGTTGGACACAATGCTGTGTGCAGTGATGAGGGATGGGCTTCCTGTGCTTCACACATCTTCCACTCGATGGGAATCAGGTGCTCAACTGAGCTAAGACAGCGCCTCGGCTGTGGGATAGTGGGGTCTCACACAGGGTCAAGGTACAGAGGTTTGGGCAGTGAATGCTGCTTCAGGTTGAATTCCTGCTTTATAGCACAGCTCCAGCTCATAACACAGGACTGGAGCAGAGCTGTAATGGGAGGGCAAGTGGCTGTGACTGTGGGGCAGGTGATAGTCCTCCTTCAGCTTCTTCATCAGGGATGTGTGTGGGTCAAAGGATAAGGAGTTTATAGGAAAGCACAGAAAGATGGGTTGAGAGCCTTATCCGGCAACAGAATAGCAGAAGGTGCTCTCTGGCAGGAAAAGGCATTTCTTTAGCAACTAAGAGTGTGTGTAGCAGGGGTGCCTGTGTTTAGGAGTGGGGAGGAGAGAGGAGTTAACAGGAAGGCAGCAGGGTAATGCAGGGGAGCAGGGAACAGGCAGGATGAGGTCACAGCCAGAGCTGATGAATGGCAGTTGTGTGTTGGCTTGGGAAGTCCTTAAGTGGGAGCCCCACATACAAATGCCTGGAGCTTTTGAAAGTCAGCACATCAAGCACCAAAGCAGTAGGTGTGCAGCATGACTCCACATGAGGAAGAGCAAGCAGCAGAATGCCTGGCTCCTAAAGAGGTTCTGCTCTTACCCTGCCCTATCCTCTCTGCCCATTTTGCCATTCCTGCTGCTGTTGGAAATACATAGCATCTGGAAAAAGCAATGCCCTTGTACAGTGCCTTTGGCTTCAGGAGAGTTCCTACAGCGTTGAATTCGCCCCATAGATTTTAATTACTCTCCACTGTGATAGTAATGAGAGCCAGTGGAATTGTACTGATTTTATTTCCTTTTAATTTGTTATGATGCTCTGGATGCAGATTAACTTTCCTAGCTCGATACATTTATTGATCCATCCTGCCTCGTGTTGCAGTAAATGGCTTGAAGAGGCAGCTGATTTCACTGTAGCTTCTCCTGGTAGCTCTGTACCACATGCAGTGTCCTCCTCGCTCCTGCAGTAGCCAAAATCATGTATCTTTGCTAGCTTCTGAGCAGGTTTTTTTCATCCATGTAAATGAGGATAAACACTAGCCTAGGGTACTGCTTCTCTATATGCAATAGTCCAGCTTCCTTTCTGTTTGATGTACTGACTATGAGGACTGATTTGTGATCATTTGGTGCAGATGAGCCTACTCCTAGGCCCAGCACACAGGGATGGTCCTCACTGACTGGAACTGTCCTGCAAGGAGAGGAGAGCTGCAGTCAGAGGTGTCTTCCAGCAGTGCTCCTTCAAGTACACATCTGTCCAGGAAGCCTTTGGCAGTGGCCAGCCTCCTGTCCCCATGCCCATGCCCCTGCTGAGCGTGGCTGATGGCCACAAAGTAGTTGTGGGGTGTGGAGCAGCAGGAAGACTCTTAACTTCACAACCTTCCTCCCAGTGAGGGAACCTGACAGCAAAGCTGCTTGTGTTGGACTACACCCTACTGAGGGATCCTCCTCCACTTTATTTGGAGAAAGACCCAGCACTCCTTGATGCAAAGTATTTAATGTCTTTTTTTCTCTACTCTTACATCACTGAAGTTATAATGGGGATGAGCCTGAGTTCTCTCCATACAAAGCTCTAACAGAGGTTGAGATCAGGAGGCTAATTGTAACAGGCATGACTGCAAGATAATCTGCAGTCTCATTAGCAGGAATTTGCTCCACAGACTCAGTGACACCCCTGGCTCAGTGGAGCCAGGCTGGGTGTGCCAGTGCATTGGTGCAGGTGCATGGCCAGCCCCAGCCTGGAGCCACCTGCTATCTCTGCACCACACAACCTGCTGCTCCCAGCTGCTGGTGGCTTTCTGGGCCTGGCTGCAGACCTGGTGCTCCACCTAATTGAGTCAGCTCACAGAGCAGTGCAGTTCTTGGAAGCAGTAGGGGCATCTTCTGTTCCCCATGGTGTTCCTATCCTACATCATCTTGGATAGGAGAGATCCAAAGAAGAAAGAGAAGTTGGACTCAGCAGTCCTGCATCCCTCCACGTGCCAGCCCATTGACATAGACTGCAGCAGGAAGCCTCGTGTTCCAAGGCTCATCTTAGAAAGCTTCCTCATCCTCAGCCATGCTCGAAACACTACTTTGTGGTATTCTAACTTTGTGTGTCCTTACAGCATGAGGCTGCTGTGCCACTCAAGTCCAGAGGGACACTGACTGCATTGCATGAGTGTCACATCATCAACCAGAGGCCATCGGGTGTACAAGTGCAGTCATTGCACTGCCAATGAGTAGCCCAGCAGCTCAGTGGTTATTATCTGGTTGCTGATGGTGGTTATCAGTGCCTTGGAGGCATTCCTTGGAGCAGAAACTGAACCTAGGCCAGGGTAGTTTTGCCTGAAATTAAAGTCTGAACAGTCCCTTCAGATGTGAAATGTTACTTGCTTCTCTTGCAAAATAGTCCACCAGCTCTGTGCACAACTTAAATGCACAGGAACATGTGTACTGACCCTGCAGCACTGGGCAGGATAAAGCAGTGAAGAGGTAAATATCAGTTTGTCATGTCACGTCACACAGCTGTCTCCAGGACTTAGAAGCCTATATGCAATTAAAGCAGCCAGGCAATTAACATGAAAACAGTTGAGTCTGGTCTTAACCTAGTGCATGTCAACATGGCTGTTGCAGCTGCAAGGAAGCCTCAAATTTATCTGAATGGGCTTGCCCTTACACCCTTTATCTCTACCTTGCAGAATATGCATTTCCAAACTTTGTCATGTGTAATTTGTCCATAGAAGCATGGTGGCAACAATCTTCTTTTTTTCTTGATCTCCAAAGATATCCTGTGCACCTACCTGCCAATATCCTGCTTATGTGGGCCCCAGAACAGTGAGGAACTGCTCTCACCAGCTTCATGGAAGATACTGGGCAAAATATTTGGAAAATGCTTTATGGAAGATCAGAAAATAGCATTAAGCAGAAAAACTGAGGTAAACTGGGGCACAGTGAAAAGTCAGATACAGAGGATTAGATCCCAAACCTCATCATCCTAGGGAGTTTGGAGCAGAATCCTGCAGACCCTCAGCCATGGACACCCATCATGCATTAGCCCAGCAGTGTCACTATGTCCTTGTACCTGGCAGCACTTCCTCAGGATACTTGGCATTCATTTAGGAGGAGCAGAAGCTTTGGGGCCTAGTGATTCACCAGAGAAGGTGCCTATGCTGTCTTAGGCAGAGCAGTACAAATACACATTTTTGGCTTAGTTCCACCATATCCTCAGAGAAAATAAAAAAAGCATTTAGCTTTTCTTTTTGCTGTATAGACAAAGCCAGGTTTCACACTTAGCTGGGCCATCAGTGACACTGATGATGAGTGTGCCTTTAGTACACCACCACTGAAGGCAGAACTGGAAGAAAGACTCTTTTGCTCCCTCACTTGTACCCCAGGGAAACATATGTGTCTCTTCAGGCAACTTACAGGCTCTTTTGTGATCCCAGCCAGTCCAGTGTCCCCAAAATTCTAGCCAACTCAATTTCATCTGTTTTATATCTCTTGGGTTAAAAAAGCCAAAAGAACAAACAAGCTTAAGAGAAATATCAATGTTTTCCTACTCTTGATTTACACCATTTGCCTTCCTTTCTGTCTGGAATGAGAACTAGGCTGCTTTGTGCCCTTCTCTAACTTTCTTTCACTGTTTAGGCTGGGAAATGAACTCTATCCCAGCCAAAACCAGGTGTATGTTTGAACAGGCTTCAGCTTCCCCCCTTCCCCAAAAGGGTTTGCATTGAAATGGACTTTTTATATCTCTCTGAAAAAAATGGGTTTGTATTGGAACCAGTGAAACTCTTGCTTCCCTACTTCTTTTGCAGTCCCTACCTCACAGAATCACTTGAAAGGAAACAACATTTCCTCCAGGATTTGGGGTTTTGTGGTTTTTGTTGTTGGTTTGGGGTTTTTTAATAATAAAATCCTTTACTCTCACCTCCCAGTGGGAATTCCCTGAAGTACTCTCACCTGAGTGTACCTCAGGGACGATGCCTTGCTTAGAAAAAATGCTATAAGTACCAGCTGGTCTCCTGAAGGAACAAAGAAAAGGAAGCCACATAGCAACTGCTGTTGTCTGGCAGGTCAGAGGGCCACTGTGCCTCCTAAACCAGCTCCCAAGGCAATTGTGCATCATCACCAGCCAGGTGCCCTTTCCAGAAGAGAACAGATGACTGCTTAAAAAAAAAAAAAAAAAAAAAAGAGAGAGAGAAAGAAGGAAGAGAAGAAAACAATGATGAAAGGTCAAAAGCAGCTGCTTTTGACAGAACCGCACACACAGTTATGCAGGGTAAAGAGAGGCATGTATGGGTCATGGACTGGTCTTCTGATACCACAGTCCTGTCCTTGCCCACATACCTGCATTTCCTTGCCGCTTCAGAGGGGAAGGCACAGTGTCCCTCAAGACAGCTGGGCCATGCCAGCTTGTGCTCAAACAGTGGCTTGGAGCTCTCATACTTGAGCACAGGTCTCAGAATTAAGTTAATTTCAAGTAATTACAGTTCAGTTTTAGGAAACCTTACCTGACTTTCCTTGGTTCTCAGAGACTGAGAGTTCTTGCAGATGCTGGAAGGTAGTTTTATTTTGGCCTCTTACAGATAATAGAGCTGAAACACAGGAATTGGAATGTCTTGTCTGGGGAGATCTGGGACCAGACATCAGTCTCATATGTTACCAAGTTAGTTTGTTCACAGCATCTCCCATTCACATTGTTTGTTCACAACATCTCACATGCAGCTGTGAGAGTTACAGTATTTGCTTCATTCACACACTTCAGAATGAGAAGTCACAACTTCAGTTTGTGGCTTCTCCAAATGATCTTAACCTCTGTCCACAAAAAGCTCAGGAGTGTAAATCAATGTCCTGTGACCTCCCACAGAGAGGCTATTAACAGACAGCAGGAAGAGAAAGTGCTGCCTCCATTTCAAGGCAAGGGCAAGTTGGCTTTAATTTTTAAAACACTTTCACAAGTGATTGATGAAGCAGTATTTTTGGAGAGGAGAGCAAACTGGCAGTCTTCTGGTGCTATGTCAAATGTCTCATGATGCCAATGGTACATCAGAGTACCTTTACCAGCATACTTCAGACACTGAGGCCTTGCTAAAATCATCTGCTCTGGCTGAAGCAGGAATGGCATCTGAAAGTAAAATCTGGCTTGAGGAAATAAGCAAGGCATCGTGATCTCTGTATTCATTAGGATCTTAAATCAAAGGCTGTCTTGTGTCCAGCTGTCTCAATGATCTAGAGGTGCTGTACCATCAGCACCTCACAAATTCCTAGGTACCTGGTGGGAGACAAAGGAAAGCAATGCAAGCTGGAGCTGAGAACAGATCTGGCTATGAGGCCAGTTTCCATCATCACCAGCTGGAAAAAGTGATGGACTTCAGGGAAGGTCTGGAAATGTGGATAGTGGAGACCCCATACCAGCAGCTGTGAAGCAGGAGCATGTTCATTGCATTTATCAGGTTCTCCTCTTTCTTTATTAACTACAATTCCTCTGACCTCTGCAGGAGGACATACAGGAAGAGGAGCATCGGCCATCTTATTACAGTGCCTGATTTTGTTGCTGCTTTACATGTTTATAAAAGGTTTTGCCATTGACATCAGTGGAGTTGAAAAAGAGCTCAAGTGGGACCAGATTAAGTTAGCAAGATTCTGTTCCAGGGCTTCTGACATGCTTCCAAAATCCAGCCTTGCCTCTGCCCAGGCTGTGGGTAATTTGATTCTGCTGATGCTGACAAGAGCCCCGAGCAACAGCAGAGATTGCACCTCAAGATCTGCATACTCAGATGGTAGTGCCTATTTCTTAGCGTACCAGGCTGATTTATTTTCATACATAATGATCAGAAAAGCAAGCCAACACCCTCAGACATCCCTAGCTCGTGGTGAATATTGAAAAGCAAACATGATTCCAGTAAGAATTGTGAAAAATGGAGCCATTATATTCTGCAGAAGTTGATGGCTGAAGCAGAATGTTTCATGCCCTGGCAAATATCAGTGACATTAGCAGGCTGGCTTCCATTTGAGAGATGTGGGTGATTTTCACAGCCGGATGACCTCAGCACCAGGAACCAGGGCCTCTCCCTTCACATGGAGAAAGCCCTTCAATCTTTAACTAGCCAATCTTTGACTTCATCTTATTTAACGATTTTAGGCACTGTGCAGTGCTAAAGAGGATCTTGCTGAGCTCCTATTACCTCAGCAACAGCTGATATGTAATGAATTATTCAAGACAAGCCAGTTCCTTCATCAATTTTAATAAATCAAGTTTTCCACCATGTTCTCAGCAGTGCTGCTGGCTGGGATATGATGAGGTAAGCCCATTATTTCTTGGGGCCTTTTTCGTTTGGTCCAGGTTTACATACCTGAGGGCCTTGATAACAACCAAGGGATTAGCAGCAGACAGTGCTAATTTGGGGTAGATCTACAGTGAGCAGAAGAGACAACAGAATTCCCCCATCTCTCAGGAGATCACAAAGCTGTCTTTGCACAGGGAAGATGGCTTTGCATCTACAGAAACAGACTCAGCTGCTACATGCTGACCCCCAGAGCAGAGTGTAGCCCTTCAGGCAGATGGCCTGGACACCACAGCAGCTGAGAGGGCACTTACCTTCTTTCACACAGACTCAGTCTCATGGAATTGTTCCTGCGCCTCTAATATTTCTCCTGAGCAGGCACATTGTGGTGTTTATGAACCAACCCCATTTAGGAAGTACCTGTGTGGATCAGCCATCAATGTAACACATGCACACATTGCCAGGCACAACTATTAATGCATACACAACTACTAATGTAAACACAAGCAGCATCTCTCCTACACTGCAGAAATCCCATCCAGGCTGTTGATAAACTTCACAGAGCAATAGCTCCCACCGAGCTGAGCTGGTGACTGTGGTAAAGCATCTTTCCCTGAGCTTCTGCTCAAACTCAACAACAGAAAATGCTTCCTGACATTGAAGCACTTGTGGCACTTTCTCTACATCTCTTGAATAGCCAGGAACACACTTCTCTCTGTTCATTATCAACCTCAAAAGTGCTCATTCTGTTTTTTGCTTCTCTCCTGGCCACATGGGAACCAAATTCATAATGGAGTCAAAGGCAAAAAGGTGCTCTACATCTCCTGTAGAATTTAATTTTATTACATTGTGCTGCACTGCATAAAGAGGTGAGAAAGGAGGAAACGGGTTTTTCTCTTCTCCTCTGTAAACTGCAGGTTACTTGGGGTAGGGTATTTCTCCAGCCTGGGCTTTGTAGAGAATGTAACACTTACGGTCCTTATCTCTCCTGTACACAAGACATGCAGTTTGTACTGGAGAGAAGCAGAGCGTTCAGCCCAAACCCATTTCTACTGTGGCTGCAACCAGCTCTGACTCTTCCTGTATTCAGAGAACTTACATTGTCATGAGGACATGATCAGATAGCTGCACTTTACAGCACATGCAAGGAAGGCAGAAATCTCCATAGGTGCTTTTGTCATAATGTATTTTAGGAGAGGGAAGATGAATTGCTGAGGAGGAGAGAGGCTGGACATAAGCAATGCTAAGAATGAATTGCTTACAGTCCTGGTGATAAATTCAGGCACAGGTTAGTTCCAGAGCATCTAACCTGCAACATGTCTGTGGTGCATCTCATGATTGTGCTGCTGGTGAGACATCCAAGCACAGCAATTTATCCACAGAGCTGGCATCAAGGCTCAGTTTGATTGATAGATGAAAGACAGACCTTGCTAAAGGAAGGTCACAATTATGAGAGATTTATTGATTTGCTCTTTGGGGATGGATCATAAAAGAATAGCACCTAATTGTGAGAACTATGAGGGTGGCTCCTCCCAGTGTATTAAATAGCAATAGCCATGTATCTGTGTTTCAAGAAGTGGGAGGGATATTTGCAGATCCTGCAACCATTGCACCTGCTGGCTCTTCAAGTCTGCCTCACACAGACATAGGGCTGTTTCCCATGCCCAAGCCATTCCCACTAATCATCACAGCCCCCACTTCATTTTTGGAGTGACACCATGCTATTTTTAGGACTCAAAGTATTTCAGCTCCTTTATACCATCATTAATCCTGAAGCTCTTTAATTCTCCCTATATCTTTTTCCCCCCCTTATCAGTTTTGCGCAATTCTTAGCTTGTCATTTTTATTTACTTCTTTCCCAGTGTTTACACACATAACATGCTTGTTTTCACTTTCCCAATAAACAAGAATCCTGGGGTTTTTTCAAACCAATATATTTACTTTCCTCAGCCACAGGATTATGGCTATTTGAACATATAGGGAGGAAAAAAAGTTCCCAATTATCATTTGTATTTTTCTACTCAAATTTCCCTTTATTACGTGGCTCAGTTGTTTTCAGCTCTCTGAAGCTGACATTTTAGAGTTGTAATGAGGGATAATTGGTTTGTACTGGGCTCTGTTTGCACACAGCAAATGTAACTGTGGAGTGATCATTGGTAACTAAGCAACCAGTTATGTGTTATTTCTGTGATCAATTCCTTGTTATCTGTCAAGATTAAGTCTAACACAGCACGCGTCCACAAGGGATACAACAATTTGTGGAGCTAAGAACCCATCATCTAAAAGACTAAGAGCAACAGCAGCACATGGCTCCTCACTTACTTCCCTGACTGCAGTCTCTTAGAGACACAAAACCTTTCTCTTTCAGTGGATGGGAAAGCTTAATGGTCTTAGAGTCTTGATGGTTAATGCAGAAGAAGTTCATTGGTTGCCACATTTTATTCCTGCAATGCAGGCAGTGACAGCCAACCTATATTTACCCTTTATCTGTTAAAGCAAGTTGTTAATACTCAGAGGCTCTCTTTGCTATTCAGAAGGCCACATGTGACAGACTTGAGTTGCTTTGCTCCTACATCCTAGAAGGTCACCCAGCAATGGTCACTGCAGGGGAACTTCAAAAACCCTTGAATTTCTACTCTCATTCCATGTCAACATTTTTTTCTTCTTTTTAACTGTGGGTAATACTCAGCAACTTCAAAGGCTTGGAAAACTCCTAGTCAGGAAGCAAGCAAGGATGGGCATCTCTGGGAAGGAAGGCGAGGTAGAAGCCAGGCAACGTGGGCAGGTTGAGACAGTAACCTTGGAAAAGGAGCACAGTCCCATTGCACCTAAACAGGAAGGGCAGAGTGGGTCCCATAACTGTATCTTTTTTCACCCAACAGGCCTCAGAGAAATCTGTAGTACCAACACAACTCTGATGTCACCCAAGAAATAAAGCCAAGCAGATCAGGACAAGCACACACAGAGCCTAAGCCAAGTAAGGGCCAAGGCAAGAGCTTAAATGCAGCTCCCAGGCCAGTGGGTGGCAGGAGCAAGAGTGGAGGTCCTGGATGAAGCTGGTCAAGGTAATTAGAGGCAGCTGTACAACACTCCTCAGCCTAAGCTTCGATCTGCTCTGCTACCCAAATTCTGTTCCAGAGGAATCACTAGGAGACATTTCATATAAAAGAAATCCATTTTAGCTTCATGCAGGAAAGAAAACGTGGTCCATCTGGAGCGGGTTGTAACAACTCTTCCATCACTGTCTATCTACAGCAAATGTTACATGGTGCTTAGAAAGAAATCTTTAGAAGCTCCATCTCCAGACTCAGTTTGCAACTTATCCTTGTTGCTGCTTGCTGAAAGGAGCCATATGGATTTTGTACTGAACGTTGCATAAATGCTAATATGCAAGTATATTTAGAGATGGCATATGGGTAATAGTAAATGGAAATAAGTGGGTTTTTTGGTTCAGATTACACAGCCAAGTTCAGTGAAACAGATGTGCCAGTGGGTTAGCCAGGAAGCTTCATTATCTGGAGTCCCAGGTTCAGATCTTGATATGGGTTTTTTCTGCACTTGCTTGTGCTGGCTGACTTTTTCAACAGAACTAATGTTTGCCAGCAGATGTAGAAAATCTTGAAGACTTCAGCCATTGTAAAAAAACCCCACAACATACAGTCTGATCTGGATTATATTTTAGACCAGTCAGAGGCAGCAATCTTTATTCTCTGGGGTCCTGTAGGTACAAAGGTACCTGTCAGAGTTATTTGCATCAATTTAGAAAAGTTACATTGTAGTCTAGTAGCTGACAGAAGAGCCTGCTATAGCTAGTAGATGTAGGAGATTGTTTCACTTTTTTTTTTTTTAATCCTTGCAGAACACCAGAAAGTCCTGGGTATGTGGGAGTTTGTGGGCTTCAGTGCCCTCTCTTTGAGGGAGGGTGACACGATTCATACTGGCACAGTGTGTCACAGCTCCTGTTGTGCCTGCCCCAGTCAGGGAGCAGGAGCTTCCTCTCTGCCCAGGCAACAGGTATTTGAGCTGGATCTGAAAGTTCTGGACTGAGTCCCATCTGGCATCAGATGAGCTGATATCTGCACAGTAACTGGCTGTGTTAAATAATCTCCTGTTTCACTCTTTTCTGTTTTTCAGTGTTTGCAGAATTTACTCATGGAGCCTCAAGCAAAAAAAAAAATCCAAGTTGAGATAGAAATTTCTCATGAAGCTGTAGATAAGGCATCCCCTTTGATGATAATACTACAATTTTATCTACTCTGATTAAAAGGTGAATTAGATTTAGACCTCCTATGCACAAAGGAAAAACGACAGCATCCTGACAGATTTTAACAACTTGCTCAGAGGTTGTCTTACAGCTAATCCACTGTGGTCACTCCAGTTCCCTCTTCTGTCACAGCCTGCTGCCTCTTTTTTACAGCCTTGCCTGCACATTAAACAGCAGCCATAAAGCATTTTGCCACTGGTCCTGCCAGCTGATGAGTCCTTTTTAAAGCCTACTCATTGCATCGCGTGCATTTCTCTTTGCATAGGGAAGTAGTTAGCTTTGAATGTCACCCAGTCCTATGGAGGCAAGTGGGAAGATGGATTATGTTGGCAGCAGTCCATCCATCTGTTCATCTGCCAACACTAATGTTTAGCTTTTCAAGCTCCCAGTTGTCTTAAATAATGCTGACCTACAGGATCTGGGGTGGGAAAGGTCACGTAGCTCATTTAGTCTTCCATTTCTTAAGTGGTAATTAAACTTTCTGAGGTGTTATAGCTCCATGCAGGGATCGTTGATGGCCAGTACTTACGAGGTTGAGGTTAAATTCTTTCCTGAGATGCTGTGTTGCATGAGACTCTTACCATGATGTTGGCTGCAGCATTTCTACTGTATCTTCTCAGAATACTCCTTAAAGAAGGTGTTTACAAAGGATTCATGTCTGTTTCCCATGAGGGATTAGATGTCTGCATAGACAATGTTTCCTCTTTTTGATTGATATTATGAAGTTGTATCAATAGAGTGGTTTTGCTTCCTTGCTGTGGAGTGTTCAGCTTTGGGTAGGTGTGTACACTTTGTGACAGCCACCAAGGCTGCACACATTCGGTGCTGTGTTATTATGAAAAAACCCTGGCTGGTTGCCCTCAGCTCTGCCTTGCTGCTCTTGGTTCAACTTTTAGCACTACTTTGGTAAAATAAATGTGCATGCAAGGGCTGTCATCAGCTACTATGATCTGTGTCTTATTTTTTCCTAGTTGTGAAAAAAATAAAGGTTAACAAGAATGTAGTGACCTTCATTAGGCTCTTGGAATATTTTACAAAATGGCGTGGAAGTAATGATACCTAACTCAGGCTGTGAGAACCCAGAGTTGGTTGGGAGCTGCCAGCTTCAGACCCTGCAGCAAGTTACTGGCATAAGAAGTGACATGGAGTGTCTTGTGATTCTGGATCCGGGGTGGGTCTTCACGCTTAATGTCATGAGGTCTATATGATGTCAATATTCAAGACCAGCAGCACATGGAGAAGGGATCTGATTCAGTATCCTTCTCCCTCACTCTCTTAGGAAGAGCTGCAAAATTGCTGCATTTATTCTTAATTTTCTTCACCGTGTTACATGTGCAGTTGCAAACCTGCACTGCATAAAGATGGAGCTTGCACAAAGTATCCAGTACATTTGAACAAACAAAAACATTTTCTTACAGCTGGCTTTAAGCAAAGGGGTGTGTCCTGCCTCCTCTTCCATCACCTTTCACGATAGTGTAGGGTCTGGTAGAAAACCAAAAAGAAAGAGTCCCATGGCAATATTGATAAGTTAGAATATATAGATGTGGTTAGGAATATCCCAAGAGTACATGTGTTGGTATTAATCAGTCTTGGAATTTGTTTCTTAATGATGACTTTAAAACATCTCCAGTAAACCATGCATGACACGATGTCTCTGGGGGAGACTCGTGTGTGGTGAGAAATCCCATGGATCTTTACTGCCTCCAGTCTGATCTCTCCAAATCCTGTTCCTGTGGGGTCACCTGGGCGTTAATGCCCAGCTGGGGCCGAATACAGCCCAGAGTGATTCTCCTATCTTGAATGCATCTGATGTGTTTTTAAGTCTTGATATTGTGACCTGAGAAACCTTTGGTGACCAGCTGTTTAGGGCAAATCACATTTGGAAAGCTGTCCTGTGGAATGTGTGCTCCTCCCAGCATGCTGGGATTTGTCTCTAAAGACATTTCCCCATGCATCTCCAAGTGGAAGAACCCAGAGCCCAGTGCAAATGCCATTTCTGCTCAGCCCTAAGCTGCCCTGGGCAGTTCACTGCCTGTTGTGTCTCTGCAGTCACAGAATTGTTTGCAGAGAAGTAATAGCTGCAAACGCAGTAGAACAGCAGTTCCCCACAGGCAGAAATCCTATTTCAAGAAGCTTTTATGTTCCTATCACCTTCTGTCTCCCAGTGCAATAAACCAATTCCTGTCCTTGTCTGTTCCTACCAGTTTGTGGTGGTACCTCATTTCTTCCATCCATAGCACTCACAGTACTCCATCCCCTTGCTCCTGGCTGGGGAAAAGGCAGGACACTGCAGCTAGGTCTGTGCTCTCCACCCTGGCCAGCAGCAGGTCAAGCAGAGCACTTAGATGTGCTAATTGCAAGTCACAACATTTCGTACAGGAAAGACATCAGCTGGAGTTTTCTCCAGCCATCAGTGTTCCTAAAGCCTCTCAGACAGGCAGGCAAGAGGAGATAGAAAAAGAAAGTCCAAGTAATTTCCATAGCTAATTGAAATGGAGGGGAAGGGAAGAGGTGCAAATCCAACTTGAAAGGGCAGCCTTTGCCTTTGATAATCAACTGGGAAAAACAACTTACTGGAGCACTGAAGAATATGAAACAAAAGCAAATAAGTGATGCTGACAGTCTGATCAAAGGGTTGCTATACAAGAGAGACCCTCTGTCAGTGCTGGTCCGGCCTCCATGTGCTTAGGAACCTTGCCCAGTAAATTCGATGAACAGCTACACGTAATGTAGAGAGAGGAACTGAATTTTTCTCCTGGGATCTGTTCCTGATGTAAAGTGCTTTCAGACTCTGTAGGCCATTAGAACTAGGGATATCAAAAAATGCAAAAGAGAGGAGCAGGGTAATTTTGTTTCTGGTTCCTGAGGTCACATGGAGGCAAAGGATCTGAACCCACAAGTAGAGGGAAAAGCTGACACGTCCATTGGATCTGATCTACACTGGGGCATTTACTGGCTAAACTGTCTATGTAATGGTATTGCTATAGATAATGCTCCCCTGTGGATATCATTCTTCTGTAATAACAGATCCAAACCAATAAAAATTTTCTGGATTAAGAGTGCCCATCAGGTGATGGAGTGATACATGCCTAGAGTGGTACTACTCTTAGGAATAAAA
Organism: Corvus hawaiiensis; assembly: GCF_020740725.1. Lineage (NCBI taxonomy): Eukaryota > Metazoa > Chordata > Aves > Passeriformes > Corvidae > Corvus > Corvus hawaiiensis. The sequence continues at coordinate 29,280,952 of NC_063219.1, read as the reverse complement.
GGTTCTTTAGTAAATTTGTATGTACTCCTAGACATAAAACAAAGCAGAAAATGTAAGAGTCTTAGATGGAGAGCATACTCTAAAAGTTGCTATTCATACTGAAATCATCCCCCAAATAAGGCATCTTGCAGTTTGTGCACTCCTCGGTGGACTTAGATAAATAGCATCTGTAGAGAAAGAGGGAGTTCCACTGGAGCTTTATCACTTCTTCATTGATGTGTCACCAACCTGAATTAGGAATGATTTTCCCAGAGAAAGGAAGGTCAAAGAAAGAAGTGTTATTTTAGGAAGATGGCTCCTGAGCCCCAAATCCCAAGAACACTTGTGCAAAGTGAAAGGACCCAATTGTGACTGGAGCACAGCCTGTTGTTTCCAGCAGTGGCTTGGTTGGGATGAAAGGTGAAAGCTTTCTCTAAACTGCGCATTGCAAATTAGGAAGCTGAGAGAGAGCCCATGACACCACCTTCAAAGAGAGGATAGCACTGAGCCTCAGGGAAATAGAGCAAAAAACTGCAACAGCGGCTTTTCCATGCTTGAAACGGTTCTGGAGAGGCAAGGGGTTCCCAGTGGCTATCGAAGCAGCTGAATGAAATTGTCACTTGCGATAAGACATCCTGAGAGCTGGGGAAAATCCTGGCTTTGTGCCCACTGGCACAGGTCCAAGTAATTTCACTGGAGCCAAGATTGTTATTCCGTATATGAAATGAATTGCCAGAGTGAAGCTGCAAAAGTAATGCCTAGTACTGAAATCTACTTGCAGCACTGCACCTCTGCACCAGAGCCCTGCTGCAAGCAGGAGTGTTTGCACTGGCTCTGGAGAACACTGTGCTGTTCTTGTAGGAGGCAGGAGGTGTGAAGTGCCACTAAATTCACCAAGTATGTCACATAACTGCCCCTTTGTGGGCAAACTCACTTTTTTTTTTGACCCACTTTTTTTTTTTTTTTTTTTTGCTAGCTTTCCCAGGATTCCCACCAACACCAGGGACTATCCATCAATATCACCATAGCAACAAGAAGTCATTAATGGTATCCTGCCTATTGACAGTCAGAATCTACAGGGTGCTGAGCTGGGTGGCAAGCCATCACCATCAGTTTCAATGAGAAAGGAAAGAGCTCAGGGTCTCTGTGGAATCAATCCTTTCATTCTCCGTCCTCTGCATCTCCCCAGAGAAGTCCTGCATTGTGTAATGGCAATAAGGGACACATTTCTTCCCTTAGCAAGTTCTGCGCAGTGTGTGCTTAGGGGACTGCTGCCAGGAAAAGATGGGGCTGGATTTGTTGCACAAGTAGGGATAAATGTGCCTCTCCTGGGTTTGTTTGCACGGGGCTGTGGTTCTGAGAGACACTTTACATTGCAAATAAGCAACTTATCCTGTAAACCTCCAGGGAGTTCAGAGCAAAGCAGGAGGCTCGGGGGCCAGGAAAGGGGAATGGCAGGCTAAACTGTGCGGAGAGATAAAAGACATGTCATATAATTCTGCTAAATGGTGAAGGAAGGGAAATTCTCAGCAGGTGTAAATTAGCATTGACAAGCGATACTGATTTACACCCAGCTCATGGTCTGGTCCACAGTTTAATCAGCTGAAAAGCATCAGCATCTGAAAGGGAAGGGGTTGTTTAGAGAGGCCCATGGGAGGAGTTGAAAATCTGCAAAAAAGAAGAAAATAAATTCTCCTTGGTAGGTAGGGAAGAGCTTGTGATGTTCCGTGGGACTGATGCAGAGGCAGAGCCTGGCCAGCTGCACCAGCTCCCTGTCAGGACTCCCACTGCCTCATAGTGGGCAACAAACATGGACCTTCTGAGGATACATCCCTCAACTGAGACAGGTGGTGGGCACAGTCCTGCCTGGTTTTCTGTAGAAGCATTGCCGAGTGCCTCCAGAGCCAAAGGAACAGGAAATGTTACTGCTTGTGGCCATCCATGCCAGGCCAGGACTACTGGTGCTGCTGGCACACATTTCCTCGTGGCAAACCTGCCTCTGCCAACAGTATGCCAAAGTGCCTGACAGCTTTGGGATGTAACCAAGCAAGGTTGACCAACCAAGTGTCGGATGAGATCATATGTCTCCTTTACCATCCTCAACATCTCCTTTCTCCACCAGACCTCCTTCTGATCTCACATGCGTTGCTGGCATGGAAGAACTCTGCTCATCCACCTACCCTAAGCTTTGGGGAGTGCTGGAGTGGCTTCCAGTGCAGAGTTAATGAACTGAGATCAACAGAATTAAGTAGTGGGGCTTTTTTCCCCACTAGTGAGATGAGAGCCAAGGTTTATATTGCCTGGTTGGAAAGATTGATGCAGTAAGCCACTAGTGCACTCAAAGTTTAACATTTGTGGCTGTGCTGCAAAAACCGTCTTCCTAGTATAAGGAAGGGAGTAGAAACTTTTGACGTACAGCTTATTGTTAGAATTGGGGTGTGATTTCTTTCCTCTGCCCTATGCATTTTAAAGATTAGGCTGAGACTCTTGGGACAATCTTAGAACAAGGAAGAAGGAATACCTTCAGCCACCCTGAAGGAGCCAACTGCATAGGACTGGTTTTCTATTGTCCTTCTGGGACTGGTGGAAGCAGTGTAATTGGGCATGGGAAATGCTATGTTTCTATGTGCCCTGATGGTCATGTGTTGCTGGTTCAGCCAGGGGTATTTCCACCTTGAAAGAAATCCAGCATCATGACTGAGGCCCTGCAAATCATGAGATTAAATCATTAGTTAAATGGCGATATTAAAAAAAGGACTTGATTTTATTTTTTCCATCAAGTGTGACTTGGCTTTTTACCTCTTTCTTGCCAGAGAGTGAATGAAAATTGTGAGTTGAAATGTGCAAAAGATGACAACATTCAGCTGAGTGCTTAGGTGAAGGCTCTGTTGATCCTCCTCACATGCTGCAAGGGGAAGGGAGCAGCCAACCCTTTCCTGCTACTGGCTTGATTTACTTCTCAGTTCTCATATTTAACTGACCCATTGTGCCCTTCCTTTTCTGCACTGTCCCTTCTGCCTTCCTCAAACACATGCAGAGAGGATCAAGACAGTTTTAGATGATCTGAGGTGTAGTTCCCCACCTCTTCATTTTTCATCTGCAGACATTGCCCATCTGTGTTGCTCTTTCCAAAAGGATGTGCCATTGATCACAGCTGGAGGCAGAGCACTGGGCTGGCAGTACTGGGCTGCCTCACAAAGGCATGCGAGTCATTGACTGAGCGTAGCAGGGCTGGGCTGGGGCACACCTCTGGCAGCTGGGAGCCAGAGGAGAACAGTCTGGAGCTGGCACTGGGAAGTCACAACTGATGCTGGACCCTTTGCTGGGACTGAGCTTCAAGTCACAACCCTAACCTTTTCTTCTCCCAGCCTCCCAAGAAATAACAAATTCACTTGTAGCCATATTGCAGCCATTTTCTGCAGTTAGTGCTGATGTTATACCTATGAAGAGTGGGAATTTGAAGGAGAAGTGGAGGTGCCAGATTGTAAAGTGAGCTGACATATGGCTTTATAATTCCCAGATATCTCACAGGGGGATGGATAGGTTTTCCTGGCTCGGGTTTGCCTCTGAGAACTGCCTGTGTCTTTGCCAGGTATGGAGCAAGGTCAGAGCCTGTGCTCAGACCATGTCTATTCCTTAAGGCCAGTAGTGAGTGCTGTGTGTGTATGCCAGGATCAAGGTGGGTGATGGTCAAGATCTGCTCTGCATGACCCAAAGGCCTGGGAATGCTTGGTTCATGGTGTCTACACAGGTCAGGGGAAACCACCTGGGTCCTGAACATCAGCTAACTCAAGCCTGAGCATTGTCTCTGCTTGGTTATAACCCTGTGGACTCCTTCTCCAGCCATAGGAGGGGAGCAGAGTGGCTCACAGTGTTACAGACAAGGGCAGCATCTGTCAATCAGATGTACCCTGCAGGTTCATGGGTGCTGTGAGTGATCTGTCCCACGAGAGGACTTCATTGCAAATGAGACTTGCTTCCTCCTGAGAGGGAGTCATCCAAAGGAGCTTTGTGGTCAACCAGGGTGTTGAATCACTGAAAGCTTGGCAGATGGTGGGTGTTGCCATCTCTTGGGATGCTTCACAGCTGATGATGACAAGCAACTCCAGCTGGGACACTTGATGGGGGTGTCACACTGGTGACAGGAGCATTTGTTACAGAATCAACCTACTCAGCCTTCCTTTGCTGCAAGATGAATGTTAATCCTCTCAAGCTCCAATCCCTCTGCTGCATCATCATCAGGACTGTTGGAGCAATATTGTCCAAGAGATTGAGTGGTGCATTGGTGAGACAAAAGGGTGTACTCTTTCCCAAAGCAAGGAATCAAAAGGGAACACAGGACACCTTGCAAGAATGCTACCTGAAATCAGTGTGCTGGAATGCCTGTCCTTGGAGGTAGGCTGGAAGCATCATGTCATCACAGCCTTTTTGAAGGAGGAACACAAGGAGAAGGAAGCTGCTGAGACTAAGAGAGCAGCCAGAAAAATTCATCAAAGGCGCTGCTGCCAAGTGCACAGGTGTGTGGAGCAGTAGGGCTTCTCAGGTGAAACCTTTTATGTCAATAAAAATAGTTCCCAAACAGCTTAAAAATCCCACAGAACAGAAGCCAAGAATACTTAAGTGAGTCGATAAAATGTTGAGAGTGGCTTTTTCACTGCCTTGAGACTATTTCAGAGCCAATCTGACCCAAATAGAAGCTCACATGAAGTTATGGTGATTCCTACACTCTCCCTGTTGGAACTGAGCTGATCCATACCAGGATGTTCATATGGTGATGAACAGATACTGTGGACAGATTGTTCTGTGATACATCTGGCTGGCACATGTGTACCCTGTGGGCTGCTCCGACCAGCCAGCCCTGACCGTGGCCAAGACCAGTTTTTCTGGACAAGTTGTTAACAACAAGTTGTTGTGTGGAGTGCAGTGAGATGGAGGAAGACTTGGAGAAGCAAGAAAGAAATCCCAAAAAGGATTAGGAAAAGAGATGTGAAAGGAGGAGAATGGCTAGACAATATCACTTGGCAAAGCAAGCAGCTCATAACACAGCAGAATTTAATGCAATTGCCTGTGCTCTCAGCAACCTCTTGATCCTGGGCTGCACTGGGTCTTCAGGGGTTTCCCATGCCAAGCTGTCTCTGGGACTTTGTGGTTCCTGCTTATGTTTAAGGTGAGAACACAGGGACTATAAATACAGTGAGCAGACTATGAAGGTTATTTTTTTCCCTTTATTACCTGGCCTTGAAATCAATCTGGCAGTCGTTCCTCTTGTTAGCAATCCTGATTTATGCCATGCAGTGGACAATGAAAGCAGTGATAATACTGTAAACTCAGGGAAAGTTATGGTTAGCTGTTTACCCTAGGAAGGAGAAGAAACCCAGGAAATTGTACTAGTTTAGGGAACTACTGTGGCTGTACTTCTCCTGCTGCAATTAACAGACACTATATAAGCCGTGTTCCTGTTTCAGCTGCTACAACAGACAAAAAACGCCCCAAGAAATTTAACTACAATCACCTTATCTTCATCAACCAGTTTCTGCAGCACAGCTCTGGTTAAGAGGACAGGTAAGAAAGCAAATACAGCCAAGGCACCTTTCTTTTTCTTGTTAACCTCTAATATGAAAAAAATAAAACATCTGGCATTCTTTCTCTTGATACTGTTGGTGTTCTGCTAAGCAGCTGAAGTGATGTGCATGACATGGAAGTAGGCAGATCATGCTGTGACCATGAGGTTAGCTGTATCAGATAGCACAAAACTCACAGCAGTATCATAGCTTGCTAAAATCCTTTGTATAGCTCTTTGAAATGTGCTGTTCGCATCCCTCTATCTGGCTGGATCTCTGAAATAAAAGGGAGATTGTAGTCCAGAATAAACCAACCTCTGTTCAGTGCTGCAATTTGCAAAACCTAATTCAGAACAAATAGAATAAAACACGAAGGTTAGTGTAATCTCTTATTTCAAGATGGAGTAAGGATCTGCAGTTCTTCCCCTCCCTTGGAAGTAGGAGTTTGGTGTGATGGCCGTGACTCGGAAGCTCATTTGCTTCTGACTGAGATATTGTAAATGTGAAAAGTGGAAAATGTACCAGTCTCACTTGATGTCTCTGATCAAGCAGGAGAGGCCAGACAATAGCAAGCTGCTCTCCGCCATTTCATGGAACAGAGGTCCATGTTTGGTAAGTCTATAGAGCAAATCTTGCTGCAGTGAACTCTGCAAAGCAGCACCAGCAAACCTACTCAGCCCTGCCAGATTTGGTGACCTCTTTTCCTGAGGCCTTGTGATGCTCTGTGATCCCTTGTCCTGATATTCCTGGAGTCCTTGAACATGGTCTTCTCCACAGTGCTTTTCATCAGCAATGAGCTACTTATCCTATGCCTGCCTGCTTCATCGTCCTGACACTTCGTCTGGTGCTTTGCTGGGAAGGTCAGCCAGGCAGAACGGTTCTGATGTGTTTGGGAAGAAATAATTTATCCTTCAAACTTTAATCCTTGAGAAATAAGTTCTTGGGGGGGATTTTACAGGAAAATTAAGGTTAGTGGCAAGTCTCCAAGCAGGCACTTATCAAAGTAGTGAAGAAGTTGATTAAACACAATCACGGGGTAGAAAATAAGCTGAGCACACATTGCCCTTAGTCTTATGCTCACTTAAGGCATGAGGCTCATAACCACTAGAAGCTTTTCAGTCCCTGAGCAGGGGAACAGGGAAATGTTTCACGGATAGTGTGATTGAGGAGCAGTGATGTGCTGCAGCAGCAGCCAACACTGATCTCTGCTTTGCTATTTGGCCTGGAATAAGTCAGAATTGTCCTGGAGGATTGCTGGTCTAGAATAAAGCCTGAGCTTTGGGTAAGTATGGACAGGATTGCCTGGAAGTACCCAGGTGCGTAAACAAAGGAGCGTGGCATCAATCCACAGTGCTCACATATACTGGGGAGTGATAAAGACCTGGCAACTCAGTTCTTGGTCTAACTGGAGGAGAGCAGAGGATACATTAGGGCTGCTGTGTACCTTTAGGAGAGGGTAAATTAGGACCCAGAGTTGGGTGACCATGTAAGAAATCCGCATTTCCTTCCTTCCATTGCCTCACACTTCTGTGACCATTGCAATTCAATACCTGGAATCACCTGCTGTAGCTACAGCATGTACTTACAGCTCTGAAGTGCTGGGAGGACAAACTTTCATGTTGCTGTGGTTCCCAGTGTTTCTTTGTTGGTGATCATATAAGACTGCAGCTAAATACTCTGTATGTACTGTGGGCCTGCAAGTACATGCTCAAAGGTCATCTCTAGCATATCAACCAAAAGCATATTAACTTGTTTTGGGTTTTTTTCTGTCTCCATCTTGTGCTCTCCTCCAGCAGACTGCCTACAACAGGCTTGTGGCCATGTTACTTGGGAGCTGAGTGTGCAGGCACATGTTTTGTATCATGGGTGTCAGTGGCCTGACAAATGCAGGCATCTGAGCTGAAGCAACGATGCTGTTGCTGTGTGCCATGGAGCACAAGAACAGGGGAAGGAGGGAGAAACACTCAGTGTTTCCTGGTTACAGGCCAGGTACAAATTACCTGGTGTTTTAGAGAGACTGCTGCTTTTCTCCTGCTCCAAGCATCCCTGAGCAATGGGGAATGGAGGCTGTGCCTCAGCCAGTCCCCTGTCCAGGTCATGACTCAGGCAGCAGCTGCCCAGGGTGCTCAGGGAAATTAGGTTTAGCTGCCTGACATGCTGTGCACAGCCCTCAGGGCAGTGACATGGGGGAACAGGCAAGATCACAAGAGTTCAGTAGGAAAGAGATAGTCCTTCCGAGAGTGAAGTGACAGGGAAGAAAGGTGCTGCTGCCTGAGCTGGCTGTTACAGGATCTCCACAGCTGCCCTGCAGGCATTTGGGGGAACAGAACTCACTGATTTCTGAGGCTCCCTCTCACTCCAGCCAGGGCACCAGACCCCCTTGCACACCCACCTGTGAGCTACATCCATGTGCACCTTTGCTCTGAGCTCTTCTGGAAGTATCAAAGGGACTTCCTGTGTCCAAAGTGTTCTCTTAAACCGAAAAAATCACTTTACAGAGAAAGAAAATTCACCCCTGATGGGTGACAAATATTAAAATAAACTATTTGGAAGCAAAATTCCCATCTTCCTGTACTTAATCCAGTAAATTTTGGTGCTTGCCTATGTTTCCGCAAACTCTGCTCAACCTCCTCTGTAAAGTCTCTGTCTCCTGCTGTCTCACAGCCAGCTGTGGCTGTTCTCTATCTTCTCTGGTTCCTCCACTCTGCAAACCTGCCTCTGGCTCCTGCTCTCTGTCCCTCACTCTGCCTGCCCTACTGAAGTGACTTTTGCCATCCCACAGACATTTTCTGGAAAATCCTGCCCTGACAAAGCAGCAGCAGGTCCCTGCTGCCTGGCAGTGCTTGAGAGCACCGGCACCTTCCACGGCTGCTGGGGGAATGGGCCTGTGCTGTTCTGCAGGGCAGAGGGGTACCCTCACCTGCTGGAGGGTTTGAGGCATTCCACTGAGAAATGGAGGGATGCAACCTCTCCTCCATGGCTTGTGCTGTGCACTTGAGCAGGCAGGGGCAGAGTGGCCCCCAACCACCCACGCCTGGCATCACTATAACTGACCTGCAGCCCATAGAGGGGTCAGCTCTACGAGCCCTGGCAGTGGACTTCCAGCTGAAGAGAATCATGAGGACAAAAGTCAATTGTCTTCTCAGTGCTTCCCATCTCTTGATGAATGGAGCAGCCACAGACAGATCCCATCCTGTTGTTTCTGTGCCTGCTTCCTTACTCTTCTCCTGACTGCTTCTACCCCTGCCTGTGCTCTTTCTTCTCTGGCCCCCTTGCTACACATGCACACATGCAGAGCCTGCCGAGCCAGTGTCCAGCCCAGGATCCTGCCTCACATGGGCCTTGCTTTCTCTTCAGGCCTTACTCTGTGTAAGTCCCTGCCTGGGACAGGGTCAGCTTTACTCTCTGCTCTCACTGCAGCAAGGGCTGTTTTCTCTTTCTTCTTGTTCTGCAAGCAGAGTGCCAAATGTACATGGTGGCTTTTAGTCCTGTGGCTGCGACTGATCACAGACCAACCTGACAGGGCATGGCATCTTTTATTAACAGCACTTTCTCACAGGAGCCTCTCGGCGCTACCAGGAGCCCTGCTCTCTGCTCAGTGACTGGCTCTCACATCATATAATTCTCTCTTTCTTGACAGATTATGTTATAACCTATGATCACAGAAAGTCCTGATCCTCACGTTTCTCTGCTGTCACCTGTGGGCTCCTCCAGAGCCATGAAGAAGGGGGAACTACTCCAGCCTCATCATGAGAAGACTGGGTGAGAAGTGTCTGTGACATCTTGGGGAACAGCCACACTTTGAGAGCTAGTTTTAATTTTTATTTTTAGCAGTTAGGAAGGATGGAAATTATGTTCTTCATTCAGTGGTGAACCACAGGAGCAGTTCTGCCTTCCCTCTCTGGGATTAGATTAGACATAATTTCATTAATGTGGGGAAAGTACGCTAATTTGAGCCACTCTAAGCAAGAGATGAGTCAAGCTCCCAGTGTGTTAGCAAGATTGGCTTCCAGGCAATACAGTAATTCAGACTTCCTCTCAGATAGAAAATGTCTGTTGGTGCATCACATGGTTAGGTGCCTGTGGTGTCTTAGCCTTCGGGGACTAACAAACCTCTTCAATTCCCCTCCTGGTCAAGGTGGCTGTGCTCCTTGAATAGTTGGCCATGTGTGGGGAATCCAGCTGCCCTAGAGAACAAACAGGCTGGGCTGTAACTGGTTCTGTCTTGCTTTACCAAGACGTCTTCCTGTGTGTTAAACCTGGTTGGTTCTTGCCTGGTTTATTATTAAAGACTCATGCCGCACCATCCCAGCTCTATCTTGCCCTTGTGAATCTCAGGCTAATTCCATATCCCCTGCCCAATCTTACTCTCCTTTACTTATGGCACTCACTCATTTCCTTTGCCTCTGATTGCCAAGGAAGGGAGTGGACTGGGCTGTAGCAGACACTGATGTCTTGTGTGACTGCTGGCAAGTCCATGAGGCCTAAATCCTTAAAAAAAATCTAGAGTCTCTCAATTCAGTGTAAGGAGGCTCCATCCACTTCCAGCAAGGATGTAGCCACTTAGCCTTCATCCTGCTGGTCCAAACTGGAGTTTGGGGATTTAACTCTCTACTCTGAACATGTGATTTAGTCACTTAGATTCCCTGGGCCTTACAGTGCAGAACACAGCTCACAGGAGGAGCCTTGAAAAGCGCACGTTTCTCTTTTGGGGCCTCTGCTGAGCTGTCATGGGGGAAATGATCATTTGAGCCCATGGCTAAGGAGTCAGGAGGATGCATTTGTGAAAGTCTGTAAGGTACCTTTATCTCTGCACTGGAAAGGCCTTGGCAATGCTTGGCTACCATATGCAGTCAATAAACCATATGTATCTTCCTTGTGAAGGGTGAATCAGAGCAATAAGGGGCTGCAGTGTGACTGTCAGGCACAAAACCACCACCTGCCAGCCTTCTTCTTCCTCCTTGCTACTTGAATCTTCCAGGAGATCACACTGTTACATCATCCTTTCCCACCCCCAGCATCCCCCTTAACCCACACACTCTTTTCTGCACTCCATTTGAGGGAAAGAACCTTGCTATCTTTTGTAAACCTGCCATCTCCTTAGTGCTGCTGTGTGAATAAGCTGAACCTGCAGCAAGCACTTCTGAGCATTTGTCTCTAGAGCAGAGCAATGTTACTGTGAGGGAATTGCTGAGGGTAGGTGGGATAAACTTCTCCAAATTCAGATGGGTAGTGTAAGGCCACTGTTGGCTTGGCTAGAGAAGAAAAAGCTTCCCTGCCCCAAGCCCCACGGCTCATCGCCCCATTACGCTGCTCTGCTCCTACACAAGCTGTTGCTGTTGGATTCTGCATACCCTGGAAGCAGACCTGCTTTTGCATCCTGCAAGTCAGCACCAGGCTGCTTCAGTAACTCATCTTTCCTTCCATTCACAGGTCTACTACGCATGGCGACTCCACCCATGTGAGAGCTCTCTTATCTGAGTGCCCAGCAGCACACTTTGCTGTCTGTGGTCTGTGGACATTGACTGGCATCTAAGCGACACCCCAGCTCCCTCCTCTCCCCCTAGACGCCACTGTCCTAGAGCCTCCATGTGCATTTGCTATGACATACATCAGTGTTGATGAGAGACAGGAACACTGCCGGGTGATCTCGAGCTGCCAAAATAATCAGCTCTGTGCACAACATGCCTTAAAGGATTTTTCGGTTAGCAGAATGCATCCACTAAAGAACCTAGACACTCATGTTTTTTCTGGGGACTTCCACACTCTTGCCTGCCACACGGGCAAGGCACCTTTGGCCAATCCTGTGGAAAACCGGATGTATCGGAGTGTGGAGAACCTTCACTGGGCAACAGTTGCTGACTGTGGGGTGTATTCTCACTGCCGGAGCCTGGATAACGAGATCATCTTCCGCTATAGAGGCACCAGTCAGTGGACAGAAGGCTGTGTGGACGTGGCCCCAGTACTGAGCGCATCAGATTCACTGAGGAACCTCTCTCTCCGTGCTAAACAGACATCTCGATCTGCACAGAATGTGCTCCTCCCTCCCTTTGCCAAAGTGCCTCCGTGGCTCTTCCCTTCTGCAGAGGAAAGAGCCCTACACGGGGATGCCAAAAAAGAGCTGAAGGAGAAGCTGAGGCTGCACAGCAGCAAGGTGGCAGAGCCCTGTAAGCCAGTGCGCCCACAGGTGGCCCTGCCTGAGCTGATGGCCCAGGAGTTCTTTGAATGCCAGGTGTGCCGGCAGTGCAAGAACGGCTGTGCTGTGAACTGCTGCACGGTTCTGGTGGAACACAGTGCTCTCAGGCACAGCCACACAGCAGGGCAGGGACTGTGCTTTGCACACAGGATCATCAGTCCAGAAGACATCAAGCAGGAGGCTCAGAGGAGGCTTCAGCTCCGAAGGCAGAATAGCTCCCCTAGTTTGCCCCTTCAGCATGCTGGGGAAAGCCATGAGATGAGCAAATCCAGAGCACCAGAGACCGTAGAACAGTACAGTGGGGAAACAGATGGCAAAGTCACTTTGGGACAGAGCAAGAAAGGCCGCTGCAAAGGGAGGCTCTACATACCCACCTTTGAGGAGTTCAAGCAAATGAGAAGTAAGGAGGGAAATTCATCTGACAGCAGCAGTGGGCCAGCAGATTGCTTGAAAAAGGGTTTGCCTGCAAACCAGACACTGGAGGAGGAAAACAGTAAGAATGTCTGTCCAGAAGCTTTAGGGACCAAAGCTGTGAATGAACCTGCTGTCACAGCAGAGGAGGATGATGATGTATTCCATGAAAACCACACCTCTGCTGGCTTTTCCCAAAACCCAGCCACATGGGATGGTTTCAAGATGAGCAGTCCTGAGGTGAAGGACAGAACCTTCCAGACTTCCATCTCAGATTCATCACCAGTCCCTATTTGTTCCAGCCCTGTTCCACGATCACCTCTACAGTCAGGAGCAATACACAGTGCTGGGCAGGAGATCTTCAGTGATGAGCAGCAGAAAGGAGAGACAAGACAATTAAAAGATGTCCTCCACCTTGCAGGGCAGTCGCTGGCTTCTGAAGCCCAGTCCTCTTGCTGTTCATCGCTGCTGTTAGAAGCCACAGACTTATCCAGCTATGGAGCTAAGCTACAAAAAATGAAGGATGAATTCATAGGTTCAGCCTTGGAACTTATTAAGAAAAGGTAACATGCTCCGTGGGGTCACCTGAAAGCAGTTCCCTTGTTAATGATCTAGTCTTTCTCCTGATATGTACATTTAATTCCTGTAGCATAAATGCAGTGTTGGCGGAGCCTTTCATCTTGGAGTCTCTGATAGCCACATGGACGTTGTCTTTAAGCTGTTCGGCTTAAGCTCCACCTTGCGTGGGATTAAACATCAAAAAGCATTTTCATCTAGACTTTGCTTTTTTGTGCACCTTAACCCTGTAAAGACAACAGCCATTAGTAGTTCTGACACCCAGTTTCCCACCCATTTTATTTCTGTATTAAATTACCAAAATGTCTTTTTTTTTTTAGCATCTGTTAAAAGTAGAAGACAGCCAAAGGATACAAAGTACTAATGATTCCTTTGAAGAAAGATGTCCTCCCACCACTGCAGGACATGAATTTAGATAGTGTGACATGCAGCAGCAAGTACTTTCACTTGCTGCCTGTATGTAGTGAACAGGCACACAAGGGCAAGATGGCTGCTACGAGTCTTTAACCCCTTCTTGGTAACCTGCACAGGCAGTGAGTGAAAGTACTTGTAAATACTGACCTTCTGCCATCTCTGTGTAAGCAGCCAGAGAAAATACTTGTGTAAAGCCTTCTTCCATCTTCTCCATCCAGGGTTTTTCCCTTTCTCTGGGTAAGATGCACAGCTACTGCTTTCTCTATCCTGGTTTTGGACGCTGCAGTCCTGTTACCTCCCTCCTGCCAAAGAAATGGGGATCCCTTTCTATGCAGGGTGGCTCAGTAGGAATCAGCAAAGTTTTAGAAGCTAAGAATTTGGAGCAGTTATCACTGTCTTATCGTGAGATAAGGCTGATGGGAAAAGGAGGAATAAGTGTTGGTGGAGTGGTTTGTTTCCATGCACTTGGCTTTCATGGTTGGGTTTGCCAAGAACTGCATTAGACTTAGTTCTGGCTGCTTCTGCAACCCACAGATGGGTGTGTGAAATGCCAGGGCATCAACCTTGTATGCTGTCTTGTTATTTCTGGAATGCATGGGCTGAGAATGGACTCGGGTTTTAGAGGAGGTGCTAGTGACTTCTGCATAGGAATGAGAGTCGTCTGAAAGAACTTCTGTGGAGTTGTAGCCAGAGTGACAGCAGAAATACTTCTGCAACTTTATAATCCAAAGGGAAGTAGGTGTTGTCAGAGCCCTCAGTGCTTCCCTCGGCTGTCCAGCCCAGCCTTTGTGCTTTTCTTCTACAGTATGAAAACTCAGGGAAGAGGTAGAGAAGGAAGTTATGGTACGCAACCATTTTAATGGATTAGGCTATTTTTGTCATTAACGTGAAATGAAATACACAGAACGGCACAAGCAGTAAGGGTGTAAGAACAGCTGTCTCTGTGCAGATCAGTGATTCCACTGGTATCTGGAGCCTGAGCTGCGTGCACAGCAAAGTACAGGAAATGGGGAGTGTGTTTGAACTTCCTTCCCCCTACTCTCCCGGCCTCCAAACACTTCCTGCCCAGGGCCTTTATGGTTTCAGTGTGGTTTCTGCACTTTTAATATCCACAGTGGTTTTTGTTTCTGTGAATGTGTTCAGTCTCCCTAGTTAGATTTGTTAAAATCTATGAAGCGATTTTATTAACACCAAAATGACAGCTGATCTAAAAATGTGGATGACAATGGTTTCAGTATTAGAGAGGTGTTTTTATATGTGAAGGAACCACCCTGGCCTTGTTATTTTCCAGAGTAATAACAAGTAATGGTAATTGTTATTGCCAAAGCACTGGTCATTGGGAAACTCCAGTTTCCTTTTTTTTAGAAATTTCTCATTTTTCCATTATTTTCACCTGAGACTGTAATGTCCCTGAATATTCACAACTCCAGCTGGTTTTCACTGCAGAGGTGGGAGATTTTTGTCCGCATTTTGGGTGCTAAATTATGATCGCTGGCATCCAGGCCACATTTTTTCTAAGTCTTGAGTGAAATGAGCTGAAAGCTGGGGATTTGGTCCCATTTCCACAGATACTGAGCTCAGCAAGCCTTTGATAGAGATGTTGTGATGGAGCATCACAGAATAAAATAGCTAAAACTGTCTTCTCTTTCTAGTGCTTCTGTGTAAGTGTCACTTTTACAAAGAAGTTTCGTCTGTAAGTTAACAGTCTCCCTAGTAATTCATAGTTAATTACTTAAGATTCATTCAATTGACTTAATATTTTGTCAGTGAAGATTTGATTTTCAGTCTCATCATTATGGTGGCTTTAGCCCCCTCATGGGTCACTGGATACCCTTAACTTAGGTGGTAGTCCTGGCTGACAAGGGATGTTGACATCTAGGTGGAAATCCTGTGAGCTTTTCAGTATAGAGTCCACTTTCTGAAATTGCTTTAGTGGCGAATTGTTCAGGATAAGGACATGCAAGGACCATGGCTTTGTCTCTCTGAAATGGGAGACATGGTGACAACAGAAACCTGCACAATTTAGCCAAGAGCATGACTAAGAAGGCTTCCTGAAAAGAGTGATGGGCTGTATTTGGGGTGACACCAGGATAGTGGCTACAATACCAACTTCACCTAGCAGAGGACTCCAAGTCAGGAAGGCAGGTGACAGCAGGGAAGACGTGCACAAAAATGTTTCCATTAGTCAGAAAGAGTCAGGAACATGTGGAAAGGGCTGAGAACTGCTGGCCTGGACAATGATAAAACCATGAAGAAGGTCAGAGAGACCGTGAAGGAAAGCAGGTGCATTTCCAGTTGTACACCATCCCCAGAACCTCCACTTCCATGCAATTCAGAGATGATGACAAGAGGTTTAAAAACACGTTCAAAGACAACCTGTCCTCCCTGTGCTGGCCCAAGTGCATCACCTTTCTTGGGGAGAACAGAAAAAACTGACACCAACCCCAGGCACAAACTCCTGTCCCAATAAGTGATTTGATCCAACAGATGGAAACTTGCCAGAGTCCCCCCTTCTACAGTTCTGTGTGAGGGCAGAGGGGACTTGACTTGCTTGAGCAGGCAGTGGTGTGAACCTGTTGGCAGCACAGATCTCTGCCAGGAGGAGGGGACTAGAGAAAGAAGCAATATCATGTTTTCTTGGCAATGTCCCCTCTTCCTCCTACGCCAGAGGCAAAGGTTAAAGGACCAGCCCTAGGATGTGGTTCTACAAAACTGCTTGTATCCTCCCTGTTTTGCCTACATCCTTCTGATCACACTAGTGCATGGAGCAGCACTTACCCCAAGACCACACAGCCAGTACATCAAGCAGGAGGGATCATAACAAGAAGTAGAACAGTCAAACCAGGGATGAAGAAATCTCCTCTCATACAATGTGGCCTCTGCATCATTGCCTTTCTTACCTCCAACTGACCAGCCATGGGGTGGGTTGAATTTCTCAATATTCAGTCATGTTTCCTTAGCTCAGCTCTCTGGGTAGTATTGGCTCTTATTCCCACTGCAGATCACATCTGGAGATTTTTTTTAAATATCCCTTTTGGGCTATGGAAACCACAATAAGTGGTGGCATCTGGTCTGTAGACCCTATGAGCAGAGAGCTGCTGTCAACTTCATTTAGAGGAGCAGTAATACTCTGGAGTGCTTCCCATATTTAAGTGGATGATCTTGAAGCACTGTGAAAATGACAAATGAAAGCTCAGCATCTCTCTTGAGAATATGTTCTGTATGGTGGGAGGTGGTGTGATCAAGAAGATAATATTCCAATTGTGAGCTCTGCTACTAACTTTGGACACATCCCATTGCCTCTCTGTGCCCCAGCATGGTCCCTTTTCCGTGTTACTCAACCAGGAACAGTTTGAGCAGGAGCAGCTTTTGGAAAGGGTGGTTTTCAGCAGTGGCACATCATCTTCAAGAGTTTTCTTGCTCATTAACCTGTGCCTTCCCTCCCATGGGTTTGCCCAGCTGAACTGTTCATACTTTACCCAACTCAATGAAATATAGATGAAATTATCTGTCTGAGAATACATGAGGGAGGGTTTTTAAACCCATATAATTTCAAGACTGATTTTAGATCATGGCCACACAGACAGTTACAGAAACATAAGGAGTGGTACCCCAAGCATGGCTGGGGACAGGAGGGAGGAAGGAGACAGGAACCTCTCAAGCCAGGCCAGGCCAGGCCAGTACCGTGGTGGGACCGCAGCCTTGCTGTGTGCCTGTGCTGCTCTTACTGCCACCTTGTAAAGTGCTACAGACTGCTCTGTGACAGCAGTGGTGTTGGTATCCCCTTTCTATAGGCTGGGGAGCAGAGACCTGGAGGGGGACAACAAAAAGCAAATGCCGGGAGCCTGCTGTTGGCACTGTTGCCATTGCTGCACAGCCACGAGTAAACTCCTTTTAACTGGTTGTGTCAGCAGGGGCCTGGAAACATAAATGGAAGAAGATGAAAAAGCATCATCTGGAGAGATGCAAACCAACTTTTTTGGCCTGACAACAGAGCCAGTTTGTGTTCTGGGAGATTTGTTCCCTCTTCAGCGATTTCAGTATTGGCTGATGGTTTGTTATTGGAGCCAACTGTCATTCACTGCAAGGAGAATGCCCATCTGTCTCATGTGTTTGCTTGTAGTTGACACTGTTGGAATTGCACATTAGCAGTATGACCTATCAGCTTAAGTTCACAAGTGAAGCCTTTAAGAAGCAGGTTTTCTCATAGGAGATTTTTGTTAAGCATAAAATACATGCATAACCTGAAATATGTTCCAGACACTGGCTTCCTGTATATACAAGCATCCATATCCAGTCCTCACAACCTTTCTTTTCAAAGGAATCCAAGTCCATAAAAACTAAGTAAACCCAAAATAAAAAAAAAAATATTCTTCCCAACAGGCTTCATTATGCATGGCAATAAGATGTCTTAGAGAGCCTGTTAAAAAAATGTATCACAAATAGTATCACAAACGACAGCCTGTCAACTACTCTGTCAAGTCAGTGGTTTTGCACCAGACTGTGTCTGTCTGGAGAGTGGTGTTGTCTACAGAGGGGGGGACGTGGGGTTGGACAGGCTGCCTGTATCAGCCAGGCCAGGCCCTTGTTAGCACTAGACAGCCATGAATGAGGGCATCCCAGAACTGCCAAGTGAGAGCAATAGACACTGCCAATCTTTTCAGGTCTCTTAAGTGTACCCAAAGGCCTGATCCTGAGTTCACTGAAAGTAGTTAGTATCTTTCCAGTGATTTTAATGGGCTTGGGATCATATGAGATGAAAAACAGAGGGAATACTCCTTTAATCCTCTAATCCCTTCAAAGTATTATGGTTTATAGCAGGTGATTTTCTTCCAGATGAGCAATATGGTTTCTGTGTTGGCAGCATCTCCTTAAATAGCAGCAAATATGGATGTGGCCTACTTAGAAAGGAGTGTTTCTGGTCCCTATGGAGAACCTCATGTTTTATGGACACAAAAATGCCCTGTGAACAGCCGAGACTTGATAACCCAGAATGATGCTGGCGAAAGTACAGTTACCCAATTTGTGCTGTCTTAACTGAGCTGTGCTTAGAGCCCCTGAAACACAGGCACAGCCATCCATGCTGACCAGTCACAATCCCTGCCTGCACTTTCCCTGAACTGTTGCAGGTTGTTGTTTGAACCTGGGCTTGCTGCTCAGTCTCATCTGTGTCAGGAACGGCAGGAGAACTGCATCCGTGATGTTCAATGGAGTCTGCTTCTTCCCTTGCAGCTGCAATGCTGAGACTGCTGCCAAATCCCCCTCCAAGGGGCAGTGTGATCTGAGGGAAGCTGATCTCCCACCTCTGGAGGACAGCCAGCAGCCCACAGCGATGTCCATGGCAACAGAGACCTGGGAGGACAAGCCAAGCAATGAGACATCCAGTGACACTCCACCTGCAGGGAATGTAAGAGAGAGGAATTCCCCTCTCACACATGGGTTTAGGATTTTTTCTTTGTTAGAAGCTCTGAAGGATCCCTTCATTGTAGGAACCGGGCAGGCTGGGAGACAGCAATCTGATACCAACTCCCATGAGTGATTAAACTTAGAAGCATTAGAAGATTTTTTTATTACACTTAATGAAACAGGAGTGAGATTTTTGCCCCTGCCTATGTACCTCTGCATTTCATGCCGGGAGTTCAGCAATAAACCCTTCATGGCTTCCAGTGTGTCTGGGGGTTCAGACAGATTCCCTCCTAGTGCTCCCTTGGGCAAGCTTCTGGTGCAGGTGGGGCACGGAGGCTGGAGTTCCTGACCCTGCAGTGCTGAAACCTTCACAGAGCAGCTGCAGGTGAGCTCAGGTCGCTGAGCACAGACCCATAGCCAGAGCTGTGCTGTTGACTTGTTCATGGTTATTTGACAACCACCTCGGAGCCACTGTACTCAGAGCTACAAAACAGCAAAGGGAGAGGGGTTCTTGCTTGTTAGGGCTGAACAAGACAGAGGGACTTGGGGGAACAGATTTTTTAATGATCATGTAGCAGAGCTACATTTACAATCCCACTGCTGAGGAGTTTCCTTTTCTCTCCTTTGGCAGCTGAAGTCCAGTGTCTGCAAAAACAGGTGCTGCTTTCACCACAGCCTTGCTCCAAACCCTTTCTTGCCTTTCTTGCAGACCTCCAGTCCTGGCTGTCGCCGATCCAGCTCCGACATCGTCCATGAGAGCACGGATGGTGCCAAGGCCCAGCGGGAGTGCCGGCTGCGGCCGCACTTCAGTGACCCGATGCCGACAGACTCGGTGAAGAGGAAGCAGCTGGAGCTGAAGATCGCGGCTGCAGCGCGGCAGCACGCACAGAAGCGCCGGCAGGAGCGAGACTACGGTACACACACTGCATGCTCGGGGGCTCGTGGGCCACATGCTGAGCCCTGCTGTGCTGCTGTAAATGTGGAGTAACTCTACAAACTGGGCGGGGGGAAGCATCCTGAGTTGTACCCAGGTGTGCAGGAAATCAGGGTCTACTCTGCTCTGTCCCTTTCTGGTAGATGGCAGGGGAAGGGGCAGCCCAAATGAGTTCACAGGTATGGGCAGTGCAGAGATGACAGATCCCAGACTTCACCTGGGAGCCATTTACTTCTGACTCACCAGTCTCAGCAGCAAAACAGGGTGGGGAGACAGCTCACAGCACTGCTTCACCAGATCCAGCTTGTCCCCCCAGGGTTCCTGCCATTCATGGCTGTGCCAGCACAAGTTCCTCAGGTGAGCACTGTGCAGCTGGCAGTGCCTGTAACAATTTGTGTCTGTTCTCAGGTCCAGTGGTAGCAAAAGCCAACCTTGGCCATGGTGGCAGCTTTGATGAGACCCGACGCACTCCGCGGGGCTCCCTCCGCTCCAGACATCACTGGAGCAATGTCAGCAGTCTGAGCACAGACAGCGGGATCGTTGGTGTGAACGATGCCCGGGATGACCTGGATCCCACTGAGGCCACCCGGACCAAGTCAGCAGATGTGGAGAGGGCAGATAGTGGCATTGGCCAGATGCCAGCCAGGAAGTGGAGGAACAGGGCATCTGAAACGCTGAGCTCCCTGCAGGCCTGGGAGGCCCACCGTCCGTGCACCGACTGTGGAGAAAGGGACTTCTCAGTGGAGACAGATGTTCAGAACTGCAACCAGAGGCGGGCTGACCTCTGCGAGAAGTGCCACAAGCGCAGGACGGAGCGCAAGGAGTCTGTGCTGGAGTTTGTCAACACAGAGGCCAGCTATGGAGAGGACCTGCGCATCATCAAAGAGGAGTTCTACCTCCCAATGCAGGCAGCTGGGCTGCTGAGCCAGGAGCAGCTCCAGGGCATCTTCAGCAACATCCAGGAGCTCATTGACCTCAATGAGAACTTTCTGGAGATACTTCAAGAAGAGATTGATCAGGCCTTTGACCAGGTATGATGCTGCATCTGCCCTCTAAAGGGGCCAGACCAGGCAGACTGGAATAGGTTTTGTATTAGTGAGGCAGCATAGGTGGAGGAGAGGAACAGGAGGTAGGACTCCTGGGTTATGATCCGCTATCAGCTATCTAGTCCCTTGCTCCCTCAGCTATTCTGATTTCAGTAGCCTTGTGCCAGGTCACAGCTGCTGGACTCACTGTGCTGTGATGATGCCACTGCCATCAGCAGTCTTGCTCATTTATCCCATTATCGGGTCTTAATGGCCCCATTATCAAAGTTAGTTTTAGGCCGGTTAGCCTGGATGCTGGTAAGAATGTGACCATGGGGGCACAGAGCTCAGCTTGCTCTGTCTCTCAGGCTGTGCTCTTGCAGCCCTGAGCTGACTGGCTTCGTGCTGGCTTGGCTGTGTTTGCCTTGGATTGCAGTTTACTGCAGCTTGGCTCTAGGCTGGCTGTGGGGCCAGGCAGTGCAGGCTGCTCCCTGCTCTATAGCTCTGGGTATGGCTGCTTCTGCTGATGCACCCTACCTTCCACAAGGAGCTTTCCTGCCCCACCAGCATGGTGGTTAGAGGGCAGAGAAATAGAAATAAGGCTGTGGGGCCACAATGCACCCTCTTGACTAGAAGGCTCACTCTGGCCTTTGAGCCCTTGCTCTAATGAGCTGGCTGAGCCCACAAGAGGAGAGAAGACAGCTCTTTGTGTGTGGAAGAGCAAGTAGTTAGACCAGCTTTCCTTCCCCTCTCCAGGCACTGATTCCCCCTGGAACTGCAGGAACTGCCTTTTGACCAGGAAGGGTGAGCCCAGCTCCACCTTAGGTCTGGTGCTCAGCAGATCCTGCGGCAGGTTCATGCTGATAGGACTGAAGGTGGGCCCCGTGGCTGTGCCTCTCCTGAGCTAACTGAGCAGGGCTCTATTGCATACTTGCAGGGGGACGATGACCTGATGACCGTGTGCATCGGAGAAATATTCCTGGAATTCGTAAACATGCTGCCAGCCTTCCAGACCTACTGTCTTCAGCAGTCCTCTTCTGTGAATATGCTCAACGCGCTGGAGAAGGAGAAGGAGTTGCTCAGGTGAGAAGGGGGATGAGCATATTCATCCAGGCTCTGGGGACAGAAAGGCAGCAGGCTGAGGGTGAAGCCTTTGCCAGCCCATCCAGGTCAAAGTTTGATGCTAATGTTCTTTAGTTACCACTGCTCCCTCTTGGGGTGAGGACAGTAATTTATTCTCAAAAAATACTCAGTCCTTGGTATCTCCACTAAGGCAACCAGCTGGTCCCCAGCTGTACTTTGTGTTTTGTGGTAGCAGTGTCTGGCTACTACCCACTGCACTGAACTGTCACCAAATAATACTCAGCTGAGAACAGCTCTCAGTCCCTGTTCTGGAGCCCAGGCTGGATTTCCACTGCAGAAAGCCACTTTGTGGCACGCATGATTTGAATTTGGTTCCCATTCCTAGCCTTGGTCTAATGGGCAATGTCAGGCGAGTCATTTCTCTTTCCACTGCTCAGCCAAATTCTTATTTAATATGCTTTGTAATCTAATGATGAAAGACATTACAAATTAATGCAATCTGATATAAACTGATGTATCTGCCTCATGTTTACATCAGTGGGTACCAGAGAAAGATCACACCCTTGCTATTTTATTATTTAATAGAAGACTGTTAGGATATTATGTGCAAGTGTCCCAGGCACCTCATCAGGATTCTGCAGCTGAGCACAGCTGCAGAAATGGTTGTTAGTCTTTGAGAAGACAGAATTCACAAGGTTGCTGAAAATGAGAGGGCTGCAGTGCCCAGCAGCTGTCATCATCACACTGTTCATTGGCATTTGAGATTGCAGGATTCATCCTGTCTTCTTAAATCCCTGCAGAATATTCCTCGATGTCTCCCAGAATGACAACACAGCACTGCGGCGGATGAACTTGAGGTCCTTCCTGATGGCCCCTCTGCAAAGGGTCACCAAGTACCCGCTGCTGCTCAGCAGAATCATCAAGGCCACCACCGAGTACCACCCAGACCACAGCAGCCTGCGGGAGGCCAAGAGCCGCATCGAGTCCCACCTGGAGCACATCAACATGAAAACCAAGCAGGAGGGGAACACGTGGACCCTCCGATCCTTTCGCCAGGACAGCAAGAAGAAGAGGGAAGTCATCAACATCGAGATGAGAGAAACTGCCCTCAAAACTGTCGGCTGGCTGCGGGAAGAAACGCGGTTTGTGATGGAGGGGTCTCTGCAGCTGGCCCAGCCCCCTGACGGCCAGTGGGTGAAGAAAGGCAGCAAGACCCTGAAGTTCCAGAACATGCAGGTCCTCCTCCTGGTGAATATGAAGCGTGTGTCTGAGTCCAGCCTGGAATCAGCCGAGCCAGGGCCTGTGAAGGATGCAGTGCTGGTACTCATCAGGGACAAAAATAACGGGAAGTTCCATTTGCTCAGGGAGCCCTTGAGACTGAGTAATTGCATCGTCTCCACTGATCCCGACTGCGACGACACCTTTGAACTCATTGAGATCAGGCGGGAGGCGTTTGTGTTCCGGGACAGCGACCGGGCACGGACTCACCACTGGTTCAGGCAGATCAGGCGCTACTCCAGGGAGCTGGGCTCCTGGAAGAAGCGGCGGAACGCGCTGCCCAACATCATGATCAGCACTCCTCACACCAGGCCCTGAGCCTGCAGGGGCGTTGCCACATGCAAAGACCATCAAGAGCCCCAGTGGCCTCAACTTGCTCCATGGACAACACGGGGAGGAGCCTGGTCCCCAAAGACTCTTAATAGCACTGGAAGCAAACACCACAGGTGCTGGTCTCCAGCCTCTGGACTCACAATAATTTGTGGCTCATGTACATACAGAGATGGGCTCTCCTCGAGGAGATCTCTGAAGGATAATAGTTTAACTTGTTAATATTGCACTGCAGGAGAATGATGTATGATGCTTGCCATTGCATGGATCGTGTTGAAAGCCAGTCTTGACAATAAGAGAGGTTTCCACTATTGACTGTATTTCATCAGCATTAGGTAAAGTCAGGGTACTCAGCAAAATTAGGTGCAGTATTATGCAACAGAGGATGAAACCTGGAAAAAATTATGTTTTCCACCACTACTCCTAAGGACTGTGTTTCATTATTCACCTCTGTATATTCAGTCAAAATGCTTGTTTAAAAAGAAAGGCCTTTCATCTTTAGTCCAAATCAAGTAGGTATCAATTTGCTCAAATTCAGCTGCATGCACACAGCAAAAAAAAAAAAAAAAGAAAAAGAAAAAGAAGAGCAAACATGAGTAAAAGGAGTTCTTGCTCTCTGACATATACACCCCACATATGTGTAGAACCTGTGGAAGAGCAGCACACCCCCCAGTGAGAGTCTGTTATTTAACTGACTTAGGGACTGGAACATAATGCTGCATCTGAAATATCTCAGAAGTGTATGTAAATACAGCGCTGCTACCACTGATAGTGAATTTAAGAGTTTGCAATTATTTAAATGATGTAATCTAGTGTATTTCAAAATGTAATTGAAAGGAACAATTTACATTGTACTGTAGAGTAACATAAAAAGTTTTAATAATTATGTTTCAATTACTTTAGGTGGGTATTTTTAAAAATATTTGTATTCTGGAGTCTTTTTTTCACTTAGTATGGGTTGCATTCAGATGAGCAATGTGCCTACGGCTGCTCTGTGATCCCCTGAACAGAATTCAGGGCTACTCCAGATGAGACTGGGAGAATGGTACAAACCTGCTACTCAGATTCTCACTAGACAACAACAGAGGGGCACAAACCCTTTTGCTCTGGAGCCAAAACTGAGGCCACAGAGAACTCTCCCATAAGGTCCAGCCTCTCTCAGTTCCTCAGCAGGGAAATGACTCGAAGCTGAGCAATGGTAAAAAGGCAAACAGGGTTTAACCTTTTCAGCCTGACATTACCACTGACCACTGCTTTGCAAAATGTCACGCTGTGACTTACACAGCAAAGGCCAGATTTCAGCCTGGAGGCTAAATTAAAGGAGCCTAAATTTTGGTCCACAGATCTGGGAGGACAGCCTGTAAATGTTCTTTCAGGCCCACAGGGTAAAGACAAAGCCAATCCATATTATTCACTACCAACAAAATATTTTTGTTACGGGCTTTTATTTCACAGGAGGATTCACACAAGTACATTTGTGTATTTCTCCAGAGATCAACCAGCATCAAAGGACACCAATGAAGGCAGACAGAAGCCATCTTCACAAAGGTAGCTCTAGTCTTGTAAAGGCACCACTGACCCGGCACCTGAGCAAGCCTCAAACTGTGCCCAGTGCTTTGTCCTCTGGCCACAGCTGCCAGGGCTTGTTGCACTGCTCTGGGCACTGCGGCAGACACCAGTGACACGTGCCTACTGGCTGTATTTTCTCTTGTTCTGCACCACCCAGCATTTTAGTGCTTCATCTTGTCCTTGAGGAAATGGGAAGATTTGCATCAACTGAAGGGTACCCAAGACATGAGCGTGGCCGCACACAGCTGAGCTCTGTAGCGAACAATAGCTGTCTAAATGATTGTCAGGGCAGCAGCCTGGCTCCCTCAGGTGAGCTGGAATTCCCTCAAGTGCTTTCTAATCACTAGACAATAAACTGTTTGTTCCCCCAAAATATGCATTGAGCGGCCAGTGAAGAGCATGAGACATTGCTTTTAGTTTGTCATTTGTTTTTCACAGAGACAGATGCCTGAGCAGAGCAGCTGCTGGAGGAAGATTTCTCTTATGCTGTCATGACAGATCTCATCTAAGAGCCTTCAAGCCCCATTCACCTCACATGCAAAAAGCAACAGCTTGTAGCACCTTTGTCTTCTCTCCCAAGACGACAATGGCACAGCCACCTTCTCTTCCTTTCTCTGAGGCACCTCTGACAAGGGAAGGTGTAGGTACAGTAACAGCCTAATTTATCCAAACAGCAAGTGGCTTTCACAGCCACGCAAAGCTGCTGCTTGCTGGAAAGTTTTCAATTACTTTCCAGCACAGTGATTTTCTCCACATCAATTCATGCTCAAAACCACCAGTGGACCGTTTGTACAGTCATATCTTTAAATCAAGATACCTTCAGCCAGCCTGGCTGTTCAAAAAGGTTAGAGAACAATAAGTGTACGTAAAAGGTCTGATATTTAGCATCAATCTTATGTTTGGCTGATTGTTCACTTTGTCAGATTCAGGGTTTTTCTAGGTATCACAGGAAGCACCTGCCTGCCAGGCTCCTGTAATCATGGCCTATTTCCTCTGAACCAGACAAACTCTCCCCAGAAGAAGGTCCATGAATAATCACCAGGTACTGAGTTATGAGCAGGCCATGTACTTGGTCCTGCAGCCCTGTTCTAAAAATCCTGTGGCCAGGGAACAGTAACTACAAGCCCTTTGATCTGGGACAGCTATGGGAAGCAACAGTGGGATTGCTGAACCTGTCAGAGTACACAGAGGTTGTGCTTCCAACATACGCTGCTTTCACGTACCCGGTGTGTGCAGCTGCTCACCTGCCTGTAAATTACGGGTGTTGAAAGGGGACACGAGCAGGGAACAATCCCTGTGGCCCTGTGAGTGCCTGTGGTGTGGGGTGAGGCAGCACAGGCAAGGAGTGTCAGCACACTGACAAGGCAGTAGATTTCCATAATCCTCAGGCACTTTTCTGAACTAGATGATCCCTCTCCTGGGAAGTTCCAGGTCTTTCAGTATCACGTGTACACATCTTGGAGATTAGTTGTGCTGTATTTTTCCATTTCTGATTAACAAACTGACAAAATGCTATTATAACCCAGGGTACTTGGGAACAGGGTTGTCTGCAAGCCAAGAAAGCAATTATTTGTTCCAAGCTGGCCATCCTAGGTCTCTGTAATATTTTTATGCCTCTCATTGTCATGACTGACAATACTAAGATTACTTTTCAAGACTCCTGCCCACTGAACTTTCCCAGCTAGTACAAGCAGGCCTTTCTGGAAGTACCCCTTGTCAGGGGAAAAAAGAGAAATTTGGTTACTCCCTTGATTTATCAGAACTCATAAATGACCTTTAAAGATAATTTAGTATAAGCCTTACTGGTCATTTACCAGGAAAACAACAAAAGACAGTCTTTATTTTTAGAGTCCGTGTAGTTTTAAGCTCTAAAGGCAGACACACAAGACAACAAAACACTGGATTAGGAGCCCCCTGTGAGCTTAGCCAAGGAAAGACAGAATAGCTCCTTTATGAGTCACAAGGCTGGGTGGGAAAGCCTGAAAAAAACACTTGGAGATGAAGAGCAAAAACTTCAGAGGGCAGACACTTCTGCTTTAATGAATAGAGATCCTCTCCTTTATGATGTCCTTGTACTTTCCTGGCTGTCCTTAACAGAAGTGCAGATGGGGAAGGGGCACTCGGTGTGAGTCTCCACTATTTGATCAAGAACACATCAGAAAGGGAGAACCAGCTTTGGTCTGGCAGCAGGTAGTTGTCATTGGAGACTGAGAGATTGACCTCAGCATACCCCAAATCCTGAAGAAAGCTCTGAGATCATCTCAGATCTCCTCACTTTGCTGCATGTGAATTTATAATGCAGCAGAAGTCACAGAATTTTTTTTTTCCCCCGGCAGGAGATTCTGGTGAACTTTGCACTGTGTTGCTTGTCCCTGACATGTTCAAAGGTAAAATAGTTTAAATCTTCTAGCACCATGCCAAAGATCCCTTCAGAGCTCATGGAAGAGGCAGCTGTAATGACTCTCATTTTGTGATGTCAGCTGTGTCTCCTCTTACATGTGTGCTGGGGAACTGGGTAAGATTTAGCTGGAGCTAGGCTGACATTCTCTGACTTGAAACTGGAAAAACCTGGAACCAAAACCAATGGAGGAAACTGTCCTCCCAGAAATCAGATAAATATTCAAAGTTCTCACTGTCATTGTTGAGTGACCTGTCACTACAGTGGAGTATGAAGGAGCAAAATGTCTTACTGATCAGGCAGATGGAGGAACTGCCTTATTTCTCACATGCTGCTGCAGAGGACAAATCTGACCAGACATAGGTACAAGCAATGAAGAAATAAGGAAGTTTTTACAGTAACACTGTACAGTCAAAAAACTCCAGGCAAGCCCTAAGGGCGCTCATTAGAAAAGAATATACCTCCCTTGGGAAGCTGAAGGTGATCCCCTAAGGGAAGCCTTTCTACAACATGATGGAAAATTTGAGTGATAGGAACAGAGTTCCTGTTCTTCAGCAGAGATGGAAGAACACTTTGGGGCAATCAGAACATAGGCAGAGCATCCATCCAGCACTGATCTCTGCCCAGGCTTGACTGGGAGCAGTTACACAGCTGGAAAAGAGTTGGAAAGCTGGCATTAGGCTCTAGATCCATTAGAAAGGATTAACATAATAATAATAATTTGCAAATTTCCAGCTCAAATCCTGCCCCAGTGTGATCTCCATCAGTGCAGGCTTTGCATCCCTGAGAAATTATCTCAGCTGCAATTGAGAAGACCCAGTCTGCAAACAGCCCTCTCAGGGAAGGTCCTCTGCATGGAATCAGGCAAAGGATTTGTTGGCAGTGGAGGCCCAGGTAGTTTGAACTATTCCCTCCTAGGGCAGGAACTTCCCTTGCAGTGCCAGAGTCACATCCCTGGGAGGACCTGCATCAAGCATCTCTCTGGGTGCTGTGGGCAGGGCAGATGGGAGCAGCATGCCTGGAGATCACAATAAGGTCACAGAACAGATCTCATGACTGGTGCTGGGAGTAACCAAACCATGCAAAGAGCACAAGGCCTTTATAGCCCTGGACTGTTTCACAAGGGCTGAAATCTCTTTTTCTTCCCTTAAGGCTTTCTGGAGTCCCTACTGAAGTCTCCAACAGGCTGTGGTGATTGTCAGACTTGACAGCAGCCTGTGAGAGCTGCACAGGGCCCTGGAAGCAGCCAGCTGGCTCTCCCTGTGGGGCTGGGAGCCAGCACACTTCCAGGGGAGCAGAGCACCTTGCAGAGCTCAGGCTCTTACATTTTCCCCAGGTTAGATGTTTGTATACCCAGAGTGGGAACGTGCAGGTGGACAAGCACTCAGACAAGGAGTGTATTCCTCCTTTCAAGAAAGGGCTGGTTCTCCTAGGGCAGGGCAAGCCCCCAGTGCTGACCAACCAATGCAAACCAGAAGTGCCAGTTTGAAGGGACAATAAACAGGCAGTGAAGCCTGCAAGGAGATACCTGTCTTACCTAACTCATGCCTGACCCACAACATGCAGACAGGAGATACAAACCAGACAGGACTCTTCCTTTTGAAATCAAAACACTCATTTCACGGCACTCCGTGAATTCAGCAGGGAAGAGGCTCTGAACAACCCCTACACACTCTTTAGCAGAGCTGCACCACAGCATCCAGTAACAGTACTTGAACAAGAGAAGATGGACTGTGGATGGGTGATGGGTCAGCATCCACAGACAGACCTCCAGAGTTATCTGCATTCACTTTCTGCTCCCCTTAATTGCCTTGGTGTGTAATGACCTTGCAGGCTGAAAAATCTGGGTGAGGCTCTGTAGTTCACTCACTTTGCAGTGAAATGAAATTATTTACCCAGAGAGAAAATCCTTGGCAATCCTGCCAAAACAGGAAGCAGTTAAATTACTGCAAGAAAAATCAAACCATTTACCACATAGTGTTACAGCTCAGAGAATACTGAAAGTTGGTGCCGCAGGGAGAGGAAGAAGCCTCCCTCCACACACTGGCACAGCATGGAGCGGGGACTGTGTGATGCACCAGGTCAGGAGCAAACACTGCTGAAAAATAAAGATTGTTTCTAACAAGTGCCACTTTAAAGAGGTGGCTGGACTGGCTCCAGTTAATCAATTCCAGCAGGCAGAGCCCAGTTCAAGAGCCAGCCCCAGGGTCTATTGTGCATCCTGCTCACCCCAGCTTCCCGAACTGTTTCAGGTCAGCACTTTCATTGATCTGCTGGGCTTGAACAGCAGGGCTATAAATAAAGAGCCATTGATCAACTATTTAAGTACCCTTTTTACTGAAATAAAGAAAACCCACAAAAATGACCTCAAGATGGGAAAAATCCAAATAAACAAGTTAGTGAATACAAAGATGATCCAAGAGAGCGCTCCCGGGAACACACTTGAGGAGGCTGAAGTGGCTCAGGGAACAGCCGTGCTGGGTGTTGAGTCAGACTCTCCAGTGCTCCTGCGCTGACTCATTCCCCTCCCAGCTGCCACCACACGCTGCTCAGTCCATTCGGCACCAACAGGAGTCACTTGCTCAGAGTTCAAGTGCATCTGATTCACCACGAGCCATCCAGCTTCTGCAGTCCATTGCCATTCCCTGCTCCTATTTCCCCTGGGAAAGGGAAATGTCAAAGAGACACCCCCTTCCCTACTCAAGTCCTTCTGAGTTTTCCCTTCTTACCTCGGCTCCCAGCTCTGGGACAGGAACACAGCTTACCGTTTAGGATCAGAGTAATGTGCAGAGGAAGCTACAAAAGCATCCCCATCTTCCCCTGCTGCTGCCTAGGGAGAAAGTTAGTGGTTTTCTTTTCCCTTCTCCAGACCCAGGCTGAGAATGAGTTGTGTAGCCTGGCTCTTGTAAAAAATGCCTTTCCAGAGGATGATGCTAGGCTCTCCCAAGAACTAGAACAAGAAAGAATTAGGTGTTTGTTAAACACCCTCTAAGAACACAACACTGTCTCTTTCTTGGGCACTTGCTCTTCACAGAGCCTTAGACAGAAGGATCCCACACCTTGCACCTCTGTCAGCCCTAAGTAAGAGCCTTGCTCTTGCAGTTGTCCCTCCCATGGTACCTGCCCCTGTGGCACAGCACTGCTCCATCTGGGATCTAGTGAAAAGCTGTGTTAGGCATACAGGATCCCGTGTCAGGAAGCAGACTTGCTGCATGACCAAGTGCAACTGGGGCACCGGGGACACAAGTCAGTGCAAAGCCTTAACCAGCAGCTGTGCTGCCACATGGCTTCACATCCCAGTCCCACATGCCAGGAGTCCTCTAACCTAAGACACACCACACTGATGCTCAGGAAACCCTTTTCTATTCCCCTTTTTTATTCCCCTTCTCTATTCTGCTCCCACGAATTTCCTGTGTGACATTGAACTGCAAGCTGTGTCTGCACAGCCTTAGGGTGTTGGTTTATCCCTCATCTCTGCTTTTGGCAGTAAAACTGGCTTAAGCTCCTTCCTTCCTCCCATGTCCACAGTGCTGAGGAATGAGCAAACACTGGCACAGGGCAAGAACAAAGAAATACTTTAAAAGCTGTTACATTGCCATGGGGCTCAGGAAGTTACACCCTCATTTTCTTCAGCTGTGAAAGGGGAATATTACAATCTCCTCATGTTAAGTGACATAAGACACGAAGGATGAGGACAAACAGGAAAGATTATGAGATGCTCTGAAGATAATCTTGCCACCTCTTGGATTGGTAAAGATACACTCCATAGCTCTCCTATTTTACCTGGTGAAATTGCTCAAAATTAAAAAAAAATTTTAAAAAAAGCCTATGAAATGTGTTGCAGCTTGACTTTGCACTTGGCAGTGTTAGGAGTGCGCCAGTGAACAGCTACAGCCAGGGGAGGAACTCCATTACTGCCCAAAGACAGCTGAAGGATGAACTGCAATGCTGGTATTTCAGAACAGGCTCCCAGCAAGGGAAGCAAACAACAGCAGATGATAGACAACAGGCAGAGGTACCCAGTGGCCAAAATCAAAGAACAGCTTTTATTGGCCATAATAACCAAGAAACCATTTTCTTCCAATAAACAAAACAACCCCCTAATTCAAACAGTGGTAAATCTTCACTAAGAAACCGAAACACCAACAAACCCCACATAAACTTAACTGTTCCTGTTCATCCTCTGAAGTATTCCTCCTCCTCTTAAAGAAGTTAGCTGTTCTCCTTAACCCTCCTGCACCACCAGAAGTAGGAGAATGGCAAAACTCAGTCATTTAGGACAAGAGAACAAGCACATGGGGAGGCATGAGACTGTCCACTTGAACACATTAAAGAGGCTGTTGGTGTTTGCAAACATCTTACATACAATTACTGGAAGTAGTAAGTTCTGTGTTTCTTGAGATACAAGCATTTTACTACACAAACTATAGTTTTATGTTTGGTTTTTTTTTAATTCCAGGATAACAGGTACAGTTGTGGCCTGTACAGCTTGTTACAACTCAGACACCACTGCAGTTTATCAGTTTACACTTCTCTTTTCAGAAAACTTGGAAGCTAAAAAAACATAAAAATTGGTTACACTGAGCTCTCAAGGCAAATCATCATTTAAAACTCTGCATTTACTCATGCCAGTAAAACAAATGCCAGTAAAACAAACACCAGAGAAAGCAGGTGTCTAAAAAAACCCTGCTCTCCCTGGTAACTGAAATCTTTGTGGAAAGAAAATAAAAAAAAGAGAGGGGATGGGAGATATGGCAGGGTGCAAGACACCAGTTCCAATGGAGGAATTCTCAGGAGTATTTTCACTAATTTCTCAATTAAAGGAGATACATTAACAGAAACCATTAAAAAAGAGATCTGGTTCATAAACAGTTATGCAATTTTTTTCAACTTACGTAAGTGAAAATTTAAGAAACAAAAAGGCAAAAAAAAAAATCAGTGTCTTAAAAAAATCTGATATTTACACACTGTGTTTCTTAAAAGATTCCACGTGTCTGCACTGAGCTGTGTGCTGTGCACACATCTCTGAGGGCGTGTGAGCAGAGACAGCCACAGCACTTCCCAGCCAGAGCAGGGAAGAACACTACAGAACTAATGGGAATCTCAGCTCATGGGAGTTACTAACTACTATTGTTGCTGTGCAGAGAACGGCACCGTGTGTTTGACAGAGGAATTCCACTGGAAACAGAGTCTCCTGTCCTAACCTAGACATGATTTTACAAAACATCTAATGCCTGTACTACACCTTTTGTAAGAAAATAGAGAGCAGCTTTGAGCTGCAGTTCTTCTAAACTACTGTAGGAAGGCTTCTCTAGGTACTTCCTAAATTGGCAACCATCTGAGGTAATCGACGATGCTGTTCAAACGAGCATCCTTCACTTCTCTCCGCCTCCACCAACTGTTGCCTCCTTATTGAGTCCTCTGATCGACAAGTCATAAACCACTTCCTCAATTTTCTTGACATCGTATTTGAGGCCATCGTAGCGTTTCCTCAGGGAGTCATTCTTCAGGTTGAGGAGGCGGAAGCCAGAATCCAGCTCGTTGATAAAGGCTGAGATGCGGAGAGGGCGGGAATAGTCCCCAGCTGTGACACTGTTCACTGCCAGCCTGGCCTGCGAGAGGAAACACCGGAGAACATCAGCACAGCACCCCCCCCACGTCACATCACTGTCCCCATCAGTTACTGTACCAAATGAACCACTTGTGTTCCAGGCAGTCAGATTATTTGTACTTAGATCTAACTCTTTACTGACCATAGTTCTGCATTTTCAATCAAATGACTAATGTAAATCTTAAAAGTATCGCTGAGGAACATGCAGAGAAGCATCTTGCTACAAGTCCAGATCAAGGTGTTGTGTATCATAACTTCCACGAACAACCCAGGAAAGCTAAAAAAACACATTACTTTTGTTTTTAAGGTCAGTTTCAAACCAAATACGTGCACAAGTATCTTTCTTACCAGCTCACTGGCCAGAGTTAATATGCCAGAAAGATAATCTTCAATGTCCAGGTGAAAACCCCGTTCCCGATCAGCTTCAACTGAGACAAAAACAGAGCAGTGATGAGGTGGTGCTGAGCACGAGCAAACCCAGCCACCTTAAATTGCATTTGTTTACTGGAGCTAATTTGAAATATCAAATTTATGAAATATTATTACAAAATAAAAGTCAGCCTTTTCCTGTATGTGATGGAATTACAGCCTCTCCTCAGTTCTCGATTCAGCATCTTGTACATCCTCAACTGTACCTCCAACAGGGTAACTCGATTTACATCTATATACAAGATGTATTTTCCTTACTTTTTTTCAAATCTTTTGCTCTGTGAAGATACAATTCTTTTATGACAAAGAATTTAATCTGTTTTATGCACTTTTTAAATACCAAAAGCAAGAATTCAGAGAAACAAGCTCTCATCTTTGTGTTATTCTTTTGGTGCATTTACACACTTTGAATGAATGACTTTCACTGATGAAGAACTTATTAACAAATAAATACTTTTGTTAACGTTAGGTTTGCCAATTTCCGTCTTCTGAGAATTCGTTCTTTATATAATGAAATCAAATACCAGATAAACTCTGGAACCGATTTCCCGGGAAGAAATGAAGTTCTGCCATTTCCCTGTACCTCTGAAAGCTACAATGTCTAAAAGGTCACAAGCTTTTTCTCTTCAGTTACAACATTAACTTACTCCCAAGTATTTCTGCAACAGCTTCTCGGGTCACCAATGTCTCTGACTCCAGGTAGACTACGAATGCTGCCAGGAACACCAGCCGCTGCAGCACAAACCTCCAGTGCTCATGAAACCTGCAGAAGAAACACCAGATCAGGGTATAAATAATTAATGTTTATTAATGGAACGTTAGACAACAAGCACACATTATGTGTGTGTTTTCTGCCTTTCTGCAGTGCATTTTGCAGTATTTTTGGATTATCAAAATGACACCAGCCAAAAGGCATCTCCTTGGTACTCCAGAACTCCATACCCAGGTTACCATGCCGGATGCTGACATCTGCTCGCCCCTCTCACATGCCTTCTCAGCTCCCACAGTTTTCCAGGTTGTGTTGCCCACAGACAGCCAGGGCTTTCCCTCCCACCCTCCCTCAGCAGATCTGAGCTGACAAGATTCTTATTCTTTGAAATGTTCTTGCCAGGCACTGTCCCCTTCTGGCAGCAGCAGAACGCAAAGGTGACAACTTCATTTAATGTCTGCAGAACCAAAGAGCCATTTCATGACAGATTTAGAGCTCTGCTTGCAGAAACGCCCCAAACCGAACAACTTAACTGAAATTAATGGAGCAGCAAATGCCCTGCTCCCAGATACAAGGGCAGCTCCAGCAGAACACCAACTTCTTAAGTTTCCCTTTTTATTTTTTAAGAAAGTTTCTAGAAAAATAGTTCAATATTGAGTATTTTTAGTGAAAAGGTATAGCGTTTGAGCAAAAGCATTTTTTATCTATGCTGATAAAAACCTTACACTTGTCTACCACAATGTACTTTTCAAAGAGAAAGAAGCATTCAGCCCATAAACCTTTACATTGTTATTCCAAAGCAATGATGACACATGCCCAAGCAATTCCCATATATATCTGTGTCTGGCTGTGTGTGATCCTGCACACCTGTAATACTGATCAGCAGGAAACTTGGTCTTCAAAGACTCCATCTGTGTCCTCACTGTACCAAAGTGCTCACGAGCCTTCTGACACTTCTTTGGGACTGAAAAAGAAACAGCACAGCATTCAGGGAATGAATACATTCAGGAAATGGAAATTTGACAGGCAACAGCAGTTTGTAAAGAGTTTTCCAGTGCAGACAACACTATTTATGCTTCTTTCTTGTCCAAGATAGGTTACTGACACTTGGAATCAATCTGAGAAGTATTCCTGGTCATGGTCACACCATGAGCCACAGAGGTAAAGCAGAAAGACTCCAGAATTCCAGGCTGTCTGACCTGCTCTGGGCATTTGTTTTGAACTTGAGCCAAGATGTCCCAGCAACAGCCAGATCCCAAGCAATGGAACAGCGCTGCACACAGCAGCTGGCCCCAAAGGAAACGCACACACCCCCCAAGCACTGCTGCCAGACAACTCTCACAGTCAAAGGAAAAGCAACTTTTCTTTCTCCACATTAAAATCTTATCCTGTTTTTTTCTAATCCATCTGAGTTTGGTTACATGAGGTGCAACATCCCTTCAGGAAACTGCATTTCCTGCTTTTTACGATGTATTTGAAGAGCCTGGGTTTCAGCCTGTCCAGAGTTACAGCTCTGCAGAGGAACGATCTCTTGTTCCTGTAGTAGCCACTGCCACCTCCCGTTTGCCGACAGAGTTACAGCCCCGCTGCACCTGCAGTGCCAGCGACCGACCAAAGGGCTCAAACCACAGCTTCACTGCAGCCCTTTCACAGATCCTGGTCATGAGCCAAAAAAGGCCAAAGATCAACCTGATAGGCCCTCCTGCATCTTCATGTACAGAAGCCAGGATTATTCACAGAACCTAGATCTAAAAGCTGTGATGGTTTTTACCAAATAAGACACTTAAGTGTGATTATAAAACTTCTTTCACTTAACAAAACATAATTTCTGTTTAAAAAAACAAAGGGAGGGAGCATAAACGCAAAAAAATAAAGAGCTTCAGGAGGCAGAATGTGGATGTGCTCCATGTGGCAGCCAGGATGAAAGAGCTGTGTGAGGCTCACTGAGAGCTACAGGGTTGCCTCAGTCGTGTGAGCCATCATGTGGCTGTGGGGACAGAGTAAGGAACACGTTCACATTTGGCTTCTGCCAAAGGAACCTGTGACAAAAATAAACAATCCTTACTGTAAAGGCTCAGAAAATGCCCAGTGACACACACAACCCCCAAATTCAAACTGTCCTCACACGTCCTCAGGTATCGCCTCTGATGTTCTGCTGTTGTGAGAGCAAAGACACTGAGTTGGCTCTCAGGCTCCGGAGGCCCTGCCTGTCACCCTGACTGGTATCAACAGCAGGATGCAGCACACGCTGCCCTGCCCAGCCTTCTCAGCAGTTCTCCAACTCCATTTGGGACAAGGAGCCAAGGAAGCCTGTGCAAGATGACATTTTCAAAGCCACTGCCTGGTATGAAAAGCTGTCCTCCATCAAACTTCCAATTATCCCGTGGTTCTGCTAACAGAGCTCAGCCCACACCCCTTACCCTTCTCTCTGGTAGGACAGATTCGTCAGCCCAGAGCAAACCCTTTCCCTGTTCCCACTGGCTCTCTGTTGTCTCCTTGAGTTTTCATCACTCCCTCTATTGAGGATGCAGGAATAAACAAAGGATCAACCAGGAGGCTGCAGGAAGAAGTAAATCATCTCCCACTTACAGTGGCACAAGGAGTGAGGAACGACTGGGAAAACAGCTCTAGCTGCAATTCAGGGCAACACAGCTACAGCTGTTACTCTGTCACCTGTGAACTTCAAGTAATTAACAGTATTTTTAGCTTTTAATTATTAGTTTGTATGGTTTATTCTCATTTAAGATTTTTCTAGTTCAATATAGTTTATTAATAGTGTTAATAATTTTCCTTACATCTTGGAATAAATAAGTATAAGGCCAAAAAAATCTTTATGTCACAAAGTACAGCCAGAACTCTGTTGCAATAAGAAAAATCTTCTTTCATAGTTCCAGGAATCATTATTTATCCCCTTTTACTCTACTAAGGAAGAATCATTCTAGTTTCTTAGTAAAAATGCTGTACTGCATCAAACAATGAGATGCTGTAGGAAGCCAAACATACATTTAAGGTACTACAGTGCAGAACTAAAACCATTATCAATCAAAGTGTAGTCTGAATATGTGACAACTGACAGGTGCTATTTATCCCCCAACAATGCTTCTGTTTATTTGCACTACATTATTATGCTTTAAACCTTTATTAATCTAAACGTTTCTTAACTTTCTTTACTATGCTTGTAAATATAACTTGATGACAAATTCACAGGTCTGTTATCACAAGTTAACTCCTGACCTATTAAGCATGAACTCATTATTTTTGCAAGAATTATAAGATGAGGCTTTGGGGGTTTTGCTTGGGGATTTTTTTTTGGTTGGTTGGTTTGTTTTGCATTTTTAGCTGGTTTTGTTCTTTGTTTTTTTCCTTTAACTATTCCAAATCTCTTCTCAGACTCCTCAAGTTACAGGACCAGCTCTCTCCAGGAATTAAAAATCAAGTGAAAATACACCAAGCTGAACATGGGCCTCTACTATCAAATGCTTGAAAATGACTCTGAAGTTGTTACCCACACAATGACCAGGGATTTTCCCAGGTTAGAAAACTGAGTGTCTGCTTGTGTAAATAACCCCTCAGCAGCTCTCATCTCCAGCACTGCCAGGTTTCCCAAGCAGATGGAACTTGCACTTGCCCGCACTGTTGCTCATGGCTAAACACATACCCTCTCCGAGGCCAGAGGAGCCCCAGGCCTCCAGCTCCAGCCCCACTGTGCTGAGGAACCTCTTCAGGCTGAAAACAACCAGTCAGCTCTACACGTGAGCAGAACAGCACCTGGGGAGGCTTGTTCTGTTCCCCTTCACAGGGTGGCGTGCATAAATTCCTTTCAAGAGTTTCCAGCAAAGTCAGAATGGTTGCTTCTTCTCACAAGATATTGACTGGAAAAAACCCAGCTCTTAAATGACATATTTAAGTTTATTCCAGTAGTTTTACCAGTAGGCTGAGAAATGAGGGAACAGAAAGAGCACATCTGACACCTGGGCCTGCAGAGCTGCTCTCCTGGTCTGGAGGAAACGGGCTGGCCCAGAAACATTCTGTCCAACATTCAAAAGCCTGGAACCAGGCTGGTGACAACCCAAACCTCCAAAGATGCAGAACAATTCCTGCTGTCACTCAGACATCAAGGGCAGGTCCTGCTTTTTTGGCCTTTGCAAATTCCTTTCACATTTTGCTGCATTAAGCAAAGTTTATACATGCACACAGAATCTGTTTGGCACAAACCAGATTAATGTGTGTTCCCCCCAATCCCAGTCCATCCTGAATACTCCCGAGTACTCAGGACCACAGCTTTTTGGGGTGTGGGGTGAAGAGATGGAACAGGGACATTGATACAAAGGCCCGACAAGTAATGATAAAACAGTCTATGTGCAAGCCACTTACAGGGAGACCTAAGAGCCAACTCAGCAGCCCAGGACGTGAACACCTGGAAAAGAACACAGTGCTCTGCACCGAGACAGAAAAGCACCAGGCTAGGGAGGGGAGAAAGGGATAGAACGGTGTTCCCTAAGACTGAACAACAGCTTTACTACTTGTGTGGCTTGAAACCTCCCAGCTGCGCCCTCCTCTTCCCAGCAGCCTCCGGGAAGCCCACGCTGGACTCCTCGGGAGAGCCTGGAAGCTGGAAAAGAGTTCCCAGTACAGGGGACCTCCGTGCTCCGAGGGGCACTCCCGCCCCCCGGCTGTTCCCCGCTGCCCGGGGGCGGCGGCGCGGGACTCACTGTGCTGGAAGCCGGGCCCCTGGTGCACGCCCTGCAGCAGCGTCAGGATCTCCCGCGCCGTCTGCTCCAGCGCCTGCACCACCTTCCGGATCTCCTGCGGGCACAGCGCGCCGTCAGCCGAGGCACAGCCCCGTCCCCTCCCGCGCCCGTCCCGCCCGCCCTGGCACCTCTCGGATATCCTGGTCCTGGCCGAGCGCTCCCTGCAGCGCCGCGAACATCTCGCTCACCGACATGATGCCGCCGCTTCCCGCCCACCGGGCCTTCAGTGCCGCTGGCGCGCGGCTGCCCCACGCACCGCCTGACCGCGCCGCGCCGGGTTGCCCCGAGCACCGCCTGAGCGGCCGGAGCAGCCAGGAATGGGCGAAGGGGCGGCTCCGGAGGGTGCCCAGAGAGGGCTGATGGCCCCGGGGGGGCAGCTGGTCGCCCCCAGGGCGGGAGTTTGTCGCCCCGGCGGCGTCTGTGTTTCAGGCCGCCCTCCCGTGCGAGGAGGCCGGGCCTCGTGGGGCTGCGCGAGGGCCCCTCCGCCCCGTTGCTGGGAGACGGCGTCTGGACGCGCGGCGCCGGCGCGAGGGCAGTGACGCACTTCCGGCGGCCGCGCGGAGGCAGCATGGCGGCAGAGGCGGCCATGGCGGCGGAGGCTCCTGCGTCCGCCACGGCCGTGAGGGCGGCGCCGCTCCTGGCGCTGGAGCCGCGGCTGCAGCGCCAGTTCCAGCAGAAGGTGCAGCGGACCCGCACCAAGCGAGCGACCAAGGTGAGCGGGGCGGCGCGGCGGCGGTGCGGTAAGTCCCGGCCCGGGCTGACGCGGTCGCTCTGTGCCTGCAGGAGGAGCTGACGCCGGGCGTGGTGTTCGTGGGGCATCTCCCGCGGGGCCTCTGCGAGCCGCAACTCCGCGAGTACTTCGGGCAGTTCGGGACGGTGACGCGGCTGCGGCTCTCCAGGAGTAAGAAGGTGAGGAGCGGCCGGGCGGCTGCCCCGGGGCTGCGGCCCGTGCAGTGCCGGAATGCGGCGGAGCGCTCGCAGCCGGCTGCCTGAGGCTGGGCCGGGCAGTCTCCGTGACCTCTGGGGCTCCCCCCTTGCCCAGCATGGGCCCTGGGAACGCGCAGAGGCCACAGCGCCCCGAGGCCCTCGGGAGCCCCACGTGGGACGCGGCGGGGCCGTGCCCGGTCGGACCGGCAGGGCCGGGGGCTGTCTCCGACTTGGAAGCGGCTGGGCCGCGGCTCTTGTGGTCCTTTCTTCCGAAAAGAAATTCACTCCAGTGAATTTACAGTGCCTGAGTGCACCAGTTCAACGTACAACGTGAAGTGAGTGCCTCTGTTCTAACTTACTTGTTGTTTTGTATTCGATAAATCTAATTTCTTCTCACTTCTGGGTTTGCTGTCACATTATAAGACTGCTGTATAAGCATGGAACAGCCAAACAGCAGCAAAGCAGGGCAGCTTTGTTTTTTTAACAAGTGTAGATACTGGTGAGCAGTTTGTTTTGTGTGCAAATACGTATTTTACAAATAATGTCATACCAGTTTAGGACTAAATCTGATGCTTTTCGCAATTTCAGTGAGCTTTCTGAAACTACTTGTGGTTAGCTGAGAATGGGCTATGACTTTGGAAGAATAAAATAATTTTAATAGAGCTCTTCAGGTAGCAAAGCATTGTTTCAGGTTTCTGTCTCGTCACTCACAGACTGGAGCCAGCAAAGGCTATGCATTTATGGAGTTTGAGTCTGATGATGTGGCCAAGATTGTTGCAGACACAATGAACAACTACCTGTTTTCTGAGAGACTGCTGAAGTGTAAGTATAAGCTGAATTTTAAGTCCTCAAGCATGCAAAGGAAACTTGTAGTTATTTCAGTTATCTTTTTCAACTGTGCATAGAGTCTTAGGGTTTTTTAATGAAGTTTTGTCCCAAAAATCTCTTCTGCGGGGCTGAGCTTTTCATCACGTGTAAAGAGCATGCTCAGCAGCCTTTTGGTCACTACTGCTGTCTTTTTCTCAGGGCTGATACTGCTCTTAGTGTGATTGTGTAGCATGAAATCTCAGGGTATGGTTGGGTTTGGTGTAGAGGCAAACACAGAGTTCCTTTCATGTGGAAACTCCTTGGCATTTGTACCTGCTGCAGCTGTTGTCTGTGAGGTTTCACATGAGGGGCTTTTTTGATTAAAAGGTTGATTAAATCACTGAGTTTCTCAGACATGGTGACAGTAAAACTTGCTTTGTAAGGGGTTATGAATTACGTGTTGTTGTAAAACAATTTTCTCTGCTCTTTCTGGGTGAAACTCTTAAAGTGTTTCATCCATCCATCCATCCATCCATCCATCCATCCATCCATCCATCCATCTCTCTTACTGGCTGAGGATGCAGTGCCCAGTTCAGTGTTCCTAAATCGCTGCACCAGCACGGTGTTGTAGCCATGAATGGTGTTGTGTGAGCGCCCTTGGCGGGAAGGGGAGCTCTGCTGTAATCCCATGTCTGTCTTTGGTACAGGTCAGTTCATACCTCCCGAAAAGGTCCATGAAAACCTCTTCAAGGACTGTGACAAGATCTTTCGGAAGCCTTCTCAGCCGGCTGTCCGGCGCTACAACAGGATCCGCTCCCTCGTGGAGAAAGCCAGGATGACCAAGCGCCTGCTGCGGAAGGAGAGGCTTCTACGGAAGAAGCTGGCTGAAAAGGGCCTCGAGTATGACTTCCCAGGATTTGTAAGTTTGGTGTTGTTTCGATGAGTGTGTTAAGCAAGGTGTGTTTCTAGGGTTGTGCTGAATACATGGAAATCATGTGTTTTGTGTGGAACTGGCAAAAGCACTGGAGCCCCAGGGAAGCTCATGTATGTTAGGAACTGTATAGAAGCTCCAGGAATTCAGTGGGGTGCTGTGGCTGGGCTGCACTCCCATGTGCCTGTAGAGAAGTAAATAAGTAACAACAGAGGGGAGATGTTCCTTTTCTTCTGTTGGTACAAGCAGTTGGATATTCTGTGGTTTAATACTGGAGTGCAGATCACCAAAGAACAGAGGGGCTTTGCCCAAGCCCTGTGGGAGGCTTTGGCAGGGTAGGGGGTCTGAAAGCAGGTCCCAAGACCAGAACTTCCATCCACAGCCCCTGCATGAGTGCTTGGGTCACGTACTTGAGTTGTAAGCAATTAATGCTGTTTAATGTGGAGTGTTTTTAAAATGCACAGTAGCACCTTTTCTTGTGTTGCTTTGAGTGTTTTTGTTCGAACCAGACCACCTCTGTGTCAGTCAGTTTATTACTTTAAACCTATTTGCTATAGCAAAGACTTCGTAGCTATGAAACAAAGGAACCTGTGAGCTGTTAAGTGTTCGCATCTTCACACAAGCATGTAGTGATCCACCTGATCTGTCTTGCTTCCTAGGCTGCACAGGCACTTGCCAAAAAGAGAAAAAAAGTTAAAACAGCCAAGAAAGCAAAACTGAATGTTTCTTTGAGCAGCCAGGTAAGACGGACCAGTCCTGGTGGTGTCCAGTACCACCATTCACACTGGGGTGGATGTTTAAAGTCTTCAGCTGGCACCTTCATACTGATTTCAGCACACAAAAACCTTGACATTGTTTGCTTGAGAGATGTTTGTGCTAGAAGTAGCTCCTTTGAGATGTATTAACACTCTTGAACCGGGGAGGGTGATTGAATCCTCGTGCTTCTTTCTCCCGTGGGAGCATTCAGCAGCAAAGGCTTCTGCTCAGCACATTGTAACCAGTGCCAGTCCCTCGGTGTGTCAGCCTCTACTCCCTTGAGGCTGGGGGAATGCAGGGTTCTGGGGACAGGCACCTGTACACCCCCTGCACCTGTGCTTTGAACTGACATGATGTGATCTCCTTGACGGAATCCTTCTGTTGGACCATGTTACAGTGCCAGCCTGTTTTGATCAAAAGAAAGTTGAATTGTTAATGTAGTTTAGTGCTGTCTGTCCCCATTTCCATACTCTA
The DNA here is from genome assembly GCF_020740725.1 of Corvus hawaiiensis. Classification (NCBI taxonomy): domain Eukaryota; kingdom Metazoa; phylum Chordata; class Aves; order Passeriformes; family Corvidae; genus Corvus; species Corvus hawaiiensis. The sequence goes on along the minus strand of NC_063219.1, from coordinate 29,238,397 downwards.
CTGTCCCTCCTACCCCATGCTCTCCATGCATGGTATTTGGTGTTTTGGAAACAAATCCCAGGGAAAAGTAGCAGTAGAATGAAAGGGAAGTTCAGATCATCAGGACTGAGATTTGGGATACTGACGGTCTAAAAACGCTGTAAGGCTTTAACCTTTCTGTTCTGTTTCATCACTGTTGTGAGTTTGGGGGGGCGGGGGTGTTTGTTTGGGGATTTTTATTATTACTGGATTTGCTTGTGATAATTGGGACGTGGCTGGTTGTGAGGAAGACAGGATAACTTAATACATTCTCTCATCTGAGTTCTGAGGACTTAACTGAGGTAATGAAGCTGGGATGTTTCAGCTCTGCTGTGAACTTGAATGTGGCATTTCTGTATGCCAGGCTCAAGTATACTTTCCCCCCGTCCCTTGCCCTGATTCTCTTCCACTTGACTTTCTTGATGCTTTGAGTCAGGAAATAGAAAGTTTAGAAAGCAAATGTGCATTACAACACGTTAGAAAATGTGAATTAATTTCCATTTGCCGTTCACATACACTTCTTTGAAGGTGACACTTCTGTCCACAGAAATAATGTCTACAAAAGTAGCTAGTTATAAAACTAAAACAATTTCCTGAAGGAGAGCTGGGCTGAGCTGTCTTGCGGTAATACAGGGCCAGTGACAACTTTCTCTGGCAGATGGCTTTGCAGTGAACCCTGTTTTTCTGATCTCTTCAGGATCCTACTCCAGTCTGTACTCCAGCAGTGCTCGAGCGCCGGAAAGCTGCTCAGGTGGATGATGACACGGAGGATGATGAAGTAACTCTCAGGCTTCCCTCTGCCAGTGTTAAGAATGCTGTGCAGAGACCAAAGAAGCAGCCAAGGCAAAGACCAAGCCTGAAGAAACAGAAACAGACTTAAAATTTTTGCGGCTGTAGCCATGTTTTTCTCAACTTAAAAACTATTGAGCTGGAGCTTCTACAGGGTCTGCTGCCCTGGTTTGGTTCATCCTGCCTAGACTGGTTCAGTTTTTCTTAGGCAAGGACTCTGTTCACAAATCCTCTCTCTCTGGTTTAGCCATGAAGGGACCTATGGTCTTCTCTGACTACGAAGATTTTCTTGACTTTGTGCTCACAAGTGCCCATGCTGTGACACAGCTACAGTCGTGCCAAAACCTTCAGTTAATTTTGTAACTCGTGTCTAGTGCTCATTTTTTGAAAAGAAAATGTGAGGCTGTCCATTCAGAGCTTGCTAATGCAAGCAACTGTATCTTAAATTTATAATTAATGACAAGTTATTAAAAAATTTACCATTTTCCAACTTTCTTGGCTCTTGGTAATGGTTGTTCTGTTTAACTGAATGTCTGTGTTTTGTGTGAGTTCTCATATATTCACAGCAATTGAGGCTCTCGAGAAGATGCACCAATAATCAGAGCAGTCTGGGTTCTTCTGCTGGCAGTTCTGTTTGTCACTGCATTTTAGTTTCACTGCCTGCATGAAACAAGGGTATCTTCTGCTCCAGGGGGTGATAAGCACATTGAAATACTGTAATAACCAGGAGTGCAAAGGCAGGTTTTTGTCAGTAGTAGTATGAGTTCAGAGAACTGAGCGTAGCTTTTTGTGATGCATTAAGATTCATTCTTGTTCCAACTGGCTTGTCATTGCAGATGGCAGATATCCAGTCCTGTTTGAACAGGCAGCTTGACTGTGCAGTTAGAATTTGGATTTTAATACAAGTCTGAGATCTGTAGAAATCCCATTTTGGGTTCTGTGCACATACTTAGCCTTCATCTTTTGTTGTCTGAGATTAAACACTCTAATGCTGTTGGCTGCTGGTCAGGCTTGGCAGAAGATTTCAGAGGAAAGCCCAGGTGACAATAACCAGCTAGGTAGGTGGCTGGCACTAACTCCTTGGCTATTTTAAGACTTGAAGTCCTGGCAGAGAAAAATTAATCTAAACCATTGTCCTTGCTGATTCTGATCTGTCTGGCCTGATCACTGGAATAATCGTGGGGTCATAATGACATTGTCTTGGTGACTCATTAGATCATTCTCCTTTGTTGAGGAAGCCACTTGGATGAGTGCATCTCTATGCCAAATGCTTGTCACCTTGGGCAGGCCAGGGAAATCTCTTCACCAACCTTGCCTTTTAATGGAAGTGTTGCTGTGTACATCTGCAGGCTTCCTTCCCTGTGCGTTGTTTCATGAGAAGCAGGCAGTGCTTGCACCCCAAACCCGTGGGAAATACATGCTCAGCCAAGGTTTGAGATATGCATGATCACAATGGTTGGCAGAAATTGCTTACCTGTTTGTATCTGATGTGTAGCTCTGGAAAAACTTCTACCTTGATGTCACACAGCAGAGAGCAGCAGAAAAGAAGCAAAATGCATCTGCCCAGAACAGACAGTTTTCTTTTGGAGTCCGTGTTCCTGACTTTGTGTTGGGCACATAAAGATGGCTGTTGGGTCAGGATGAACCAGAAATGTGGCTGCATTTCTCCTGGTGGGAGCTGCCTCTCCTGACACACGACTCAGCTGTGTGGACATGCTGCAGCACAAGGGTTGCTGGGCTTGTAAGGAAACCCGTCCTCTCCAGGCAGAGTGGAGCGAACGGCTGCACTGGTGTGACTCACGAGTCTCTAACACAGCTTGAGAACACACGAGAAACCTGATACTGATCTTAACCAAAAATGCCCATTTCTGTGCCACAAGTGCTCCTTCCTAGGCTGCCAAATTAAAGCTGCTCTTAAGGAAACTTAGTTTATCTAGAGTAACTTCTCTGGTGCAGTTCCACATTCCCCGAAGCCTGAGCATCTCCATTCCTGTGCTTTCCATTGCAATGCCTTGGCCTGCATTTTGAGCCTGTAGTTGCTTTCTTCCCACTCTGCTTCTGTTGCTGTGCTCCTCTCTGTGCCCAGTGTTCTGCCCCTGCCTGTGTCCACTCACTGCTTTCTTCCATGTTTGACTCAGTGGCTTCTCATGCTGCTTGCAGTGCCAGGGCCGTCCTGTCTGGCTGCATGAGCTCCTGCGTGTCCTGCATGAGGGACTTTGGCTTCTGCAGGTCTCTAGGAAAGGTTTGTGCCTTTAAGCTGAAACCCTGGCTGCTGCTGGCTTTCCAGAGTCACATAGCAGTGCGAGCCTTGATGGGAAGACGTTCAAGAAAACTGTGCTTAACAATAAGGTTGCTTCCTGCCGTAATTTTTCTTTCCTTTCCTTTTGTTTGTTCATCTTCCTTCAATTGAGATCAGCTTAGATGGCAATTCTGAAAAGCAAGGAAGCAAAAGTCTGTGTTGTTGGAGGAAAGCACAGCAATACCTAGGCTACAGCAAGGAACTCTCGGCAGAAGGGCAGCTTTTCTTGGTGATAGTTTCTGTTTTTAGGCTGCCTGTGTTATTAATATACTGCTGTCCAG